>NW_020954641.1:25198690-25286305 GCF_900497805.2 Vombatus ursinus
GTGTGTGTGTGTGTGTGTGTGTGTGTGTGTGTGTGTGTGTGTGTGTGAGTGTGTGTGTGTGTCTGTCATTAGGACTCAAATGCTTTTCTTTTATCTCTTCAGGGTGGTTCCATCAACTTTCTCTGAGGCTTAGTCCCAAGAAGACAGGCAAGCACAAGTTCCCTTTGAGGTGAGGTCTCCAGACTATTTCAAGCTGGGGTTCAATAGTCATTGAATAGTCATTGGCCAGTCGGCCAATATTTTTGCACGGGTCATCAATGTAAGCTGTCTCCTAACATAGGCACAATTAAACATGATGTGTAGGAAGAAGCTGAAAAAAGAGCCTCTGGGGCAATCCTTGGCTCTCTGCTCTCCTGACACCTTATCAATCAGCATTACATTTCTGCTGTAGGGAAGAAAGAAGGGATAGACAGTTCTCTGGTTCCTGCAATTCACTTGGGTTGCTTCTTCAAAGGGAGATTCTCCTACCTCACTGTGCCCTGGGCTTGGCTTTAATTCATCAGATAATATGCCCTTTTCAGGGGTGTCAGGGCAAGGAAAAATGAAGAAAGGTGTCAGATATAGGTTGTTTGTGCCTTACTGTGTGGATATCAAGGATATTTTATTACCACTATATCATTATCCTGTTCTAGGTCAATGGTTCTTAAATTTTTACACTCTTAAAAAACTGATGACCCTCAAGGAATGTTTGTTTATGCAGACTGTATCTATCACTATTTACAATATCAGAAATTAAAACATCTTAGTATCATTGCGAAAATAGTTTTGACCTCTTAGATCCTCTGAAAGACTCTCAGGGACTCCTAAGAGTTCTTGGATCACACTTTGAGATCCCTTGCTCTCAAAGATTTCAATTCTTGCCTCTGCACCTTCATTTTTGCTACTTCTCTGGCTTCCATACAACCTTTTCTACCCCATTGCCCTCATCTGAATCCAATTCTTCTTTGAAGGCCTAGTTCCCATCTCATCTATTCCATGAAGTTTTTCTTCATCAGCCTGACCCTCTCCACAATCATCTGCCCTGGCTCTGAACTACTGTAGGATGTATTATTTGTATCACTCATTACTCAAAGTGCTGAATTTGGAGAAAGAGGCTTTGGATTCAAATTTCATCCTTTCCACTTTCAACTTATGTGACACTTAATGTGTCTAGACTTCTATTTCATGGGATTATAGATTTAAAGCTATAAAGAAACTCAGAGGTCATCTATTCCAAATCTCTCATTTTTTGTAGATGAGGAAACTGAGGCTAAGAGAGGTTAAAAAAAATAACTTGCCCAGAGTCACAGTACTACAAGTTTTAAAGTCAGAATTTGGATCAGGCTTTCCTGATGCTAAGTTTAGCATTCCACTTACCAGTCTTTATCTTTAAAATGAGGAAGAGAGACTAAATAGGCTCTAAGGCCCTTTTCAACTCCAAATCTACGACATCCTGATACAGTGGCACTCAATAAATGTTTAATGTTGTTCACTTACCACATAGTAGAAGTAAAGTAAATACTCGGGTAATGAGTGGTTTCCTTGCTGCTAATATTGGGTGACCAAGGTCTGTGATCTGTCTAAACCATAGGGATACCTATTGTTTAATTAATCAATCAATTAATGTTGTTCATTGTTTATTTCTTGGGGCTAACTCCCTGGGCTCTGGAGTCAAGGTCGGATCTTTCCTCTGTACCCCTCTCCCTATATACTGTAATCAGTGCAGGTTTGCAATGAAAGCATAGCTTTTCCTGAAGATGGTTTGGGTGTGCCCATTGCATATCCTATCAACAAAATATTTTTACCAGTTCTCTCTGTCACCTTAATTCACCTCCATCAGAAAGCAAGTCCATAATACTTGCTCCATTTTTTTGCTTCCTGTTCATATTGGTCTGGCATTTATAAGAAATGCAAGCTTCCTTCTATGTGAATTTTTTTATTGGAATCAAGCAGGCATTAAAAAAGATACTTTCCTTTTTTACTCTGTGGGAAAACCAGACAGGCCTAATTAATAATATGTATCATATCAATCCTCAATTATGTCTCAGTGGGAAAGGAGAAGAATACAGTTTAGTAATTTTCATGCCTTTGAGAATGATGTTTCAATTTAAATAAACAGGTTTTGATTTTTACATTTAGGAAATGGCATTTCAATAAAGAAACTAGTTTTGATTGGGCGAGGGAGAAGGGTGATGTGGGCAGAAGAGGAGAAAAAAAAGCTGAAATTGGAAATCCTTATCCTATAATAGCAATCGGCCAAATAATTACAGTTGGCTCCAAGCCAGTATTTAGAAGGCTGTCCCTGAGTAGTCTTCCCACAAAATATCATGAACGGCTGAACTCCAACTCCACGTGAAAGCATAGGAAATGTAATGAAACATACTGCTCCCCATTTCCTAAATGTGGAGAGCAGTCACCCTTCCATGAATGATTTGGCATTTCCTCTCTAAATTACAGTAACTGAGGTGAAAGTGTTTTAGCTTTCTTGCAAGGCCGCCATGCCCTGCATTTAGATTCCAGGTCCAAAAACATTTGCATCAAAGAGCATATTGCAACCAGAACATAATCTTTTTGAATGCCATATTTTGAATGCAATCATATTATTTTGGAACTAGATTTTAGACATTGGACATTTGGTCCAACTTCTGTTCACAAATGAGAAGACTGAGGTTCAGACAAGTAATAAGATTTGCTCAGGGGCACCTGGTCTAGTAGTAAAGTATCTGTATTTCTTCACCCTTAAAGTGGTATTCTTTCTACTACATCATTCTGAAATGCCAATGTCACATGACTGACTTTTTTCCTGACGATTGCTGGGTATAGATACTTTATTTCTTAAAATCTTCTGGGAGGACCATTATTAATTTTTGCCCAGACCTATGATTTCATTTCTATACCTGGCATAGAAACTTTCCCTGCTGATGAAGATTGACAATTACTCTTTAATTTCTTGTCTTAAAAGAAAAATTTCTTGTCTCTCTTGCCCAAGGCACTGACAATCTAAGTAGCATGAGCATGGACATCCAGTTAATTAGGTTATCACAGAAGGACTTGAACTCAGGTCTTTCTTACTTTAAGGCCAGTAATCTATGCCATTAAACTATCTCCCACCTGAAACCCCTAGTTATTTAAATTCCCTTTTCCTTTTCCTCTACTTTACAAATTATGAATAAAAAATTATATACTGAAACATCCTTGAAAGTTCTTAAAGAAATCTTAAAGATGGAATCAATCAATGAGCACCTTTCAAGAGTGTGGGATTTAAGCGTTCCAAGGCTATTCAGTTTTTTATTTTTTCTATCCAGCTGGAGCAGAGGCCAACAAATGGCTCATAGGCCAAATCCCGCTCCTACCCCTACTTCTTTTTTGGTCCAGGGAACTAAGAATGTCTTCTACTTGTACGCCTGAAGTTTTATCATATTTAAACATGTAAAAACCATTCTTAGTTCACTAGTGTACAAAAGCAGAAAGACTGGATCTGGTCCATGGGCTGTAGCTTGCTGACCCCTGAGCTATACCATGCATTTGGATTTCAGGGTCTTAAATAACAACCCTATTTTCACTTCATTACCCTATGGATTTTTCTCTATTTGATGCTGACTCGATAAGAGCTTCCTGTTTTATAGACTGTTGCCATGGGGAATGTCAAATCCCTTCATATTGAACTTCAGAGAAGGGGGTAGCTTTGGAGAAGTAGAAGAATGGAAACTGGGGGTGGGGTGGGATTAGGAAGATTTCATCAGAATAAAGCTTTGGCCAATACCACACATGCTGTCAGCTACCTTACCTGGGTATCCTCATCATCTAAAGGAAAGTAGAACATTCCGTCCCTGGAATATAAAGTTTATAACACTAACTCCTGAGGATCTCATCATGGTTATCACCCTGGACATCCATAATTATTATGAAGAATTCTGTCTATAGAAAAGGTAGAAGACTAGGATGACCATGTACTGAACTTAAGACATCCTTAGGGCTGTGTGTCATTTTTTAAAAAGGATGCTGTGGGTTCAGGTCATTTCTGATCATGTGCTTCTCCCTTCTAAAATTAGCAGGTAATACAATATAGTTCCAGCTCATCCACGGTCCTTATTAATTGAGGTTTTATTTCATTTCTTAATATTTAGTCACAACAAAATGCTTTATGCTGTCTTATTTCATATCCGCCAGTTTTTCTACTTCAGGACAACCCCCAGTTTTATCCTTGAAGCTCACAATGGTTACTGACATGGATGCTCTGCCTGGGGGATGATGAATATGAGAATCAAAGTATCATAGAACTTTAGAGTAGGAAGGGGCTTCTGAGGCTCTCTCTTCCAAGCTGCTTATTTTGTAGACAAAGAAATAGAGGCACATAAAAAGCTGTATAGGTATCTAGTGGCAGGACCAGGACTAGAACTTGGGTCTCCAGACTCTCCAGCAGCCAACATGGAACTGCCTGGAAAACCTTCTTCTTTGGGGGTCATTTTGGATGGAATATGCAGCTGCATAATGCTGCTATTTGTTGTTATGCAGCTCTTGGGGCCAAAATAATGCCTGAAAATAATTAACTGATGTGCTGGGGGACTTAAAAATATTTAGAGTGTTTGGTCTGCTATCCTAATTTGGTGACATACTGTCTCTTCTTGGCTCCATGGAGTTGAAGAATCAGTTTCCCTGGGGTGTGGATGGGAAAGCAAGTTGTATAGTACTACTCACATAGGATCATAGATTCAGATTTGGAAAGGATGTTAGAGGCCATCGAGTTCAATCTTCTCATTTTATAGATGAGGAAAGTGAGGTTCAGAGGGGTTAAGGGCCTTGCCTTGGGTCACACAGCTATTAAATGCAGAATTTGAACCCAGATCTTCATGCCTCTAAGTCCAGTGCCCTATCCACTATTCCATACTGCTTCTCATAGGATAGCTGTGGACAGTTACTTTTTGGTGCTGTGGCCTCCTCCTGATATCTCTATGATGCTCCAAATTTAGGTACTTGATAGGGATTCAGTATGCTCATTGATTCCTCTTTGCTAGAGACATGGTAAGACAAGCAATGCCCAAATCACTCTTAGATGCAAGAAGATGGCATCTTTCCCTTTCTTGTGTGGCTCAAATACTCTCCTCCACATCAACAGTCTCTGTCAAATAAATACCAATTTATGACAGAAGCTGATGCAAAGCAAAAGTCAGTTCAATTGTTGTAACCATTATATACTTTCCTCCCTGTGGCCGCCTATCTTGCTCAACACATTACCTTCAGTCGTCTTCTATACACCGTCTTGATAAAACAGTGACATTCCAGGTGCTTTCCAAATCAGGGAGATGCAGGCACATGTTGTTATGTGGATCAGTGACATATTGCCGGCACATATTGAATTTTCCAGGTGCAATCATGGTTCCCCTCCCCTTCCCTCTTTGTCTTGTCTCATGATCAAACACATTTCCTTTTTCAAACCCTCAAGGACACCTTGTCTTCCCAACTTCACCTACTAAATAATGTTTACAGGGAAGAAGGTAGACAAAACAGGACCAAAACAAGACACTGAACCAGGAAAGTTTGTACCACAGGGAAACACACTGCTCTAATTTTGCTTCTTTTGAGGTCTCCTTGACCCAGATCCCCAAGTCCTTTGCAAAGTCCTGCACGCTCCAGATTTGCTCAAAAGTCTACACCTCTTTAATTTGGAAAGGATATGTGTGTGTGTGTCTGGGTGGTGGTAGTGGTGACAGGGTTGGAGATAGGAAACTAAGGCTGCCTAAACTTTGGCCATTGGTGAATGGTTTCTCAGGGGTGGCTCATGGGGTTTTAACAGCTTCCAGTCTACTTTGCTTGTTCTGTTAATCTGTCTTTTTACTTTGTCAGAGACAGTGAACTTCTATAAATCCATTATTCCAGTAAATGCCAGTTTCTAGGAGATTTTTTTTCTTTTTGCATTGTCTCGCGAAGCCCTAACATATCTGGAGCTGCCGATTGTTATAGCAGGTGGCTCTGATGGATGACCGGCGTACTCAGAGCTGCTCGGAATATTTATCTTTGAAAAATGGAGACCATAGCTGGGTTGGATCAGATACATTAATAAATCACTGTGGGTGCCATTAATTCCTGACAGGCTCTGACAATGAGGGGAGGAAAGGGCAAGTTTTAAGGACTGGCCCTGGGAGGACCTCATGATCCAACTTCCCTTTGTGGCTTTCATGCTAAATACAGAATTCCCGTTGGCAGAACATGATGATAAATTCCAACAGAACTGCCTTGCTTACTTCAAGGTTTTCTTCAAAGTGGTTACTTCTTCTCTCCTTCCTCAGGCAACTCATTTAAAATCACTTGAGGTGTTTATCATCTTTTAAAATTCAATCAAAACTTTATTTTCTGGACACTCACAACCTGGTGGCTGTTGTTCTACACTTCACATAGTGTGTGGCTGCAGCTGTGGTATATAAGGACCCAGTTTAGGGATGAAGGCAGTTCAGGGTGCCTGGCCTACAGCACAGCAGCTAGCTGTCCTAAGTGAAATTGTCAGTCAAAGCAATTACCACCAAAGGGTCTAGCTGAGGTGGTAATCACAGTGGCAGCCTCGACTTTCACCATAGCTGAAAGTAGAGAGATAAAAAGAAGAGGAACAGCTCCTTTCCTTCCTGACTGCCAATTCCTTCCAGCCACATTGAGAAGCTGGGGCTGAGCTATTAGGAAGACGTAAAAAGGTAGGAAGGCAAAAGGACCATTCTGGAGGGTTTTTTTTTTTTATCATCTCAAGACAAGTGGGTTGAAAATAAATCCTGCCAAAGAACTAGACTATTGTTCTACCTCCACTGACTTCAATTCAATAAGCATTTGTTTAGTAACCTGACAGTGCCAGGTATTCACAGTTGCTGCTTAAGTAGAAGAGATTACCCCTGTTAGCAAACAATTCCAAGGCCCCATATGGCGTAGCCTCGAGAATTTTGGATGGGGGCTTCAGAGACCTGGAACCTAGTCCAGGCTCCATGACCTTCAACAAGGCAATAGCCCTCTCTGGGTTTTGTTTTCTTCCGGATTTTTTTTTAATGACCCTAAGACTCTGTAATTCTAGGATCTATGAAAATATTTAATTGTATAATGCAGAGCTGTAACTAGCCTGGGGCCACTGGGAAGTTGTCCCAGGGCAATTTGCAGTCTGTGAAATATAAAAATATATGTATTCCTTTGGCAGGGAGGAAGGTGGTGAGGGGAGTAGGAGCCCAGTTGATGGGGGAAGAAGGTCGTTCAGGCTCTGGATAGTAGTGGAGACTTGGGACTGCAAACTTCTACTTTCTCTCTCTCTCTTAAAATAAATCTTCAACTTGACCTACCTGGTTTTCTAAGGGCTTCTCTTTCCCTCCCATTTTTCCACTCAAATCAGCTTCTTTCTTTTTCTCTCTACCATAATCAGGAACAATTCTTCTCTACTCTCTCCCTTCCAAGAAGGCAATTAATAATCCTGGTTTTACTTTTCTTTTGGTCCCACAGTGTGGAAAGTAGTCTTCCTAAGTCTTCTCTGCACAGTAGAGAGGGCACTGTGCCTCAAATTCCATGGGTGAAACTAGATGGCCTCTGAAAGCTCTTGCAACCCTGAGATGCTATCCTATAAACCACTGGAGTAATACTGTTTCCTTCTCATTCAATTGAATGTCTAAATAATTTATTTTATTAATGCCACGAATTATTAAGTTGATATGAAGACACATTTCCTGTGGTTTATGCTAGTTGGTGCTGTTATCCCTGGGTAGCATTTGTCCTTTAGGTGTCAAAATTCCTAGTTATAACTCTGCTGTGGCATAGAATATATAAATGTTTATATATATATATATGTATATATATATACATATATGTACATGAGATTATATTTATATATAAATAAGTATAAATATTTTATATATTTATCTATATGGAGTTACAGACATAGATAACCTCTATCCTGTGTATGTGTTATGAAGTTCAAAAAATATGCCTCTGGGGGTGCTGCAGCTCCTGTCTCCTCAACAGTTATGGCCACCAAAGTCCTTGGCATGGCCAAATGGTATGGTTTTTTCAATGGAAATGACATTAAAGAAGATGAATTACCACCTGTTTTGTCCTTGCATACTAAGAACCACGGGACCTTTCCAAGTGACTTATGGCTGAACACTCTTACTGGTGTTTCCCATTCCCCTTTATGAAGAGCAGCTGCTGTCTGCTTCTCTGTTTCTATCCCCAGCACTAAGCAGAGTGGTCTGCATACAGTAAGCACTTAATACATGCTTTTTCATTCACTCATTGGCATTTAAAGTGGCACAGTGGCATAGTGGATAAAGTGGCATAGTGGATAAAGTACTAAACCTTTGGATGACTGAGGTTTAAACCCTGTCTCACTCAGTTGTGTGATGTTGGGCTAATCAGTTTACTCTCTAAGCTTCGGTTTCCTCATTTGTATATTAAGTGGGGGTGGTGGAGGTGGTGGGAGTGGACTAGAAAGTACCCAAGGTCTCTTTTAACTCTAAATCTATGATCCTATAATCCCAGGCTGATGAGGCATCATTCCCCTCATATGCTTTACTTCTCAGGCTCATTAGACAACTCGTTGCTTTTCGCAGGCTCTTGTGTATGTGTGGAATGCGCTCTTTTTCCTCACCTCTGCTTCTTGGAACTCTGTACTTCCTTCAAGGGTTAGCTCAAGTGCCTTCACCTATAAGAGGCATTACATAATTCCTCCAGTTGTTTCCACTTCCTCACCATCCCTTCCTTTTCTTGACCATCCAGATGAGTCTACAACACACACACACACACACACACACACACACACACACACACATGAGTGTTATACTTCTCTTTGTACATGATTTTCTCCTAGTAGACTGTATGCTCCTCAAGCATAGAGACTGTTTCCTTTTTTATTTTCTGTCTTTGTATTCCTAATGCTTAGCATGATACCTGGCACTCAGGAGGTGCTTAATAAGTGCTTGTTATATTGAATTGATTGAAAAATATTTTTTTCTAAGGTCATACAAGTAATAGAGAGCGTGATATAGGGGAAAATTTGCTGGAGTTGGAGCCTAGAGATCTGGTTTTGAAACTCAGTTCTGTTACTAACGAGTCATAGGATCATGGGTAAAGTGTTCAACTCTCTGAGTCATGTTAAGAACACATAAAACACCATTAATATTGCTGGTCTGGCTCAGCATGGGTGTGGAGATAGAATATGAAGGATCCTAAGATTTCTGACTCTGAGGAGGGAAAAACATGAGTAGGTGCTTTAAACATTCAGATGGTGCAATGTGAAGACCATTGGACTTAAAGTCAGGAGACATGGGTCTGAAACCTAATTCCTCCATTAACTCTTGGTTTTGGGAACATTATTTCATGTTTTTTGGACCTCAGTTTCTTCATCTGTAAAAGGCAGATGCCCAGCAAGTTGAGGATACAGTGGAAAGAGAAGTCCAGGTTAGCTTAATAATATAGTGTGGGGAAGGGAATAATCCAAGATATGGCTGGAAATACAAGGTGGAAGGTTGTGGAAGGAGACTGAATTTGACTCTATTTAACTGAATGATTTACACTTAGGAGCCACTTAAGACTTTTGAGGAGTTAAGTAACTGGTCTCTAAATAAGAAAGATTATACTTGCAGTGATATAAAGAATGAATCAGAGGCAACAGTTGGGAAGACCTGTAAGGAGGCTATTGCAAGAGTACAGATAAGTGGCAATGGAGGGCTGGCAGTGCAAAAATTAAAAAAAAAATGTAGAGCCAGATGTGATATATCTTGGAGTTTGAATATCCTGGACTTGGCAACTGTCTAGGAGAAGGGGGAAAGAGGAAGAGTCCAAGTCATACATGATTGGTCCCCCTCCAACTCCAAGAATATTTACACCCAATCTGTTGCTAAGTTCTATCGATTCCTCCTTCCTCTTGAATCAGAGGGTCATACATCTAGGGTTGGAAGGGACCTCAGAGACCATCTAATACATCTTCTTCACTTTATGAAGAAACCTCTCCAACCCTACTACCAGGGACCTTATTCCATGTAAGTCTGCATAGAAGTGTATCTACCAGTGCCTAGTAGAAAAAATGCTAGATTTGGAATCGAAGGACCTCATTCTAATCCTGGCTCAGTCACCTACTACCTGTATGACCTTAGGTAAATCACCACTTATTGGAACCTCAGTTTCCTCATCCATAAAACAAAGAGTTAGATTCGACCATCCCTAAGGTCCCCTGCAGCTCCAAGTCTATAATTCTTTGATTTCTCAAGAATCTATAGGCTTTTCATGTCAGGGAATTGGTGAATTCTTGAAGAGTTGCTGGCATAAGGTGAGAGGCAAGGTGACAAAATGAAATGAGAGTTGAACTTGAGTCAGGGAAGTCCTCAGTTTAAATTCTGTATATAACACTGTCTCACAAGTCATTTACCTTCTATAACCTCATTTCCCTCCTCTCTAAAATGGGGATAAGGACATATGTAATACTCACCTTCCATGGCTGTTGTGGTGAGAAATAACATGTGGTATAATTAGATGAGTAGAGGAGAGAGGTGTAGATTTGGAGTCAGAAAAATCTGAGTTTGAAACCTGCCTCACATACTCTCTGTGTGACACTGGGCAAGTCACTTAACATCTATCAGCCTCAGTTTCCTCACATATAAAATGAGGATAATACATATATATGTATATATATACATGTATTTATATATACACATTTGTGTATAAACATATACATACACACATATACACACACACGTTTTTCAGTTGTGTTTGGCTCTTTTGACCCCATTTGGAGTTTTCTGAGGCAAAACAGGGTTAAGTGACTTGCCCCGGGTCAAACAGCTAGTTAAGTGTCTGAGGCCAGATTTAAACTTACGGATATGAGTCTTCCTGACTCCATATCCAATGCTATATCCACTGTGCCACCTCGCTTCTATACATGCATACATGTCTACATATATGTATATGTAGACATGTATATCCATGTATGTGTATATATACATTTTGCAGATTTTAAGATGCTATATGTGTCAGCTATTATTACATAAATATCAACTACCATTATTATCATTATTATTATTACAGATCAATGAATTCATTGTGATAAGCTCCTGATGAGGGGATTCCCTCCACCAACATAGATCAGTAACTATTCTGTAATTTACAATCCTAGAGAGTGCATTGGGTATTGAAATTATGTGATATGCCAAGGGTCAGAGAATCAGTCCTTATTGGAGGTGGGACTGAACCCTAGTCTTCCTAACTCTACAGAAGGTCTTCAATCCCTTGTGCCATTCAGCCTCTCTTATCATTATCATTCTTAATACTTAATATTAAAGGCTCTCTGGTTGATGACTGTCCAGGGAAATCTCAATACAAATCCTTTCTCAAGTGAAAAATCATTCCTAATTTAACTATTCTATAAAGTTTGGATTTTAGTTAGCCAAGTCGCTTCCCATGCTTTGGCCTCAGTTTCCTTTTCTGTAAAAAGAAGGGGGGAGGGTTGAAACAAATGATCTCTCTCGTTCCTGCCAGCTCTCATCACCAATGATTCTTGGGTGTCTTCTCTTAAAGTGTGGTGTGCCTGAATTTCAAATCAAACTTGTATCAGAAATAGTAAGTGAGAGGTTTCATGATAAAAACAAATCTAGCTTAATTTCAGACGATATCCTATTCAAAGTGCTCTTTCTTTTCCCAGTATGGTTCCTGTGGCAGCCTCTAGACATATGCACTTTTTAGTATTTATGCCCTAAGAGAATCATTTTGCTAGCACTTACATACCACCCATCACATCTTATTACAAAAATGTTAATCGAATTATGTCTGTTTAACAGTTCTTCCTTTTAGTGCAGACCCTACTGGCAGATTTCTTTTGCATTGGAATGAATTAGGAACTTTTGTCTCTTCTCTTCTTTCTATCCATCAGAGTCTGATTCAAATATCTTGACAGTTTCATCCTGTGAATGGGCTTGGGGATAATGGTCTGGTATGGAGACTAATGAATATCACCCACTTTTCTAAATGTTCATTAATTCTATCAATCAACAAGGACTTATTTAGTGACTACTGTGTGCCAGGTAATCTACTGGTGGTTGAAATAGCAAAAGGAAAATGAAATAGTTCCTGCCCTCAAGGAGTTACATTCTATTGAAATAACACCACATACAACACATTCTTTCCATCAATTGTGCATATATCTTGGATGTACGTACCTAATTATTCACATGTTGTCTCTCCCATTATCGTTGAGCTGAAATTTGAGCCCAGGTTCCCTGACTTCAAATTCGTGCACTGTACTGATTCTTCTCTAGTACCTCATTTTATAGATTTTGAGATGCTCTGACATAAGCAAAGGGGGCAATCCATACAAAGCTCAGCCTCCCACATGAGATTACTTCGTGTCAGGTCAGGTCAGTTAAAGTGCTGTTCCCAGGCTCATAGACCGAGAGCTGGAAGAGACCTGAGAGGTCATCTAGTCCAACCTCATTTTTAAAGATAAGGTGAGATTAAGTGACTTGCCCAAGGTCACATAGGTAGAACCAAGATTTCAACCTGTCCCCTGACTCCAACAACACTACTCTACTGAATTGTTCACTTCAATTGCTTTTTAATTATAAAATCTGGTCCTCATCATCCTTGACCTCCACATGCTCTTATTTGCTGATATTATGTCCTCCATAATGTCAATGATCAACTCCATACAAGATAACTCCCAAATCTTCATATCCAGTCTGAATCTCCCCCTTGAGCTATAGTCCACCCTCTCTAGTAGCCTGCAAGATATTCTCACTTAAGTGTTTTGCCAATTTCTTATAGGCAATACGTCCAAAATGGAACCTGTCATCTCCCCTAAAAATGTTCTGCTTTGTCCCATTTTCTATTGATTACACCACCATCCTCCCAGTCACTCAGGCTCAAATTCTCAACCTCAACCTTCGCTCTTCCGTCTCCCATGCCACCCATATCCAGCTGATTACCTTCCTCAGACACCCTCAAATTTGTAAAATGAGATGTAATCAGGAACTGCTCAAGCTTTTGTTTACATATCATATGGAGAAAAGGCAGTACAGTATAGTGAAAGGAATGCTGGATCCTCCTTCCATATTATCTCTCACACTTATCCTTTTCTCTTCTCCAATCTGACCGGCACCACCTCATTCAGACTCTCCCCATATAGACAATTGTAATGGCTCCCTAACTGGCTTCCTGCATCACCCGTCGCTATACCTAGTCCATCCAAGGGCTTAACACAGTGCCTGGCACTATGCGTAGAAGGTGCTATAGAAATGCTTATTTCCTTTCCCATTCCCTTCATATAACTGTCAAAATATAACATATAGCTCTTCCTTGAAACTTCACTGCTCAAAAACCTTCGTTAACTTACCCTTGCCTGTAGAATAAAACAAAAACCCTTAGTCTACTATTGTGTTTTCACTATACCTTTCCAGCCTTATTTCATATTATTACCTTTTGGTTACTTTATGTTCCTAAAGCTAGATGGGGGTCATTAATTGTTTCTATTTCCTATTCTGAGCACTATTTATTACTTGGGTACTCTATCTGGGTTTCAGTTTCCTTATCTGTAAAAATCAAGGGAATTGGTCTAGAACATTTCTAAGATCCCTCTGAGCTCCTACTTTCTGTTATTCTGTAATCTTGCCTCTGCTGGGAGAAGGTCATTCTCTGTGTCCCTTTGCAATTGGACGTGCTATTTTCTTCCCATTTTATAGCTCTATTTGCTTGTATTCTGTACCTCTTTGTATAAACTATTTCCCCCCACCTTCGCTCCTCCCCTTTGGTTTATCATCTTAACAGTGCTTAACTCTGTAAAGTCAGGAGACATTGCCTGCGTATGTGATCTGATACAAGGTCGAGATGCAGAACCTGCCTCCAGTGTCTGAGGGGTGTTCCTGCCGTGAAAGTTTCAGTATGATATGTAAACAATAGCTCGAGCAATGCCTGATTAAATCTCATCTGTTTGCCCCAAGAGTTTTATCTCACAGTCTGACTACATTAGATCCCATTTCACGCGTGCACCCTCACTTCCACCTTGTAGATGGCAACAGTAAATTTCTTTTAAGAAGCCTTCAGAGGTTGGCAGCATCTTTAGTCTATAACCTCTTATGACAAAAGATACTATTTTCTCTTGCTAAGAGAATAGTTCTAAAAACTTGCTGCTTCTATCTATTTATTGTTCGTGAATTATAACGTTTTGGGGAAGATGCAAGGGGTCATTTCAGTGAGGATGATTCTTGTAAGAGGGACTGATAAGATTCTTGTGGAATCCCTCCTCCTCAAATCATTTAGTATCTAATTATATTCTATTTTGGGCTATTCAAGGTTGTTTCCATGGTAGGGGGAAAAATAAAGCACTATACCAGGGGTGAGGAACCTGTAGTCTTGAGGTCATATGCAGCCCTCTAGGTCCTAAAGTTCGGCCCTTTGACTGAATCCAAACTTCACAGAACAAATCCCCTTAATAAAAGGATTTGTTCTGTGAAACGTGGACTCAGTCAAAAGGCTCCACTCAAGGACCTAAACGACCACATGCGGCCTCGGAGCCGCAGGTTCCCTACCCCGGCTATACCATGATGGAAAAGATCTTATGCCCAAGCCCACATCCTAATTATCATCTTGAAAGAAAACTGAGAAATAATCTTTCTTCAAAAAATAACTTGACATTTGGCTATTGCTTTCCTTTCTCTCCCTTAGATCACTCATACTTAAGAACTGGGCACATGTTCTATTTGGATATGCTAAAAGAAAGCCCAACTCTCTCTTCATATAGAAAATAAGCAGGTTTCTATTAGGTTAAGTAGCAGTATGGAGTACTTCATTTAAGCTTTTCTACTTGAGGTTTTAGTACTTGTGTAATCTTGAGCAAGTCTCTCACTTTCTTGGGGCCTCAGTTCTCTCATTTGTAAAATAAGAGGGTCGTATTAGATGACATAGAATCATCTAGGATCCCTTACAGCTCTAAATCCTATGATTCCTGAAGTGGACTGAAGCCCCCAAGTAATCATATTCTTCTATTTTGTAAATACATCTTCAGGGACAAACAAAAATACACTTCTAATGGTGCATTTTCTAACAAAACGTGATGTGTGTGGGAGGGCATGCGTATATTCATAGATTCATAGAAATTAGGGCTGAAAGGAGACTCAAAAAATAGCTAGTCTAACTCCCTACTTTTAGACGGATGCATTATTTCCCTGGACTTTTGTTGTTCAGTTTTTTTCAGTCATGTCCAATTCTTTGTGATCCCCTTTGGGGTTTTCTTGGCAAAGATACTGGAGTGGTTTGCCATTTCTTTCTCCCACTGAGGAAACCAAGGCAAATAGGGTTAAGTGATTGCCCAAGGTTACACAGCAAGTAAGAATCTGAGGCCGAATTTGAACTCAGAAAGATGAGTCTTATGCACTGTGTCTCTTAGCTGCCTGGATTTGCAAATAGGACAAATGAGACTTACACTAATAATAACAATCCCAGAAGCCCAAGACAAAAATGTTTAAAAAGAAAATGAACTATTTAAAAGTTTAACCTGTTTAAAGAAAACTGTTGAACTATTTCAAAGAAAACTGTTTAAAAGAAAAAACTAAGTGTTGGTAGGTAGAACCCAAGAGAGGAAAAGAGCAAGTTTTTTGTTTTTGTTTTGTATAGAAAGAGGGGAAAGGTGTTTGCTTCTGAGAGAATGACAGGGGAAAAAAAGGAAGGAGAAAAGGAAGGAAGAAAGAAAACAAAGAAGGAAATCGAAAGAAAGAAAGAGAAGAAAGAAGGAACAAATGAATGAATGATTGATCTGGATCTCTTGCATGGTTACATGGTGCTCTTTCTACCATGTCACAGAGACCTTATGCAGGCTAAGAGAGTGCTAAATCATTTAGGGAGGGAGGGCAACTTTTCTTCAGATCATAACCCAAATAAATTATTGGTCCACACCTAAAAAAGACCATAACCCATTGAATTCTACCTGCATCCTTCCACAACTGCCTCAGACCAATGAATAAGAAACTGCTCCACTGGACTCCTTGCATACCTACTCGGTGCAAGGTGCTGTAACTAAAATTCCCACATTCCTCATTGCTCTTTTGTCAATTTTACATTTTCTGAAGGGAAGCATTATACTTCAACAACATGGCCAGAGACAAAGATGTTTGTTTGTTCCCAATGAAATAACCCTTCAGATAATAAACTTTAACAAGGAAATTGTGGATTGTACAGGTGCAAAAACTACTTCAGTGTATTTCTCCATACTCCAATTAAAATGGGAATAGGGCATATGCTTCTCTGCTGGAGTCTGTCGACGTGGGGAAGTGGGAGGGAGTTCTAGATAGCTAGCAAAGATTCCCCTTTTATTGTTTGGTTTACAGGCAATCATATCACTACACAAACTATAATTTCCTCTTTGTTATCTGGGCTTCCTCTAGACAACACAATTCACTAAAGAAATAATAATGAAGCACTGCATTTGCTGTCACTGTGGGCTGTGCTGCTGCAAGGGGAGGGAGCCAACAAGTGGAGATTAATGCAGCATTAAGGAAGGGAAAGGGTCCTTATGCATTCCATTTCTAGATAATGTAATCATTCCCCAGTTCACTTTTTGCTTTTTTCATATGGGATTTTAAATTTCTTATTATGTTATTTCTTTCTTCTGCAGAAATTACTTAGGAGTTGACGAACCATGAGGTCATTTGGAAACACTAAGTTAAACAGCAAAACAAAGTTGTCCTCACCCTTTGGCAAATTGTGTCTATAATCCTAACAGTTTGTACAATTAATGATGGTCATTCAGAGCTTTCTTCATTGGATCACAAGTTCAGAGCTGGAAGGGGGTATTAGAAATAATCTAGTCCACTGTTCCCCTCTCCACTTTTATGGATGAGAAAACGGAGATCTAGAGTAATCTAAATGAGTTGTTCAAGGTCACAATGACTGAGTCAGGATTTGAACACACATCTTTTGACTCCAAATCCAGTGCTCTTTCCATTGTGCCATATTACCTCTTTGGTGGCTCCCTGAGACCATTTTTGGAATGGGATCCTAAAGCACAGTGAGGGGTAGCAGCTGGGGATAGAGGACAGTTAGTATGGTTTCCCCCATGCCTTTTCGTTTCCTTTCTGCCGGTTCAAATCTTGTCTACTCTCAAAGTCCCCATCTTCCATGAATTTTAACCTTCATTTCTCTCTCCTTTCACTGAACTCAAATTGCACTTATTGTTTGTACTACAAAATCTAATTTAGCCCATTGCAAAAGGACCTTTGGCGCCCTGTGGGGGACCGGACTTGATTGCTTATAAGTTCCCATCCACCTTAATGATTCAATGAAAACGTTTTTCGTCAGATTCCTGGAAACAGGCCCCAGAATGTACTGAGACTCAGCATCAGAACTAGTTATTGCTTGAAATGTGAATTGTGGAAATAATAGCTATTGTCCTGCCTTCTTCATAAGGCATTTGTGAAGATAGCAATTGATGGACTGAAAAAAAAATAGAAATGGAAGCTCTTATTATCATTATTTTGTCTCCCATGCCTTGAATGTTTCCCTCTTCTCTCCACCTGAATTCCTCCTTCAATGCCTAGCTTAAGCACATCTCTAACATAAATCCTTTCCCCAATACTCCAGTGCATGATGACCTCCTCCTTCTGAGAACTTCTACTGACTTTACAGATTATACCATATGTTTGCCACTGAATGAATGTCTATATGGTATGGAGGAGAAAGTTCTGGATTGGGCGACAACAGATCTGGGTTTAAGTTTCAGATTAACCTAGTCACATCCCTGTTCTTTTCTGATACAATGGAAGCCTCACAACCTGAGTGTTAAACAGTTAAAAGTGGATGTTAATGAAGTAGGATATGGTTCTTAATCAGTTAGTTGTATAAGTGAGCCAAGTTCCTATGGCCTTTCTAATTGCCCCCAAAAAGTGATTGGTGGTACTCAAGTGAAGGATCATGAAAGAGCAGGACAGGTAGCCCTATATTCTTCCTAGAAAGGCCTTCCCTATTGAATGATTGCTCCATCAAGCTCCTTCCCATTAATGATTATTCCCCTAGATCCTTTATTCTGGATTATTAGGCTCTCAGACTCCTCTCTATTTAATGATTGCCTCTTCCCTCGATGTTAGGTGATTGCTCCTTTGGGGGCATTTCCCTATTGGATGATTAATTACTTCCCTTAGGCCAGCATTTGCTTATAGGTAATCTACCTGAGGGGAAGAAGGAGGGAAGATAATTTATCTGAAGTCAGATGCACCTTGTTCAACTTAATTTTCAACCCAACTTATTAACCTATCACAGTGACCATTGACAAGTCAGTCATCTTTGAATCTCTGTTTCATCCTGTTCCCTGAGGAGGTCAGATTCTTAAGGCTTACCAGCTCCACTTTTGAATATTTTGTTGTTTCTTTCTCTATGTGTCAATCTTGTCTCCCTGCTAGCATTTAAACTATTGGTGGATGTATGATAGAATGCTAACACAACACGTGGGAAATGGGAAAGAAGCGTAATTATTGAATTGAGTTAATTTAGATTCAGATTATCTGCCATGTTATGAATAGTGTATGGTCAGCCTGATATGGCCACTTAATGCCCCAGTCAACAAAAATGTGTTTCCTACTCTAAATTACTACTGATTAAAGAAATGCAAATTAAAACAACTCTGAGGTACCACCTCACACCTATCAGGTTGGCTAATATGACAGAAAAGGAAAATGATAAAATGTTGGAGATGTGAGAAAATTGGTACACTAATGCTTTATTAGTGGAGTTGTAAACTGATCCAACCATTCTGGAAAGAAATTTGGAACTATACCCAAAGAGCAATTAAACTGTGTATACCCTTTGATCTAGTAATAATACGACTAGGTCTGTATCCGAAAGAGATAAAAAAAGGGAAAAGGACCCTCATGTACAAAAATATTTATAGCAGCTCTTCTTGTGGGGGCAAAGAATTAGAAATTGAGGGAATGCTCATGGATGTAGTATATGAATATAATGGAATATTATGGTGCCATAAGAAATGATGAGCAGGCAGATTTCAGAAAAAACCTGGAAAGACTTGCATAAACTGATGCTGAGTGAAGTAATCAGAACCAGGAGAACATTGTACACAGCAACAGCAACATTGTGAGATGATTAACTATGATAGATTTAGCTATTCTCAGTAATACAATGATTCAAGACAATTCCAAAAGACTTGTGATGAAAAATGCTAACCACACCCAGAGAAAGAACTATGGAGTCTGAATGCTGATCGAAGAATACTATTTTAGCTTTTTAAATTTTTTTTCTTTCTCATGGTTTTTCCCTTTTGTTCTGATTCTTCTTTCACAACATGAGTAATGTGGAAATATGTTTAATATGATTGTACATGTGCAACCTATATCAGATGACTTGCTGTCTTGGGGAGGGGGGAAGGAAAGGAAGGAGGGAGAAAAATTTGGAGCTCATAATTTTACAAAAATGAATGTTGAAAACTATCTTTACATGTAGCTGGAAAAAAATAAAATAGTATGAAGGAAAAACAAACAAAAAAAATATGCATTTCCACATGAATCACTATTATCCTGCCATGGCATGACCATAGGCAGGGACCTAAGGCAGCTGATGGCTCAGGGAGTGAGTGCTGGTCCTGGAGTTAGGAAGATCCAAGTTCAAATCTAGCCTCATACACTTAGTAGATGTGTGACCCTGGATAAGTCAATTAAGCCTCTTTTGCCTGTTTCCTCATCTGTAAAATGGGGATAATAATCACACCTATTTCTCAGGGTTATTGCTATAAACAAGTGAATTAATATTTATAAAATGCTTAGCATAGTGTTTGGCAGACAGTAGGCTATATATATGTATATACACACATATATATGTATGTTTACATATACACACATACATATATGTGTTTATTCTCTTTCCTTTTCCCTTTTAGAACTCACTTAGTCTCACTACCTCATTTTGCAGATAAAGAAATTAAAGCAAAAAGAGGTGCAGTGACATCAGAGGTGCAGCGCAGTCAGGATCTGAATCCAGTTCCAGTGCTCTTTGCACCAGGCTAGACTAGTCTGACCCTCTTATTTTACAGAAGAGGTTTAAGGAGTTGAAGTGACTTGTTCAAGATTACTTGGCTCACTTCTTCAGAGCATGGACTAAAACCCATGTGGTCTCCAATGTACTTTCTAAATTACCACAATATCCATAAAGGTAGCACCATCACAAGTATCACAAGTCCAAGACCAAGTGGTGTGAAGGTGGGGCCTTTCTGTTTTTTTTTTTTTAATCTCTAGCATACAACATCCTGATGCAGGGTTTCATGAATTTGGAAGCTCCCTCTAATATCTCAGATCGCAACCCTGGTGCTCCTGTCTATGGCCCCCTCCTCATAAGTTTACAACCTGCTGCAGGTCTTCCTTCAATTATTGCTTGGGGAGCACTCCGCTGTCCACTTGTCCTCCCTTGTTCCTCCCATATGACCAGATCATCTTTACTTCCTATCATACAATTGCTGGATGATGTCTTGTGCTCCTATAGTCATTGACTACATGTTGCAGCCTCCTCAAATCCACTATGTGTCTGTCCTTTGTGTGATACTTACTTTGAATTCTTCAAAGGCAGTGAGTGGTATTTCGTGTCTTACTGGTATGTAGCAACACCAGTAGAATGGAGTGGTTTTTTTTCTTCTAAAGGTAGTTGTTTTTATGGGTTTGGCCTATAGCAGACATTTAATAAATATTTGATAGATTAAATTGGATTTTGATTTTTCTGAACTCCACTTTTATTTCAAATATGGGTAAAGAGATTACATGATATCAGAAAATTAAAGCTGTGCTGTGGTGGAAATAAACACTTGCTACCCCAAGCTCATGTCCTGGGGAAGAAGGCAGAGACCCTGCTACCCACTGACACACCCCAGTAAAAGCACAAGCTCTAGGGCTGAGGTGAGAGCTCCAATGTCTACCCTACCTTGGGAAGTGCATCTCATATGTGGCTTGATTGTTTTCCCACTTAGGTTTCATTAATCATTTCTGAAAAGCTGTGAACTTGAACTTGAACCACTGGCGAAGTCAAATTTCTTGTAAAAGTCAAGTTATTGTAAAATAAAGATAATAATAGCCCTTATCTCACAGAGTTGTGAGGATCAAATGAGATCCTATTTGTAAAGTGCTTAGCACTGTGCCTGGCATATTATTAATAAATTCTTGTTTCCTTCCCACCCTCTTCTTCAAATGTTCACTATTACGCCAATTTTGGCTAGGGAGCATGTGGTTTGTCCCCCAAACCCCAAATTCCTCGGGCAGGTTTAATGCAGTATGGGGTTCCAATGAAATCCCTTTTCCTTCCTGAGTCCTATCCAGACAACAGGCTTCATAAGTAGTGTCTATGCCATGAAAAACTAACTCTTTGAAAAATATGACCGGAGATTGCTTTTTTATGACGATGGGGGTGTCTGACTACCCACAGTTATGAGAGAATTATTTTTCCTAAGGAGCCAGGGCATCCTCTGTGTCCTGGGGGTTAAATTGGCCCAGCAATAGGTAGCTAGCAGGAATCAGAGTTTAGTGGCAGGAACCTGTAGTTAGAGATAAAAATCCATCCAAGCCACATTAAAAATAGGTGCCTGTTATGGTTTGCTCCAAAAAGAAAAAAAAAAATCTGTAGCTCATACAGGATGCGATTTACCTCAGGGTCCAGCCTTTATGAAGCAGGCAAATATAAATGGAGGCTCTCCTGGATGACACAGAATACACAATTTGAAAAATAAAAAAGGCTCATTAGAGTTTAATGTCTAATTTCATTTTCCAGCAATGGTTATGAGAGAGCTATTGATTCTGCTGGGGCAGGCTGAAGCACAAATAAAGTGGATTTAGGCTAGGTGCCTTTGTGTTATGCTTTCCAGCTTGGGTTCTTCCCCCAGGGAGTTCCATTTAACTTGGCCCTATTCCAACACAAGGGAGGAAGGGGAAAGTTTGAAGGCTTTAGACTCTCTTCTGAAACAAGGTTCCATAGAAAAGGATGCTCATGGTCTTCTGACACCAATAATGTTGATTTCCTCTATAGCAAAGCTTGAATCTTCTGCTACACTTTCTCCTGTATTTGGTTAGTAGGAAGGCAGTGTTTGGAAAAATCATAAGTCAATTCAATAAGTGTTTATTAAACACATACTGGATGCCAAGCATTCTGCTAGGGGATATAAAGGCAGTCTATGTCTTTAGGCATTCTCTGGGCACGTAAAGACAAAAAAGAATCAGTGCCCAACCTCAAGGAGCATATAACTTACTGGGGGAAATGACATACACAGCTGACCAAATTATTAAGAATATAAAAGAAAATCAGGGATGGGCCATCACCAATAATTGGAAAGGAGGTGGCAACTAAGTTGAGCCTTGAAGGGAGTTAGGGGTTCTGAGAGTGGGAGGTGAAGGGGAGAGCATTCCAGGCTTGGGAGACCATGGAAAAGCTTAGAGAAGGGAGAAGGAAGAGAAAATGTTGTATATTGGGAACATATAGTTAAGATGATTTGGAAGAAATAAAAAAGGCCTGAGGGGGAGTAATGTGTAATAGGCCTAGCAAGAGAGATTGGAATCAAACTGTGAAGGGCTCTAAGTGACACAGAGATGAGTTGGTATTTTATCCTAGAAGCAAATGGGAGTCATTGAGGCCTTTGAGGAAGGGAGTGATACTGTTCAAAGGTAATTCAGCTGAAGGTATAGGGACTGGGTAAGGACTGAACCTGTGCCTTCACTGGCATAGGGAGCTCCCAGGTGAAGGAAGGCAATTTAGTAACTACTAATGCAGGTAGGTAAATTCTCTACACTTTATACTCTTAGAAAGCTGCCTAGGGCAGTAGTGTCAAACTCAAAGAGAAGCAGGGCCACCAAACCATCCCTAAGGATCCCTGTGGGCTACATAGTGACTTAGAAAACCACCTGTTGACATTATATATGTTTGATTTTATCTTGTCAAACATTTCCCAATTACTCTTTAACCTGGCTTGGCCACACTCAGGATGGTAGCTGGCCTCAGTGCAGCTGGGTCAAGTATCTGACACATTGGGCCTAGAGCACTGAGGTTAAATAACTTGCCCAGGATCTTATGGATGGTAGTAATTATGCCTCCCAAATGCACCTGGGCTCCCTATTACCTATAGACTGTGCAGCCTGCTTTGGAGTTTGACATGAAAAATTAAATCAATTACATCTTCTTCCATTTTTCTTACATTAATTAGTAAAAGGAAGGTTTGATTTTGCACTACTCTTGACCAATATTTGTCAAACATTTTCTATAACATTAGCTTTGATTTGCAAGAATGAGATTATTCCCATGCACTAACTTATCTTTGGGGGGTAACTAGGTGGTACAGTGGATGAAGTGCTGGGTCTTGAGTCAGGAAGACAAATGTTCCTGAATTCAAATCTAGCCTCAGACATTTAGTAGTTATATGACCTTGGGCAAGTCACTTAACCCTGTTTGCCTCAGTTTCTTCATCTGCAAAATGAGCCAGAGAAGAAAATGACAAACTACTCCAGTATCTTCGCCAAGAAAACCCCAAATGGAGCCACAACTGGACAACAACAAAAACTTATTTCTTTAGTAAGCAGATAGCATAGGCAAGTGACCAATCATTTCTTTTAATCCAAAATTAAAATTTAGTTGATGGGGTGAATTCATTGATGTGGAAATTTCCTTTGATAATATAGTTTGTAGGGGCAGCTAGGTGGCGCAGTGGATAGAGCACTGGCCCTGGAGTCAGGAAGACCGGAGTTCAAATCCGGCCTCAGACACATAACACTTACTGTCTGTGTGACCCTGGGCAAGTCACTTAACCCCATTGCCTAACCCTCCCCCCCAAAAAAAGATAATGTAGTCTGTAGGTGCTTTAACACTGTTAGAAAGTTGTTTGGGGTACAATAAGGAGAAGTGATTTGTCCATAATCACACAGCTAGTGAGTGTGAGTCAGAGACAGGCCTTAAGTTCAGGTCGTTTGGACCCCAAAGTTGGTCCCCTTTCAACTACATGATGCTTCCCCTCATTTGATACTGTTTATATAACAATGCATCATATGGGAAGTACAATGTCACCTCATTGTTGGCTGATATGTATATACCTTGCTTTCGGAAGCTATTTAAGTCAGAAATAGGTTTCATAAGCCTGATCCTGAGAACTGTAGTGGAAAAAAAAAGACAATACATGTATATTTTAACTCTGGATATCTTCTTACTTGTGAAATCTTTACTCAGGGTGTCCCAGGTCACACACTCCTGTCTATATTATGCATTTCAGAAGGTGTTCCTTTCAGATTAAAATGGATTTTAACAAACTGAATCACAGATTCACAGAATGTTAGAGTGGAAAAGAGTCTTTCAAAATTGAGCAGAAAATGTCAGGAGCAGACCATCGAATGCAAGGAAGCTTGGAGCTGACTATCAGAGCTGGAAAGGACTTTAGGACATAGAGCAAAGAAGAATTGGAGGGGGGCACAGAACACAAAATGCCAGAGCTATAAGAACCTTAGAACACAAGACATGGAATATTAGCACAGGAGGGCCTTACAGTTTGTCCAGTTCAAGCTCCTTATTAGATAGAGGTGGAAACCAAGGCTCAGAGAGGTTGAATTACATAAGGTCACATCACTTTAATGGAAGAACTAGGTCTCCTCACTCTTAATTTTGTTCTACTACCGGCTATCATAATTGAGTCTCATGAGATGATATCACATCATTTCCAATTGTGATATGCAGTAAGTTCCTAATGGAATTTGAATCTAATATTTCATCTTTGACATGCTCCTGGATCATCTGAGAATCTCACAATCATTTTTACAAATAGTGGGCCCTCTGCTCAGTTTGAATCAATCTTATGAGAGAACAGATCATTTCTGCTTATTTTCACCTCTCAGTTCACCACCCATTCAATATAAATAAAGTATGTCCTTATTTACTCACACATTAAATAGTATGTTTAGCTGGCTGTCACAACAGATCTCATTCATAATACAATGTAAGCACTTCAGTTCTTGCATCTTTAGCATTGCTACCTAATCATAGTATTATACATGTAAAGTTGGGAAGGAACGTTAAAAATTAGGTCATCTAGTTCAATCATAACATCTTAGAGTTGAGGAAGCTAAGACCCAAGGAGGAGAAGGGAATTTCTGAAGGTTGATCATTCCACGATTCTTTATTCATGCAACTTCCTAATGAACTAAAATTTATATTTCAGTCCCTAATGACATTGTACAGATGGGCACACTAACCCCACCCTACCACCTTACCCCTTTAGTTTCCACTTAGTTTAAGTGAATGGATGGAGTTTCCACATAGATTATAATAATGACTTGCATACTTTCAATGTTAAAACAAAAAACAAACAAAAAAGCAAAAACATAAATTATACAAACATTTATGCTCAGCACAGCATTAGTGACTGTGGCAAACATAAAGTCAGTCAGCTGGTAAATTAGGATTTACTGAATGCTTACTATATGCCAGCCACTATGCTAAGCACCAGGGATACAAAGAAAGACAAAAACAACAACTACAACAACAAAAATAGACCCTACCTTCAAGGAGCTCATATTCTAATGGATAAATTAGACATAGTCCCTTCCCTCAAGAAGCTTACATTTTCCTCAAGGAGACTTTTAATTATCTCTTGTATACACCCCCTTCTCTCCTCTGCCACTGCCACTATCTTGGTGCAGGCCATCACCTCACACTTGGAGTATTGCCATCACCTCCAATCCATCCTCCACCCAGCTGTCAAAGTGATCTTTTTAAAGTGCTGATCTGACCATGTCACACTGCCCCTTCCCACCTAGCTCCTATTCAATAAACTCCAGCAACTCCCTTTCCCCTTCAGGATTAAATATAAAATCCTCTATTTGGCATTCAAAGTCCTCCCACAACCTGGCCTTCTCCCACCTTTCTGGTCTTCTTACACCTTACTTCTGATCCTGTACTGTACAATCCAGTGACTCCAGCCTCCTTACTATTCCTCAAACAAGCCCCATCCATCTCCAGACTCCAAGAATCTTTACAAGGTATAATACTCTCCCCTCCTCATTTCTACCTCTTGGCTTCATTCAAGTTTCCACTGAAATCCTATCTTCTATGAGAAGCGCCCTTTAAAACTAGTGATTTCCCTCCACTGCTTATGTCTAATTTAGCTTGCCTATATCTTGTTTATACATAGTTGTTTGTGTTTGTCTCACTTTCCCCATTAGGCTGTTAAGTTCCCTGCTCTGTCTTTTGCCTTTCTATCCCCCAGTGCCTAGACCAGTGTTTGGTACATGGTGGACACTTAAATTCTTATTGATTATCTACTTTGTCAGCATACTCTGGTAAGTGCTCAATGAGGTATAAAACTGAGGTAAAATGGAGGCCCTGCCTTCAAGTAGCACAGTGTCTAGTGAAATGGGACAAGGACTCAAGTAACTCCAATCAAAGGCCGAATGTGATCAGTGTCCTGAGAGAGACACGGACTAAATCAGACAAGATTTCATAACAGGAAGATTCAGTGGCAAATTTTACGTCTCATACTGGCAGGGCACGGCTATGCCTTATGAAGAGATACCTCCATGATGGTCACGGCTCTGTAGGTAGGTATACATGTTATGTACTGTGGCAAGCAGCTGCTGGGATGCCTCAGCTTGAGGCCCAAGAGGGCTGTTTGTTTAATAATTGCCTTCATCATACATATGGTGGGGCTTCCTCACTAACCTGTAGATAACATCACATTCTGCTCTACCAAAGTGGCCCTCAAAAAACACTGGCTGGTAATTTTCCCTGAAGCAGAAAAAATCAAACACCCCTGCTCAGCACACCATCACCCCACTTATCCTTTGCAGAATGTAAATGAAAAGCAGTGTTTTCTATAAACATCTGCATTATGAAGACTGAAGGGCATTTTCATCATTTTCCAGAGACCTTCCATGAAAACCGCAGGGAGAAGACTAAACTAATAGACAGATACATCATATGAGGATGGATGTCAACATTTTCTTTTAATCAGTGCACAGTCAATACTCTGCATTAGGAATAACTAATTAGTTTCTTGACTTCTTCCCACAGATGTCATTACAAAATATATCTGAGGAATGTCATCCACACTTGAAGAGAGGACAAGCATTGTAATTAAATATTAGGCTATCTCGCCAGTTTGAAGCTGCCATGAAGTGTGAAATGGCTATAATTCACATTTTTAAGACCCTGCATTTATTAGCATCTATTTTATACTCAAGGTTAGTGGTGTGCAGCTGGGATTGTCAAAAAAAAATTAAATTCTACTTTTCTTTGCTACTTCAGAGTGGGTGACGATACATGTGAGGAAGGAAATGAAGAGAAGAATGGGACCAGTTGTGCTTCTGCTTAAGTCTTAGATCCCAAAGGATTGGAAGCTTATCTGCCTCTGTGAATAGCAAAAGGTAATCAGATGTATAGCTGGATGAAAGAGGACTCTGAATTCCTTGACAAGCAACTCGCCATGCCAGATAAAATTCAGAGGACAGAGAGCTACAGGCTTGTAAACCTAAACACAATCCCACTGGAGCCTGACAATTACATCTTCCCCAGAGAAAAGGGATCTATATTTTACAAACTTCTTGCCAAAGAAATCAGGTAATAGATTATCCTATTGGGGGTGGGAAAAGAGTGTTGTTCCTCATTACAAATGAGAGAAAAAGTAGCATTCATTTATTCATTCCATAACTATTTATGGAAAACCAACTATGTGCAAAGCAGTATGTTAGGTGATGAGGGAGATAGAAAGATGCATAAGAAATAGCTTCTACCCTGGTATAGTTTTGCAATTTAGCTGAGGTGATGGAAGTATAAGGAGGTGGTAGAGAATAAAGTATATATGCACAAAATCATGGAATATGTAAAATACCAGCAATAATTGTATAATACACTCAGTTAATAATCATTTATTAAATGCATGTTAAATGCAAGGCATTGTACTAATAGCTGGGGATACAAAGAAAGGTAAGAGACAGTACCTGATCTCAAGTTGAATGGGAGAGACAACATGAAAACAACTATGTACAAATATAGGATAAATTGGAAATGATCAATGAAGGGAAGACACTAAAATTAAGAAGGATCAATAAAGGATTCCTGTAGAAGGTGGGATTTTAGCTAGGGCTTGAGATACCAAATGAGATGATATTTGTAAAGCACTTAGCACAGTGCCTGGCACATAGCAGGCACTTAATAAATTCTGGTTCCCTTCCCATTTCAGCCTCTTTCCTTCCCCACCTGAAAGACAAGTCAGAATTCAGGAGGGAGAGATGAGGAGGGAAACAGTCATCACAAAGGCAAAAGATAGAATGTCACATTCAAGGAACAGCAAGGCCAGCATCACTAGATCAGAAAGTACATGGGGATGGGTTATAAGAATACTGGAAAGTTGGACAAGGGAGGCAGGTCATGAAGGGCTTTGAACTGCTGTATTTCAAAAAGAAATATGTTGCTTATCTTTGCAGTAGGTGTAGTTGATTTGTTGGTAGAAGAATATTTTAAATTGTTTTCCCCATAGAAGAGATGGATTTGTGATGACTAAAGCATGCACTCCTACCAGGTCCCTATTGTGATACATAGCAAACATTTTTGAGACCCCTGGATAAAGAAGAAATCGCTACAAGATGAATGGTATGAAAGACCTGGAGATTTCAGTGTATTGCATCCTCAATGTGAGTCAAAAGTGTGATGTGGCCACCAAAAAATCTTAGGCTGCATTATTATTGGTCCCTCATGTTCTAGAGGGATAGGACTGACCTGTGTGGGCAATTAAATGAAATTCATAGGCATAGTCTAAGCCATGATCCAAAATATTACTGCTGAAGTCAAGCCAAAAAATTCACTAGTGTTAGCTAATCATGAGGGCTTTGCATGAGTCATGTGATACAAGACTTCCAGGAGTCAAGATCGCAGAGTAAGCAGTAAATCACTGTAACACTCCCATATTTACCTCCAAAGATCTATAAAATAGTGCCCCAAAACAAATCCTATAACAACAGAGCCAGCAAAAGATTGGATAAGATAATCTTTTAGCCCAAGAAACTTGAAAGATTGGTAGGAAAGATCTGTCTCATTTGAGTAAAAGGGGAGGAACAGTCCAGAACAGGAAGCATTCCAACAAGCCAGAAACAAGCCCCACCTCAGCAAACCAGTGGGAGATCCTGAGCCCCAGTGTAGTGGATCAGGCAAACACCAACACCAGGATCCCCAACTGCCTTAGCATAGCTAGGGGAACCAGCTAGATTCCAGCTCTGAGAACCACCATATCCTTCAGTATAGGCCTGGGGAAACTTAGAAACACCCCACTGGACCTCAGCACATGCTAGATACCACCACTAGGATTCCAGATCAGCACCAGGTAAGCTGCCAGACCCTATGACCTCCATAGCCCATACTAGCCACTCCCATCCCACCCTCTCAGCACAGCACTAGACACAAGGGTCCCCTGTGGGCCCCAGGGAACATCAGTGCAGCACCAGACAAACAGCCAGGGCTTGTAGTCCCTGGCACAAGAAGCCTGAAACAGTGCACCTTCCAACCTGGGAGCAGAGCTCAAATTTAAAAGAAAAGAAAAAAGCAAAAAAAGATGAGCAAAAAACATCAAAAAAAAAAAAAAAAAGAATCTGAGTATAGAAAGTTATTATGGTGATAGGGAATACCAAGACACAAAATTCAGAAGAGGACAACAATGTCAAAACACCTATGGGCAAAGCTCCAAAGAGAAATGGGAAGGGGTATCAAGCCCAGAAAGAACTCGTGGAAGAGCTTAAAAAGGACCTTAAAATCATATAAGAGAGGTAGAAGAAAAATTGGGAAAAGAAATGCAAGTGAGACAAAAGAATTATGAAAAAAGAATAAACAGTTGGAAAAAGAAAAGAACTGCTTAAAAAGTAGAATTGGCCAAATGGAAAAGGAGATGCAAAAATCCATTGAAGCAAACAACTCCTTAAAGAGTACAATCAATCAAATGGAAAAGAAAGTACAAAAACTAATTGAGGAAAACAACACCATAAATGTTAGAATTGAGAAACTGGAAGATAATGACTCTATGAGACATCAAGAATCAAACAAATCCAAAAGAATGAAAAAAATGGAAGAAAATGTAAAATACTTCATGGGAAAAACCAACTGACCTGGAAAATAGATCCAGGAGACATAATATCAGAATCAATGGACCACCTGAAAGCCCTAATCAAAAAGTGGACCTGGACAGCATCTTTGAAGATATTATCAAGGAAATGGATGTCCTAGAACCAAAGGTCAAAAGAGGCATTGGAAGTACCCAATAAAAACTCCAAGAAACATTATAGCCAAATTTTAGAGCTATCAGGTCAAGGAAAAAATACTGCAAGTGGCCAGAAAGAAAATTTACATATTGGGAAGCCACCATCAGGATTACATTGGACTTAGCAGCTGCCAAATTAAAGTATTGGAGGTCATGGAACATGATTTTCTGGAAGGTGAAGGAGCTAGGGCTACAACCAAGAATCACTTACTCAGCAAAATTAAGCATAATACACCAAGGAAGAAAATGGTCATTCAATGAAACATAAGGATTTCAGGCTTTCATAAAGAGAAGACCAGAACTGAACAAAAAAAAAAATCTGATCTCCAATATTAAGACCTAAGAGAAGCATAAACAGGTATAAAGGGAAAAGAAAACACAAGGCATTCAATAGAGCCAAACTATTTACATCCCTACATGGGAAGATGATACTTGTAATTCCTAAAAATTGTATCACTAATAGTACAGCTTGAAGGGATATACATACACAGAGAGTATGGGTATAAGGTAAATTTGAGGGAATGACATAATAAAAATTAAGCGATGAGAAAGAGGAGTATACTGGGTGCAGAAGGAATGCAGAGGTAGAATGGGGTAAATCATTTCATTTGAAGAGGCACAAAAGACCTGTTATAGTGGAGGGCAAGATGGGAGGGGGAGCAATGAGCATTTCTGAAACCTTACTCTCATTGGTATTGGATCAAAAAGGGAATAATACACACAATTAGCTGAATGTAGAAATTGGTCTCACCTGACAGGAAGTAGGAGAGGAGGAGATTAAGTAAAGGAGGGTGGGTGGGGACTGACAGGAGGGAAGGCAGATCAGGGGAAGTGGTAGACAGAAGCAAAACACTTATAAGGAGGGAAAGGGTGAAAGGAGAGAGAGGGCAAACCAGAGGAAGAATAGGATGGAGGGAAATACACAGATATTCACCTAATTGTGAATGTGAAAGGGATGAACTCTCCCATAAAATAGAAGTGGCCAGAGTGGATACCTAGTGTTTAATAAACTTGAACACCCTTGCTTTTGGGACAAGAACTCACTATTTGACAAAAACTGCTGGGAAAACTGGAAAACAATAGGACACAAATGAGGTATAGATCAACACCTCACACTGTGTACCAAGATAAGGTCAAAATGGGTGCATGATTTAGATACATAAAAGGAGATACTGTAAGCAAATTAGAAGAGCAAGAAATAGTTCACCTGTCAGATCTATGGGGAGGTGAAGAATTCATGACCAAAGAAGAGATAAAGAACATTATGAAATGTAAAATAGATAATTTTGATTCTATTAAATTAAAAAGCTTTTGTACAAACAAAACCAATATAACTAAGATTAGAAGGAAAACAGAAAGCTGGGAAATAATCTTTACATCAAGTGACTCTGATAAAGCCCTCATTTCTCAAACACATAGAGAACTGAGTCAGATTTATACTATAAGCCATTCCCCAATCGATAAATGGTCAAAGGATGTGAACAGACAGTTTTCAGATGAAGAAATCAAAGCTATCTTCAGGAATATGAAGGAGTGCTCTAAATCACTGTTGATTAGAGAAAAGCAAATTCAAATGACTAATATACCACCTCACACTTACTAGATTGACTAATATGACCAAAAAAAGGAAAATAATAAAGACTGGAGAGGATGTGGGAAATTGGGACACTAATGCACTGTTGGTGGAGTTGTGAACTGATCTGGAGGTTTTGGAGAGAATTCTGGAAAATAATTTGGAACTATTCCCAAAGAGCAACCAAACTGTGCATACCCTTTGATCTAGCAATACCACTACTAGGTGTATATCCCAAAGAGATCATAAAAAAGGAAAAAGGACCTACATGTGCAACTTCATTTACAGCATCCCTTTTCATGGTGGTGAAATTGAGGGCGTGCCCATAAATTGGGGAATAGCTGAACAAGCTATGGTATATGGATGTAATGGAATACTATTGTGCAGTAAGAACTGATGAACAGGCAGATTTCAGAAAAACCTGGAAAGATTTGTGTGGACTGATGCAAAGTGAAATAAGCAGAACCAAGAAAACATTGTATGCAGTATCAGAAACATTGTGTGATAAATGACTCAGCTCATCTCAGCAACACAACGATCCAGGACAAATTCACAAAGGAAAATGCTATCCATATTCAGATAAAGAACTGATGGACTCTGAATGCCGACTGAAGCATATTTTTCTCACTTACTTTATTCCTTCTCGTGTTTTTCCTCCCCTCTTTTGATCTGTTCTTTTTTCACACTGTGACTAATATGAAATTTTGTTTTACATTGTGGCACATATATAAACTATATCAAACTGCCTACCATTTTTAGAAGAGGGAAGGGAGGGAGGGAAAAAATTGAAATTCAAAATTTTGTAAAAAATGAACGCTAAAAATTTTCTTGACATGCAACTGGGGAAAAAATAAAATACTATTAAAAAAAAGAACCATGCAATACAGGTAAGGGGAGTAGCCAAAATTGGCTGAGTGATGGTTAAGTGCTCAGGATGAGGTAACACTAGAAGATATCAAGTGATACCAAGATATCAGTGAGTGGTAGACTGATTCACAACAAATTCCTCTTTGAATATGGTGGACATATCCCTTTCTAAATTAACTTCGCCCATGAATAATTGGAGAGAACATCCAAAAAGGGAAATCCTGCTATCCTTGCTCTTGATCTGACCATATCTGCAATATTGTCTTCAGTTCTGGGTGTCACATTTTAGGAGACTCCTTATCAATCAGGCTGATGAAAAGAAGAGTGATCAGGATATTAAGAAAATCTGAAGCTATGCCCTACACAAGGATCATTTGAAAGAACTGAGATTATTTTGTCCAGATATGAAAAGACTTAGGAAAGACATGATAGCTGTTATATCATGTATTGGAAGAATTATACGGGCCGCACGCTGACCCTCTGCCAGTCGTGCGCCAGTACCCACTTCCCTTAAAAGAAGTGCACTGCCAGAGTCTTACCCATGCCTGGGTCCTCGGTCCTCCGCAGGATCACCACACAGAGACAAGCCATCGGAAGGCACCAACACCAGAGTTTTATTCAGAGGCCAACACAGCAAACCATCATAGCAAGCCCAAGCAGCAAGGCCAGAGCAACAGAGCAGGAGCCAGGGGAGAGCGCACGTGTGTTCTGACCACGCTTGTTCCTAAGTACCTACTTAGCCCCTCCTCCCCAGCCCGCTACTAGCCAATGATTGTAGGGTCAGATACCGGAAGGGGCTGTCTGAGTTTAGCACACCAAGGGGGAGGGAGTGATGTAGGAGGCCAGGATTGGATACAGGAAGGAGGCATCTGGGATTGACGCATAGACAAGAGTACGTGACCTAGGAAGTCAGACTCAGGAGGGGACTGGGTCAGTGCTGCACAAAGGGACCCGGAGGTCAGGAAGGTCACAAGAGGCATCTGGGGATGACGTTGCATATAGGGAGGGGACTAAGCAGAGGGAACTCAGTCCTCTGCCATCCCACTCCCACGTGGCACCGCCCCTTGCCTCAGGAGTTCAGGCTCGGCTACTTCCTTGCACCCAGCTTATGTCACAGAGCACTGCCCAATTGCCTCATGGCTTCTCCGAATCCAGCCCATCCCAGTACACACGACTCTGCCTACCACAGTCCCTGCCTCGACTTCCAAAATACCCAGATCTTACCTTACCCATGCCACAGCACCTAACTGGCAGCTGCCAACATCAGACAGTTCCTCACAAAGAATCACTAGGTGTGGAAGATTTTATTTTTTTATTTTGGTATTAATGAATGGATTTTGTATATAGGTACCAGGTCATTATGTGGCACAGTGTATAGAATTCTGGGCCCAGGGTCAGGAAGACTCGAGTTCAAATTTGGCCTCAGACATTTACTAGCTGTGTGATGCTAGGAAAGTGACTTCACCCTGTTTGCCTCAGTTTTCTCAGCTGGAAAATAATACGGAGAAGGAAATGGCAAACCACTCCAGTATCTTTGACAAGAAAACCCCCAAAAGGGTCATAAAGAGTTGGACATGACTGAAAAATGGCTAAAAAACTGTAACAAAGACAGATACCGTATAGATAATAATAATAATGATAATAACAGAATTTATATAGTGCCTATGTGCCAGACTGTGCACTTTACATGTATTATCTCATTCGCTCCTCACAACAACTTTGGGAGGTGGATGCTAACATTGCCTCCGTATCAAAATTGAGGAAACTGAGGAAGAGGTTAAGTGACTTGACCAAGGTCACTTGGGAAGGATATGGAGGAGATTATTTTTGGTCTTCTCATCTTTGGATAGAATCTTGATGATCTCCTCTTTTTTAGCCTGGGTAGACATTCCTTCTGATGCTTTCATGTTTGCTTAGTCTTGGGCCAGTGAGCCTCAGCCTGCTCACCCAAGCATTCCTTGTGGACCTTATCTACCTTCAGTCGATGAATGTGTTTCACGAAAACTCAATTATTCCTGAACACATTTCTTTTCACCTTCAAGTATAGACTGTGACACATATGGGGTAGGGAGTATCAGTCTTTTCAGATTTCCAGTCTCAGTGAAGTATGGAACAGAATCCTTATTTTCCTTATCTATGTCAGTTTCTCAGGCACATAAGTAGTTGACAGACTCTTTCTCTTACCAGTGTCCTTGTGCCTACCCTTCCGGCCACTGCTTTTCTTGCAGTGAGCTCATGAGTGGATAGCAATAGGCTTGCAGATGATCAGCCCATCTTGAATCAGATTCCATATATGCCAACAGGAGTTTGGAGATTTCACTGGTCTCATTGGGGTCAAGACATAACTTCAAGCCGATTATCCTCGTGGCCCATTCACCAGGATCCTCTCCTCTCCCCACAAGGGGTATCAGGCCCTTACCTGAGGGTAACCTGCCCAAGGGAAGGTAAATTTTGATGGCTGAAACCTATCATGATAACTTGGGGTTTACTGGCTATACTGCTTTCTTAAAGACCATGCCTCAAACCCAATTCATTCTGGCTCTCATTGATTGGACAGCAATAGGTTGCTGCCCAAGCACCACTCAATGGTTATTTATTTATTTTTTTGGCCAGAAACCCTGAGGGTCTTCCCTTCCCAGCTTGATTTGATTTTTTTTTTTTTATTAAAGAGACCATTCCTTGACTCATTCTTAGAGCCCTAACCACTGAATGGGCATTGCCTCACTCAAAGTGAGAACTTGGAAAGACCTTAGCTTAAAAAGGCCAAGGTCTCCCACTGCATCCTGGGCCATATCCAGTCATCCTGATCTTTATCTAGCCACTGAATCCAGATGGCTCTGGAGGAGAAAGTGAGGATGGTGACTTTGCACAGCCCTCCCTCACTAAAATCCAATTCATTTGCAAGTTAGGGCATCATCTTCCTAGTGTCATGGTCCTCTTCAAGAATGAAGGACGAACCACATATACAAACACACACACACACACACACACACACACCCCTTCTGAATAGATAAGGAAAGGGACTGAGATATTAAGTTCTTTTCCTTTGTCTTATAGGACAGAATTAGGACCAAGGGGCAAATGGCAGAGATGGTTTCACCTTGATCCAATGGAAAACTTCCTAAGTGAAGCCAACACACATTTATTAAATACCTACTAAGTTCCAGGTAGAAAGATTAAATCAAAAGTCCTTAATCTCAAGGACCTCATACTTTGTCAAGGAAGAAATGATTTGTACACAAACAAGTATGCTACAAGAATAGGTATGATGACAGCAATGGAGAGATAATGGATCAAGTCATCTAGGAAAATTTGAGCAGAGAGGTCATTTTTAGATGGGAAAGCAGAGAAGGCTTCATGCAGGAAATGGCTTCTGTGTTAGACTTGGAAGGAAGAGAGCAATCTGAGCTATCCCCAAACAGCATGAGTAATCGTGGAGGGCACTGGGGCAATTGCCACTTGAAGTCTTTGAAAGAAGGCTAGATGACCAATTGCTGGGGATATTGTTGAGAGGAGCAGATAGTTCCTAATCTCACTTCCAGTCATGATATTTTATGACTAGAATCTATGACGATAAAATTGGGCAACATCCACTAATCACCTGGGATCTAACCAATGATCTTGGAATCCCATTAGCATTAGACTTTAACAAACCACAGACAATTACTGATCAAAAGAAACATTATGGTGACATTTGGTTTATTGTTTGTTGAATTCACTCCTGATTCCATATCTGTCTCGGGTAAAAAGTGCTGTCATCATGTACCTCTAATCTCCCATTATTCTTTATTTTGAAAAGGTTATAATTGGAATAAAACAAGACTGCCTGGAAGCCAATATCCATGAAGAATAAAATTAACCAAGGTTTTCTGTATACATAAAGAAGCATCTTCCCATCAAGAGGTAAAGTTAAATTCAAAAACAGCAGTTTACCAGAATACAAACCAACATTAAGTAGATATCTTTGTGTTACGGAGATTGGGTGGTAAAGGTGGAGAATAGGTGTTTTTGTGTGACAAATCCCCCAAATTTTAACTAATAAATATCTGAGAAAGGCACTGAGAATCACACAAAAACACTACTAATACCAATATCAAGAAGTCTATATGTACCGTGCTTCAGAAGCAGAAGGCTGGAATGGACGTAAAAGATAATTTTGTATAATCCCTTCTTTTTTTAGATGAAGAAGCTGAGACAAAGAGTAGGAATATGGCTTGCCCCAAAGGCTAGTAAGTTGAAATTTTGTGAGCATGAGATCATGTGGGTCCATCACCTTTCTTGAGATAACTAAACTTATTCTTATTATAACAACATGAAACCACTGTTTTCTTCCTTATAGAACCACATGTTTAGGACTGGAAGACTCCTTAAAGTTTATCTATCCATTTTCTTCATTTTATAGACGTGGAAACAGGCCCATAGATATCAAACATCTTGCCTGAGATCACACAAGTAACCAGAGGAAGAGATGGAACTCAAACCCAGGCTCTTTAACTTGAAAACCAATTTTTTTTTTCTTTTTCATTTTACCTGGCTTCTTCACTACTGAAACACTATTTCTTTGGACTTATTAGTTAAGTGTTTTGTTTCTGACAGTAGTCTTCCATGCGCAGTGGGAAGGTATCCAACACATATCCATTGAATTGAATTAAAAAACAGTTAGAATTTGCTTCTGAGGATTTCCCCCCCTTTGGAGCTCCATTTTATTAACAAAAACCCCATTATTTCTTGATTTTGTCAGTGTGATTATTTCTTCTGGTATGCATCTTTTTTTTTTTTTAATGAGGTAATCAGGGTTAAGTGACTTGCCCAGGGTCAACTCAGGTTGTCTCAATGTTAGGGCTGATGCTCTATTCACTATAATACCTAGCATCTGATATACACCTTCTAATTTGTGAGTTGGAAATCAGATAACCAAGCTTATTAGAACCGTGTCAAAAGAAAAAGTAAAATAGCTCTGAATGGGGGCCTGAATTTTTTTTTCCTTATAAATATTGTGCATAAGCATTAGTTCATGGACTTTTGGGTACTCACAAACTGTTTTTTTTTTAATCTTTCTCCTTATTTCTTGGTTGGTTCTGGGAGAGTTGATGTTATTAAATAACTGAAGTGTTAATATGATTTCTTCATTTTTTGTAACCAAAAAAGTGGCAATGTACTAGACCAATAAAGGCTTGGGGCTTATCTGTTGGATATTCCATTTCCAGTTCTCTTAGTAATTAGCACAGACAACACAGATGAACCTTAAAGCCAAATCTTCAAAAGTCTGGCTCTGGGTTCTTGCAGCTATTTGGTGTTCATTTGTTCAGTTGTGTCCGACTCCTTGTGACCCAGGGGATCATAGCACACCAGGCCCTTCTGACCTGAGGGGCTCATCTTCCCATGTCGCGTCTTTTATCATTTTAATACCATCCATGGGTTTTTTTGGCAGGTAAGTGGCACAGTGGATAGAGTACCAGGCCTGGAATAAGGAAGACTTATCTTTCTGAGTTCAAATCTGGCCTCAGACACATAGTAGCCATGTGACTCTGGCCAGGTCACATAACCCTGTTTGCCTCCATGACTTCATCTGGAAAATGTGTAGGAGAAGGAAATGGCGAACCTCTGCAGTATCTTTGCCAAGAAAATACCAGATCAGGTCATGAAGAACACAACTAAAAATGACTTAACAGCAACAACAATGGGGTTTTCTTGGCAAAGATGCTAGAGTGATTTGCCATTTCCTTCTCCAGTTTTAAGCAGGTAGGGATTAAGTGACTTGCCCAGGGTCACACAGCTAGTAAGTGTATGAGGTCAAATTTGAACTCTGTTCTTTCTGACTCTAGGCCCAGTGCTCTATCCATTGTGCCACCTAGCTGCTCTCTAAAGGCTACTCTATATTATGAATTAAATGACCCATTTCTTTGTTTTAGATCAATGACACTTAAGGGTCAGGAGTATTTCAAGTGAATGTATTTAATATAGATCAGTCACCCTACAGATAGGTGCTACATTCACCTTTTGTTGTTGTTCAGTCACGTCCAATTCTTTGAGACTCCATTTGGGGTTTTCTTGGCAAAGGTACTAGAGTGGTTTGCCATTTCCTTCTCTAGTTTATTTTACAGATGAGGAAACTGAGGCAAATAGGGTTAAGTGGTTACACAGGTAGTAAGTGTCTCAGGCCAGATTTGAACTCAGGAAGAAGACTTTTCCTGATTTCAGGCCCAGTGCTCTATCCACTGCGCCACCTAGCTGCCCCATATATTCACCTTTAAGAGCCTGCATTTTATTAGCATTTACTTGTTATTCAAGGTAAGTACTCACATAGAGCCTAGTTAGTGAGGGGAAACAAGCCCAGTCTCTTTCTTCATTAATTTGGAATAACATGTCATCATTAGTTTAGAATAATTCCACATATGGGGAATGTTAATAAACATCTCATTGGGAGAATGATGGGTGTAGGCTTTTGCATACTAAGCTACTTATCTAGGGAGATGCAGCAGTTTTTATTTTTAAAGTCAACTCTGAATTTATTTGTAAACATCTTAAGGAAGATTACTGATACAGTAAATCTGAAATGGAGAGCAATGAACCCAAGCTATCTCAGACCCAGAACAGTACCAATTCTTTTAACTTACAGCCTAGGAAGGCAGTAAACATGGCTACTCCAAGATGAAATGCCAGAGGCCTTAAACTCTCTCAAATAATGACTCTCATTAAAATAAAATAAATAAAAAAAACCCCACACATGCCAGCAAACAAGATTGAGTTTTGATGAAACAAGGAAACAAAAATCAAGCCAAAATGTGTTTAGCCAAGAGGGAAGATCTCAGGAGAGGGCAGGCTAATGTCTTCCCAGCTGTGATTGCTACTTGGCCAAGTGAAGGACCTACAGATATTGAAAAAAGGGGAGGGGTGGGGAAGATAGTGGTGTGAGGAGAAGGGCTTATCAATGAACAAAGGCCTTTTAATCTGATAACCTTTTCCATAATAACAAATACCATTGATAGGCCAAAACTACCCAGAGGGTGAAATAGTAAATCTCTCCCATCCCCTCCCAAACCTAGACTGGTTGGCTCTGACCTGGGGGTCCTGTGCTTTCTATACTTCACATCTTACCATATTTCTGTTGGATATATTTTTCCATACTTATTTTCATCATAGTGGATAGAGAGTTGGCCTTGGAGTCAGGAAGACCTGATTCAAATCTGGCCTCAGATGCTTACTAGCTGTGTGACCCTGGGCAAGTCACTTGACTCCTCTTGGCCTCACTTTCTTCATCTGTAAAAGGGGGATAATAATAGCATCTACATTACAGGGTTGTTATGAGGATCAAATGAGATATATGAAAGTGCTTTGCAAACCTTAAAGGCTATATAAATGATTTATTATTAGACAGCATGTTGTAGTGGGTAGAAAGCTGGAAGGAAGGAAATACACATTTATTAAGTGCCTGCTATTTAGCATGTGGCAAGCACTGTTTAAGAACAAGAGCTTTACAAATATCTCATTTGAGTTTCACAACAGTCCAATGAGGTAGGTACTTTTATTTTCCTTATTTTACAATTGAAGAAATTGAAGCAGACAGAGGTTAAGTGACTCGCTAAGAGTCATACAGCTAGGAAGAATCTGAGGCTGGATTTGAACTCAGGTTTTCCTGACTCTAGGGCCAGAGCTCTATCCACTGTGCCACCTGGCTACTTCAAAATAAAGAAGATATAGGCTTACTCAACATATCTAACATATTGGCCCTGTAACTTTGGGTAAGTATTGGTGAAGGGAGCTTCCTAATAAGGTGTAGTATCTAACACCAGTTCTGGACAATGTTTTTAAAAAATCCACAAAAACCTTAAGAGATGGCGGGTAGTTTAAACAAAATCTAAAATACACCTAGCATATAATCATATGATGCTTGAACTGGAAAGGATCTCGAAGAGCATCTAGTCCAAAGCTCTCATTTCCAGATGAAGAAACAAGCCCAGAGAAGGGAAGGAGCTGTGCACTTTCCCAATGTCCCCAACCAGGTGGTGGCGTGACCCAGACTAGAACACCGGTCTCCAGGTTCCTTCTCCATTGTTCTTAATATTACACCGTTCTGTCTCCTTGAGCAAACTTTCCCTGAATAGTCTACGTTGTTTATGCCAATTCAGGAGCCAGATATAGATTGTTGAGGCACCATCCCAATCAAACGAATTTCAATTCTACGGTGCCACAAATTGAGGTTGTTATTCTGTCAGCTCATTCTCCCTTCACTCAATATGCAAGGTTAAAGCTAATCGATAGTGCAGTAAAGTTGCAACAGTATTAAAATACTAGCATGGATACATTCAGAGGGGTCAGATTTTGCTAGTTAATCTGATAGAGTTGAAAGAAAAAAAAAGAACCTAATACAGATAGCATTAGACTTCCTATTTTTTAAAGGTAGATTCTAATTCAGAGGCTTCTCTCAGAAACAATTCCAAAGCAAGGAACTTCGAGTAAGATGAAGAAGCAACATGCTCTGTGCATTGTATTTGGCATCATAAGACCTGGGTTCAAAACACAGTTCTAACACTTACTACCTATGTGACCTTGGACAATTCACTTCCTGGGCATCACTTTCCTCATTTGTAAAGTGAGAGGGTTAGACAACATGACCTCGAAAAAAGTCAAGCTCTAAAATCTATAATTGAAATAGAACATATTTAGCTTTATTGTTATTGTTTAGTCATTTCACTCATATCTGATTCTTCTTGACCCCATTGGGAGTTTTCTTGGCAGAGATACTGAAGTGGTTTGCCATTTCCTTCACCAGCTCATTTTACAGATATGGAAACTGAAGCTGACAGGGTTAAGTGACTTGCCCAGGGTCACACAGCTAGTAAGTGTCTGAGGCCAGATTTGAACTGAGGTCTTCCTAACTCTGTCAGGTGCTCTATCTATTGTACCAACTAGCTGCCCCTCACATTTAGTTAGTTCTAGCTCTAATTCTATGATCCTACAAGTGAATTACATTACCATGTAGATATAATCTAGCTCCTGGCTCAACCCTTGATGTGGACAGACTGTATTTACTAGGCATGACTAAAATAAGAAGGTATTTAGCATTACATTGCAAGGCACTGTGGCTCATTCCTGACTCAAGACTTATGTTTCATCCCTACCTCAGAGTCTCATTACCTTTGTGACCCTAGGCCGGTCATTCAAACTCCCTGGACCTCAGTTTCTTCATCTGTAAAATGAGATGGTTGCACCTCTTAAGGTCTCTTTTACCTCTATGTTTATGATGTTATTGAACCTATTGGGACTGCTCAATAAAAGAAGGAGTTTAGCATTATCACATTGAAAAGCAGTGTGGTGTGGTAGAAAGAATGCTGGCACTGGAGTCATGAAGACCTGGGTTCAAGTCCAGCCTATGAAACATGCTGGCTATGGAAACCTTGGGGAATAATTACTTAACCAATCAATGCCCCCAAGCACTTTTTTTTTTTTTTTAAAGATGAAAAGCTTCAGAGCCATTGCTGATCTACATGGGTAGCAAAGGAAGAATTTTCTCATTGGGTGTTCCCTCTACTAATGGGATCATAGGTCCAGGACCTAGCACTTTCCAAGAGGTGATTCAGTATCTATTTCTTATCACTCCCTCAGCCCTTCAAGCAGGAACCTCCTGTTAATGATGAAAATATTCCTCAATTATCAAGAATCTTAAATCAACCTACACTGACTCGAAGGGGACAGGCCAGGCACAGGAAAATCGCATGATGGGGAATATTTTAAAAAAGGTCAGTTCTAGGTTATGAACCAGGTTTCAACCTTGTTTCCTACACATGTAAGTCCTGGTCTAGGGAAATCCCAGTTCTGAATGACCAAAAGTTGTTTCAGTTATCTTCAGAATACTTAACTTCCAAAGTGAAGAAGTAAGCATATTTTCTAGGATTTGTAAAAATATACATATACATATATGCACACACATATTCATATATACATATAGTATATGTGTATATATGTATATATACACACACACACACACATATATATATACATATACGTATAGATATACATACGTAATATCTGGGCAGCTAGGTGGCATAGTGAATAGAGTGGCAGGTCTGGAGTCAGGAAGACTCATCTTTCTGAATTCAAATCTGTCCTCAGACACTTACTACCTATGTGATCCTGGGCAAGTCACTCAGCTCTGTTTGACTCAGTTGCTCATTTGTAAAATGAGCTGAACAAAAACATGGTAAACCACTCTAGTATCTTTGCCAAGAAAACCCCAAATGGTGTCACAAAGAGTTGGACATGACTGAAACAACTTAACAACACATATACTATAATATATAAAATATATAGAAATTTTCTGCTTAGCAATTGTTATCCAGAACCTTCTCCTCTCCCTTCATTCCTTGAGCCTTCTAGTCTGCTTTCTTTAGAAAGTAGCTTTTTTTTAGAGGGACAAACATCCTACTCAGTTCTAAGGAGAACTAAATTAAAGAATGAAGATCAGCTTCTGCTTTACTTCTGGCTCCAAGAACCCTATTTCATTGGCATGGGCTATCATGGCATTAACTTAGTATGCTCTAAGTCCTCATTAGAGCCACCCTGGCCACAGTCTCTGCCCAAGATCCTTCTTCCAGCACCTTTTCTTGGTGGAGGTGGAAGGGATCTGGCCACATCCCTCTACTGTGCTGAAAATGGCCACATTAAAAAGCAATACAGCTTTCTTTATATTGTACTGTGTAATTCTAAAAAGACAGCTCTCCATGCCAGAGACCTTCTTAATAAAGGACTCTCATTGACCACCAATTATGTTCCTGCTTTAGTCCGATACATTTACATTCCTGGTCTGTAAATCTTTATGAATTGTTTCAGCTGCAATTTTCGTAATTCACACCAAGCATTGAAAACACCTTTCTGTTCTGGGAAACACAGTACAAAGAAAACCTTAATTTTCTGGGAATTATCATGTTATTATTTTCCAACATGACTGCTGCCACGTTAGTGGGCATGCTACATTTAAATTGCTCCTTGGAAGGCTAGGTTTGCCTTGTATAATACAAATAGATTTGTGTGCGGCTGCCTTCCACTAATGAAATCATATTAAAGGTGCACCTCATCTGGTATGTATGATACTTAAGGTGGTTTCTGATTAGCTTTGGTTAAAATTACCTCTTCAGAGATGAGGAGATCCAATTTTCCCTGAGTAGGGCATGGGCATCTCTTGAATGAACACTGTATTGAAGCTGCTTCCATTAGATTAGTTTTATTTGTAGCCTTTTGAAAAATATTTCTCCGTGGTTATCCCCTTTACATATTGGGGTTCCTCTGTTTATATTGTGGAACAAAACATCTCACAGTTCTACTATGTGGAAACAGAGTGTTTCAGGGAAAGTAGGTGATTTGACAACACTTTCATGTCCAGCCAAATTCTGTTACCTGGGCATGAAATGGTTTGTTTCTCTATAAAAGGTAATTCTACCACTGTTTTGGCCCTCGTTGTCATTCCTATAGTCTTAAGGATATCTCAGTCATCAATGCATGAGCTATTACCTAACCAAAGATTTCTAATGTATCTCATTTCCCAGCCAGGTTTTCCAAGAGTGTTGGTTTTGATGAGGGCCTGGGTTCAAATCCCTACTATGCCACTAACCTTTGCGCAGGTCACTCAATCTCTGCAGATTTCTATTTTCTCATCTAAAAAAAGGAGGTGACTCTTTGATGACCTCTAAGGGCCATTCCAGCTCTAAATTCATGATTCTGTCATTCTCTATTCTTTAACCAGGACTTAATGTCTCCTGGGCTCTTGATTATTGAGACATTACTCCTAATTACCATTTTCTATTTGTTCCTCCTGCCCCATTCTATGACATTTCCTCTATGACATTTCTATTTCATCTATGATATTTACACTCAAAAGGAAAACTCAGCTGGAAAATCAGTTGTCAGCAGGAAAAAAAAAATCAACTTAAGACCATCTGATTGCAATGGCATGTTGATGATGTACATAGGTACAAACTAGATCACAAAGATTACCTTAGTTCCTTGAAGGGTTCTGCCCTCACATTAGGCGTTTCTATAGATTTAGGAAACACTGTGCCTTCTGCTCCTGGAATAACAAGACAGAAAACAAAATGCTATTAGTAGTGAGGCTGGCACATTTCATTTGACTCCCTTTGCTACAAAACACAAAATAAATGTCTGCAGAATGTTTGTTGTTGTTCAGTTGTTTTCCAAGTTGTGTCCAACTTTCCACCCCTCCATTTGGGATTTTCTCTGAGGAGATACTGGAGCGGTGTGCCATTTCCTTCTCCAGCTCATTTTACAGATGAGGAACCAAGGCAAACAGAGTTAAGTGACTTGCTCAGGGTCACAGAGTTAGGAAGTGTCTGAGGCCAGATTTGAACTCAGATCCTTCTGACTCCAGGCCTAGTACTCTATCCACTATGTCACCTAGCTGCCCTGTAGACTGTTTAGAGAACAATAATTAAATCACACTTTGAGGATCCACGTCTTCATTTATTCATTTGCCCTCTCCACTGATGCAGATGGCAAGCCTGCTAAACCTGAGGAGACAATTTTGTGAGTTGCTACAAGCCATTGCCTGGAAGCCAGCTTGCTGGTGATGCGTTTCTTCTCCCTTAGCTGAGGGAATCCTTGAACAACAGCAGACTTTCCAGCTTGGGGGGGACCTCTACTGGACTTTAGTACTTTGCTGGCATAATCTTGAAGAGCCCAAGGTTGCCTCTGTGTCATGATGAGGCATTAGAAAATCATTTTAGTGGAAGAACTAGAGTACATGTAGACAGCAATACTGATCAGAGCTTAAAATGTGTATTTAAGTTTCCCTCTCCCCTCCATGCAATCCCCTTGCCCCACTTCATCTTCAGATCAGTGCGATATAGTTAAAAGAAGCCCGAGTTGGGAATTAGAAGACCTTGGTTCTAGTCTCACACAGCTAACCACTAAATAGAGGTATACCTTGGTTAGGTCATCTCCTCTTTTGTCTGTGACTATAAGCTGACTTTGAAAAAAGTTTTTTTTTTCTCTTTGTGACAAACTCTTATTTTTATTCATTCTTTTATTTATCTATTTACTTGGCTTTTTTCCTACTAGTATCACTGAAAATTGCCCAAAAAACAAATCACATCTTGGTTTAAAAATAATATTTGGAAACACTAGAGTTAGGCTCTGGCCCCTCATAAACAGTTGATAAGATTGTGGTCTGGAAACGTTTTGGGAACTGAGCTGTTGGAGTCCTGTTGATATATTTTAAGTCACAAATGAGATAAGGACAACTGCAGCTAACTAATGTTGAGTAGGATGGTAGTGGGGGTAGCACAGCACAACTGGAATTTTTCAGCATGATGGAGGTAAAGAGATGCCCCCGGGCACATTAACTGACATAACAATTTTTTTCTATTTTTTTCCCAAATTTTCCATAAGTTTTATAATTTTTTCCCATCTGTGCAGTGAACTTTAAATACAATTAATATAAGCTGATGTTATGATTTTATTCTGAAATAAAATTTCATCCTTCTATCTCTTGTATATGTACATGCATTGGGTCAATTGCCACAGTTTGGTCCTTCAAAGTTTTTTAGAATTCCAGCCCTTCTAGTGTTTAGCAAAATCTGACTTACTCAGAAAGAGAGCTTTTTTTTCCCCCTTTTAAAATTCATAAAGAATCACTTAAGGTTCAAAGTTTTATACTTTGGGTATTAACATCAATCCCTTGACCTGATCTTGATGTTTAGCTCCTGACTTTATCATCAGCTTTTATCTTTACAAGTTGTCAGCAGCAGCTGCACCTCACTGTCCATGAAGGTTGCTATCAAATGATTTGTCCACTCTGAACTATTTCTAAATCATTTAATTCTAAGTTTATCACCATCAATTGCACTGGATGTTTGCTTTTCGATTAAACTTAGTCAAGACAGTACCCTTAACTTATCTAAATATGCATGTAGGGCAGAGCCAAGATGGTGGAGGGAAAGCAGTGACTTGCTAGAGCTCTCCCCAAAACCCCTCCAAATACCCACAAAAAATGGCTCTAAACAAATTCTAAAGCAGCAGAACCCACAAAAAAAAAAAACAGAGTAAAACAAATTTCCAGCCCAAGACAACCTAGATGGCTGATCAGAAAGGTATGTCAAGCCAGGCTGGGAGAGGAGCACGGTTTGGAGTGGGCGCACAGGCCGCAGCGACCCTGGAGCAGGCCTCAGGGGACTGAATCAGGGGCAGCTGTGGTGGTTTCCAGACTTCTCAACCCACGAACGCCAAAGACAACTTAGAAGGTCAGTGGGAAAAGTCTGTTACTGAGGTGAGAGAAGAAGCTAGATCTCAGCCACCCCAAGGGCAGCAGCTGGCTTCTGAGCTTCCAGCCCACAGACTGAGGGGGAATTGAGTGGCTGATCAGAGGGGGATTGCAAGGGTCTCTTTGCCAGGGTTGAGGCAGGAATCTCTTGCTTTACCAGTGCTTGGATCGGGGTCACAGTTTTGAGGGGCAGTCCTGGGGCGAGGAGGAGTGCTGGTGTGGTAGAGCTTGTTGTCGCTGTGGAGAGGAAACACCTCGCCCCTTATCATAGCACCTTGGAAGAACTGACACTTTTCAGGTCCTTAGAAGTGTCTCTGAAAACAGCTGTACAAAGCCCCAAATCTTGGGACAGTACATTCTCCACACTGGAAGCAGACTCTTACTTTAACAAAGAGTTTAAAACTCAAGTAATTGGTTGGGATCATGAGCAAGCAGCGCAGAAAGAGTCAGACTACATTATCTTGCTTTGGTGACAAAGAAGATCAAAACATACAACCAGAAGAAGAAAACAAAGTCAAAGCTCCTACATCCAAAACTTCCAAGAAAAATATGAATCAGTCCCAGGCCTTGGAAGAGCTCAAAAGGGATTTTGAGAAGCAAGTAAGAGAAGTAGAGGAAAAACTGGGAAGAGAAATGAGAGTGATGCAAGAAAATCATGAAAAGCAAGTCAACACCTTGCTAAAGGAGACCCCAAAAAATACTGAAGAAAATAACACCTTAAAAAATAGCCTAACCCAAATGGCAAAAGAGATCCAAAAAACCAATGAAGAAAAGAATGCCCTAAAGAGCAAAATAGGACAAATGGAAAAGGAAGTCCAAAAGCTTACTGAAGAAAACACTTCCTTAAAAATTAGAATAGAGCAATTGGAAGCTGGTGACTTTATGAGAAATCAAGACACTGTAAAACAAATCCAAAAGAATGAAACATTAGAAAACAATATGAAATATCTCATTGGATAAACAACTGACCTGGAAAATAGATCCAGGAGAGAGAATTTAAAAATTATTGGACTGTCTGAAAGCCATGATCAAAAAAAGAGCCTAGACATCATCTTTCAAGAAATTATCAAGGAAAACTGCCCTGATATTTCAGAACCAGAGGGCAAAATAGAAATTGACAGAATCCACCGATCTCCTCCTGAAAGAGATCCCCAAAGGAAAACTCCTAAGAATATTGTAGCCAAATTCCAGAGTTCCCAGGTCAAGGGGAAAATATTATAAGCATCCAGAAAGAAACGATTCAAGTATCATGGAAACACAATCAGGATAACACAAGATTTAGCTGCTTCTACATTAAGGGACCGCAGGGCATGGAATATAATATTCCAGAGGGCAAAGGAGATAGGATTACAACCAAGAATCACCTACTCAGCAAAACTGAGTATAATTCTTCAGGGTAAGAAATGGTCATTCAGTGAAATAGAGTACTTTCAAGCATTCTTGATGAAAAGACCAGAGCTGAATAGAAAATTTGACTTTCAAATACAAGACTCAAGAGAAGTATGAAAAGGTAAACAGGAAAGAGAAATCATAAGAGACTTATTAAGGTTGAATTGTTTACATTCCTGCATGGAAAGATGATATTTGTAACTCATGAGACCTTTGTCAGTATTAGGGTAGTTGGAGGGAAAAAATTATATGTATGTATGTATGTGTATATATATATATATGTATATATATACACATATATATATATATATAGGTAGATAGATAGATAGATAGATAGATAGATAGATAGATAGAGGGCACAGGGTGAGTTGAAGATGAAGGGCTCATATTTGAAGAATAAAATTAAGGGGCGAGAGAGGATTATACTAGGAGAAGGAGAAAGGGAAAGGTAGAACAGGGTAAATTATCTCACAAAAAAACAGAGAAGAAAAGGTTCTTACAATGGAGGGAAACCAGGGGAAGGTGAGAGGAAATGCGTGAATCTTATTTTCATAGGATTTGACTTAAGGAGGGTATAACATACAACTCAATTGGGTATGGAAATCTGTCTTACCCTACAGGAAAATAGGAGGGGAAGGGGACAAGAGAGTAGGGGGATGATAGAGAGGAGGGCAGATGGGGAAAGGGGGTAATCAGAAGCAAATACTTCTGAGGAGGGACAGGGTCAAAGGAAAGAATAGAATAAATGGGGTGGGTGGGATAAGATTAAGGGAAATAGAGTTAGTTTTTTTACAGCATGTCTACTATGGAAGTGTTTTGCATAACTGCACAAGTATAGCCTATATTGAGTTGCTTGCCTTTTCAATGAGGGTGGGTGGGGAGGGAGGAAGGGAGAAAATTTGGAACCCAAAGTTTAAAAAAAAACACGTTTAAAAAAATGTTTTCACATGCAACTGGGAAATAAGAAATACAGGAAATGGGGTACAGAAATCTATCCTGCCCTACAGGAAAATAGAAGGGGAAGCGGGGGAGAGATAGCAGGGAAAGCAGACTAGGGGAAGGGGTATTCAGAATGCATGCTATCTTGGGGTGGGGGAGGGGAGAGATGGGGTAAAAATTTGGAACTCAAAATCTTGTGGAAGTAAATGTTGAAAACTAAAAATAAAAAAAAATAAATTAAAATTAAAAAAAAATGCACATACCACTGTAGTGCTGGAGTGATCAGTGTGTTGAGTCATTTTTTCATCGTGTCCTACTCTGTTACCCTCTTTGGGGTTTTCTTGGCAAAGATACTGGCGTGTTTTGCATTTCCTTCTCCAGGTTATTTTACAGATGAGGAAACTGAGGAAAACAGGGTTAAGTGACTTGCTCAGGGTCACATAGCTAGTAAGTGTCTGAGGCCTCATTCCAACTTCTGGGCTTGGTGCTCTGTGCATTATGGCGCCCCCTAGCTGCCCTAGTAGTAGCGCTGGATGGGGTGAGCATTTGAGTTCTGTTATATTTACTATACATGTACGTGTCTAAATTTCCAATGTTTCTTTTTAGCTTTAAAATGTGTTGATTGTTCCCACTAACTACCACCGTTTCAAATCCTGGCTTACAGGCAAAAACTGATGGCTTCTGGGAAAATGAATTGGTTTCATGACTTTTGCATGCCATTGGCTCTGGCTTGGCATTGGGAAGGAAAGTATAAATAAAAGAAGGAAGTTTTGACTGGTTTTAAAAGAATAGCAACAGTTTTATCAAATCATTATTTAAAAAAATTGTCATTGGTCCTTTCTACCTTAACCTGGAAACTTAGACACTTTAATACTCAGTCTTAAATGGCCCTTTAAATATGATAAAAGGAATACTTTATAAGCCGCAGAAAAGTAGAGCCAGTTATAATTCTTCAATAATTCAATCCATGCCTCCTCAAACAAAAATTCAAATGCACCTCTCCATGAAATGCTCTCTATCTAAGCCAGCCTGTGCTCCCACTCCCATAACTCCTAAGCATTTGTTTGGATTATTAACTGGGATATGTATAAGACTGTTCTGCAGCCTTAGACTATTGGCATAGAGCACTGACTTTGAAATCAGGAGTCCTGGATTCAAATCCTATCTCTGACACTTAGTATTTGTGTGACTTTAAGCAAAGTCATTCACTTTCCCTGTCTCAGGGTTCCCTCTTCTATAAAATAAGGCAGTTGATCTTAATGGCCTCTGAGGTCCTGTCTTCCTCTACATATGTGATTTCTATGCTAATCTCATGCCTTTTGAATATTTAGATGGTAAACTGCTTGAGGGCTGAAGTAACAACTTTCTTTTTTGTATTCTCACAAGCAAAGTTGTCTTCCAAGTAGGGAAGGTAGGGAAGCAGTAATTTTTTTATTGATTTCTTAAAAATTGCAAACAAATCTCTGAAATTAGTGGACTAAAAATCAATGTGTATTCTTTCCCGTAAAAAGCCATTTCACATGGCTGGCCTAATTTTCCAATTTTACGAGGTGGAGGCGGTAATTAGGGAGAGGAATGAGTTTCTCAGGCATAGTAAGGAAAGTTGCTTCCTTCAGCCCCACCTCACAGGCCTCATTCTTTTCCAGGGCTGGTTTCTTTGTTCAGGCAACAACTCTCCTTCATTGGATCCCCTGTGGCTATAGGTCATATTATTTTTCAAGGTAGCTTAAAACATATATAGAGAAAAATACCCAGTAATGATGATGTTGGTAATGATAATAACACCTTCTGGCTGTGTAGCTTTTTTACCTTTTCCAAGTGCTTTTAAACCTATCATCACTTTCTTCTGACAATAGTCCTTTTAGCCACATAGGGCAGAGGTGATTATGTCCTTTTGACCTATGAACAAACTGAAGCAGTAACCCATACATAGAAAAGGACTTATGGAAAATGACTAATGGTATATAATGTGGGCCTCTTCAGCCCCATGTCATCCTTTCACCATGAGGTGGAATAGGAAAACCAAATATTATGCATTCTATATATTGATATTTGCTGATCTTCTTTCCTCTTGTCTTACCTCCCCCCAGGAATGGAGTTTTGAGAATCCAGGCTTAGAATCTTGGGTGCCATCCTTGGACTGAAGTACAGGGGTCCAGAAAAGCATTCAGTATTTTCTTACTGCTATTCTCATTTCATTTCCTGGCTTAAGTTCATCTGTGTCAGTGGTGCCTTTGCTGACCCTTTCCTCTTTGTCCCAAGCTCGTATCAATCTCTTCCTCCCTCTCCAGACACCTACCCGATGAAGTCATTAACACTTATTGAGTACTTACTATGGGTTAACCCATACTAATGCTATTAGTTATATCATATTTCACCACATAATCATCACAGATTTTATGCCAAATTTTTTGCAAAAAAGTAGGGTGCAACCATTATGTGAATCTTTTTTTAATTGTGCTGGTATCACTTAAAAATCATTTATTACTAAACTGTCTTTGGTGCAAGATTAGGATGCACAGAATACTAGTGAATATACATTAAAATTGAATACTGACAATGTGTGTGCACTGAGAATTCTTGGCTCATGGGTCACAATGCACGAAAGATAAATGCATATCCATATGCCACTGGTGAGTACATTGCTGCTCTGTTTACCTTTTAAATGGCAAGATGAATGGAATTACACCATCCGGCAATTATGCGATGAAAGATTATAAACCAATTTTTGGACTGAAACCCCCCCCCCCCACACGTGCACCAAAGTGCAATGATTATCCACTGAAATATGGTACTTTGGAAGCTCTTGGAGGGAAGATACTCTGCTGCCACAGTGCCTAGATCATGAATAGGTAGGTAATGATGGAGAACCACAATTGAGGAGAAAGATTAGGACTCTGTATCTAAATCTCTGAGATACCTACCTAGAGATGATGTCTGAACTCATGGGAGATGAAGAGATGACCCAGGGAGGGAGTGTAGAGAGAGAAGAGATACCAAGGCAGAGCCTTGGGAAAGACCCACAGTAAGGAGGATAAATTAGGAGAGACCATTCTCCTGGCAGGCATGGGAAAAGATTAATTTAGAAGTCAAATAACACAGTGGGGACAAGGGAAGGGTGATATCTACATGTAGGAGACTGAAAAGAAGTGGTCAGGTTGGTAGGAAGAGAAACAAGAGAGAGAGTTATATCACAAAAGCCCAGGGAAGAGAGAATACTAAGGAAAAGGAGGTGGCTGAGAATACCAAAAACTGAAGAAAGTGTTAGAAGGAAAAGGACAGAAGAATGATTGATGACATTCTGGGAGAGTGCTTTTGGTAGGGAGATCCATGGGGAAGCCAAATTTCAAGTTGCTGAGAAATGAGGAAATTGAGGCAGCATGTAATGTTAATTTTTTTCTACAAAATGGGCAATGAAAGGAAATAGAGCTATAGGATGATTGTGTGAGGCGATGGCAGGGTCACGTGATAGCTTTTTACGGATGAGGAAGGCCTCGTTACATTTGTAGGTAGTGGGAAAGAAGCCAAGACACAGGTAGAGACTGAAGATAAAGCTGGTGGGATGAGTGTTCTCTGCGCTGCCAAAGACGGGAAGGGATATGATCCAGTGCATTAGTGAAGCCTCGGCAAGGAGAAGGACCACCCTTTCCTTAGGGGAATGACCAGGGATTTCAGTGAGTGAAATAAGGGAGATAGAGCTGACAATCCCAATTTTCTCAATATATAGAAGACTCTAAGTAGAAAACAGGAACTTGGACAGACAGTCAGACCTTGAATGAGTTATTGAACTCCTTCAGAAAGAAAGGAGAATGATCTGGAATCCAGTACTGCAGATGTCTGTAAAAAAAATGCAGATGGAGATAAATCCTACCTTCCACAGGAGGCCTTTCCTGGTCCCCCACCCCCACTCCTACCCCAACCCCCCAATGCCTATGCCTTCTCTCTAAGATTATCTCCCATTTACCCCATATATTTCTTCTCTGTACATAGTTTCTTGCACATCGTTTCCCTGGTTCAAATGTGAGCTCTTTCAGATAAAGGACTTTTTTTGCTTTTCTTTGCATCCTTAGTGTTCAGCACAGTACCCCACATGTTTAGGGGTAGCTATGTAGTGTAGTGGTTAGAGCAGTGGAATAAGGAAGACTTGACTTCAAATCAAGCCTAAGACACTAGCTATTTGATCCTGGACAAGGTACTTGACCTATGTCTGCCTCAGTTTCCTTATCTATAAAAAAGGGGATAATAATAGAATCTAACTCCTATGGATGTTGTGAGGATGAAGAATAATATCTGCAAAGTACTTTGCAAGCCTTAAAGGGCAATATATAAATGTTAGCCATTATTATTATTATCATTATTATTATTATTTAGTAAGTGCTTAATAAAGTTTGCTTACTGTACAGGGATAAATTGGACATCAAAGGAACAGAAGCTGCAAAATGATGATGGCAGAGTTGGGTTAGGATCTGGCAGGGAGAATATGCTGACTTCTTCCTGGCATATTGTACCATTAGGCATGAGATAAGGGGCAACTGGGGCTGTAAGGAATGGAGCATCATCCAGAGAAAGGATTCCCTGGATGCAAGATCATGGAAAGAGTCTGAAATGAAACTATCTGGGGTCACCATGAGTTTGCCAATAATAGGGTTAGGGCTACAAGTGATGTCATGAAAAGAAAGGGCAGAGGAGAAAAGGAACTAGGGAGCACTTAACATTGAACACGATGGAAAGGAGATTGTGGGAAGTGGTAAGCAAAAATTACTGATTTTGCTTTTATATGCTATTTCCCATCAGCTATATCATAAGATGGCCAAGGGAAGGAACTGAGTTTCACATTGCCTGGTATTCCCCCAGCTCTGATGTACATCCCTGGCACAAGGTTGATGAGGATGTATCATAGAACACCTTGGTTCCTCCTGTGAGGCCCATATATCAGAGGATAACACAATGGATGGAACGCCAAACTTTATTCTAGTAGATTGCTCTCGAGGAATCCCATTCTTACTAGTAACCCATTTGCATCACTATAAAACAAAACCAATGCCTTGAATTCACTTCTAATTAGTTGTCACTTCAGTGTACCTTTTGAATATGATTTTATATTCCCCATCTCATTAGGTTTTTATGTGTCTCTAAAATGGCAATACTATTCCACAAATGACTAGAATCCCCCGTTCTGTGTACCCAAAATGCTCCAATGATGGAGCGCTACTAGTTGGGCATCCTCAGGATGCCTGAGGGTAACTGGAGGAGCAAACATTGTTGAGGATTGACTGCTGATCTCATTTTCCCTGCCCCAAGGATGAGTCTGTTTGTCCCTTCTTGGAAAGTTGCTTCTGTGTAACAAAGCCATACCAGTTTCACATGCTTGGGGCCTGGCACACAGTGGATTCTTAGAGCAGCCTAAAAGGTGCTAGATGAATATTCCTCAAGGGCCTAATGATGATGTAAGCCTTTTTCACAGACTAAAAACATCTGGCCACTTAGTTCCAGGATGAGGGATAAAGAAACAAAGAATTACAGGATCTCCAAGTGGAAGAGGATAGCAGAGGGCACATGCCCTAGTCCATCTTGATCCCTTTTAGAACAACCATGATAAGCGTCCATCCAATATTTCTTAAGAGACTTTGGTGGGAAACCCACCACCTCTTGAGGAAGTCCTTTCTACTTTTGGACAGCTCTAAGTATTTAGAAGTTTTTCCTCATATCACCCTTAAATCTTTGTTGTTGTTCAGTCATTTTAGTTGTGTCTGACTCTGTGACCTCAGGGTTTTTCTGGAGTGGTTTGCTAATTCCTTCTCCAGCTCATTTTACAGATGAGGAAACTGAGGTAAACAGAGTTAAGTGAATTTTCCTGTGTCACACAGATAGCATCTGAGGCCAGATATGAACTGAGGTCTTCTCTACTCCAAGCCAGCTATCAACTCTATCCACTGAACCACCCAGCTGCCCAAACCTTAAATCTACCATTTATTAACTTTCATGACTGCTCCTATTTCTGTCCACTGAGGCCAAGCAGAAAAAGACTGAACTTTCTTTCATATATTGTCTATTTTTTTTTTTTTAGTTAGGCAATTGAGGTTAAGTGACTTGCCCAGAGTCACACAGCTAGGAAGTATTATGTGTCTGAGGCTGGGTTTGAACTCAGGTCCTCCTGACTCTAGGGCCAGTGTTCTATTCACTGTGCCACTTAGCTGCCCCTGTCTTTCTAAATTTTTCAAGTTACTTATATCTCCCAAACCCTCTGTTATTCCAGTTTAACAATACCACCCACTGTTCCTTATATCGTATAATCTCAAAATGACCAACCATCTGGGCGACATTCCTTGTTCTAGACCAGTGCTTCTTAAACAGTGGGTCAGGTTGTGACCCAATTTAAAAAGCACTGAAGGGGTCTTGAGTGGAAAAAGTTTAAAAAGCCCTGGTCTAGACACTCTGTATCCTTTCATTGCCTCCCCTATTTGATTGTGAGCCCTTTGAGGGCAGGGACTGTCTTTTGCCTCTTTTTGTATCTCTGGCACTTAGTGTAGGAGCTTAATAAAATTTCATTGACTATCAAATGTCCTGAGATGTAGCACCAATAACTAGACACAATACTCTGGATGTGATTTGAATGGGTTTGGCTACTCTGCTTTAATTATTCATCACAGTTTACCTGGCTATACCCTCATATTCCATTTTCCTGTTTGTGCCGTGCCTGTCCTTGGTTCTCTAAGGGTTCCGACTCTGAGAGAGAAAAGTTTTTAGTCAACCTGTCAAAAGGCACCAGAAGATTGATTTCTCACCTTGTCCTCTGTTGCTCTGGGTGGGTATAATCTTTTTCCATTCATTGACCCTTTTATTGAGTATGAAATGAAAAAAAATAGTTCTATATCTCTAAAAAATGCTTCTTGTTAAACCCCAAATTATATCTCTTTTAAAATGACTCACATTTACTTCAAAATGTTCATGTTTCTTAAAACTAACCAAAACGTATCAGTTTCCTTGAAACAATAAAGTAAGAATGTCAGAGCTGGAAGGGGCCTAAGAGATCATTTATTCTAACCCACTCAATTTACAGACAAGAAAACTAAGACACAGAGAGGGAAAATTATTTAGCTAAGGTGGCTTAGCAAGTTAGATGGTGAAGGACTTTATAATGTTTATTTTTTCACCCTTTCCTAATGTCCAGCCACTCCCAGCCCACAGATGACCACCATCCTATAAGCTGCATTTCCCCACTCCATACAGTCTCTATTCTGAGGTAATAAATTATCCTCATTTTTATTATTTCAAAGAGGTTTCTATTAAAACCGTACCTACTGATTCCCTCTTTTGACACTCTGTAATTTACTGGCAATAAATGTTCATAAACAGTTTGAGTGAAAAATCCATAAAGCCATTTCAGCTTTATTTTAAGTTCCATTTAATGTCCCTTAAAAATGATTTCATCAATGTGTTTCCATTAGCTGGTTCTCTGCCCAATAACTTAATTCCACACGATCAATCAGGAACTTATAAAGCATGTGACAGGATCTATCTGAAGTGTTTTGAATCACCGTAAAGATCCGCTCAATAGCTCTTTCCCCTACTGGCATAGGTGGGGGGTAAAGTTGTCAAAAGACCTCAGATGCACTCAGTCACCATGGTAACAAGAAGCTGGTTTCTCCTGTCAGGAAAGAGATGCTTCCAGTTTGGAGCTTGACTTCAGAGGTATTTCCTCCTTGTAATATTTAGGGGCAAGGGGATGGGGAAGGTAATTAAATACAGAAAAAGCAAAAGACTGGAATTCAGAGCTTAACTCTAATGAATATTTTGTTCTCTCTGGGCCTCACTTTCTTCCTCTGTAAAATTAGGAGGCTGTACTTTTTATGGCAGTAAAAAACAAAAACAAAAACAAAATAGAACCAATATGAGTCCACATAGATTGGGGAATGGCTGAACAAAATGTGGTACATGAATACAACGGAAGATAATTATTCCATAAGAAGCATAACTATAAGGAATTCAGAGAAACTTCAGAAGACTTGTTTAATCTGATAGAGAGCAAAGTACCAAGAAAATGTATATAATTATTATAATAATGTAAATGGAAACAACACTAAAAGGTAACCCAGATCATATTAATTGCAATGACAAATCTTGATCCTGGATAAATAACAATGAAACACACTTCCTTCCTCCTTGTTGAGAGATGGGGAAGCATAGGAAGAAAATATTATATACACTGTTGGTTGGTTTTTGCTTAGCTTTTTCTTTTTTACAAGGTAGGATTCAATTGGGGATGGTATATTGGGAAGTGATTGTGTATGTATAAAAAAAAGAATTAATTTAAAAATTAACTGAAGAGACTGAAATAGATTATTTCCAAGGTTGTTTTTACAGTATAGAGAGAAAAGTATTGGACTTTGTGTCAGAAGACTGACTGGACTTAAAATCTCAGCTTTGCTCCTTGTTGTGAGACCTTGGAGCAATCATCCTCTCAGGGTCTTGATGTCCTAATTGTGAAGTAAGGGAGTTGAAGTCAATGACCTCTATGATCTTTTCTAATTCTAAATCTATGATCCTATGATCTTATGATCCAAAATTCAAGTCCTGTGTAACACTGATTGTGGCTCCCTGATATTTGAATTGTTTGTTTCTAACCACTTGCAGTATTTTTTCCTTAACTTGATAGTTCTATAATTTGGTTGTAATTTTCCTTGGAGTTTTAATTTTGGGATCTCTTTCCTGAGGTGATAGGTGGATTCTTTCAATGCCTATTTTGCCCTCTGGTTCCAGGACATCAGAGCAGTTCTCCTTGATAATTTCAGCACTTTCATGCTGTCCAGGTCCTCTTTTTTATCTTGGCTTTCAGGTAGTCCAATGATTGACATTGTCTCTCCTGGATCTATTTTCCAGGTCAGTTGTTTTTCCAAAGAGGTAGTTTACATTTTCTTCTATTTTTTATTCTTTTGAATTTGTTTGGCTGATTCTTGATGTCTCATACAGTCATTAGCTTCCACTTGCCTCATTCTAACTTTTAAGGAGTTGTTTCCTTCAGTGGATTTTTGTATCTTTTTCCATTTGGCCAATTCTACTTTTTAAGTAGTTGTTTTATTTTATCAAATTGTTGACTTTTATTCATAATTCTCTTGCATCACTCTCATTTCCTTTCCCATTTTTTCCTCTACCTTTCTTACATGATTTTAAGCTCCTTTTGGAGCTCTTCCATGAGTTCTTTCTGGACTTGAGACCCCTTCCCATTTATTCTTGGGATTTTGTCCATAGGCGTTTTGACATTGTTGTCCACTTCTGAGTTTATTTAAGTCTCAATCTTCCCCGTCATCATAATAACTCTTTATGGTCAGATTCTTTGTTGTTGTTGTTTTTGCTCATCTTTTTTTGCCTTTTTCCTTTCTTTTAAATTTGAGCTCTGCTCACAGGGTGGAAGGAGCACCGTTTCAGGCTTCTTGTGCCAGGGGTTGCAGGCCCTGGCAGTTTACCTGGGGTTGTACTGATGTTTCCCTGAGGTCCATGGGGGACTCTTGGTCTGATGCTGTGCTGAAGGGGTGGGGTTGGGGGTTGGCTGGCCCTGCTGGAGGCCATTGAGGTCTAGTAGCTTATCTGGTGCTGAGCTGGGGTCCTAGTGCTGGTGTCTGGAGTGTGCTAATGCCAGTGGGTTGTTTCTGCATTTCCCTAGGGCTACACTGAAGCACTTGGTGGTCTGGCTGCTGGTGTTTGTCTGTTTGCCCAGGGTTATGCTGAAGTACATGGAGGTTTTCAGAGTTGGAGTGTGCCCATTCCCCTGGCTATGATGAGGCATGTGGGGTGTCCTGGTGTCAGTATTTGCCTGCTGGACACACTGGGGCTCAGGATCTCCCACTGGTTTGCTGAGGTTGGGCTTGCTGCTGGCTTTCTGGGATGCTTCCTGTCCTGGACTGTGCTCCCCTTTTACCTGAGTGAGACAGATGTTTCTTGCTGATCTTCTGAGTTTCTGAGGCTAAAAGATTGTTTCACCCCATCTTTTTGCTGGTTCTGCTTGTTATAGGACTTGCTTTTGGGTGCTCTTTTATGGTTGTTTGGAGGTGAATACGGGAGAGTTACAGTGATTTACTGCTTACTCCACCATCTTGGCTCCTGGAAGTGCTCGTTGACTTTTTAGAGTCATGTGGACTTACGGTTAGGATGGTGGCATGAAAGGTTATAGAGGAGCTCAGCTAACTCACATGAACTCCACCAACGATCTAAAAAAGGCACCAGCATATCAAATGATGAACAACAACAACAACAAATCCAAAGCTACATAACTAATCTCCTTCATCCAGCCCAAGACTGGGGAAAAAGAAAAAAAGACTTCATTGCTACAAATGCTGAAAGAGTGACGGAGGTTACAGAGGCTAGCACTGGCACAAAGTTTGAAATCAGAAACTGAGGCTGAAGATATGACTAAACACAAGAAAACACCAAACACTATGAAGGAATATTATGGGTTCAGAGATGATAAAGTGCAAATGCAAAAGATAAGAATTTCTCTATGATAAAAACAAGCAGAACCTCAGAGATAAAAAATGGCATGGACACAGGGGCTATGAGAGTATTTGGAAGAAATAAGGCAGATGATAAAAACATGGAATTTTAAGTGAAATAAGAACTTGAGAGAAAAAATGGGAGGGAGAATAAATAATTTAGAAAAGAAGATGAAAAATCTTACCCAAGTAATTGACCCGTGAAAATTTGAACAGACCAAATAGAACTCAATAACTTCATGAAGAACAGGAAATATAAGAACAAAGACAAATAATTAGAAAAAAAAAGAGAATGTAAGGTATCTACTATCAAAAATAATTGACTTGGAGAACAAGCCAAAGAGAGAGAATTTAAGACGCATCAGAGTCCCAGAAAACATAACAAAACTAAAATCGGATGCTATATTTCTAGTAACCACAAATAAACACTCTCTAGTTTTATTGGAACCAGAGAACTGTGTGAAAATAGAAAGAATCCAAGAGTCATCTCCTGAAATCCTTACATAGAAAACCACAAAAATATAGTAGCCCAAATTGAGCAATTTTAGGTCAGGGGAAAAACATTTTAAGCAACCATAAATATTCAAGTATGAAGGAACCACAGTCAAAATGACAAAATTTTGGTAACAACTATTATCGCAGAAAGGAAATCTTGGAATAAAATATTCCAAAAAGCAAAGATAAAGGCTTACTGCTAAGAGTAAGTTACCCTGGATGCAGAGTATAGCCCTACAGGAAGAAAATGGATCTTTAATGGAATAGAGGAATTTCAAGCTCTCCTGATGAAAAGATAAAGCTGAATAGGAACTTTGAAATGCAAACATGGTAGTCAAATGAAAAAGGTAAAGAATTGTGAGTAATTAGAAGGAATTAAATGAAATGAAGTGCTTTCATTATAATTTAGAGAGAAAAAATAAGAGTCAATTCAGAATTCTAAAGACTTCAAAGATCATAAAGTTGAATTAGATGAATAGAAGAAGTGGAAGTGGTTTTGTTCTATTTTGATAGTTTTAAGAGAAGAAAATAATGAGGAAGAAAAAAAGGAATACACTAGGGAATAAGTAAGGATGAAGGGAGTGAAACTTACTAAATCATATTTTGGATACTCAAGAAAAGTATACAAACATGGAGAAAGGGGTTGGGGGAAGGGAGGAAAGGTAATAGAATGGAGTTACTTTGCTTCAATTACAGATCAGTGGTGTTGATCATATTCCTTATCTTTTCCCAACCTTTTCTTCTTTGTAAAGAAGTGTGTGTGTGTGTGTGTGTGTGTGTGTGTGTGTGTCTGTAAGTGGGGAGGGATAAGAAGAGGGAAGGCATAAGAGGATATGCTAGAAGCAAATGTTTAATAAGCAATTATCATATTGAGTGTAAATGGGATGAAATTGCCCATAAAATAGAAAAGAACAACAGAATGGAGTAGGATGCAGAATCTAGGAAAATATTAGAAACATTTTTGAGACCTAGAAAATCACATATAGTTAATATTGGAAGCTAAAGCAGACTTTATGATACATCAGGTGAACTAAATAAAAGTATTATTCTTGATTACTGTCAAAGTAACAGTAAAAAAAATAGATATGGTTTTAAGAGATGGAGAAACTACATTATATTTAAAAGGTACCACAGAAAATGAAATACTATCAATATTTAACATAAATGCACCAAATAACATAGCATCTAAGTATTTAAATAAAAAGTTAATCAAATTACAGTGAGAAATGGATAGTGATACTATTTAAGGACATCAGTGTACCTCTCCCAGTCCTAGGCAAAAAAGAAAAAAAAGAAAAAAAAGAAAAAAGAAAAAAGAAAGAAGTTAAGGACCTAAAAATAACTTTAAAAAGAGAGATATGGTAAACTCTTATGTTTATTAAATAGGAATAGGAAGGAATATATAATTTCTCATTTTGATATGGCATATGTATAAAAATTAAGCATGTCTAGGATATAGAAACCTTCAAGCAAATTCAGAAAAGTAGCAATAATAAACATATTACATATTGACCACAATGCAATAAATTATAGTCAATAAAGGGATTTTAAAGAAGGATTCAAAATTAAAAGAAGACTAATTATCTATGTGATGTTTATTATGATATATGGTGTGATTTCAGGAATGTTCACACTTAAGTTGAACAGTCTTATAGTCACGGAACCCCAGAGTTGGAAAGCACCAGACTCCTTGCTAATTGAATCTCCTTTACAATGTCTATCAAAAATGGCAAATCTAATCTGTTTAAAATATCTCTGGTGATGGCCTAATGGCATTTATTTCCCACAGTGTCCCTTATCACATCCAGTAGGAATAGTCCGCTAAGATTCTAGAGCACCAATGAATGTTAGAAATGAAAGGAACCATAGAAATCACTTAGTCTAGTCTTTTTTTTTTTTTCAGATGAAACTGAGATCCCACTTGATGGGATAAGGGACACTGTGGGAAATGAAATACCACTAGGCTATCACCAGACATGTTCAAATCTTACCTCTGAAACACAGAGGCTATGAAAACCTGGGTAAGATATTTAACATCTCAGCATCCCAGGCACATTTCTAAGAGTGAGTTTCATGGCAAGTACCAACCTTCACTGGTTGCAGTGACTTTTCTCACCAGGAATTCCCCACATACAGATTCAGTCAAAACAAAAATAAAAATGATCCAAAGGTAAAAGTCCAATGCATAGTCACTGCTATGGAGAGCTTATACTTTCTGAATAAAACATTATTTCCCAGATGTGAAGTATAGAAGATCCATCATGAAAGGGCTCTATTTTACAAGGAACTATGGAATTAAACTTGTCAGAGTTTATCTGACAAACATTATCTACAAGCTTTATTCTAATGACAATAATAACTCAAATTTATATAGGATGTCCTCAAAATCTTTGTGCAGTACTAAGCTATTAAAGTTTAGAACTGCACTAAGACTTTTTGGGTATCCTTTATATTAATTAATTTTTGGTTTTACAAAGTGGTTCATATATAGCATCTCATTTGTTCCTTAAAGCAGCCCTATGATTTAGGCGGTGTTAGTATTATCTCCCTGTTTTACCAATGAAGGAACTGGGTATAAAAAAGGATACATAAAACACCCAACCTGTCATTTTGTAAATGCTGGAGCTGAGTGTCAAACCCTTGCACTTTGAATGTCAATCCAGCATATATTGTGGGGCTTCTCACAATCCTTGTATCCATGGTATTTACCAACACCCTGGGTTCAAAGAAGATAATAAGATCATAGAGATGGAGCTAGAATAGATTTCAGAGGTTATCAGCCATACCCCTTTATATTATAGATGAGCAAACTGATGTCCACAGAGATTCAAGTGACTTGTTCAAGGTCACACACAGGGAACATGTGGCAGATCTGGGATTAAAATTCCCCCAAACAGCAACAAACTCTGATTAACTGTAACACTTCAGGGATGGAGTTTTGAATTGAATTGGAATGAATCAAATTACTTAAGCATTCTCCTAAAATATTTTTTTCTTTCAACATCTGTTGCTGAAATTGTTTTTCTAAAATATTGAATTCTGCTTTCCCAGCTATGTAAGTACAAGCTAGTGGCCACATTTGCAGGATTTTTCTTTTAATTAATGTGGTTGCTGTGGGGCTCAGGCATCACTCTGAACATCAAGTGAAAACTTTCCGGCACTGAATAGAGAGTGATGCCGCAGTCTAGATGTGGTACCACAGTGTGGTGCAGGAGAAAGAGCAATGGATTAGCAATCAGAGGACTTGGGTTCAAATCCCATTCTGTTCCTTATTTAGCCTCGATAAATGTTTAAGAATCTGTGTCCTTACTTGTACAATGAGGAGATTGGATTAGCAGGCTCTTAATCTACGATCCTATGACCCTCTCTAGGTGTGGAACATATTTATTTTGATTACATTCTAACAATCAATTTATTTTCTCTATTTGCCGTTTTTTCTCAACATGAATTATAGTAAAAAAAAAAACACTCGAAGGGGAGTTAGGTTTCAATTAAATTAGGTTTCGCGGATTAACCAATTAGGATACCCAGTTTATCCACATCTCAAGCTAGCATTCAGTAAATAAACTGGCATGAATAGTGGATGTCAAAGACAATGAATCAGTTTCTGAAAACCTTCCCAGGCAGGACCAATAGACAGATGCTAGATAGTAACTTCTTGCATGAAAGTCGCTCACAACAGTTAAATCCTAGTGAGTCTCCCCAGGCTGCAGCTGGTGCTTCATAACATTTGTTGTCATTCTGAGTCACTTCTAGGAGATGTACTTAATGTTTTCTTTTTTAGAAATTAGAACATTCGCCTAACTGAAAAGTCAGCTATAACATTCTGTATTTTGTGCTCCACAATCAGTTGATATAAACTCTGCCACATTGTCAGAATCAAGCCACATGTCAGTTTTGCATTTCTATGCACAGCAAAACCCCCAGGAGCTCTAAGACTCACGTATAACAATATCCTGGCTGGAGGAGATGAGTCAAGGAGTTGATTAAGCCAACTCTACTCCAACGACCAATAGAATAGAAATCATACTTGGTATATCATTAAACCAAAACAAATCCAGCGAAAGGAATCATTCAAGCAGTAAGCAACCTCATTTTAGGTGAATGCAGTTTCATTATTTTCAAGAGTAAATAAAACTCTACAGTGTAATGAGAATAACTTTCTAATCACTGAAAGGTGCCTTGACTGCTTTATTATGATAAAAGCATCCCTACTAGGACATGGAAGAAGCCAAGCCAGGTGACTACAAAGTAACACTGATCATCTTAAAGGGTTTCAGGACATGAAAATCAATGAACTGGGCACAGAGCTCTCTTCATAACCTGGCCCCTTCCTACCTTTCCAATCTTCTTATACTTGACTCCCTTCTAAGCATTCAATGATTCAGCTACACTGGCCTTGAGGCTGCTCAAACACAACAGTATGACATCAAACTATGCTAGATAAGGGAGCACCTGTAGCCTGAAATATGACATTTATGAGAACTAAACTCATCACCCTCAATTTATAAAGCTCTTTGAGGACAGAGGTCACTTCATTTGTCTACATTTTATGGTTTGTGTGTGTGTGTGTGTCCCTAGACCCTAACAGTTCCTGGGAGATGGTTAACACTTAATAGATGATTATTGATTAACACTGTTCCAAAAGACATAGAGGAAAAACATCTTTTCCATAAGTTAGTGAAGTTTCTGAGTGTTCTGCCTACTAGAAATGAAGACATCCAAATTTCAGGTATTATAGACATTATCCTAGTTTGCCATTCTTTGACATTTAGTCTCCTACCTCCATGATTTTGCATATACCATCCCCAATGTATGGTCCCCTTCCATCTTTGCCTCTTTGAACACCTTGCTCTCTTCAAGTGCCATCATCTCCAAGAGGTTTTTCCTGATTCTCTCTCCCTCACCACCTTATTACTGTCTTCCTCCCAACCAATTCCCTTCACCCTCTCCAAAGCTTGAAATTACTTTGTATATATCTTACATTTAGTTATCTATAGTCATTATGTTATATCCTGTCAGTAAAATGTAGGATCCTTGAGGGTAGGAACTGCCTTATTTTTGTCTTCCTATCTTCAGCATCTAGCACAATGCCAGGCATGTAGTAGGTCAGAGTAGATACTTAATAAATGATTGTTGAATTGAATGCTATATAATGAAGGATTGAAATATTAGGGCTTTGTTAACAGTATATTAATTAATTGCCTCCTGGCTGGTCTCCCAGTTACCAGCATTTCTCTACCCTTCCCCAATCCAATCTGAAAACTACTGTGAGAGTAATCTTTGTAATGCAACTCTTTCATCCTTATAGAATCTTAAAAATGGGAGGAATCTCAGAGATTAACTATCCCCATCCTTATCTAAAACAAGAATCTTTCCTGCATTTTTTTTACAGGACTCCTCCAACCCCTGCTCAAAGACTTTCTTGGAGGGAATTCATTTTTAGACCATTCTCTTTAGAAAATGTTCTATGTTGAGGAAAAATCTGAAGCCCTAGAACTTCCACCCATTTGACTAGTTCAATCCTCTGGGGCCAAGAAGAACAAGTCTGATTTTTAATTTTTTTCCTCTTTGATATGACATATGTGAAGGCATTAATCATGTTTATGTATTCCTGGCTTTCTCTTTATTAGATCATAAGCTTTTTGAAGTCAGGGACAGTGTTTTACCTCAGATATGTATTTTCTCCAGGCCTCTCATGCTGTGTGCTCTATTCCTATGAGGGACATGGTAGATGAATCTGATGAGCACGTGTTAATTTTTAAATAATTTGAAGAATGACTGTGGAAGCCTTCTAGATAGGCCGTAGGCCCTGTCTTAATAGTTGTTGGTTTCCCAGATTGTGGAAAGTGCATCACTTTGTACATGACACTTTTCTTGATGAAGCTAAATAAAAGGATAAGGATGCCACCTTATCCCTCTATACTGAGAAAATCTAAACATCTGATGGGTATTAGAGGGAATAATGGATTTGGAGTTATTTGACTTGGATTTCAATCCTAGCTAAGCTACTTACAATTTATATAATCTCAGGCTATCAATTAATTACTTATTAACCACCCATTAATTTATTTCTTTGGACCTCACTTTCTTCATCTGTAAAATGGGACAGCTGATCTTTTAGGTCCCTTTCAGCTCCATATTCTGGTAACAACAACAAGAAATACCCCCAGAGGAAGTGATTTTTCATTTTCTCCTGAATCTCAGTTTCTACAATTGCCAAATGGAGACCATGCGACCAACCTTACCTACTTTACAAGGTTGTTGTGAGGACATAACGAAATACTAATTGTGAAGGAGCTTTGGAAAACATACACAGAACCATGCCAACATAAAGTGTTATTGTTATTTCCCTCTCATATTGCTTTCCAAGAAAGATGCTTTTCTTCTTCATTGAATCTACTATGGTGATAATCTCACAGGGCACTGATTCAGGACTGGTCACTATTTTCCAACAAAACTGCCAGTCAAAAGATTTCTAATTGTATTCAGTTCTTCTGAATTTTTCTTTTCTGGAAGTGATACAAATTCTACTATTTGCATAATTCTAATGGGTTAACATTGATCTCTTTCCCAATAAGTGTGGTTGCTATGAAGGGACACACATAACATATCTTTACCATGCGATTATTTGGCAACTTTTCTTTGCTATCTGGTGAGCAGCTCACCAAAAAAGAAAAATAGTTCAGCTGGTACTCAGAACACAATGACTTCTAAGGATCTATATAACATTAACCATAACTTCAAAGTAATTCAAGGGCTATCTCATCCTTTACCACCATTCACAACCTACCCACCTTCAGTTGTATAACTTTTCCTTCTCTGTGTGGATATAATTATCCACTAATATGATCTTGCCTTTACAATTTTTCACATCTCCTCATATCTTTACCCCAACATTGTACATACTCAATGTTCTTACCATTCTTCATCTCGTCCCCTTTGCCATCCTTTACCCTTTCTCTTCCTCCAACAATGGTGCTTGTCTACACCCTGAAGCAAAGCTTTGCATTACTTATGGTTCTTCAGGTCAGCATCCTCCTCAAATTTCCACTCAGATTCTTCTGTGATTACTTATTGGTTAGAAGGAATTTGGGCAATGCCCTCTGCTCTCACTTTGAATTCTACATAATTGATAGCAGCCAAGAATGTTAGATATGGAAGGCACCTTAGATCTCAGCTAGTCAATAGTCCATACTTTTATTTTACACATGAGGGAACTGAGTCTTAATGAAAGAGTGACTTAGAGAAGGTCATATAGCTAAGCACAATGCCGTCAATGACCAGTTTATAACCAGTTTATTCATGACTTCCTTGGGAAATTATCTTATTACCTAGTTCTGTGACATGAAAGAAGAATCGAGCTAGTTCAGTCATGTCACTAATGATTTGGTTTCTTAGCCCTTTCAGAGACTATTTAAAAGACCTCTTATTTTCTTTATTTCTTTTGTTTTTTAGGTAGGTAACCTAGGTAATGCTAGGAAACCAAAACCCCTTAGTAAAACATGCCCACATTATAAAACCTGCAATTTCCAAAAGAGAACATGAACTATGCTAACACAATATGCAATGGTCATAACAATAATTAAACCTTAAATCTGGAAACCTCCTAATATATTTTATTGAGTTTTCACATACATATTAACTTATTTGACTTTACAAAAAAAGAAAGATAATGTAGATATAACAAATGCAGAAACTAAGGCACAGAGCTATATATTGAAAGTTGTAACTTGTCCAAGGTCACACAGTTCATTAGTAACAGAGCCATTATTAAAAAAAAACAGGACCCCTCCTTCAGTGCTCTTACCACTAGATAATATCCTCCTTCTTCTGTCATTAACCTTGCCAAATGTTGGCAGGAGAAAAGTCTTTACTAAGCTGCAGTCTCTCAGGTCTGGCCCAAGTGGGGTCTAATGAGGATGGAGAATATTCATTAACCAGCAAAATGGATGTCTCCAAATATGATGATGACTTTCAAATGTATTTGCTTTCCCAAATAAAAAGTAATCCAGCCTTGATTGTAAGTGACTCCCAAATTCCCACTGCCATTTTCTACACAGCAAAGGCAGAACTGGAGGGATGATTAAAGAATAAAGAGTTTCATTTAAAATGCAGTTCCTTGTCACTTGAATGCCTGCCTTCTAAGAGACATCCCATTATTATTGCATCATTGTTATGTAGTGATTAAATATTTGTGCTTATATGGTATTCCCAGCCATCCTCACTCAATTTAAGGCTACATGAAGGCAAGGACTATATGTCTTATTCATTTTTGCAATACTTTCAGTGTATACTACTATGCTTTGTATTTAGTAAGGAGCTAATAAATGGTTGTTGGATGACTGGAGGATCACCCACAAGAAACCAATTTTTAAAGTCCAGGGCCCATACATTGAGATGATTTTTATCCTTAAACTACATATTAAAGCAACAACATGCATACCTCACCATATAAAACCTATTAAACTCATTTATTACATGATATTGTTCCTTTCTGTAACTGTCCCTAGGGATGGAAACCAGGGGAGAAGACTGAAGTTTTAAAGACTCTTGAAGCTTGCTTGTTCTTTATGGGTCTTTCTGCTGCCCAAAGTAGGCATCATAATGGCTGGATGCCCTAGAATCAGGCCTAGAATCTTTATACCTTCAAAAGATGGCTTAGATACCACCTTCTACACAAGCCTTTTTTCTCATCCCCCAGGTTTATTGCTCTCAGCCTCTTGAAATGACTTTGCATTACTTTGTATACAGACTTGGTATTTACTTATCTCTCTTGGGCAGAGACCGTTTCATTTTTGATTTTGTATTCCCAGCATCTAGTATAGTATACCATACATTATAAGTACCTCTGAGACTATTAGCTCTGCTTCCAGCCCAACCCCCACAGCCATCATCCCAACAAATTGCATACTGCCACCAAATGTGGGAAGTGAGTCAGCCTAGATGAAACACCAAGGTATCCTGAGGGACGGACAAAAGATGGCATACTTCAGACAAATCAAACCACCGACACCAATTTGACCACTACCTCCTTTAAAACCCCGGTCAAGACAGGCCAGCCCCTGAGCCTAAGAGTCTTAGTAATAGCAGGGTCCCAGAAGACTAATAGCCCTATTCTAATCCATCCACCATAGCCATCATCCAGTCATCATTCTCTCTTGTGAAGAAGTGATTTGATTAATGCCTTTGCAGGGGTTGCAGGCTAGCCTTCCTCAGTAGTCACATCAACTGAAGACTCAGAAAAGAAAGTTCTCAGGTCCAAAGTCCTCGGTGATGTCAAGTGCTTCAAAAGCAGATATGCATATGGCTTTTATCAGTGGACAGGACATTAAGAAAGATGCATCCCTATCTGCTTTGCCTCTGTAAATCATGGTCTATGGGGCCTTTCCATTTGACTTGCAGCTGAATCCCCTTATATGCCTAATCTCCTGTATTAGAATGTGTGATCCTTGAGAACAGGGGCTCTCTTACTTTCCTATTTGTATCCCCAGTGCCCAGGGCAATGCTTTGCACATAGGAGGCACTTAATGTATCTTTATTATTCCTTCACCAAAAAATGCATGTTGAATCAAGTTTAATTTAGTAAGATGAAGGGGAAAGATGGAAACCTTTTCTGTCTTCACAGGTGAAAATGGATATAGAATGCACCTAACAAAATAGAATCCATTTGATGTAGAGTCTTTCCAAAAGCAGAGTTCAAAGCTGTTGTATTAATTCAGGTAATAGAATGACATAAAGATGCCTAAGGATAGAGAGAATTGAGAACTGGGAGGTGTTTTTTTTAACTTTTAAAGAACAAACTTCATATCAACAAAAGAAGTAAAATTAAGAAAAAGAGTGGACTAAACAGAAGTCACAGACAGAGGTGTCAAATGGGCCAGAGTATGGAGTTATATGTTCCTCCCCAACCCCCCCAAAGTGGATGGGGATAAAGGAACGAACAGATCACAGAACACAATTACTCCTTTACCAACTGATAGATTTGTCTTTGTGTCACTGCCATGGAAGTAGAAGGACTAGGTAGATAGGAAGGGTGACTCTTTTCTGGAATTCACAATAAAGACTTTATAATCCTATCACTTTTCCTATCAGGTTTAACTTCAGCAGCCTTTTTTAGAGCTGGTAGAAAACAAGGGGCAGCTAGGTGGTTCAGTGGATAGAATGACAGGCCTGGAGTCAGGAAGTCTCATCTTTCTGAGTTCTAATCTGGCCTCAGATATTCCCTAGCTATATGACCTTGGGCAAGTCTCTTAACCTTGTTTGCCTCAGTTTCCTCATCTGTAAAATGATCTGGAGAAGGAAATTATAAATCACTCCAGTCTCTTTGCCAAGAAAACCCTAAAAGAGGTCAGGAAGAGTTGGACATGACTGAAAAATGACTGAACAACAACAGAAAACAAGAACCTATGGAAGACAGTCCAATTACTGATTAGACAATCCCCTTTCCATTCTGCTTTACAGTAAGATACCCTCGGGTATCTAGAGTACCTTGAACCAGTTTAGCGACTGCTTCTTTTATGCTATGTCCTGTGCTCCCATCAACAGTGCCAGTTGCATGTGGTAAAGGAGGGTGGGGTGGGAAGAGCATCTATGAGGCCTGAATTATTCAGTGTAAATTCATCAAGGAGATTGTTCTTAGATTTTGAACAGATTATCCTTGAAAGAAAGAAAAAAAAGCATGAGCTAAAACTGAAATCTGCAGTGCTTTGAAACTTGATTTCAGTGTTTGCTAACTGTAGAGTTTGCTGCTTTGTCAATCTGTGTGACATTTAATCAATACTAATCTGATGCTGCTTGAGTCTTCCCTTTCCCTAAACAGGATTAGGGTATACAATCTAAACATATATTTCATCCCCAGCTGTAAATCTATAGGCTTTTGCCTAAATGCATTAGCATCTCTTTTAAAGTGGAAGGCACTGTGCATGATAGGAAATAAAGACAAATTACCCAAGCTATCCTGAAAAAAATGTCTTTCTGTCTCATTATGAAAATAGTCCAGATTTTAAAGCATCAGTAAGTAGACTCAGACACCTCCCAGGATTTTGCACTATGAGCTATTTACTGCTCTTTCAGAGGCTCTGCTCAGCTTGGAATGTGAATAGTTACCTTTCCCTGTCTAGGTTAGGGACTAAACCAAAGGGTTCTAAGGTAGGCATAGGAGATCCTGAATCACACTGGCCGTCCTGAGTTTCTTTAATATATTTTCTGTGTGCTCAGACACTAACTGGCTGTGTGATCCTGGGCAAGTCACTTAACCCTCTTTGCCTCAGTTTCCTCATCTGTAAAATGAGCTGGAGAAGGAAATTGTAAATCACTCCAGTCTCTTTTCCAAGAAAACCCTGGGGTCATAAAGAGTCGGACATGACCGAAAAATGACTGAAGAACAGTAAGTACAATCCACACTTTGCTCCCAAAATGTTTCTCAATCTTCCTAGGGTCCCCCGAATCAGGAAAGAAAGAAACTGGGGCTAGTCTGATTTTTCTTAGGCATATTGAAGTAATGCCTCCAGGATCAAATATGAAACCCTGTTTAGCTTTTAAAGTACTTTATAACCTGTCTCCTTGTTACCTTTTTGGTATTCTTATGCCTTATTCCTTTCTGCATACTCAGTAGTCCAGAAACACTGGCCTCCTTGTCTTTCCTCACATGAGACATTCTATTTCCCAGCTCTGCATTTTCATTGCCTGTCCCTACTGCCTGAAATTCTTTTCCTTCTTACCTGTCTCTAGTCTGACTTCAATTGTCAGCTAAAATACTACCTTAGACTATGAGAAGCCTTCCCTGATCCCCTTAAAGTTGCTGCCTTCGCTTTTGATTGTTTCCAATTCATCCTGTCTTTTTCTTGTCTGTTAGGTAGTTGTTTGCATGTTGTCTTCTCCATTAAACTATGAACTCCTTGAGAGCAGGGCCAGTCTTTTGCTTTTCTTTGTATACTGAATGTTTGGCACTGGGGTCATAGGTACAGGCATTAATTAGGCACTTACTATGTCTTGGCCTTGTAGAATGACATCCATCATCCCTCCTTCTTATGGGGTTTAACTTCAGTAGCCTTTTTTAGAGCAGGTAGAAAACAAGAGTCTATAGAAGGCAGCCCAATTCCTGATCAGACATTACCAGTGTAGCAGTGGACTATGGGCAAGGCACTTAACCTGTCTATACCCCCCAGTAATTTTCTGTAAGTTAAGCCTACAGTGTATATGTATATATACATATTACACACACACACACACACACACACACACATATACAGTATATATATATATATATACACACACAACCATACACACACACACATATATATACATAGTATATATAATATTTTTCTATAAGTTAAGACTGTAAGTTAGAAAAGAATAGTGTTAGGTAGCAAGGTGGCACAGTGGATTGAGTGCTGGGCTTGGAGTCAAGAAGATCATTGGTCAACTGCCTCAGACAAGCCTTATTTGACTCTGGGTAAGTCACCTCTGCTTGTCTCAGTTTCCTCAACTGTAAAATGGGAATAACAGCACCTTAGCTGACTATCCTTCCAAAGCTGTTGTGAAGATCAAATGCGATATTAGCAAAGTGCTTAGCACAATACCTGGCACATAGTAGACACTATATAAATGCTCATTCCTTACCTTTCCCTTCCCTGACTTGCATTGGTAAAGGAAGTTACTGTATCAGCAATCTTCCATTCTCATGAAGTTGCAGGTCCATCCTTTTCTTACCTTCCCATGAACAATTCTCTCTCACAGTTTTATAGCACTTTAAGGTTTACAAAGCTCTTTCTTCAATATACCCTGGGAAGTAGGTGGCACAAGTAATGTGCTCCCTTTTTATCAGTGAGAAAACCAAAGCTCATAGAAAGGTGAAGAGACTCACACACAATCACATCGCTAGTGTTAGAACCCAAGCTCTCCTGGCTCTGGGTTGAACACACTTTCCACTCAAGCACACTGGCTGGCTCTTAGTATGGGTGGCACTCTCAAAGCGCTACCTATTCACTGCCCTGCTTCTCTCTTTACCCTTTAAGAGTCAACTGAATGAAGATGAGATAGTTTGGAGCATCGGCCAATGAGTTTAATACTGTTCTCTTAATGAAAAGAGACATTGGCTTTGTTCCTCCGAATCTGTGAAATTTCCAAAGAGCTGTTTCATTGTATTCTAGTCTGTGTGAGGGTGGCTAGTCAAGGAGACTGGGTTTAATCCCCACATCAAGATATTCTTCCAGAACGTGACTACTTTCATTTTCCTCCTCTAATAAGCGTAATGTGGCTTTCCTGTTTATTGGTTTGCTTAAGTCTTGATTCCTTGCTGAAATCCTCAAATATCGTAAGAACACATAGTTGGTAATTTTATTGTATTACTGAGTCTATGGACAGAAAAGCTCCCTTTTTCTCCTGATGTTTTTCCTGGGTAGTCTTGCTTTGGAGTAGTATTAAATAGGCTATGGGCTGCTTGGTGGTACAGTGGATAGAGTGCTGGGCTTGGGGACAGGAAGCCTCATATTCCTGAGTTCAAATCTGGCCTTATAGCTGCGTGACCTTGGGCAAGTCTCTTAACCTTGTTTGCCTCAGTTTCCTCATCTGTAAAATAAGCTAGAGAAAGAAATGGCAAATCACTCCAGTATCTTTGCCAAGAAAACTCCAAATAGGGTCATGAAAAGCCAAACATGACTGAAATGACTGATCAACAACAACACATAGGTTATATTATAGCACTGTACAGTGGACAGAGGGCTTGACCTAGAGTCACGAAGACCCGGGTTCAAATCTGATCACCTCTGATCACCTCCTAGCTGTGTGACCCTGGGCAAGTAACTCTGGCTGCTCTCTAGGATGTAAATCATGGATGGGTGCATCTGGGCTGTTAGGAGTAGTTCTTTACACTGATGATGATAATACAGATCTCTTACATAGCTGGGTGTTATATTAGGTGTAATAATGTGCTTTGTTGCTATTCCATAAATGAAAGCATGTTCTTCTGCAATTAAGGCCTTGTTGGGAGAAAAATGATAGCTTCTAGGGACAATCCCTATCCATCCCAATGCCAGTCCATTAATAATTCTTTCCAGTAGGTCATATTGCTCTTGCCTAGTCAGTGGAAACTGATGATCATATCTAGCTCATTTCAGCTCCTACAAGAAGCACCTTTCCTATTCATTTCATCTTTGTTCAATTTCACAAGCATTTAAGTGCCTGTTATGTGCAGAGCACTCTGCTGGGGGTATACAAAGTTTAGATCTTGGCATCACAGACACAGAGCTGAAAGGGACCTCAGGGACCATCTAGTTTAACCCCCTCATTTTACTGACAAGGAAACTAAGAGTCAGAAAACTGAAGTGATTTGCCCAAGGTCACGCATATAGTAAGTATCAGAGGTAAAATCTGAGCCCAGGTTCTGATCTAGAGCCTTTCCCCTGTACAACACTGCCTTCCCAAAAGACACAGTCCCTGCCCTCATGGACCTTTTAAATGTTTATTTTATTTCATAGGATATATAACTGGAAAGTTAGAAATTATCTAATTGAAACTTTCATTTTCTAGGTGAAGAAACAGAGGGTTATCGATGGAAAGTAACTCACCCAAGGTTACAGATGTAGTAAGTATCAGAGGCAGGCAGATCCTGGGACAGATGAAAATCACAAAAGATTCTGCCTGTGTCTCAATTAATTTCAAACAAGGTTATATGGATCAGTGACATCATTTGTAACCTAAATCTGACAGGTTTTAAAAATAATCCTTGCTTATGACTTGGAACTGAGGGCTGTTACTCAAACAGCTCTGTACATGAATCTAAATATTTGTAGATGGTAGTGATAAGTGGCCAGTGAGTCACTGGAATTTGGCTGGAAAACGTTTCCAAGAGACGTGCTGCCTTACATTTGAAATAGCAAATGTACTTCAGAGCCTGGAACTCATTTCCATCTCCTATGTCAGAGCCAAGCAACTCCATAAAAAATACTAGAAGAAATGTAAATGTCCCCTTGTCCCAAATGTCACTAAGCTAGATAGCGAAATACTTCAAGGATCCTGGATATTCTTGGTGTGGGTAATTCATTTACTGAGTCAGATCATAACCCTCTGGTTATGTATGACCCTGGTAGTTCACGGCAAAAAAATGAAAAAATCAGCACGCATATAAAACTACGTTTCTGTTTGGTTTCTTCAGACTCAGCTCTGTTGGCCCTCGGCCATCATACAAAGTCTTTCACTAGACCTGTTCTTGAAACCTTTCCAACCCGGTAACCTGTAGGAGTTTTACAAGCTGACAGAGCCTTTGAGAAGATAGGGTCCCTCTTTGCCACCATGCCATGATTAGGCATTGGAAGGAACTAGCAGTGGGCAAAAACAGATGGAAAAAGCAGTCTACGCCTGTGACCTGCAATGTTTCTCCTCTCACTCACTCTTCAATGCCTTACCATTTGGCTTCCGACCTCATTCATCACCTGAAACTGCTCTCTTTAAAGTTTCCAGAGATCTCTTAATGACCAAATGTGATGCTCAGCCCTCACTTTTTTTTAACCCCTCCTATATTTGGCACCATTGATCACTCTCTACTATCTAGGTTTTTGTGACATTACTACGTCCCGGCTTTCCTTTTATCTGGGCCACTTTTTCCTCAGTCTCCTTTGCTGTCTCACACTCCCTAACTTTGGGTATCCCTTAGTGATGTGACCTGAACCCTCTTCTCTCTATATCCTTGCTCTTGGTAACCTCATTAGCATCCAGGGATTTTCCTATTATCTCTATAAATACATATGTGTATGTATATGTATACACATATATCCAGGGTGTCACAAAAGCCTTAGTGCTCTTTTAAACTTTAATAATGATATATTTGTATATGTGTGTATATATACATACATACATACATATATGTAGATATGTATATGTGTATATGTATATATATGTATATGTGTATGTATATATGTGTGTGTGTGTGTGTGTGTGTATCTATCTATCTATCTATATATATATATCTTCAGCCCCAGTCTGTCCCCTAATCTTTAGTCTAATTGTCTATTGGAAATCTCAGATAGGGTGTGCTTGTCCTGGTGGCATCTCAAACTCAAGTGAATCCATAATTTTTCCTAAAACCTTTCCCTATTCTAAACTTCTTTATGTGGTAAGCCTGTGAAACCTGGACTATTTTCCAGTTCCATGGCAGGAAACTAAATTGCTTCCATTTACGATACCAGACACTGAAGTCCTTTCTTGAACTAAACTGCCAAGCATTCAAACTCAACTGCAGAGAGTGCAACTCTGATGGGTTGGCCACGTTGTTTGAATGCCAAATGTACACTTGCCAAAAAGCCTATTTTATGGAGAACTCATACAGGGCAAGCACTTACATGGTGGTCAGAAAAAGTGATATAAGGACAATCTCAAGCTCTCTGTCAAGAAATTTGGAATTGATTGAGTGACATGGAAAACACTGGCACAGGACCACCCAGCATAACGTGCCCTCTTCAGAGAAGGTCCTATGCTCTATGAGCAAAGCTGAATTGAAGTAGCTCGACAGAAATGCAGGATGTGAAAATTTAAAGAACCCACCCCAAATGTTCACATGGACTATTTGTGCCCGACCTGTGGTGGAGTATTCCTAGATCATATTGGTCTGATCAGTCCCAGTTGGACACACTGTAACTTGACTCTAGCATAGTAATGTCATTTTAGTTCTCTTCAAGAACAAGGACAAGCACTACCACCATCTCTGTCAAAGATATCACCAAACTTTCTAATCTCTCAGGTTTGTACTCTTGTTTTTATCCTAGACTCTTTCCCTTCCTCACTCCACATATTCAATCAGTTGCAAAATCTTGCCATTTCTTCTTTCATAACATCTGTCACATCTCTACTCATTCAGCTCCCACCTTAATTCAGGCTCTTGAGATCTCTTAAATTATTACAACAGCCTCCTAGTTAGTCTCCATGTTTCAAGTCTCTTACTGTTCTATGCCATCCTACACAGTATTATCAAAATAATTTTCTTTAACATTGATCCATGTTGATTTGACTACCTTTTTTAGTCAACTATAGTGGCTCCTTTTTACCTTTAGGATAAAATACATCTTTTTATTTAAGCTTTTAAAACCATTCCTAATCTGGCCACAACTTATTGTCTCTGCCATTAAAATAAAAGCTCCCTGTGAGCAGGGATTGTTTCATTCCTTATACTTGTATCTCTAGCACCTACCACAGTGCCTAGCACACCATAGGCGTTCGATTAAAGCTTATTTAATGATTGATTGCTAGGACAGCCTAGTGCTATTTTGCTCCATTGTCACAGCCTTAGAAAAGACATGTTACCTCCATGCCACGATGATGCAAAAGAACAGTAGTATATGAAAAGAGATTTAAAGTTGAAACAAGTACTGCAATGTCTTAGTAAAGAACATTTCTTTCCTTTTTATTTCTAGGACAGTTGACCATAGGAACTTCTAGCAAGATTGCAATTGGCTGAAAATATTGCTTCCAAAGTATATGGAGAGCAGAAAGAATTTTGCAATGACCTTCATTAAGGATATGATGGTTATCTTTCTGTTGCAGCCAAATAACCGTTATGTATACTTATAGTGAAAGTTGTTTTCCCTCCTAGAAAATATGGCAAAGGATTATATGGCCAACAAGTTGGAAGACTAGACAATTTCTTGGTCCCCACTAATTAAAAAAAAAGAATAAAATCTTCCCAAAAGATGAATTATATGCCAGAGTAGAGCAATTACAGCTGTTTTTTTTAATAGGATAAGAAATCAAGAAATCCTGCAACGTAATAAATTTATGAATGAACAGTAGAGAATGCTAATCCCTAACTTGCCAAATCAGTACCACTGTCCTCTTATCTCCCACCCCTGGAAAAATAACTAACTCATAGATTCTGCTTTGGATCAACTTAGGAATTTGCTACCTTCTACAGTCTCTGCTGCAAATGTTGCTCTTGCCCTCCCCCAACCTCTTGTTGTGACCAGTAGAGGACCTCAACTATGCCCAGTTACAAGGTCATACTCTGCCTAGGGCAGCTTCTAGGTTAGGGAAAAATCAAGTAGCAGATTCTTTGTTCTAAAAACTCACTCTTCACTCTCCCAGATCTGTAAAAATGGACAGATGCTGACTAAACTCTTCCATAAGATGAGAGGAATGGGAACAAGAAACCAAAAGATATACATGGACTGGAACTGAAGAAATGGGACTGGTATCTAGCTGGGGTTAGTCCTGTCTTTCCTTTCTCCCCCTAGTTATGTTGGATAGGTACTGAGGCTGATGAAAAAAAATCTATTTCTCAACATGGAAAGATGTTGAGATAGCTTTGAGGCTCAGTTCTAGAGATCTATCATTAAAGGGGAAAAAGTTAAAAAAAATAAGTGAATGGGGATTATATGGGAAAAAATGCTTAACCCATTGAAGATCTCAGGAAGAAGAAAATTCAGCTAAAAAACTAGTATATAAGCAGATATATTGGTGAGGAAAATTAAAAAATAAAAGGAAAAACGAATAACAAAATTTCTAAAAGATTATTTTTAAATGTCCTTATTTAAAGATGAAGGAAATTTAAACACTGGATAAAACACTGGATAGAATAAAATCCATGTGGATTCCCAATAGAGCACAGAACTGCATCAGAAAGTTCCAAAGTAGCTCAATAGAGAAATTAGAATTTTGTGAGAAGCTAAATGAAAAAAAAATTACAGAATTTGCAACCTGAATAGTAGAAATAATTATTGTTGGTCAGTTGTTTTAGTTGTGTTCTACTCTTCATGATACCATTTTTTTTTTTTGCAAAGATACTGGAGTGGTTGGCCATTTCCTTCTTCAGCTCTTTTTACAGATAAGGAACTGAGAACAAATAATTAGCATACTAGAAAAACTTGAATCCATGGTGGTGACTCTCTCCCAAGAAGAGAAAGCAATACATTCAGAATACAAATATACTGAAGTAAAGGACAATCTGAGAGAAGAGAAGCAAAAATCAATAATGTTAAAAACACATATGCAATCTCTACAGAAGAAGAGAAAGAAAAAAGGGTTGAGAAATACATTGTCACTCTTAAGAGTATCACCAGGGAAAGGCATTTAATATAAAAACAAAAGTATGAAAAAGGAATTGAAGAGTCAGAGGGGGTTCTTGTGTCAGAGGTTAGGAGGCAGAAGAATATGACAGAGGAAAAAGAGAAGATCAATGAAAACCTTGAAAAAAAGTAATGATGTGACACTTTTTCTGAAAAGGAGGGAGGATGATCTGAAGAAGACAGGATATGGTTATTCAGATGCTATCAGTCCAGAGATATTACAGTAAGGGTCAGAGGGGGAAGACAAATGAATAAGGACAGTTACTAACTCCTGCTGAGAATTACAGAGAAAGATTTGTTGACCTGGCAATTATAATAGAGAGGTCTATTATTTTTGTGGGGAATATATCCAGAATAGGACAGAATTTTCCAAAACTTAGCAAATCAGATGACTACTAATCACATTTGGTAATTCGCCTAGGCACAAATGATACTGCCAGAAGGAACCCAGCATTCCTAAAAATTTCTTGGGTAAGAAACTTCAACTTTTGAGAGCATAGATGGTATTTTCATCATTGCTAGGAATCAAAAGCAAGGACTTTAGAAGAGTGTAACTTGTGATTTCTGCTGCTGAGGTGAGATAAACTTGTATATGAAGGCTGTGAGAGTTCTTCATTTTGTTCTATGAACAAAAGAGAAATTGTCTTCAAAAGGATTGGCTTCTTTTCTTCCTATCTTGCTAGAGCTCGAGAGGATTTGAGATCTTTACAAATTTTGGGAATTGTAGTCATGGATAGTGAATGTCTTCTTTCTGTTCTGAGAGAGACAGAGATACTCTTGTGTGAGTATGTGCATGAACACAGATGGTTGGGAGGAGATGCTGCACATTTAAAGAGGAAGGAACAGCATCAGAAACATGAAAATGGGCTACAAGGTGGTAGTTGGAGAGATGGAAATGCTCCAGGTGACCACACTGAAAGAAAACAAGGATTGGTACATTGCTGTGACTAGAGCTCTCTCTGCCTGCACGACATTCTGCCTCATTCAAACCCACTAAACAAGAGGTGTGTCTGAAATGAACTGGAACTGAGATCAGCAAAAGGAGAGAGCAAGGTTGAATCTCTTGTCCCTCACCCTTCTGCCTATAGTCATTGGGCATTTTCTCCATTATTTCTCTGTTTCAGCTATACATAATATCTGATTTTTCTAGTAACTTAAAATTATGTGAAAAGTGGTTTGGCATAATTGATAGAAGATCTGCGTTCAAGTCCTGCCTCTGACACATACTGCCTGTGGGATCCTGGATAATTTACTTAACTTCTCAGTTCCCTAGGCAGCTTTCTAAGACAATTAGTTACAGAGAAGGTTCCAGCCTCCATTGATAGAAGAGGTTTCCTAACTCCAGAGTTACCTATACCAATAAAAATCACAGGACCACTCCATATCCCTAACAAATTATGACTAGCCATAACTATTATGACTTATTAATTATCATTAATTAATTATTAAATGAGAAGCTGCAACTGAGTAGACTAGTTAATGGATGTGATTTGGAAATGAGAATAACACAGAGGGTAACCTCTGTCTAAAATAGCTAAGGTTGTTAGTCTAGCTTATGGACTTTAAAATATTATAGAGAATTTTATGACTGATGTGATTGTTCAGTCATTTTCAGTTGTGTCGGACTCTGTGACACCATTTGGGGTTTTCTTGGCAATGATGCTGGTGTGGTTTGCCATTTCCTTCTACAACTCATTTTTACAGATGAGGAAACTGAGGCAAACAGGATTAAGTGACTTGCCCAGAGCCAGATTTGAACTCAGGAAGATGAGTCTTCCTGACTTCAGGCTTTGCACTCTATCCGCTGTGCCACTTAGCTGCCCTATGAATCTGATTATAATCAATGACTTTGATTATATGTATTTTTGATAAACTTCACCAAAACAAAATATTTAAACAAGATTTAGGGTTCATCTTCCACGAGCCAGGTAGTCAGGGTGAAAGAGATAGTTGTGTAGAAGCCATATTATTCCCTCCCACACATGCGCACACACTTTTTTTTCCAACTTTTTTCATGTCCAATAGAAGGAAGTGAGTAAGGAATAGTTTCTTGTGGTCTGAGAAGAGTGGTTAAGACCTTGAAAGAAAGAATATTTCTCCCTTTCATTGTTACTTTCCACTTTAAATCTCAAAACTTTGACAGACATCTTTGCCAGTTGTGTACAAAAGAAAGGTCAATTTAGAAAGTGAACAGCTGTTTAAGAAGATTGTATCTGAGAACAGGATAGGTACTCTTCTACTATGGCTTAAAAAACAAGAACTGTGGGCTATTTGTTAGAGAGACTACACCTAACAGAGCCTGTTAAATGGGTATTTGCCTGAAATCTTATAAATCTAATCAAAGGGGCTTTAAAATGAAAAGGAAGGGAAAGGGAGAAAATTATCTGTGTATATTTATTAGCCTTATAGTACAAGAGAGTAGGTATAATGCAGGAAGAATAACAGTAGAGGTGCCTGGAACAGTGATAGGATATCATTGGAAACAAATTCCCAGAAAAGAATCATCAATAAAATCCATGATCTCAGACATCTATATAACAGTGCATGAGCAAAAAATGATTGTGGCACATGAGTATAATATTAGGATATTATTTCACTCTAAGAATATAGAGAAACATGACTCATGAACTGATGCAAAGTAAAGTAAGAACTAGGGAAACAATATGCATACTGACTACACCAATGTAAGGAACACCACCAAGAAAGATCCAAATTGTTTACTGTATCATTATAATGATCAAGTTTGGCTCCAAAGAAGAAATGTGAGATTGTACTTCTCTTAATTCTTTGCCAAAACAGAGTATTATGGGTATATCCTAATGTTAGGCTTGGTTGATGTATCAGTTAGTTTTGAACTTTTCTCCCTCCCCCCTCCTTCTCCTTCTTCCTCTCTTTCTTCAGTACGGGGGATGACTGAGGTGAAGAAAAGGGAGGGATATATTGGGAAATGTAAATGATGTAAAAACAAAAGACAAATAAAAAATCTTGGAAACTAAAAGAAATATACAAATAAGCTGAATTCAAGGTCCTAATACAAGAAGGCAATTTTGACCACAAGACTATCACTGAGTTCCAGTGGAATGGAATCTAAGGCTGTAATATGATTATGGAAGGATGTACTTTATTCAACAGGAACAGATAAAATAAAGGTGGAAGTGAGGGGTTGGCAGAGAAGAAATGAATATTAAGATATATTTGTGAGGAAATCCAGAAACAAGAAGAGGGAAACACAATGGTAAATATTTAGGTTAAGATTAATGGAGAAAGAAACAGAAATACTATCATACTGACCATCTGGACAGAAAAAAGAAATACAAGAGGAGTTTGAAAAGCAAAAACCAATCACAAGGATGGCATGTGATACGATATTGTAAAGACAGAGGACTTCGTTTATGTAAACTTTTTCTGGGGCTCCCTTTCTGCTAAAAGCAAAGCAGCTATTTGTTTCTGGATTGGCTTTAGTGATAATTTCATTATTCAAGTGCTGCAAGAATCAACAAAGGGGACTAATTTTCTGGAATCTGGTTTTCACCAAGGAGGAATTTTTGAAGTAGAAATAATGAGAACCTTGGGAATGACCATCCTATTTTATATTTTGTGATAGAGGAGAGGAAAGATAGCAATAGTCTCACTTGCATCCTAGATTTTTGGGGAGGAAATCCCAAAGCATTCAGAAGTAGTATAGATAGGACACTATAGCCTAAATTCCATAGGAAAAGTCAGCTCAGGAAGACTGAGAGCTCTAAAGTATGAAATTCTGAAGTCACAGAGAAATAATTACATTGAGAAGAAAAGGGGAGATTGATGTCAATGCACAGAGAAATCATCAACCAAGATTTTGAAAAGGCATTCAAAATATGAAGACAAGGACAAGGAACAGAGAATGAATACAAAATCGTTGCAGTCTGTAAGAATAATCTTATGCTGTAAAGCTCAGAATGGCAAGTCTGGCAAAGACAGTGAAACACAAGCAAATGTTAGGTTTTGTTTATTTTAGTGGTATTGGGGAAAAGAAGAAATTCAATAAACAGCTGCTTGGGGTAGACAAGACAATAATAATGGATGTTGTAGAAATGGTGAATTACTCAGCTTTTATTTCATTCCATTCCTCTGCCTAGGGCTTTTTGAACTGGAAAGGACAGAATAAAATGACTAATCAGAAGCTGGTATCCAAGATAGTTAGCAAAACAGAAAAAAAAGAGTACCTAGCTGTCCCAGATGCATTTGTGTTACCAGAAGATGAATAAGATTTCAGTCCTGAAAAAATAAAGTCTGAAGGGATTGTTGAAACTAACATCTGTGATCTTTGAAGGATTATGGGGAATAATAAATGTATTTTTAGATCAGAGAAGGACAAACGCTGTTCCAATTTTTTTTTAAAAGGACGAAAATGTCATCTCTAAACTAAAGGCCAATTAGATTGACTTTGATACCTACATAAATTTTAGAATGTTTTATTAACGGTATGGTTATTGAATGGCCTGGAAAAGACTGCAGTGATCACAAAAATTCAGCATGACTTTGTAATGAAGAGGTCAATCCAGAACAACCTAGTTTCCTTTCTTGATAGAATTGCTGGACTGGTGGATCAGAGGAGTACAGCAGATAGAATTTGCCTACGTTTTAAGGAAGCATTTGACAAAATCCCTCATGCTCTTGTTGTGGACAAGATAGGAAGATATGGTCCAGAGGGCAGTGCTTTTGGGTAGATTTAGCTGAATGATTGGGCCCAAAGTTCAGTTCATTTAAAGTCTGATGTCAATTTGGAAGGGAGATCTCTAGTGAAGTGCCCCCGGAATCCATCCTTGACTATGTGCTGTTCAACATTTTTATCAGTGATTTGGATCAAATCATAGATGGCATGCTTATCAAATTTGTAGATATTATAAAAACAGGATGGATAGATAATGCTTTTCCTGACCAAATCAGGATCCAAAATGACCTTGATGTGTTAGCAAGTTGGGTAGCCTAGAATAAAGTTAAATTTAATAGGCATAAATTTAATATCATAGTCACAGAATTTGAGAATTGTGGAAGGGGCTTTAACAGCTTTCTAGTCCAACTCTTCCATGGAAAGAATCCCCATTATAGAATATCTGACAAAAATTGTCATCTTAAACTTAGGTAAAAAAAAAATCACATCACAGGTAAAATTTCTTACATGCAGTTCCATATATCAATAAAACCAAGGGTTTGGCCTAGTGTGTGGTATGTGTGTCTGTGTGTTGCTTATTTAATACATCACAATTTCAGTGATGCTTTTTGACAACTAGGATATTAATTACCTATTGGCCAAACTCTTGGTGATGATTTTACCCATCCTTAGATGAGTGCTCTTCATATGACAAGACACACATTCCATCCTTGATCCTCTACTCTAAACCTTGTCCTTTTTGGGCAGAGTCTTTGAGCACCTTGGGCTAAGACCACATCACAGTTTTACTTCCAAGTAGGACTTAAGTAGAAGCACAGCTCTTAAAACACAACTTCTTGCTCTTTCCTATCCAAGGCAGCTGGAAACTAACAACTCAATCACAAAAGCTTATTTTCAGAGCACTTTTGACTTATGTCTTATGAAAATGCTTTGTAGACTTAATTTAATAGAAAACTGGCTGAAGAAGAAGGAAAACAAAACCCAACAAATGGCTTCTGCAATCATTCTTCACATAAACTATGAAAGTCAAGGACTTCCAAAAAAATCCTTCCAAAGTCCTTTGGGTCACTAGAGAAGTGATTGCCAAGTTCGTTATATATAAATTGAAGAATAATTTGGAGGGGTGGCTGAGCAGACCTTAAATGCACCAAGGCCACAACTGGAGAAGGAAACATCACTGAATTTTTCTGAACTGAGAAGTTTACAAATGAAGCTTACCCATTATGGTCTTTATGCTGGGACATTTACCCCATGCCAATTACACCCTAGACCTATCTAGAAGATATCTAAGGCAGCCAACCCATAGGAGGTGCTTTTGCCTTAAGATTGGTATTACCTTTTCTTCTCAGTGTTATCCCCCCAGATATTGTCCTTTTAAATGGACAACTAATTTCAGGAATGAAACAAAGAAGGAAGATGGTATGGGAGAAAGGGTACAGGAGGCCAGTGTACTCATTTTAACTCTATCATTAACTTACTGTGTGTCATTGGCTATATGACTTTGTCTCTCAGTATCTCAATTGTCTTACTGCAAAATGATGATGGCTCCTATCCATCCTACTTCCTAAGGGTTTGCAGTGATATTTGATAGAATATGACAATGAGGGCGCATTGAATGGCTTAAATAATTATATAAATGCAAGGTGGTATTAATATTGGTGGTTTTCCTAGGACATCAATGAACTGTTAGTGAAATTGTGAACTGATCCAACCATTCCGGAAAACAATTTGGAACTATGCCCAAAGGGCAATAAAACCATGCATACCCTTTGATCCAGCAATAGCACTGCTAGGGCTGTATCCCAAAGAGATAAAAAGGAGGTGGGGTAACCTATTTGCTTAAAAATATTTATAGCAGCTCTTTTTATGGTGGTTAAGAATTGAAAATTAAAAGGTTCCCATCAATTGGGGAATGGCAGAAAAAGTTGTGATATGTAATTGTAATGGAAAATTATTGTGCTATAAGAAATGAGAAGCAGGATGATTTCAGTAAAAAAAAAATACATGAACTGATGCAAAGTGAAATGAGCAGAACCAGGAGAACATTGTATACAGTAACAACAATATTAAATGATGATCACCTGTGAATGATTTAGCTATTCTCAGCCATACAATGATCCAAGACAGTCTCAAAGGATTCATTATGAAAAATACTATATACCTCCAGAGAAAAAACTGATAATGTCTTAATACAGATTGAAGCTTTCTTTCTTTCTTCCACAAAATACTAATATAGAAATATGTTTACATGATTGCACAAATACAACCTATATCAGGTTGCTTGAAAGGGGATGAGGGAAGGGAGAGAGAAATAGAATTTGGAACTCAAAACAAATAAAAAGGATGCCAAAAATTCTTCTTACATGTAATTGAGGAAAAATAAAATATTATTTATAATAAAATATTGGTAGTTCTCTAAAAAAGACAAAGCAGTGGATTTTAAGAGAAAAGATCTGAGTTTCAAATCCTGCCTCTTTCTACCTCTGTGACCTTCTGCCATGTGGGGTCATTTACCCATCCAGGCCTCAGTTTCTCCATCTATAAAATGAGAGTATTGGATAGGATAATCTCTGACATCCATTTTAGTTCTGTACCTATGATGATTTCCCTAGATGACCTCTCAAGTCACATCTAACGCTAAATCTCTCATCCTATGTACAATAATAGGGGGCATTGGTATATCACTTTACAGTTACCTTAATGATCAAAGAACTACAAACAACCGTAGATCTCTTTTAGCCCAATTACCTCCTTTTATATATGGGTAAGCTGAGGTTCCAAAAGATTGAATGACTTAGCCAAAGTCATAGATAAGGACTCCTAAATCCTGGTCCAGAGTTCATTCTACTATACTGTGCTGACCACTTCATTACTTATTTGGAGGATAAAATACAGTAATAGTTTTGACAGTGTTTTGAAACTCCAATCCTGCATCTCCACCTGCCTACTGAATATTTCCACCTGAATAACAGCAACAATGAGGGTAGCAATTGCCATTTATATAAGACTTCAACATCTGCAAACTGCTTTACATATATTGTGTAGTAGCTCATTTGAGCCTCAGGAGAACCTTATTATCATCATCTTACAGAAGAAGACATTGAGGCACAGTTTGAAAAACAAAACAAAACAAAACTCGTCTAAGTTTCACACGGCCTTGGGAATTCCAACTCTCTTTTTTGGCTCCAAGGCCAACATCTCTTCACTACACCGAGTTTCCTCTCATCATAGAGGACAAAGACTGATTTACTTTTTGTGTTCCCTGAAGGCTGGCAGGCATTTCTCCATTGAAATTTCAGCTATTTCTTCAGTATATCCCTACAACATGCTGTGGAGCAAAGAGATAAAGAGCCAGAGAGATACAGTCACTAGACTTAGATCTCTTCAAAAAAAATAATAAAAAGCCGAATATACAAGAACAAATGCTGTTTGCATGCTAATATGGCAGAGGGGGAAAGCTATTGCCTGAAAATAGTTCTCTAGCAGCATGAAGGGCATGGCATAACAAAGAAAATACATATCAAGCGGTGGGTTGGATAAGCACCTGAATTCTGTACTAGCATTGGATGTTTTAAGTATCTTTGCTCATGTAACCCTCTCCAGTTGGTTGTGTGTGTGTGTGTGTGTGTGTGTGTGTGTGTGTGTGTGTGTGTGT
>NW_020954641.1:25286315-25442562 GCF_900497805.2 Vombatus ursinus
TGTGTGTGTGTGTGTGTGTGTGTGTGTGTGTGTGTGTGTGTGTGTGTTTCAAAGCTCTGGTGCCATCTGTGAGCCAAAGTTCTGATGCAAATACTGTGGATCAGGTGTCTTCATGTACCCATATTCTATCTGAAGTAAATGTTTCATTTGCTCATAGAGCATTTTATTTCTGTGTTAGAGAAGATCTATTTAATAATATTATAATAGATTCCTTTCTGGGACAAGGTACCCACCTAAATGAGGAAGATATGTTGGGAAGTTGTTGGGGGTGGGTGGGAAGGGAAGGGCTTGGAATCCCACACATCTGTCATTTTGTGTTATACAACTTTTTAATTATTATGCCTTTGTTGTACTGAGATAAAACACTCTCCCACTGGGGAGTCATTTCTCAAGCAGGGATGTTCCCTTTTCATGGACAGGCAGAATTAGGCCATTCAGCTCACAGTGGTTCTGAGTGGGTATGCAGGGATTTAGATGTGTACTCTTGCCCGATTTTCGGGCTCCCAAGAAAACATTTCCTCCTGATTTAGCATTCTGAACTCTTTGCTTCTTCATTGACTACAGACTCAGCAGGCTCAGTATCACCAGTGACTAACATCCATTAACATCGGGCTTTGCATGTGGCCCTGCATTTGGGAATCAGATAGAAAGGAGAAAACCCATTCTTTGTCCTACACCAGCCTCAGACTATCCCGAGAGACAGCACACAGAAGGCTAGGTATGTAGGGTCACCTATTAGGTGTGCTAATCAATGGTTCTAAAGAAAAATGGCACTTGACTTAGCTCTCACTATCTTTTCTTAATGTGCTCTTTGCTTGCAAATCTGGCTCCTGCCACTAAATCATTAGTAGACTAGTTCTGTCACTATCTCCTGGGAGGATCTGGGGAAGTTCCTTAACACCTCTGGGCCTTAGGCTCCTCATCTATAAAAGAGGGATAAATAATATGTGCTATATCATAAGGATCAGTGTACTACAAGGGATCACTGCTTCCCTCCATCCAAGTTGTCTCCTTTTACAGATGAGTTCACAGAGGTCCCAAAAGATTGAGTGATTTGCCTTAAATCATAGGTCAGATGTCCTAAATCTCAGTTCAGACCTCATTCTACTCTACTGTGCTGCCCACTTCGTTACTTGCTTTGAGGATAAAATGTGGTGACGGTGTTCTGAACCTCTAGTCCTTCATTTCCAGCTTCCTGATGCACATCTTCATCCGAGTGAAAACAGTAAGAACAAGCAGCAGCAGCCCACATCTAAATAGGACTGGGAGGTCAGCAAAATCCCTTAAATACATTAATCTGTTCAGTCCTTGCTACAATCCTGTGATTTAGGTGCTAGCATTATCCTGGCCGTTATGCAGATAGGGAAACAAGGCACAAAGAAGTGACTTAGCTTTGCTAGCTGAGATTATACTTGAATTCAGATCTCCTGACTCCAGACTCATTACTTTATCCATTGTGTTATATATATCTCTCTTGAATCTCAAATTCAAATGAGTCGCATATATGAAGTGCTTTGTAAGCCTTAAAGTGCTAAATAAATGTTACTTACTATTATTGTTAGGTCTAAAATGGAACTTATTTCCTTCTTAAAATGGCTATTCCTTCAAACATCTCATTTTCAATCACAAACATCAACATTCTCCTAGTCAGCCTAGTGCTAGGCTCACAATCTTAACATCATCCTTGCCTATTCTTTCTTACCCAGTTCTCATATGCAATCACTAGTAGAGTTTGTTCTGATATTTCAACACTTTTTATTTAGACCATTTCAGTAACTTTTTAATTAATTTCTGTCCTTACAATTGTTTCCTTCTCCAACCAATCCTCCACACAAGTGCCAAAACACTCTTTTCCTAAGACTCTGGGTCTTAGGAACTACATCAGTGCAATTCTCTTACCTTAATAGCTCCATATTGTCTCTAGACTGTACAATAGAAAAAAAAATTACCTAATCCACCCCATCATTTTTCAGATAAGAAAGCTGAGTCACAAATAGATTATTTACTCAAGGTTATAATGGCAAAAAGTAGCAGAGCTAAGATTAGAGCTCAGATTTTTTTTCCCTCCTGGTAGAATGCTTTGGCTTACACATGGAAGCTTCAAAATACCCAATGGATCTTATATCCAACATCTTAACCAATCAGATCCTGGTATATAGTATATATTATTGAGGAAAAGGAAAAGCAGAAAGGCTTAATTGTATTCATTTTTTGTAATTTTTATTGATGCATTTTGTTTTAGATATCACAGTTAGTGCCACTATATATTTTCCCTACTTCCATAATACTTTCTCTGATTAAAAATGAAAACAAACAAAAAATGGTAAATTTTAAATGACATGGATAATTTTCCTTCCACTTGTAATCACTTTTCCCATCTACTCATCCAGATTCTGCCTTATCTCCACCTGTCAAAAGCCTGCAAGGTTTAGCTCAAATCCCTTCTCTGTGAAGCTGTCAGATTACCAAAGGAGGAAAAAAATATCTTTCCCTCTGAATTCCCATCACACTTGTCTGTGCCACTCGCCTACGCTCAACTACTCTTGCAGTGGGGACTGAAGGGTTAAGTGAGATGTGAGTGAATACAGTTTGAGTATGAGGGGGCCACAACACAGGAAGATGGGTTAAAAGAAATGAGGGAAACCATGAAAATCTAGTGAAAGGTCCTGTTACCTCCTTCTATCCATGCTTGTGGCCTCTTCCAATTTTCAATGCCAGTCACTCACCCAAGAATTAAATATGGAATAATCATATTGGGAGACTTCAGCAACTGTCATGAGATGGATGAAGGGAGTGAGAGATATGGAATATGATACAGGTGGGAGGCAGGAGGAGCTAGAAAGCTCTGTGTTATTTGTTGGGTTTTTCAGCTCACGGCTGCTCTCTCAGTTGTGCTGAGTCAGGCAATGAATAAATCTGCTTAATGAGGAAACGGCCAGTTTCCTTCTTGTCAAACTTACTGTAAAGATTCCAGGACTCTTGGGGGTTCAGAGAAGGCGGGGGAACAAGGTTAACATCTCATATTAAAGTTATTTGTGTGTACATACCTTCTATCTACAGGTAGACTATAAACTTCTGGAGGGCAGGAGCTGATTTACTTTGGCCTTTGTACTCTCCCCTGTAGTCCCAGCATGCAGAGCTTCTTTTCACGTAGCTGTTATTCAGAATATGTACTGATAGATTTTTGAGTAAAGGCCCACCCAAAGATTTACAAGATTTGGAATCAGAGGACTTGGGTTTAAATTCTAGCTCACTTAGTTATTACATGTGTGAGGATGGGCAAGGCACTTCGTCTTCTTGGATTTGGGAGTGCTCCATTCAGTTCTAAACCTATGATTCTCTGACTAGACAAGAGAAACTTCTATAAACTTGTGGGTAAAGGATGGCCTCATTAAATGCAGGGCAGGAAGTCTAAACTTGGAATGCTCACCAGGAACCAATCAGTGGGATGAATATGGAGTTAGGGAGGGAGAATCACTTTCCTTGGCAGCTGAAATGCATTTAATGACCAAACAAGGAAAAGCTATTCTCTTTCCCCACAGTTTGTAGGCACCCTGCATATTGATTTCTTATTGTCTCCTTTTGTTTGGTTACCCACAGTAGTTTCCACATGGCCATGGTACAAATGCAAGTGATTCCAAAAAGCTTTGACCTCTGGAAAGTATCCATTAAGCAAGTGAGTCACAACTAGCAATTCTTCCTGGGGGAGGGGCAAATGCACTCAGAAGCAAGATGCAGAGGGAGGAGGGAGACTGGGCCTAGGAATACTATGAACCCAGTGTTCTCAGGGGGGACCCAGGCAGAAGACCTGAGCTTAAGGTCTTAAACTTGAAGGTGAACTACTAAAGGGGGGTGGTAATGGGTGAAGATAGAGATCCTGGATACCCACTGCGGGGCAAGAAATGTGGCATCAGATAAGTTTTCCATTTTCCCTAATTATTCTTGCAAAGTGGACACTAAGCCCAACTTTTCCTTCTTCCTTGCTGAAGAAGTACGAGTGCTGTTAAGTCATTCTAAATTTTGATCCTCTTGGGTACAATCCCAGTTTTCCTGCCTTGGTGATGAATATAACAATCACTATATTGGACCTATTATTCTGCTGCAGTGTCAATGTTTTCCCCGCTTTGCTTGAAAAAAAATTTGTCTTCATTTTCCTCTCATTCATTTTTCTTTTGCACCCCTTGTTAATGAGCAACAAGAGCTGTATCTGCACTAATCCGTTACAAGTTCAAACTCATGGGTCAGGCTCAATGACATCCTCACTGCAGCGACATCTATGCTTCAGTGCCTAGCACAGTGCTAGCTGGGTAACAGACACTCAAGGTGACTGATACAGATTTGGCGTTGAAACCTATGGCTCTTTAGATTTTATAAAACATTAGGCTACTCAACATTAGTTTAAATGATGCTGAAATCACCTTGTTAAATACATTTCCTTTTTTCCTTTTTTTTTTCTTTTTGTGTGTGTGGGAAGAGATAAGAAAAACAAACATACAGGAGAGAAAAAACATTGTGTCCCTATAGCTGGCATCACTTTTAATCCTATTGCTATGTATGATTTCTCTATTTTTTCGCAGAAGCAAAACTATTTAAGTTTTCTGACATTTTTTCTGCCTCTAAAAGTCTGATTCTTTTTTTTTTCCTATTTCATAAAACTTTCAGTCAAATATGGTATTGTACAATAAGGCAAGAAAATTTTGGAGGGAAGATCCACCAGGACACAAAGTCCCATTTTCTCCCCTTTGTTCCTTTCCCAACCCCCCCACCCCAACACCATATACTATTTTAGGGAGAAAGTAAACACTGATATAATGCTGATTATGTGTCTTCAATGATGATCACTCTCTACAATATCAATCCAAATTGGATTATTTGTGTGGGGGAAAGCAACTACTCCCAATCCCTAAATTTACATATTAGCAAAAAATCAACCAATATTTATTAAGTGCTTGCTGTATACATACAGATGTGTTAGGCATTAGAAGAAACATGCAGCTTTATTAAAGGCTTTTTTCCTCATTGAAATTTGCAATTTAGTAGGGGGATAAAAGATTAACATAAGTAATTGTAATGCAAGGGCAACTAGGTGGTGCAATGAATTGGGCTAGGAGGCAGGAGGACCTGAATTCAAAACCAGCCTCAGAAACTTCCTAGTTGTGTGACCTTGAGTGAGTCACTTAACCTTTATTTGCCACTAGAAAAGGATATGGCAAACCACTCCAGTATCTTTGCCAAGAAAATCCCATAGACAAAGGTTGGTGTCACAGACATGACTGAAATGACTCAGAAAATTATAATACGCAATATTATATGCTAAGGGCAATCTTAGGTTCATGAGACTTTAAATTTAGATCTGGAAGGAAACTTAAAGGTCTAGTTTAGTCTCACCTTAAAGAAGGGGAAACTTATATCTGTAGAGGATAAGTGATTTGATCAAGGTCACACAGATAGTAAACTGCTAAAGTAGGATTGGAATCCAAACATCTGACTTCAAATCCAACACTCTTTCTACTGAATTAGAAAAGTGCAAAATAAGGTGTTCCATGACCACTCATGATACACCTGGTATATGTCTCCTTTCTGTTCCCCCTGCTTAGAACCCCTATCCTTTATTTACCTCTCCAAATTCTACCCTGCTTTTAAAGCAATAGACTCAAATAGAAATGGGGGTCACTAAGCTATAGGTAAGGATCCCAGTGGGTAGCCCATAGACCAGGAAAACCACATATTAACATTATCTATGTTCTATTGTATTTTTATTTATTACGTTAAATATTTCCCAATTGCATTTTAATCCGGTTTGGTTGGGGGGGGAGTAATGTTTATCACCTCTGCTTTAAGGCCAAACTCAGGTTCCTCCTTTATGAAACCTTTCTTTACTGTTTTTCTCTGATATATAATAACACTAAGTGTCAGTGCCACTACATACATGACATATAATAATCATATGCTGCTACATGGCATTCCTTCTATTATTCTATGAAGTTTTAACTATTTCATGTTTGTTGTTATTTAAGCAAACTTCTAACTATGTCTTTCAATTGAGTGCGATTCCACAAGCATTTATTTATTTATTTATTTATTTATTTTATTTATTTATTTTTTTGGTTAGGCAATGGGGTTAAGTGACTTGCCTAGGGTCACACAGCTAGTAAGTGTTATGTGTCTGAGACCAGATTTGAACTCAGGTCCTCGTGAATCCAGGGCTGGTGCTCTATCTACTGCACCACCTAGCTGCCCCTCCACAAGCATTTATTAAGCAGCTGTTATATGCAAGCCATTGTGCTAGTCAGTGAGACAAAAAGACAAAAATGAAAATTAATCCCTCTCTGCCCTTGAGGAATTTGCAATCTACTTTCAAAAGTCTGTGTCTTATATTCCTTTATCATGTCTAACTTACATCCTATGCCTGGACTTTCTAACTAGATCGGAAAGCTTTTTTTTTTTAATATCCAACCACACGTAAAAACAATTTTCAACATTTTAAAAATATTAAGTTCCAAATTTTCTCCCTCCCTTCACTTCATCCCAGAGAAGGCAAGCAATTTGATATAGACTATACATGTACAGTTATGCAAAACATTTCCATATTAACCATGTTGTGAAAAAAAAAGAAAAATTAAGAAAGTAAAAAAAAAACAAGTATGCTTTGATCTGCATTCAGACTCTGTCAGTTCTTTGTCTGGAGGTAGATAACATTTTTCATTATAAGTCCTCAGGAATTGTCTTAGATCATTATATTGATCAGAGGAGCTAAGTTTTTTAGTTTATCATACTTACAATATTGCTGTTACTGAATAAAATAGTCTCCTGGTTCTGCTAACATCACTTGACATCAGTTTATATAAATCTTCTTAGGTTTTTCTGAAATCATTCTGCTCATGATTTCTTATAGCACAATAGTATTCCATCAAAATCATATGCTTGAGCTTGTTTGGCCATTCCCCAATTGATGGACTTCCAATTCTTTGCCACCACAAAAGAGCTGATATAAATGTTTTTGTGTGTATAGGTCCTTTTCCTTTTTCTTTGATCTCTTTGGGATATAGACCTCCAGAATGGTTGGATCAGTTCACAGCTCTACCAATAATGCGTTTGTGTCCCAATTTTTCCAAACCCCCTCCCATGTTTGTCATTTCCCTTTTCCGTATTAGCCAATCTGATAGGTGTGAGATGGTACCTTAGAGTTGTTTTAATTTGCATTTCTGTAATCAATAGTGATTTAGAGCACTCCCTCCCCCCCCCACATGACTATAGCTAGCTTTGATTTTTTTTTTCTAAAAACTGCCTGTTCATATCTTTTGACCATTTGTCAGCTGCAGGATTGGAAAGTTTTTGAGAGCAGGAAATCCATGTTACTTTTGTTCACCCATACTGACTAACATAGTAAATATATGTGGTGAATGAATGAATGTTATGGTCAGTCCAAATGTGACCTGAGGCATATGGTAGATGCAGCTTGCTAGGCCTTGAGGCTGGGCTAAGATTTGTGTAGTAAAAGTGTTTGACTCAGACTCAAATGGCCTGGCTTCTGTTCTGCCAGTTACATCATATGACCACAGATAAGTCATTTGATCATGCTGAGCCTTAGTTTCTTCATCTGCAAAACTGGTATAAAACTTGCATTGAGAGACAGCATGAGAGAGTATATACATCCTTGTATCTCAGAAGGTCTGAATTCAAGTCCTGACTCCAACACATGATGGCTGCAAGGCCCTGGTCAAGTTACACAATTTCTCAGTACCTCAGGTAACTGTCTAATTCTAAAAGCTGAAGAATAGTTCCAGATCTGCATTGGTAAAGGGCCAATGAAATTATTGGTCTAGAATAACAGGGAAAAAAATAGTTGCGCCGCTTGAGTCCCAGACTCTGGTGAGGAAAGTGCTTTCCAAAACCCAAAACTCTATGTCAATGTAAGCCACTATTGTCCACGCACTTCTCTTGGAAGAGATAAAGGTGAAGGAGAGCTGAAAAAGACAAAGGATGGAAGCAATTGACTTGGGATGGGCATGGGGATGGGGATGGAGGTGGAGGTGGAGATAGGAGAGGCAGGAAAGGCAATCCAGAACAGTTTTCTCCCATTCAGAAAAGTAAAATGAAGTTACAACCCTTCAAAAAGGAACCTTAATTGTGTTGCTCTTCCCTACTTCTACTTCCAGCTCTGCTATAGGCAAGGACAATTTTCTTGTTCACAGCCCCTTCCTTTAGCAGAGAATTCCCCATCCTAGGTCTCCTCTGGAATGAATACAGAACAGCTGTCCATAGGCTGCTGAGTAAAACTCTCCTGCAGCCAATATAACTAACGAGAAGCCCTGAAGGTGGTGACATGTGCTTGCTGCATGGAAGGAATCCTGACATTGAGGGATGTCTTGTGGTAGTGTGTGTCCTCATTTGGAAATGGTCTGTTTTTGGTAGTGTCTGACATAAAGAAATCTTTCTGGGTAGAAAGTATGAAAAGAACTCAGAAAACATTAACATGTCACAATGACGATAGAAGAAATAAACAGAAAGTCAATTAAGAAGCAAAACATCAACAAATTCTATGCCCCTCCACCCCTTGATAATTGCTGGAATTATTTATGTTCAAGGGAGTCAGATCCTAAAGCTTATCAATTCTTTAATCAAACTAGAAAGCCTACAGAGTCCCCAAGTGGCTTCTCTGTCTCCCACCGATGGAGACAACGGCAGAATTGCTAAAAATGTTTGCAGAGGCAAAGCTGTTGGGACAGCTGGGATAGTTTACATAGAAAGATTAATTCATCACACTCATGTTAAATCTTGTCTTTCTCCTGCCCAAAGTGAAAAGCATGCAGGGCACAGCAAATGTCTTTTTCATCCTGTTTCAGAGAATATCTGCATAATGTGGGTGAAGGGAGCCAAGCCATTGTGGAGAGAAACAAAACATAGTTTATGATGCTTGTTGTGTTCAGCGTAGGTCTGGAGACAGGGCAGGAAGTAACCTAAGATTTCTGGCCCTGGCCTGGGTGTTGGAGGAATGGAGGGAGAAGAATTGTGTATGTGTGTGTACTTCAAACTGGTAAAGTAACATCTTAAAAGATGAATTGTTATAAATAGAGTTAAAGAATATCTGTATCTATATCTATACATATAGTTGTGTGTGTGTGTGTGAGAGAGACAGAGGCAGACAGACACACACACACACACACACACACACACACACAGATAAAGACATTGGACTTAGAAGTAGAAGACTAGGGCTTAAATCCTAGCTCTGATATTTATCAAACAGTACAACTTTGGCTTAATCATTTCACTACTTTAAGGTTCAGTTTCATCATCTATAAAATGTGGGGATTGAGAAGCTGAGAAGTGGACAAAGTGCTGTCCTTGAAGCCAGGAAGATCTACTTGACACAATAACTGTGTGACTGGGGTGAGGTGTATTATTAACCTCTTAGTGACTTTAAACAATTTTCTCTAAAACCATAAGCTGCAGAAGAGTTGCTGATCTGTATTGGTAGAGGGAATTTCTTCACTGGGAGTTCCCTACACCAATGAAATCATGAAAAATAAAGGAGAAGGGTAAGGGGATAATAATATTTGTACTATCTGTCTCATCAGATTGTGTTTTGTAAACCCTGAGGTACTATACATGTGAGTTCATATTGTTATTCAAAGGAAGTGTCAGTTTAGCCTTGTAAAGGAATTTTTTTTTTTGCAATAAATACATAGTACATTGGGTTATGGGTTGTTGTTCTTTGGAGAGCCTTTTTATTTGGCTTTTTCACTATATTATTTGTGGGAAACATAGCTTTATGGTCTAATAAATTATCCCTGTATTCCTATAAATAATAACCTACTTAGGAATGATGTGCCAGAGGTGAACTATAAAACTCACAATTCTTTTCAAGCAGCCAATTCCCCAGCAGATTAAATCTCCTTAATGACAACCAAACAGGGAGAACAAGTGCTCAGTCAAGTTTTGAGGGGCACTGATTTGTCATTCAAACTTTTTTTTTTAAAGTTGGGACTATATACTTTAATGTGCTTAAGATTGGTTTTAAGAATGCACTGTCACACAATAGGCAACATGACCTGGGCTTAAATATAATTACTTATCCTTCTTCCAAACTTTTTTCTCCTTACCTTCTTTCTACTTCAACTCCTCACACAAAACATGTAGGATCAATTTAGGAAATTAAATGGAATATCTGTGATCTCAGAGGGGAGTATAATAAATTTTTTAAAAATTAACCTTTTTTTTTCAATTAACAAGTATTTGTTTATTCTCCATCCCACCCCAACTGAGAAAAAAAAAGAAAAACAAAATCATTGTAACAAATTATACATAGTCAAGCAAAGTTAATTCCCTAATTGGTCATGTCATAAAATGTATTTAATTTTTCTGTGATTGCAAAGAACTAGAAACTAAGGTGGTGCCCATCAAGAGGTGAATGGTCAAACATATTATAGTATATGAATATAATAGAATACAATTGTACACATGAAATGATAAAAGGAATGGTTTCAGAGAAACCTGATAAAACTTGTATGAACTCATGCAGAGTAAGGACAGCAGGGCCTGGAGAAAAAAATTTCCTTTCACAACAGCATTATAAAAATAAATAGCTTTAAAAAGCTTTGAGAACTTTGATCAATACAACAACCAACTATGATTTCAGAGGACAATGATGAAGAATGCTACCCAACTCGTGACAGAGAAGGAATAGACTAAAGAAGATAGTTGAGGGAAGCTAGGAATCCTAGGATATTAAAGCCAGAAGTGACCTGAGAGCATAGAATGTTGTGAACTAAAGGAATCTAAAACCTTAGGACATCAGAATTAGAAAGAACGTTAGAACACAATTTGGAACGTCAGAACTGGAAGGGCCCTTCGAGCAAAGAACATTAGAGCTGAATAGGAACTCAGGCCAGAAGAGGCCTTAGAGAACATTTCATTCAAATTCTTCATCTTCTCAGAAGAGAATGGGAAGAATATTTGTCCCCAATCTTTTTTTTAATTTTATTTTGAACTTAAGAAATAAAACATGCATTTCCATAACATAGTAGAATTAAAAAAGGTGCTTTTGCATGAAACTGCAAATCTATTTTGTACAACTTGCTATTCTTTTAAAATATATAATAAAATTATCATGTGACTTTCTTTTTATTCACCTTCCCTCCCCCCTTGCCCTAGAGATGGCTACCATTAGACACAAATAGGTGTATGGGTATTTGTGTGTATTTATACATACACACACACACAAACACACATACACATACACACATGTAAAGTCATTCTATACATACTTCTATTTATCAATTCTTTCTCTGGATGAAGATAGTGTCTTCCTTCATAGGTGCTTTATAGTTGATTCAAGTATTTATAATGTTCAAAATGATTTAGTCGCTCAGAGTTGTTCTTAAGACAATATTGCTGCTACTGTATCCAACATTCTCTTGGTTCTGCTAATCTTTTGAAATTAGTACCATGGAGGAAAGGTGGCTATGCTCATAAACTCTCCCTTGATAGCCTTATCAGAGATTGTTGGGGTAACACAAGACGGCTAGTTTTATAGGTAATGAGAAGCTCCTTGTGAAGGCTTGCTACAACTGTATATAGATTTCCTTAGGGAAATTGTTAAATAAAAACAATTCCCTGTCATCATAAATATTAATTGTTGGAATGTATTCAGAAGATTCACCCAAGACTACCTTCTAAATGTAACATATAAATAGATTTGGAGGCTCTGGGGAATCCTGATGTGTCAATCCTTAAAAGGATAAGTTAAGCATCAGACCATATTTTAATTTCTATAAAACTTATGCTAATTTAAATAGCTTTAGATTTAATTAAAAATGTTTTTGAATGGATAATAATATAACTTGAGTAATTAGCATCAAGTAGCATCTAGAGGACATATTTTAAAACTAATCTAGAGAATAGAATTAATTAAGAGTTAGAATAATGCTTCACAATTATGCTTTGTTTATAAATGCTACAATGTCCAATTTCTTATTAAATGAAATTGGTAATTAATAAAAATCAAAGTTATGTTTCCCTTGCTATTTTCATTAGATTTCATCTTAGATACCTTGACTTTTAGTTTGTGGACTTCCTTTCAGGGAAAAAAAGAGGGTCTTAACTGAAAGGAGATAATTCTGATATTCAATCAGTAGGATGCTGCAATGGGTCTCATCTTGCCTTGTTATCTCAGAGACGTTTGATGTTCCCTTGAATGGGTTTAAAATGATTCAAAGTCCTTTGCTACCCACAATGCAGTTCTTCCTTATGTTTTCAGCTGTATCTCACAATCCTTACTGCCTCCACGGACCCCAAGTGCCAGTCCCTTTGGACTATTGTTTATACAGCATACACTTTTGACATTTTATAACAACAATAAGGTCAAGCATTTATTAAGTGTGCAGAGTGCCATTACTAGTTCATAAGAGACCTCTGAAGCTTAGATTAGCCGTGGTCCTTTCCCTCACATAAAATATATTCTTGTAGCTTTCCCTTTTCTACACCTTTGCTTCCTTGGTCCCTAGAATTGGAATGCCTCTCCCTCCTGCCTGGCCTCCCTTATTTCTACTTGTTATGGTCCTGCCCTTCTTTTGTGGTCCAGAGCCTGAGAAATGACACCTCCTCTAAGAATCTTCAGGATCCTAAGATTTATAAGAATAATGATAATAGCTAACGTTTATATAGATCTTCAAGGTTTTCAAAGCACTTTGCACATGCTATTTCAGTTGATCCTCCTCACAACATTCATGTGAAATAGTTGTTATTATTACCTCCATTTTACAGAATAGGAAACTGAGTCTAAGAAAGGTTAAGTGATTTACCCCTGGTTACATACAGTTAGTAAGTATCTGAGGCAGAAATCTAACTCAGGTCTTTCTGACTCCAAATCCAACGTTATGAGGGACATTAAGAATTATCTGGTCCAGTCTTCTCAATTTATAAATGAGGAAATCAAGACCCAGAGAAGTAAAGAAGCAGAGCTGGGATTGAATCATAGGGTCTCTAACTTCAAATTAAATGTTCTTTCTACCACGTCATGTTGCCTTGTATGATTCTTTCCAGTCAAAAATGATCTTTTTTTTCCTTTGGACTTCACACAGTACTTTGCAACTCTTTTGTGCCCTCAACACGTTCTATTCTGTGAAGTAGGGGCTATTTCATAATTACCTTTATGTCTCCCCCACCCCTAGATAGGTTCCTTGCACATAGTAGGCCTTAAAAATAGTTTTTATGGAATGAATGAATAAATGCTAAATGAGTCTACGCTACCAAATGAGTATTTTTTTTCTATTCCGTTTAATTCAACAAATATTTATGAAGTACTTAACTTTGAACAAGTCACTGTGCTAGGCTGGTATTCATATCTTCAACTTTGCATAGGCAAAAACATAAAGGAAAATGGCCTGTCTAAACTTTATGATTACCAAGGACATTTTTAAACATGATAATAGCAGCTCATTCTGTAACCTTGAGCACTTTTTAAAGATTACCGCTTTACATTAGTCATGCAGGCACATGACCCTCATCATGATGCTCTTACACATGAGATTCTATTCATTACATACACTAGCACTTCAAGGTTCTGGTACCAGAAACTGGTAGCTTAAAAGAGACCAAAGAAAAGTACAGCACTACTCTATATCAGAGGTGGGAAACCAGTGGCCTCAAGGCCACATGTGGCCACAGGTTCCCACCCCTGCTCTACCCAGAAGGTAACAAACAAACTCCAGAGAAACACCTTGACATAACGGGAAGATTAGATTAGGAATCTGGGGGCCTGAGTGCAAGTCTTAGCCTTGATACTTAATAGCTATGTAGGCCCCGGTTGTTACACAAGCTGCCTCCCTTCTCCAGGGCAAGGATGTGAGTTTATTTCTTTCAGATTGAGTTTATTGAGTTTATTGCTACTATAATGTGAGTTTATTTCTTTCAGTGATTCACTCAATCATTCCTTCCTTCCTTCCTTCATTCTTACACAGTACAGTTCTTGGAATCAAACCTCATTCAATCCCATCTCTGACATTTACTTGCTGAATGACTGGGTAATTCCTCATCTAAAAAACACTGGGATAGTCTTCTACTTAACATGTCTTGAGGAAAATGCTTTGTCAATCCTTAAGGGCTACATGAAGGTGAGTAATTACTTATTAATAATAGCAATTATTACTGTTAATTAACTGTCCACTAAGCCCTGGAAGAAAAACAAAGATCAATAGGATAAGGTCCCCATACTCAAGGACATTTATAGTCTTATGGGGAAGTATGACAAAGGAATAGATAATTGCAGTACAAAAGAGCATTTTGAGTACAGAAAGGCAGTATGATGCTCTAGCATAGTAGGTTTGCCAATAACCTTTCACAGTGTTTTAGTCAAGACCATGGACATCTATAGGAATATAGCTTAGAGGATGATGGGGACTGAATAGTGAGGTAATCCTCTATTTAGTCAAACTACTGAATAGAATTTATAAAACAAAACAAAACAAAACACCTTCTCCCCAATTAAAGAATAAAAGAGAAGCAGCTTGTTTTAGTGGATAAGAGGGCCAGTCATGTAGTCAGGAAGAATTGCTAGGTCACGATTTCTCAGTGCTCAAAATAATGAATGCTCTAACCCTGTAAGTTACAGATTAGCTATATGTCTGCTTCAATTTTCTGCACTGGAAATTCCCCATACAGATGAAAATAACTCTTCTACTTCTCCCACCCTAAATAATAAAAATCCAGCTACAAAGGAAACAAAAGGTGCTATATGAAATTACATAGATAGGAGCCTGATCCAGGTTCCAGGGCCAAATTTAGAAGAAGGCAGAAACCCTCCCAGGCCAAAAATGATCTCATTCAAGTTCCACCTTACTCAGATCACTTCACTTTATCTCTCACTGTTGGCAACTCAAAGACTATACATGTCAGAAGGTGTCAGTCTTCATTAGCAGGAGAAATTTTCTCACCAAAGAGTTCCTGATACCAATGAAATCAGAGGTTTAGGACCACCCCCCCCCCAAAAAAAAATACCCAGTACCCAGTACAGAGGCTGGCATATATTAACAAATGCTGTTAATAAATGTTTTCTGACTGAATGATGGACTTTTTTAAAGTCAAATTTAGATCAGTAGAGAAATGTGGTAGAGGTAGGTAGAAAGGAATCTCAAATATTGATATTGATGAGATATTACTGGACACTGAGAGGCCACTCCTGGTAATGCTACTATCAGGGTGAATTGAAGAGGGTTGGATGGGGCTTCTTAGCTAGGGTGTAGCCACATGGATGAGGAAACGACCCACCTATAGTTTTCATAGTTTAATTAATTATTCTTATTAAATAAGTTCTAAGTTAAGTTATTTTTTGCCTGCAGAAGGGAATGTAAATGCCTTCAGAACTCTCTACATGTTGATGCTCTGTTGCAAAACCCTGGCTACCCTATTCATGTTACGTCTCCACATGCTGTCCCTTCACCCAAAAAGTGTTCAGTGGTTCACTATTGCCTTCCAAGTAAGATTTAAACTCTTTTGCTTGGCATTCAATGTCTTCTATAATCTGGCACCACATTGTCTTTCCAGCTTTATCTCAAACTGTTTCCTTCCACACATATTAAGTTATATATAGATAGAAATACCCACACATATACTATCTATATATAATATATAGATATATATACATATAGTGTATATATATATATGTATATAGTATTTGTGTGTATGTGTGTTTGAATGGATGGATGGATAGACAAATGAATGAATGTCCTACAAATTGCTGGCTATAAATATGGGAGAGACCTTGGAAGAAAAATCACACCTCTACATATTGACTTAGGATTCAGCATAGAAGTGATATCTGAAATATCCATTAGTTTAATGAGTTCTGTGAGTTGGGGGAGGAAGGTGTTTCCAAGATGGTTAATATTTCCCAAGGGCTTTGTTGTGAATAGTATTCTTGTTTCAGTGCAAACATTTTTAATCATTTACTGTATGCAAGATACTGTGCTTAGGCACAGCAAAAATAGAGACAAATCCAAAATAGTGTGCATCCTGAAGGAGCTTAACATTCTCATGGTAAAATACGGTATGTGGGTATGGTGGGGTGGTTGGGGAAACACACACACACACACACACACACACATAAGTAAAGACAAAATAATGGGGAGGGAGGGAGGGTATACTAACTACTAAAATATCATGGAAGCTTCTTAGAGGAGGCCCTTGATTGGAAAAGAAGGATTCTGAAAGGCAGAGATGGTAGGAGGAATGGCATGGTGGACTGCCTGTACAAAGTAAGTCAAGAATGGAATGTCAAGGTGAGAGGACATCACAATAATAGTTATCATTTTATAAAGTAATTTATCTATCATCGCACCCTTGTGACCTAGGTGTGATTATATTCACTTTGAGATGAGGAAACTGAAACTGAGAGCCATTATGTGACATGCCTAGGCTCACACAGAAGTAGGCAACTGAGGCAGAATTTGAACTCAGGTCTTTCTGACTCCTAGTGCAGTGTCCTATCCCGTATATCACAGGGACATCTAGTAATCCATTTTGCCTACAACATAGGAGTAGGTGGAGGGGAGCAATGTGAAATAAGGCTGGAGAGGTAGGGTGGAGTCAGACTTTAGAGAGTCTTAAATGCTCTACAAGTCAGCTAGGTGGCACAATAGACAGAGCCCTGGGCTTCGAGTCAGAAAGACCTAAGTTCAAATGTGACCTCAGATATTTCCTAGCTGTGAGACCAGTATTTGCCACTGAAGAAGGAAATGGCAAACCACTCCAGTATCTTTGTCAAGAAAACCCCATGGACAGAGGCTGGAGTCAGAGATGACTGAAACACCTCAACAACAACAACAAATGCCCTGCTAAGGGATTGTGCATTTTAACCTATAAGTAACAGGGAACCACAGAGAAGCGCAGCAGGACCTGCACATTAGCAAGTTTATTTTGTCAGTTCTGTGGATGATGGATTGGAAAAGAGAAAGACTAGCAGCTTTACAAGTTTTCCCTTTTCCCTTGTGCCAACACCAAACTAATTTAGATCTTAGAAGAATTTTGAATAATTAATCCTTTCTTGATAGAGGAGAAGGATTAGTAGGGTGCAGATCAAGCAGAGTTATATTTCAAGCTCCATTTTGTTCTTTATTTTTTCAAGGCTATGCTCCTCTTCCTTTGGTGCTCTCTGGAAACTCATGAACAATAATAACTTGTGGCATGCAGTTGGATGACATTTTGCCTCAGTCAGCTTCCCTGAACACATGTATACTCACCGGTTGGGGCCAACTTCCCCACAATCTTACTATTGCCTTTAAAACACGTGCCACTGTCAGGTACCAAAGCACTGAAAAATGGGCATTAATACATTTAAATTTGAACTGTCCATTTTTTCCTTCCTTCTCCCAAGTTGCCACATTATCAAATAATTTATGTCAATGATTAAGGAGCAAAGTGAACTGCATGATTTTTATAAACATTCATTTAAACCCTAAGAAGCAACTTACTTTTTATAAAAGCCCACTCCTAGGTGCACTGAAATGGCAATGAGCCAGAAATCCATTAAAATATAGTTACTGCTCTTTGCATGGGGGAGGGGGTGTTATAGGAGGAGAGGAGGAGAGAGTACAGTTTGAAGACATTTAAACACTCCTTCATATCTCTATTGAAATCCTTTACTTCCTTTAAAGCCTAGTTTATATCTATCTCTTCCATGAAAGCTTCCCTGATTATTCCAGCTGAAAAAATTCTCTCCTTTCTCAGATTTTCTCAAAACATTTTGTCTTGATTTCTTCTTTATCCTCATTGCATCATATTTGTTTATGCATTCCTTTTCTTCTAGATCATAAGTTTCTTGAGAGTAAGGTCCTATGGCTTTTAGTATCTGTATTCCTAGTGCCTAGCACAATGCCACGCACATAGTAGATATTCAAGAAATGAAAACAGGTTTGGAATTCATTTCAAACTATGTCCACATACCAGGGCAGCAAGTAGATTGATGCTGAACCTGGAGTCAGGAAATCCTGGGTTTGAATCCAGCCTTTGGCAGTTACTGAGGTATGTAATTATGGCCAAGTCATTTAAACTGTGACCCTCAATTTCTTCACCTATGAACAGGAAGCACTTTGGTGCTTTTGGTTACAGGGAGGGCCTCAGAGTTAGGAAAACCCAAACTCAAGTCCTGTCACTGAAGTATAATGGTTGTGTGACCTTGGGCAAACCCCTTAACCTCTTGTTACCATTAGCAACTCTCTGATGCTATAACTTGTGGAAGAGTTGATGATCTTCATGGTAAAGGGAGTTTCCTCACTGGGAGTTCACTATGGCAATGAAACCTGTACCAAAAACAAAATGAGGAGGAGGAAGGTGGTGGTGATAGCGCCACTCTGCCTCCCTATTGCTGGGAGTAGTTGTAAAGCTTACATGAGATCAGTAGGTCACATACTCCTTATAAATGCCAGTGCTGTCTCTCATCCCTTCTTTCCTTCCAGTTTCAGTGTTTTTCTGTATTTCTTTTAAAGTAAACCTCCTGGTGCTAAGGAATTTGCAGCACTAAGGATATTATAGGAATATAGATTGAGAGCTGGATGGGACCAGGAGGCCGTCCAATCCAACTCTGTTGCTTTACTTATGAGGGAACTGAGGCCCAGGGAAATTGTGACTTGTCCATTGATAACCTATTGTTAGGTTTCCTAAATAATGATGATGATGATATTACTGATGACAACAGAGGCCTGGGAAGGTCATAACTTGTCCATTGACAACACATCATTAAGGTTCATCAACAACAACAACAATAATAATAACAAAATAAGAATAATGATGACAATAAATGGCAATTAAATTGTGAGTGACTTTATCAAGGGCTTCACTGAAATCCGGGTTTATATTGTCTACAGCACCTCCTTGATAAATAAATTCTCTTCTAATTCTAATGCTCTCAGATTCTATGACTACGTAAGACTATAAAGTATCACCAGTATGTTTTGTCTAAGGCTTTAACACGAAACATTTATTTTCAGGTGAATCTGTTTTAGTGAGTACCACTACTGCCTTATGCTGCATTGTATTTACATTTTTTTCCCTCAAAGTCATTTCACATATATCAATTTGTATGATCCTCAAAACAGCCTCATAAACTAAAGGTTGGTAGATATGATTTCCCCAATTTTATAGGTAAGGAAACAGGAGCAAAAATGTCAAGTGATTTGACCAAGATCACACAGCTAGTCAGTAGAAGATCTGGGACTAGAACCCTGGTTTCTTGACTCTTAGGTCCAGTTCTCTTTCTATAAGAAAAGATACTACCCCACTCACAGTTGGCATCAAAAGGGCTAGTCTTTAGCCCTTTCCTTGGAAATAGCAAATCAGCCATAGGATATGTCTGGAGGTACCCAAAAATACCTTCCAAGTGTCTAAAGTCCCCACTTTCCTCTGTCCTCTGGGCTAAGGCAATGAAGAACAGTGACAAAATCCAAGATTATTATTTTGAAAGGTTGATACTTAAACTATTACCATCTAGGAGCCCCTCATTTTAAATTAAAGTGTCTGATTTACCTGGGAAGAGAACAAGATCTTAAAGTACTGAGATTTGGAACAGATAAGTTTTGATGGGGAAGAGACATAGAAATCTGGGGCATGTGGGGCTGTGTAGGAGAGCAAGGCCAAATATTCATTCCAAAGCTTGGGGAAATCCTAGGCTGTAGGAGGTTGGTTATTGGATCTTGAGAAACAGAGCACTATTACTTTCTTTTATACTTCTATCTCCTTTTCAAAGGGAATTATCCCAATTCATTTACTTCCCCTATTTCCCCACTTCTCTTAGAGTTAGACCTGCTTACCAGAACACAACATAACTTGTCTCAAATTTACTTTGCTCTAACACAATCTTAAACCAGGGTTTCTTTTGATACCTTGGTCTGAAGGTAAGAAAACCTTAAGACACATTCAACTGTGGCAGAGGAAAGGGATAGAAAGGATAGAAGGAACCTGGTAGGAAAACAACAACAAAAACAATCACAATTACCCCCTCCCCCCACACTAACACCCCCCAAAAAAGAAAAAATCATCACTGTGTTATAGCTCTCCCTCCATTCACTTTCCTTACAGAATGGCCTGAAATATTCACAAAAATTACCTCAGACCAACAAAAGAACAAAGCAGGATTTTTTCTGTGAAGTCTGGACTCAGTCAAAGGGCCACACTTGAGGACCTAGAGGGCCACATGTGGCCTTGAGGCCAGGTTCCCCACCCTGCACTAGGATATCTTACCATTGGTGAGAATTTGAAACTTCCCTAGAGTCTGTGTGATTTAGCGACTAGGAAATAAAAGCTTTTCATTTACCTTAAAATAAAATTTCCTAGGAGTCATCCCATCCTAACCTCCACTCACTGAAGGAACGTGTGCCTGGGAGCTCATTCAGCCACAGGTTATAGGCATTTCATTGACTTGGGTGAGTATGAGATTGGTGAAGTAGTTTGTTTCAAGTGCTAGAAGCTTGGGTAATGGCAGGGATATTTATCACAGAGTTTCATTTCCCCATTCCTGAGTAAAAAGTAAATGTTCTTCAACATTGGCAGAGGCAGATGTTCCCAAAGCTCTGACTCTGAAAGAAAAACCTCGATAAATGTAACCCTGAGATTAAAAAAAAAAAAGCAATGGAGGCAAGAAATTCATATTGGCTTCAAAGCATCAGCATAAATAATTGTTTGTGTATGGGGAGGAGGGCATTTTTAAAACATATACCATAGCAGGATCATTTAAACCATTATAAAACCCAAGTATTTGAACACCCCAAATTATCCTTAAGCTTTTCAAAGTCAGACCTTAAAGCTAGCTGGTGACTCATAATGTTCCACAGTAACTAATGGTAAGTGCTAAAATCAGTTTGTGCAAAATTGTCTTGCTAAAAGTACCATCATTTTTTTCCCCCTGTAGGATGATTTTAGTGCTAGTAAAGGATTTGTTCTAATAGGCAGGGGAAGGGGAAATCTGATTTTCTTCATTTATTTCATGGTCAGAAATGGCCTGGAAGGCACTAGCACACTTTGCCTTTCCCTACACGATTCATCTCAGACCCCAAGTAATGCTACTTCTCTGAATCTTTGAGGCTGCTCATATATCTATACACACATATGCATATACAATCTATACATGTTTATATAGTACATTTGCATTTATAAACACATACATATATATACACAAATATGTATATGTAAGTAAATATAAATACATATTCCCATGTATAGATACACACATGCAGGTTTACATATATGTAATACACACACAGTATATACAGGTACACATAATATATATATATACATGTATGCATGCATGTGTGTATACACATATGTGGAAGAGGGGAAAGAGGGAGATAGTTTGGTTTTTTTTTTTATCTGTATGGGTAACACTGGGTATGGAATTCCCCTCCCCCAATTTAGATCTGTCTCACTCATTTTAAGTTACAATCTTAGAGTACTAGTTCTCAATTTTTTTGGTCTCAGGACTCCTTTACACTTTTAAAAATTATTGAGGACGCCCTCCCCCACCATGTAAGAACTTTTGTTCATGTGTGTTATGCCTCTCAATATTTACCATATTAGAAATTGACATGTCTTAGTATTATTATGAAAATAGACCCCCTGAAAGGGTCTGGGTTGGGAGTGGGGGCAGTATTCCACACTTGGACAACTGGCTTTTTTAGAGAATTGCTGGGGTACTGAGAAGTGAAGTGATTTGTCCATGGTCATCCAACCAGTGTTATATCAGAGGCAAGACTTTCAGTCTCCTCCTGACACCAAGGTTGACCTTCAATAGAAGGTCATAGGGGCCATAGGCCCTCTCTGGAATTCAGTAAAGTAGGGTAGGATCACAAAATTATAGATTTTGAACTGGAAGGAACCACAGATGTTGTCTACTTTAACACCTTCATTTCCTAAATAAGGAAACAAACTGAGGCCCAGACAGGTTACATGACTTGTCCATTGACAGATGGGAAGTGGCAGAGCTAGGATTTGAACCCAGGTCTCTGATTCCAAATGTCACAACTAGAAAGGACCTCAGAACATAGAACATAAATGTCAGAGGACACTGAAGAGGACAGAGAGCAAAAAAATGTTGCAGCAGAAGAGAGCGCTAAAGATATTTAATCCACTGTCCTTGCTTTATATATTTAATCTACTGAGATGCAGAGGATGAAAGAACTCAGTCAGGATCACATAGAGATAAGGTGAGGTGGTGTTTGAGCTTCAGTCTGTGACTCAGTCCAGTATTCTTTCCACTGTGCTCCCTTCCCCTCCCCTGTCCTTCCACCCCCATCCACATGCTCATTTTGGTATGAAGGTTCTCAAGTGAGCTTATAAATCAAGGTGTTGACTAGATGATCACTTGAGGTCAAAGCTGATGTTACTCATGCTTTGAGGAGTTCAAAGCATGTGTCCCATTGAACTAGAAAAGAATACTGGCTATGGAGTCAAAAAAGGAGTGCTGAGGAGTTGGGAGTTACTACTTTGCCACATGTGTACACTATATGTGTTCCTCAGCACCACAGGACTCTTTGAGCCCACCCTTTCCATGAACTTGTACATACTCATGAGAGAACTCAGACTTCTGGCAGGGAATCTTTTGCACCAACTGTTCTTACTATAGCACATTACTAAAGATCTTTTCTACAAGCTAATTGTGACTACTGGCTGATAATCAATAGGAAGCACGGCAATGGGGGCTCAAAAGAGACTATTCCAGAAGTCTCAGGCTCTTAGGGCTGTCTCTAGAATTGGTGGAGCGTGTGGATGAGGAGAGAAATGTTCAAGTCATTCTCTAGGGATCTTGCCTGCCAATGGAACTGGTAGTTGGGGATTTAGACTTGGAGCGGATGCTCTAAAACACACATCTACTGTCTCTCCCACTAGAATGTAAGCTACTTGTGGGCAGGGACTAATTGTTTCATTGTTATCTTTGTATCCAGTGCCTAGTATGGTACTTGGCAAAGAATAGATTTTTAAGGAATGATTGTTGGTTTATTGATCTATTGATTGGAGCTGGAAGGTACCTTAGAACTCTTCTTGTCCAACCCCTTCATTTTTTAGATAACAAAAATGAAGAAAAGTTAAGTAAACAACTCAATGTCACAAAGGTATTAAGAGCAAAGGTCATATCTGAAGTCAAGTCTTTGACTCCAGTTCCAGTGCTCTTTTAATTGTACTATGATACCCCTCATTACACCTTACTCTCCTCTATACCAGTTGAAAGTTGAACTATCCTTCATGGCTTTGTATAGATAAAGATGAACAGGACCTTAAACATTATGTCATCCAACCCATCTCACTGTATAGAAGAGGAAACTAAAGCTCAGCGATAGATATCTGAATTGTCCAACATCACATACAGAGTAAAAACCCAGGTTTGATGACTCCAGAACAAATATTTTTCCCATTACACCAAATTGTCTAGTAGTATTTCCTCATTTTGTACACTTGACCCAGGAAATGTTGCCTGGTACCTTGGTACTGCAGAGATTTCCCTGGCTTTCCTTAATGAGCTAGTCCAATCCCATCTATTCCTAAATTCCCCATTTTTCTCTTTCTTCCTTTCCATTAAAAAGTACACAGAAGGATCACACCATTTTAGTCAATAAGATCCTTTACCTAAGACTCTTAATCTTTCTGCTCCAACCACCACTTCATTGTCATCTGCAGAAAACAACAATTTTCCATCGACGGTTTTCACCTCAAATTTTTTGCCATAAGCTTCCACTGCTTTGGGACCTAGATTAGGCATGAGAAGTGGAAAGAGAAGAAAAAGAAATTATGGTTATATATCAATTAAACTTGTCTTTTCATTAAAAAGAAAAAAAATCAAGATAATATCTGGGAAGCTAATATGAGTTCTATCAAGTCATGATTTTCTTAAGCCATATAACAAGCCATTTACAATGTTTTATAGTCATACCGTATATGTTAGGATAAAAATCTGTGCCCAGATGTAAGCTAATTCCCAGGATATTAAATATTGATCTTGGTTACTGGGGGAAGTTATGTAAACCTCCTCCCTAGAATCTTTAAAAACAATGCAGATTTTTCTCTTTAGTTGGTTTGGATGTAGTATGGCCTGGAATGGGGTGATGGACAAAACCACCGTTTAAGATTTCCTCTAATCCTAAAATTCTGTTTCAGTCAGGCACTTTAGGAGTCTTTTTTCACTCTTTCAGGTTATGCAAATCTCTTAAAGTCCTGGAGTAGAAATACATTGGGATAGATACCTCAGCTTCCTTGAGAGAGTTAGTTCAGGGCCTACCTACATGGGCAGCATTCAAAACCTGGGAATTACTTGGCTACTTAGGGAATTTACTGTGACTTACTGTTACCTGAAGCCAAGATCTATTTTGTCCAAAAGACTAACTCTGCATAGATGAATGAAGGGCTCCTGTTAGAGGATTTCCTCCATACAATCAACTCAATTTACATACTTGGCCTCTTTGTCCAATAAGAAATCAAAACAAGTCTTTCACTGTATGGGTTTGGGTCACTTAAGATCAGGGCCAACTACCAGAGCAAAGATGAAATAGCATAGAAACGGAAAAAAAAATCACAACTTTGCAGGTAGAATGGGCCTTAGACCCATGTCATAACTATAAAAAAGGGGCAAGGCGAAGCCCAGAGAGGAAGACTAACTTGCCAAAGATAACAGAATGAATTAGTGATAGAGCAACACCCATAATCTAGGGATCTGGATTCCCAATCTGAATATACATTCCACTAAACCACATTTCCATCGCTATAGAAACAGTGGCATAGACTTAAACCTCCAGGTCTCAAAGGAAACTGTAATGAATTTCTCCCACCTTCCACTCCCATCCCCATTTCCCCCTAAACAGATACACATACTGCCTAGGTACCCTGGAGCATGTTACCTTTGCAAGAACTTTAAGGGTAGGAGGAATTTAATACTGTGTTCCTCCCCCTCCCCCATACCTATTTAATGCAGAAGGCAAAAGACTGGTCCCTGACTAACCCAAAGAACAAATTAAATCTCTGAGGAGGTATTGTTCTGGGTATAAGCCCCTTGACCTAACACTGAACCCAAAGCTTTGCCTAACTTGATGTTTGATAGTCATAGAGGAGAAAAAACCCTAAATTATTTCACTGAACTCAGAGTGCACAACACAATTAAGTTATCTTCCTTTTAAGGGCTTCCCAGATCACACAATGGAATTTACCAAGGGCCAGCACAATCTGGGTGTTTAAAGCTCAGCACTTGGCAGCATTGGCTGAGACCGTGCAGTGTAGCTTCTGGCTCAATAATATGGAAGGTTTGTCCTTTCCTCTGCTTTACTCACAGCTGCCAAATGTCCCCAGTTGATCTAGACATGGCTGGAATTTTAAAAATAGAATCTAGAGGGAAAGGCAAAAGGAATGGAAGAATGCCCAGGAGAAAGAATATTCTCTGGGTTAACTTCATGTCTAAGTCCCACATTGGGACTAGAAAATCAGTATTCTAAGGTGGCAGGTAAAGTTGGCCATGTCTGCAATGCCTCCATCCCTAAAGAGCTCCCTACTAAGCATCAGAATGAATATCTCATCAAGAAAGAAAGTGGAATCCTGATCTGCAGGCCTCAACTTGTCAACACTCGACTTAAAAAGGGCCTATATGCCTGGAAAACAGCTTCCCATACCCACCCCCTACCAGGAGCACCATCTACTACATAGTTGGTATCCTGAGCCCCTTCCCTAAGGAAATTTCCCTTAGTATTTGGTAGGGATTCCAGGCTTTCAGCTACTATTAATTTCATATTTTAGTTATATTCTGAGTTAAAATTTGTCATTTTGGGCTAGTCTGACAACTTATTTGTTATTCATAACGCTATGGGGAAAATACACATTTCCAAGTTCTGAATAACTGATTTGCACAACACATCTGTAGTTTGGGCACTATCAATATTCTGTCTGCCTGCCAGGTCCGATCTCTCTCTTCAGAAGAAGGAATGATTTGATAGCCCAGGCTAGGCTCAGTAAGTTTGAAAGTTCGGAGAGCCTTTTGGGATATTCTAGTTCAAGTGATTGATAACCTTTCCATCTCACAGGAGGAAAACGTGGCCCTGAAAGGGAAGGTGACTTGCCTAAGGCACACAAGAAGTAGTTTGCAGAAGCAGGATTTAATTCCAGAACTTCTGACTCCAGAACCTCTGATTCTAAATCCAGTGCTTTTACCATGACCCCACTGTCTAAGAGAGGATCTTATAACAACAGGAAGTCATAGGGATTATCTATGAGGAACCTCTGGCCTGCTCTCTGTGTGCACTGCATAGCAGAGGAGGAAACTGTGGTTAGATTGGAGGCCTGGCTTTTGCTCATTTATTTGTCTTCATCCAGAGCCAAATCAGGATCCTATCCATCAGCTTTCTCAGAAAACAACTAGAAAGGTTCATGTTAGAGCTGGGCTTTCTGGCCAACAAACATTTTGTGAGGCTCATCTGAATCTCAGCAATCTCTAACTTCCACCCTCACCCAGAGGGGTGCTCCAGCTTTATCAAAGCTGGCTCACACAAGGAAACCAAATATTCCATTGCAAATAAGTGGCAAATGATCAACAGGCTAAACAACTCCCTTTCAAATGTGGGAATCTGGGAGCTAGAGGTTGGATTTATTTCTCTCCTTGAGGCAATTTTCACACACATGCTTAAATCACTGCTTACTGAAGCTGTTTATTTAATTATTTAGCATTGTGACTGCCAGCCAGATGTTATATAAGCGAGGCTGACAATCCAATCTAACACAGAAACAACATGTTTATGGATTACAGGCTCTGTCATTCAGCAATTCTGCCAATCCCCCAGTTCCTCAGCTTGTGGAGGGTGCGAGCATTTCCCTTTAAACACACTCCAAACCACCTGCAGGCAGTGAGTTTCCCAAACTTCAGCCCCAACTACAAAATGATGGATGGAAATGGATTTTTCTTCCAGTGGTAGAGGGGCATCTGGCCAGCGAAAGACAACTGCTTCCCTATAGCTTGGGTAAATTTGTGTTAATCCCAGATGTTTCCATCAGGGTAAGGTTTTGGGACATTTGGACAAAGGGCTTCCCCAAATGGAAATGTCCGTATGTGTTCTTTGCCTGACTCCCAAACCAATCAGTTTGCATTTTCTCCCTGGATGTATAATTCTGTCCTAGAAGAAAAAGGTTTTTTTTTTTTTTCCTACCTTTTCTTTCCCTCCACTACACCCTAGCAGAATACTGCCTGCTTGTTACTGAGTATAAATTGCATGGGCCAGCTGAACCTATCATTTGGCATGATTACCATTACCCCATGGTCTGTGTTTATTACTCCAATTGTTACTGCTAATAATAACCAATTCCTGTTTTCATTTTGGGAATATGAAGGAAAACACTAGGGAGTTGCTTCCTTCTACACAGCCGTCACATGGCCAATGGCTATAGTAGAAAGAACCATTCTAAAGCACATACTCTGCTTGACTTAGATAATTCACACTGTATTCTTTTAGCAGTATAGCTTAACGGTCTAGGCCCAGTTTTTTCCATGGATTGGCAGTACACTTCCTTCCTTACCTGTGATAAGCTGAGTAAGAACTTTAGTCTGGTCATTGAGTATGTTCACTGTAACATTCCTGGCAGATTTGAAGTACAGTGGATTGCCCTATAATAGGAGCACAAGAGAAAACATGTAAAAATGGTGCTGGGCTTCCCAGCAGAAAACAATAGCCCTTGTCTGTAAATAGCTTGTGGATTGGGTAGAGCCCAGGGTGAAACTGGTACCCCCATGTCTTCAGAAAACCAGACAGTGAAGCATTCTCCACTCTTAGAAGCATACCAGGCCTTCATCGCAGCACCAAATTGCACCCCCCGTCACAACTATTTGTCATTACATGAACTCATGAGACAAACAGGACGTATGCCAGCTGACAGAGACATTTATAGTCTCCATTAATGTAGAGTTGGGTCTGGAATGCGGCTTTCTCAACCTCACCTTAGGATTTTGGAACCTGGCAAGAACTGATAAATCTACTAGGTTATATGTCTCTGGAATAGGATGCTTCCTGTGGAGAGAATACAGACCACCACCCATGCTAGATAATATACATACAATCAGAAGATCACAGACTCATATAGATTTAGAGCTGAAGGGTATCTTAGAGGACATCTAATTCAACCCCATAATTTTACAGAGAAGGAAACTGAGATATGGAGAGTTTAAGTAACTTGCCCATAGTCATATATCTAGCAAATGTAAGAAGTAGGATGGGAATCCAGGTCTTCCTGACTTCAAGTTTATACTCCATCACCTATACCACACTGCTTGTTTTTGTGGCCTGTCACTGAGATAACCCACATGAGTGGTATGGCTACATACTGACCAATACTGGGCGTGTGATACAAATACTCTGGGCCTTGCCACCTCACCCTTCTTGCCTTGAACTCATAAAATAACAAGCTCTCACAACAGCAAGAAATTTTATATAAAGCTCATAGAAGATACATGATTTCTCCCCTCAGGCGCCATAACCCTGAAGGAAACCAGTCCAGAAAATTATAAGATAATTTTAGGATAGAGAATACTAGACATATGCAGCTATATGGCAAATACACATGTAATGACACCTTCCATAAGCCCATATTGGACATATTAGGGTTAGTTCATGGAAAGAAATCTATGAATTTGGAGAAAGCTGTCTTTTTGTGCCCCTTATTCAGGGATGTGATGGTAAATGTTTAACAACCAGCTTTCCAAAAAGTCACCGAGGACTTTTAAGTTTAATCTGCATCATTACCAATGTTTAGATAATCAAACCCTGATTTGTAGGGGTTGCCAACTTCTGAGATACAAATGTTCACACTGAACATTTAAAAATTGGCTCTTGGAAGTCGATTGGATCTGGCTCCAGCATAACCCTGCGTATTCCACTTTCAGTATTAACCTGACCTGGCCATGGATAGTAATTTGAATGACAGAGGCATCCAGTTGGAACAGATTCTTTCTGAGTTCAGGGAATTGCCACTACTTAGGACACTCACCACAAGACTTGAATGATTTAATGGAGAAGCTGAGAAAGGATATGTAAGATTTTGAGCCAACTCATCTGTGTAATCACCCCTTCATCTAGCATTTCTGTTTCTGGAGCACCCGGAAGGCTCATTCAACTGGAAAGACTGCTTACTCACCATTCAGGACAGCAGTTAGAATTAAGTGACCCAGTTCCTCATTGTTCCTCTCATCTCCTTTCCTACCTCCAACAGTCTTGCTGGAGAACAAAATATCCATGAAGACAGAGTCAGCCGTTCTACCACATGTCTGGGTGGTGGCTGGTCAATCCATGAAGCCTCTCCTCTTAGGATGTTTGTTCCCTACAGCCACCCCATATTGGGCAGCTAAGTGGTGTAGTAGATAGGGTACTAGACTTGGAGTAAGGGAAACCTGAATTTGAATCCCCTACTCTATATATTAACTTAGCTGTGTATCCCTGGACAAGTCACTTAACCTCTCTCATCCTCAGTTTTCTCATCTGTAAAATCGAGATAATAATGGCACTTCTATCACATGGATTGGTCAATTCAGCCCATGCAAAAATTTCTAGGTCAGTGAGAAGAAATGGGCTCCTTCTGCTCTTTGTTTTGGACATTAAGATGCATGCAAGTACAAATCTACAAATCTTGATAATTGTCACAAGAGGGGTATAGTCATTAACTACTAAGATAAAGGTGCTATGATGTGGATGTTAGCAACAGCATGCAGAGAAAAAAAAAGTCAAGCATTCTTCTAAGTAAAGATTCATCAACCACTTTTTATCCAATCATGGGTGCCAATAAGCTGTTGGCTAGTTTAACTAGGGGCTTCCCTCCAAAAAAGGTTTTTGGATTTATCTAGGAAGGAAGAGATTCTTAGGGATGGGGTATGGGACAATGCTGCCACTGTAGAGGGAGGGCTTAAGTTGAACACACTTGATCTCATTGCTTTCAGATTACTTGACAGACTCTAAATACAACATCTGATCTCCATTTATAATTTGGATATTCTGGCAGCGAAAACAATTTGTAATGTACCAGTTTAAATTAGTGCCATGGGGCATTAAATCACTCAGACTTCAGGGGTGCTTTTATATATAATGTGGAAGCTCTCCTTTTCCTTTTCCTTAAATCTTACCAAACCTACTTCTTTCTCTCTGACTGGCAATAGCAGGTCATATACCTTTTATCCTTGGGCAACGTGAAGAAAGTAGTTAAAGGGAGGAGTGTGTCCTCTGCACTTTTGAAGATAAAAGAGAAAAATGTAACTGGAGTCAGAGGATGTGAAGAAACTAGACATTCTGCTTCTTATTACCTGACTTTGGGTAAGTCATCATACCTCTTTCTATTTCTTGTTTCCTCATCTCCACCCTGAGGTCTTTGAAGGATTTGTGCATCCCTGCTCTTCCACCTTTATACCCACTGCTTGGCTGTGACACAGCTTGCTTCCTTCCTTCCTTCCTGCCTTCCTTCCTGCCTTCCTTTCTTCCTTCCTGCCTTCCTTTCTTCCTTCCTTCTTTTCTTACTTCTTTCCTTCCTTATTTCTCCCCTTTTCATCTCCCCTTTATGTTTTGTCTTCCCCTATTAGAGTGTGAGCTTCTTGAGAGACTAGCTTGTTTTCTTATTTTGGTATCCATAGCATTTAGTACAGTGCCTAACACACTGTAAGCACTTAATCAGTGCTCTATATGATTATCTCATCTAGAAAATAATAATGAAAAACCAAGTGACCTCTTAAGCCTTTTCCAGCTCTAGATCTCATGATCCTGCAATCTTACATTTTTGCAGACCCTCGAAAGGTCAACAGAATCAATGCAGATCCTTTTGTGAGGCTGTTGTTGAGCTAGGTTGAGTCAGACTATAATTTCTACAATCTGCCACTCAATGCAGGCTAGTCTTGATGGCTTTATGAAACTTGATGTTTTAGCTCTGAGGTCTTTCTAACCAAACCGTTTCTACTTAATGGGTACTTGGTATCCAGCAGCCCTTCCACTCTGAAAATCAAGTACAGAGCATCAGGTCACTTGTCAGGTCACTTGTGCCTATCAAGGGTAGCATAGGACTTCAAAGGGTTAGTGCTTTTATTTGTTTGTTTGTTTGTTTTTACCCCCAAGGCAAGTGCAGTAGGGAACAAGTTTCGCAAGGAGATGGTGAGTGATGGTGTTTGGACGGATTTCTTCTGGTACATGAGGGTGACAGTACGTAGAGAGAGAAGATGATTTCATTAGAGTAAATCCTCAAATTGTGTGTGTGTGTGTGTGTGTGTGTTGGATGTCAGGGCATAGAGAGGAAGAATGTCCACGTAAGGAGTAACAGCTATTGTCACAACCCTGGGGTAGCAGAAAGAACATTGGATTTGGAGTTGTTAATAATATATTAATAGCTAACATTTATAAAGGGCTTACTATGTGCCAAGCACATAATGCTAAGTGGTTTACAATTATTATCTCATTTGATCCTCACAACAACCTTGGGAGATAGGTGCTATTATTATCCTCAATTTATAGATGAAGAAACTGAAGAAAACAGGCGTGAAGTGATTTGCCCAGGGTCACACAGCTAGTAAGTGTCTAAGGCTGGATTTGAACTCAGGTCTTCCTGATTCCAGGTCCAGTGTTCTAACCTCTGTACAACCTACCTAGATGGCCTAGGTTAGAATTCTGGTTCTGCTCCTTACTACCCCTGTGACCCTGGGTAGAGACCTTCCAGGTCTCAGTTTATACATCTATGATCTGGGAATGAAAATATCCGCATTTCCTGCTACACAGGGTTTTTGAGAGTAAACTCTAAAGTTCTCTAGTAATGGGACTTCTCAATGATTGTCATTACAGCTTTTCTTAGCTCTCCTAAGGTAAAGGCCCAGCCAGAGTTCAGGCCTGTTTTCAGTGTTTATTATTATGGGCATGAGTCACATAACATGCTTCTGATATGGGCAGCAGCTCCCCCAGCCCATCCATTTTGAAGTAGGAAGCCAGACATTTCACTGGTTCAGGTTAGCACAGATATTTTTAAAATTGGAAATTTGAGTATATTTTTATTAGTCTTTTGGGAAAGAGGAAAAGCATTTAATGTAATACTAGTGCAGATTTCCATAACTGTCCATTAGGAAATTACTTTCAGGCTAAAAACATTCCACCTCCCTTCACCCCACATTGTTTCAGGCAGTGTTTAGTAGATTAAAAATATTTTAAACTGTGAATTAGAATTTAGGAAAGTCTTAGCTTTGAAATATGGATAGAGTGACTAAATGGTGTAAGAGAAATCTGTATATCCAAGCTGCTGTGAGAGTCAAGATAGTGTAAAAGGAATGGGAGTCAAGAGATTTGGGTTCTAATCACAGGTATGCCACTGAAATGAGCTGTGTGACCTTGGGCAAGTCATTGCCCATCTCTGTCTCAGTTTTTTCTTATATAAAATGAGAGTGTTCCATAGGATAATCTCTATGGCTTCTTCTAGCTCTAGTTCAATGTTCCAAGGCAATAGTTCCCAACCCACAGACTCAGGACTTCTGAGGCCTATGGAATAATAACAAGGGATTTATACATGCCAAACAAGTACTGTCATTTTCATCTTTATCTCCAATAAGGTATGCAATGTGACTCAATATAATAAATAAGAAAGTGTAACTCTGTGGACTACATAGTGACTTTTACATATATGTATTATTATTTTTTAAATGTATGTAAGATGCTGTAGTACAATAATTTGTTGTTGTTGTTGAGTTGTTTCAGTCGTGTCTGACTATCTATGACCCCGTTTGGGGTATTCTTGGCAAAGATCCTGGAGTAGTTTGCCATTTCCTTTTCCAGCTCATTTTACAGATGAAGAAACTGAGGCAAATAGGGTTAAGTGACTTGCCCAGGATCATACAGCTAGTAAGTGACTGAGACTGATTTGAACTCAGGTCCTCTTGACTCCATGGTATGTACTCTACCTACTACACCACCTAACTGCTCTAAAATACAAATTCATTTAAAAACTGTACTGCATTTATAGAAGCTTTCTGTCATCATATATTTTCCCAATTAGCAGATACTCATAGCACAACTACTATCATATGAAACTCTATGAATTTTTTAATGTTAAAAAGGGATCTTCTTACTGGAAAAGTTCAGGACCCATTGTCCTAAGATCCCTTCTAGAGTAGCTCTGAAATTATACGTTCTAACATCTCTCCCTATTCTACCATTCTGTGTCCTCAGTGCTCTTCTGGCTCTGTGTTTAACATTCTCAAGTCTCTTCTGGCTCTGACAATCTGTGTAATAAGTCTTCTAGCTTTGACGCTTTATTAGGTTCCCTTTCAGGTCTGCATTCTATGTTTTAAAGTCCTTTCCAGCTCTGACATTCTGGGATCTAAGCCCCATTCTAGTTTTGACATTGTGTTCTAAGCTTCCTTTCAGTTAAAATTTTCTGGGTTCTCAAGCCTCTTTCATCTCTGACTGTGTTTCTGCAGTGTTTCTGTATTTCCAACTCTGCCGCTTCACCCCTTTCTTTCGAAGTCTGTTGTTTTTAAATGCTATACACATGCCTTGAATATAATTCAAAGGACTCTGGAAGTTCTTCCCTCCTGCAGAAGAGGAATTATGTCTAGATGGGAAGCTCATAACTGCTTTGCTCAATATTTATGTCAGGAGACAAAATAAAAAAAAAACACCCTTTCCTTTTTATTACTATTTCCCAATAACATAGTATGACATTAATTGTTCTAATGCTTTGAGACCCAGGGAAACAGAATCAATACAGCATCACCACCTTAATAAAGGGCTAATAATACACAATGCAGCCTGTGATGTTTAGCCCACATTACTCTAATGTTCTCATATATTTTGCACTTCAACTCATTAGTTTGTTCCACCAAGTCCTCATCTTAGAGAGGAAGGAGTAATATGAATAAATCATCTTGCTACAAAGAGAGTTTATGTTTCCAATTTGAACAATAGATATGTCCTCTAGGAAGAAAGCTTTGCACAGAAGATGGATACTCGAAGCCACCCACTGCAGCTCGGTAAATGTACTTTTCGTTTCACAGTCTGGCTCTGTCTTCAGAGACTGATCTGGTGAAACAAAAGCTGGGCAAAATAGATTTCAGTATCTTTGCAGTATTTAACAACTGGAGGAAAGGCCGTTCCCATCTTTGTCTCGGACTGTCTCTTTCTTGGCACATGTGGGCTGCTGCATCTCCATCCTGTATCCCTACCCGCATCTCTGCCCCCTCCAACTTTTCCCCCCAGTGTTCTGATCAGGAAACATTTAGTGTCATCATCTGTCTGTGCCTTTAGGGCTAGGGAAGGTTAATTTCTGCCGCTGGAGAAATTGCTCTGATGCTAGTTGACTTTCAATAACCTACCTGTAGGCAAACATCTGAAGGCAAACCCTCACAGATGCCTTCCCTCAGGCAAAGCTATACTGTTAGAAGAGAAAGCAGCCTAGGTTGGCACATACTTTGATTCAACACTAACTTTGCTGCAGCTGCATTTTCCTGAATGGAGGAAACCCTGTAAACAATTGCTTCAGTATTTTCTGAGATCTGGTGCATGGGGGCAGGGGAGAGAAACAGAGACAACAATATTTGATAACATCCCGTTTTTCTGAGATCATCAGGAAATGAAGTGTAATATCTGCTTAGATTTCCTATGAAACAGAAAATTAACCTTTCAAGTGCCAAGATCTAAAATGTTAATAATATCTTTGTGACAATTATATAAAGCTGGCCTTGAGTTCAAATGCAACCCCTGACATTAATTGGCCACATGACCTTGGGTAAGTCATTAAAACTCTCAGTGATGTAAGCAATTCTCTTAGACAATGAGTTGCCCAGCAAGAACTGACATGCATTCATAGTTTCCTTTCACAGAAGTTCTCAATACTGATGAAATCATAGGTTCAAGCCCCATCCTTAACCCCAATATTTCTAAAATATTTATGTTGTTTCCTTCTTTGCCAAGGATTTTAAAAATAGCTTTCTTTCCTCACCTTGATGACTCAGGATCATCATCAAGAACAGTAATAATGAAAATACCTTTTTTTTTTTTTGGGTGGGGGGAGCTCTGAACCTGTGATTCATTGGTATAGGGAACTCCTGGTGAGCAAATTCCCTTCTACCAATGCAGATTGGCAACTATTCTGAAACTTACAGTCATTCAATGATTAGGTGAGTTGCCCAGGGTCACATAGATAGTATACGTTAGAGGTAGGTCATTAAATCAGGTAGTTATCCACTATGCTAGACTGCTTTCATAATATTATATCACATTACATTAATAATAGAGTGATGTCTCCAGAGGTTATTGAGGTATATAGCACTATGCTAAATTGTCCCTGTGTTAAATTGTCCCACACTGCTACTGTGTTTTTATATTTCTTATGTCTCTTTTTTCGAGTTTGCGTGTCTCCCTATTCTAATTTGTTCTTTTTTTCCTGCTAAGGCTTGAAAAATCAGAAAACCAAAACCTGTTAGAATTATAGAAATAAGGAATAAACAGGGTCTGAACAAACAGCCTTTAGTATCTTCTGTAGAAAAAGTGTAGGGTGCTTTGGGGCAGCTTTCTCTATCAGTGAGAGAACTTTTTCACTTACTTTCTGATCCTCTGAGGCTGTCAACAGACTGGCCTCAGGATAAATCAAAAGGAATGCAGAGATGGGAAACATCAATGTATGTTGGATTATAGAATCTTAGATTCATGTACTGTATTCTAGGGGCTAGTAAAAATGCTATGATAAAGCAAGAAGGAAGATGGGAGCACACGTGTGTGTGTATGTGTGTGTGTGTGTGTGTGTTTTCCTCTATTGGAAGTTTCTTGATTTTCAGAGGATTCTTTTTGTTAATGAAGATATCTCACCAAGCAATGAGAGCAAAATTGGAAGGTTTGCAAAACAGTTTTCTTGAATTGTGAATAATAGTCTTAAGTGAATTCATTTGAATCCTTCCCAGAGGCCTCAGTCACCTATTAAGGAAGATAACTGTCCAATGACTCAAAATGTCTTGAACTCCTTTAGAGATCACAGTAAGACTAAACACTCAGTTTCGAGTGACTGTTTCCTACATCGCAGGGGAGACACCTGAGTTTCTAAATCCTATTCCCATTGAACACCACCTACTTAATGACAGCAGGTGAGTTATTTGATTTCCATCAGCTTCAGTGCCCGGTTCTAAAACATTAAGCAAACCATACAGAACTAGTTCACGGAAGCAGCATGGGGGAAGAGTAAGCCCAATGTCCATAGCGCTCTTTACAAATGGAAATGCAGGGCACTCACCAATTAAGCTAGCTTGCCTTCTACTGTAGCAATGGTCTGCCATGTTGTACAATCAATCAGTCAGCAAATGCTTATTGATCCCCTTCCATCTGTGCCTGCCCAGATTTCAACATGGAAACACTCCTTCCCCTCAAAGGGTTTAATGTTCTGAAGCATAGTGCAGTGGGATATAGCACTGGACTTGGCGTTAGGAAGACCTGGGTTCTAATCCCACCTTAGACACATTGACTGTGTTATCCTAAAAAAGTCACTTAACTTCTCTATTACCTCGGTTTCTTCATCTACAAAATGAGTGGGTGGGACTTGCCTGCCTCTAGGATCCTTTCCAGGTCTAAGTCTCTGACCCAACATTATATGTAACTGCTATATGCCACATTGAGTCAATCTCATTTCTTCCTTCTTCCCAGTCCGTGAGATCAGTTTCATAGACCTAGGACTGGAAAGGATTTCAGAGGACACCTAACCCAGCCTTTAACGGTTCTAGGCACTCAGTTTTGCTTAATACGTACTTGGTGATTAATTTCTTAAGGTCATGAAGTTAGTAAGCATCAGATTAGGTGAGATTTGAACCCAGGTCCTCTGTTTCTAGAGCCAGAGTTCTTTCCAGTGTACCTCAGTAAAAGGCAAAAGATTCTAAGATCATACGCTTAGAGGGACAGTTAGGTGGCACAGTGGAAAGAGTACTTGGCCTGGAGTCAAGAAGATTCCTCTTCTTGAGTTCAAATCCAATTGCAGACACTTAGTAGCTGTGTGACCCTGAGCAAGTCATGTAAGCCAATTTGTCTCAATTTACTCATTTGTAAAATGAGCTGGAGGAGGAAATGGCAAACCATTTGCCAAGTATCTTTGCCAAGAAAATCCCAAATGGGATCACGAAGAGTTGGATATGACTGAAACGACTGAACAACAACAAGCTTAAAGATAGAAGGGATCTTGGAGTATGATCCTTTTATTTTTACAGATGGGAAAACTGAGGCACAGAGAGTTTAAGGTATAGGGGCAGGATTTGATGTATTAAATACAGACAATATGTGTGACGGGCATTTGCAGAAAGGATGGAGGGAAGATGAGGAAGGACATGGTCAGAAGCATGGAGTCAGAACTTTAGGTGGTCCTTCTTGGCTGGAGTTCAGGGTTTGTATTGAGAAATGGTAGATAAGCTTTGAAAAGTAAGCTTGAGACTAGGATGATCTTTGATAACAGTCTAAGGACTTTGGACTTTATGTTCAAGGCAATCAGAAGTGACATAAGAAAGAAGTTTTAATGAAATCAATGGGGCAGCATGAATTAAAAGAGACTGGAGGGAGGGAGGCCATTAAGAAGTTATTGAAATAATGGAGGCCTGAGTTTGGTGTGGTAACGGAGGGATGGAAAGGTATCAATGGAGATGCAAAGAAAAGATGTGGTAACTGACTAGTAGAGGCAGGGGTGGGCCTATGATTTCATCAATATAGGGAACTCCCTGGTGAGGAAACTGTCTCTTTAGCAGTGCAGGTGAGCACCTTTTCTACAACTTTTAGAGAATTGCCTTAGGGCACTGACAGGTAAAGTACCTTGCTTCAGATCATATAGCCAGTAAATATTTAGGTCAGGGCTTGAACTTCCTGGCTCTAAGGCTACCTGATTCTCTAACCACTATGCAATACTTCCTTTCACACTGACTAACTATGGAAGACAAAATAATGGGAAGAGATAAAGATGCCAGTAAAATTTTAAGATTTTAAGGGAAGTTAACTGGGAAAATGATGTGACCACTGATTTTGTTTTGGTCCAGACCTGTGATTTTGTTAGTCTAGGGAGCTCCCAGTGAGGAAATTCCCTCCAACAATAGAGATCTGCACTTATTCTTCAATTTATAGCAGCAGAGCTGAGGTTCTCAACTTTTTTGGGGGTCATGGACCCTTTAGGCAATCTGGTGAAGTCTTATGGACCTCTTCTAAGAAAAAAAAATGTTTCTAAATGTATAAAATAAAATGCTTAAGATTACAAAGGAAAACAGTTATATTGAAATAAAGCTGTATTTTTTCCCCTATCAAACCCAGAGAGCCCTGAAAATCTATCCTTGGCCCTGGCCCTAGGATAAGAACCCCTTATAAATGAGATTCTTGGAGCACCAAGAAGCTAAGTGACTTATCCATGATCACAGTAATGTCAGGAATAGAACCTGAACCTGGGGCTTTCTGACTCCAAGGTCTCTTATCCATTACTCTCTGTCTGTGACCTTGTGTTTTTTCTCCATTTCCATTGATAGACACAGTCAAATCAGCAGGAAAAGCTGCTTTTATGAATATGAGGTTAAGTTCAGTTTTAGTTGTGTGGATTCTGAAATGTAGCATGGAAGCCAAGTGGAAATGTACATTTGAAAAATGTGATTTAATTGAAGTGGTTATTCCTTCTACTGATGTAGATCACAAACCTTGTAGGTCATCATTTTCCTTATGCTTTTCAAAAAATGCTCCATAGAGGATCTACCTAATTGGCTATAGATCTTCCTCTTGTTCTATTAGTCTCTCTGGTTATCACTGTGCCACTTGGTCCTGCTCTCCACTGTGTCTCATGGTCACTACATGACTGGTCCATTTTGTTTTCTGGGCATATATATCCTTGGTAATGTCCTTTGTGAGATCAACCACAATTCCAAAAGAACAGTGACGAAGGGGTAATGGACGTAGGGTACATAATGGAACAAATTCCAAGGTGAGAATTTATTTTGCTGGACTATGCATATTTGTTACAAGGGTTTTGTTTTTCTTTTTTCCCAAATGGAGAGATTTTTGTTAATTGAAGAAAAATAAATTTTAATGAAAAAATAAAGGAAATGTACATTTGGAGTAGTATCTTTGGAGGCTAGGAGAAAGAGTTGAAGAGCTCCTTCAAGGGGAGATAACTGCATTGAGAATATAGGTGAAGACGTAGAAGGAGATACAACCTCTGATATGCGCAGACAGAGAAGAACAAAGGGTCAAGAACTGAACTTTAAGTTAATATTCGAATGACACCTATACTTAATATATTGAGGTAACCTGCTATAGCACAAAGTAGGCTGGATTCTGGGATTAGATGGCTCTGTCATTAACTACTTGAGTTACTTGGAGGAAGTCCTTATACCTCTTGGATCTTCAGTTTTCTCATTTGTAAATTGAAAGGGGTGGATTATCAGAGATAGCAGACAAGTGGTCAGAATCAGACGAAAATATAATTGGGAAATACTGAACAAAATAAAGATACAGTAGAACATAAATAATGGCAATAAGTAGTTTTCTAAGTAAATGTGTGCCCTGCAGAGATCAAAATGTAAGATTTAGTGGCCCCTGTTTCTGAGTTCAATATCATTGGATTAGATAATTTCTTAGATCCCTTCCAGATCTAAATCTGTGTTCCTGTGAACAAAGGGAATCATATATTTGCTTCATCTTCACTTAATCTCAACAGAGCAACCTGAAGTCTTGAGTTAAGCATTAAACAAATCTGGTATTTAAGCAATAGGTCTGATTTCTCAGCCCTAGGTTCAAACTATGCAATAACATTTTTCCTCAGTTTCCCACATTTGGGGCTTAAAGCCTAACATTTTTACACTAATGGAAGTGGAATTACAGAAGCAGATGGCTAAGTTAAGTTTTAAAATAATCCAAATTGGTGGAGGTATCTCCTTTACTCATCTCTAATCAAGAACTTGATAGAAGTCTTTTAAGGAGTGATAGAGACTGGACTTGGAGTAAACTTTTAATCAGAGGGATCAAATTGAATAAGCGTTGGGAGCTGTAAATCAGGGAACTGAAATTTGTTCTGTTTCCTAGAGGGACAAAATTTTGGTTTCAGCTCTTTACATTCAACTCCTACTAATGTCACCTCTAGAGAGCGAACATGGTGTACTGTAAACATAAACAAGCTATTTACCTTTCTGAGTTTCAATCGACTCTATAAGACTGAAAGATACTGATCAGTTATAAATCATGTAAGGGTAGTGCACAAAGACTTTTCCACACTGACAGAATCACATATCCTTAATGCACTGACGTTTTGAGAAAAATATGATACTGTATTAGAATGCAGTTATACTCCATTAAAATGTGTTCACAAACATACATACATATAGATATATATGCCTTAAGAGAAATATAAACAAAATAGCACTTATTTCAGAGAAGATGCCAATCTATATTGAGAGTTTTTAATACATGTGTATCAACTATCTATTGATCAATCTACCTATCTATATATTTTGTTGTTGTTCAGTCATTTTCAGTTGTGTCTAACTCTTTTGTGACTGCATTTGGGTTTTCTTGGCAAAGATAACTGAAGTGGTTTGCAATTTCCTTCTATAGCTCATTTTCCAGATGAGGAAATAGAGGCAAACAGAATTAAGTGACTTGCTCAGGGTCACACATCTAAAAAGGAATCGTTTGAAGCCAGATTTGAACTAAGGAAGATGAGTCTTTCTGACTTCAGGCCCAGCATTTTATCCACTACGCCACCTATTTACCTCTATCTATCTACCTACCTACCTACCTGCCTATCTATCTATCTACGTACATATGTATTTATAATATACATACAGACATGTGCACACACACATGCACTCATATACTTTGGCAGGGTCATAAAACCACTAAACCAGTATATATTAGAGGCAGCACTTGAGCCCAGGTCTTTCTGAATTCTAGGCTGTCTTTATCTACTATACCACACTCCCTTTTTCAATGGCATCTTAATGTGTTAGAGACATCAATGAAGTCACACACCCACCCTGCCCTATCCCCCATATATGTGTATATACATACATATATACATACATACATACATATTATATATACACACACCCAAAATAGGTTATTGCTTTACCCAAGGATCCTTTCCTTTATCAACAGAGAGATTTACTACACTATTCTGGAATAATGAGTATATTCAAAATGATTTCTTGAACCTTAAATTTAGATCAATATGAATACAGCTGTTGTATTAAATGATCCCTGAGTATATATTCTACCCAATCCTACTTCATTCTAAAATATAAAATAAGATCTTCTTGCCTCCTCCATAAACTTATCCTTATTTTCACAGCTGGTAGTGAAATTTTCCTTATCTCATTTCTATTGCCTCATATGCCTATATACTTATCATATGCTAATTTGTATTTTATTGACCTATCTTTGTGCCTTATCATTATTCCTGATCCCAAGCTCCTTAAAGGCAGGGACTGGGCCTCATTTACCTTTGCATCTCTTTCAGCACCAAAAACAGGTGTTTGTGGATGTTTAAAATGGTTTTTATACATTTAAAAGCACTTTCATATTTATATTATCTCATTTGATCTTTACAGCACCCTTGTTGTGAAGGACAGGTATGAGAATCCTCACTTAACAGATTGGGCAACAAAGGTGCAGTGATTTGCTCAAGGTCAATGGTGACAGAGCTGGTACCAGGGCTTCTTGACTTCCGCTCTTGCTCTTTCTTTTTTCTCCCCCCTCCTCCCAGAGGCTGTTTATTCCATGCCATGTGCTAATGTGATGTTTTACAAAACATAAGTTTTCAAATATATGAAAACAAGCACAGACCGTATCTTCCAATTTCTTCCTTTCTGAGCATTCAGGCTATATGTTAAATGCTTTGGTGTCCAAACATACACATAGCCTGCTGGCTTGGCAGCCTTCAGGTCAAGTCTGCTGATGTTCATATCTCCTAGGAGATTGGACATTCGATAGATCCCCCTCGCACCTGTCTTTACCAGTATAGTACAAATCACAGAAAGTCAATATTCTTACAGCAGAAGTAGTTTGTAAAGATGCCTTCTAATTTGGATCTGATGGATTATAAGGGATGACATCCCCAATAGCTATGTAGGCTAGTAAACATAACTTACATTGATAGAACCTCTATAATTTACTAAGTATTTTTTTTTGAAACAGCCCTGTGAAGTGGGTATTGTTATACCCATTTTACAGATGAGGAAAGTAAAAAGAGAGCTTAAAGGGCTTTTCTGAGGTTACACAGGTAATAAATCTTAGACCAGGGACTCTATTTCAGGTCTGATGACTCTGAATCCTGCATTCTTTCTATTATACCATAAATGGGGTAGAGGCCATGGCTACTTCCAGGTTTCTTTGGAATTGCTGATAGGAGGAAAACCTCAACAACAAAATGTAGACAGTGCTTGAATTTATAGGCTGAGGACAAGGCTTTAAGACAGGAGTCTTTATTTTAGAAATAAACCATTCTGAGACTTAAAAATAGGGCCTGCTCCAGCTTGGTACCCAATGTCTTTAAAATTCAACATTGCCAATGCCAGAAATGAAGGGAAATTGCTGTTCTATGTTCTTTCTGTTGGTCAAAGTGCTAATGAAACTGTCCCTTGTGGAGGATAAATGTGGATTTAATAGGTGAGATGCCTTGTCCGGAATTGCTTCCTCAACTCTCTTATGAATGAGTCCCAAAAGAAAAAGTGCTGAATTCACACTCTCTCCTGGGAGTTCAGTTGCTTTGTAGAGTGCTTTTAGGACATTGGAAGAAAAATAGGCATTATTATTTCCATTTTATTGATGTAAAAACTGAGGTACAGAACTCAACCAATCTTAAAGTATTATTGTACACCTAACTGTTCCCCAGCATTGTGCTGGGCACTTGAATGGATATGTAGAAGTAAATAACATAGTTACTACCTTCAAGAATCTATTTGTGGAGATAAGATAAATACCCTTGCAATGATTACAAGTCACTATCAGGGATCACATAAGTAAGGGTCATATAAAGTCACACAGATTATTAATACGCGCTGATAGTTATTTGTATAAACCAACCTCTCCATGGATGTTTGTACAGTCATAAAGACTTCATGGAGGTATTTTCTCCCTTCTTGAGACTTGTTCAAGCCTGAATAGTGAGGTAGAAAAGGAGAAGAACCAAAGACTTTTGAATATTTGTTTTGAAATGAAAAGAGCACTGGATTTTGAATTTGAAGTCCTGAGTTCAAATTTCAGCTCTGTTACTTGAAACCAAGGTGACCTGGGCCAATTAATTTAACTTCTCTGAGCTTTAGTTGCCTCATCTGCAAGAGGAAGAGATTGGACTAAATGGCCTCTAAGCTTCCTTTGAGTTACAAATACTACAAGAACCCTTAAACCCAACCTGTTTTCTTTCTTACATGACCACAGCCCAGAGAGGTTCAAATGAACACAGCAAAGGGCAGGAAACCCATAGATTGTTGGGGGAAAGGAATGTGCTGAAGCCAGCAGAAGATTTGGCCTCTACTATTCTGTTTTACTGATGACCTCAGTCACATTGAGAACCCACACAACCCTTGGAAGACTTGTCTTCCCTTCAAGAACTACGGCCCCCTCTAATTTTTGGTGTGGTGTACAAACCAAGACTTTGTCAGTAATTTCCCCACACAAACCTCTCCTCTGCATTGTTCAGAGTTGTTTGTACATATTTTTCTTTGCCTCTTTACTGAGATTCTTTTGTTCCAGATCTTTGCCTTTGAAGAAAAGGGGAACATGGAATTCTGGTAACCAAAAGCCATTTCTTGGGGTGGGGGGATTCTTGCTTGATAATGGAAGCTTCTCAGAGGAGGAATGTAATCTGTGATCTGAATCACTAATGCAGAGATTAAAAACAACAGCACCATGGTGCCCACCATATGCTCTTTTAATTTCTCCAGCTGACTGCTTTCAGGTAAAATACAGCTGACTTAGTGAAGAGAGGTGGTTTGTAGTAGCCGTTGGCTTTCAGTAAATAACTCTGTTCAGAAAATGAAAAAAAAAAACCCTGCCCAAAATAAAAACAAAAAACCTCAACAACACCTAGAAAATTGAACCTGGTGTCAGGTGATGGTAGAGTTCCATTTTTTCATTGTCCCTGAAAAAAACTAGATCGCAAGTTTGCAATTGCAAACAAAACTAGATTGCAAGTTTCTTTTTTTTTTAAATTACTTTTTTATTTTTTATTTTTTTTTTTTAGGCAATTGGGGTTAAGTAACTTGCCCAGGGTCACACAGTTAGTAAGGGACAAGTGTTTGGTCTGAGGCTGGATTTGAACTCAGGTCCTCCTGACTTCAGGGCCAGTGCTCTATCCACTGTGTCACCTAGCTGCTCCAGCAACTTTCTTGAAGGCATGACTTACATCTTCCATTTATTTTTAGTTTTTCACATATTTCTGAGTAGAGGGCTTTGTATAGGGTGGAACTGGCAGCTACTTATGCAATGTTATTTGAGGATTGTTGAATTGCACCTTCTCACCCACATGGGATATAATATAACAAGTCTGTCAGAGTACTTGAAATTCCTACTATTACTGGTTATTCTATAGAGGTTAAGACTACCAGAGATGGGAATGGCCTACTCAATCCATTTGCAGTGGGTAGTTTATCTGATTTAGATTTTATGTTAAACAAGTAGGAAGGGTCCTTAGATGTCACCCAGTATCACTGCATACTGGAGGGATAAATCTGTCTACAATGTTCCTTTATTCAACAAATGATTAGTATATACCAATTATGGGAAAAGCAATATGCAAGACAGTTTTACTATTTTAAAAACCAATGAAAAAGCAATTGAAATTGTCTCTGCCTTCATGGCACTAGTTTTTATTCAACTTCTGCTTGAACACTCCCAAGGATGGAGAAACTTTTAAGGCAGTATATTCTACTCATTCCATTGATATCCATCATCTAGGGCCTTGGGAAATGACACATAGGACTGGGCAAATGTCGACTGAGGTTGAGGACAAAAGAAACATGAAATCCTCTAGTGTAGTGTATCGTACATTAGAACAAAGAACATGAGTCAGGAAGACCAAGGTTGAATTTGGCCTTAGGCACTTATTAGTGTTTGACATTAAGCAAAGCCACTTAGCATATCTCAGCCTCAGTCATCCATAAAATAGGAGGGTTGGACTGGATGGTCTCTAAGGTACCTTCCTAGGTCTATATCTATGATCTATGTGTAGCGTTGCATAAAGATACCAGGACAGATAGGTGTAGACTCTTAATAGAGAGAGGGTACCTTAACAGTTTTGTCTAAGGTTTTGTTTTGTCTAGGCATTTTGTATACATTTTCTTTTCATTTAATCTTCATAAGAATTCTGTGAGGTAAGTAGTAGAGCTGTTATAATTTTCATTTTGCATAGGAGGAAAATGAATCAGACTCAAGTGATGAAGTGACATTTTAAGATCATAGATTTAGAGCTGGGAGGGACTTTAGAGGTCCTTGAGATCAACCTCCCTCATTCTGCGAATAAGAAAACTGAGGCACAAACTGGACCAGTGGTAAATCTGAGTCTCAAAACCAAGACTTTTGAATCCAAGTCCAGGTTACTTTCCTTTGCAACCTGTTGAAACTGGCAGAGATCTTAGAGATCAAGTGATCTAATCTCTTCATTTTACACAGGAAGCAATTGAGGACCGGAGAGGCTAAATTGCTTATTTATTATTTATTTATTTAATGTACAATGATGCATTAATGGTGAAGTTTCGACTAAGGTCCGAGTCTTCTGATTACCAACCTGGTGATCTTTCTGTGCTGCCATGATGTTTCTGAGACATTGTAATTATTGGATTTTTCATATCAATAAAACAAATTAAATTATCATGTGCTTTAAAAAGTGAAACATAGATAACGTGTCATATTTCTTAACTATCCTGTCTTAAAAAAACCTTTTCTTTAAGAATATGGGAAGGGGCAGCTAGGTGGCACAGTGGAGAGAGCACCAGCCCTGGATTCAGGAGGACTTGAGTTCAAATGTAGCCTCAGACACATAATACTCACTAGCTGTGTGACCCTGGGGAAGTCACTTAACCCCATTGCCTAGCCAAAAAAAAAACAAACAAAAAAAGAACATGGGAAAAATAAGAAATATGGAAATTCACTGAAGAATACTGATCCTTTAAAAAAGAATTCTAAAACCTTTTTTTGAAACAAACTAAGAATTTTCTCCTCTACCTTAATTAGCTTAGTATTTGCCTTCCATTGGTTAATTTGAACAGAGGAGATTTTAAAAGAAGCAACAAGATAAGCTGACCCACGTTTAAATGGCAATAGGGCCATTTCATCCCACAAAGAGGTTTCCTATTTTTTTCAATTTACACCATGTCTTTTGCCTCACTTCTATTAGTCAGTAGTAACAAAAGAAAATAATATCTTGTAACTTACTCAGTTTGGCCTATGAATATTTAGTACAGCTGGTCAGAATGTGCATAAAGTAACACTAAGGTAAGATGTTATAGTAGAAAACACTAAATTGAAAGTTTTGGTGTTTATTAGCTAATCTTGAGCAAGTCACTACCCTCGCTGGGCCTCAGTTTCCTCAATTGTAAAATAAGGGAGTTGGACCATATAATTATTAAGTTTTCTTCTAGGTCTCTCTTTTAATAATTCTTAGGTGAAAGATGGATCCTGTTTATAAGTAAGTTCTATTCTACTCTAAAGACTCAGCCTGCCATCTTGTAAATAACAATAATAACAATAACAATAATGATAACAAGCACATACTATGTGTCAGGAACTATGCAAAGCAATTTACAATTATTATCTCATCTGATTCTCACGACAATCAGGAGGAGTAGGTATTGTTATCATCCCAATTTTATAGATGAGGAAACTGAGGCAGACAGATGTTAAACAATTTGCCCAGGATCACACAGCTAGCTAGTAAGTGTCTGGGGCTGAATCTGCACTCAGGTCCTGCCTCTAGGCCTGGAACTTTGTCTATTTTGCCATGTTGCTGCCTAGTTCAATATATAGGGGATATGGGTGAGAGCATGTGATGTATTAGCAAAATTCTCCCCCCACGAGTGCAGACACAGTTCAAATAGACTGTCCTGCTAAGTTTCTGTAGAGGGGCCTCATAAGTCTGTGATGGCTGTGATTCATTTCATAGTTTCTGGTATTTATTTCTGTGGCCCCTTTTATTATATGCATAATGCTATATTGCTTCTTAAAATTTTCTAAGTGCAAGGGATGTAGTCCCTCTGGAGAATGTAAAGAATTGATATTGCTTGCTCAAGAACATATGTATATTGATAGTAATATTGATAAATTGAGGTCATTCTCTCCTTAGCATTAGAATTTTTGTGAGTTTTGCCCTTCCCTTAAACAAATCTGAGTTAGCATTTCATATTTAGCAACTCAAACAGGGAAAAAAAGCAAGGAGTGCTTTCATAAGGCTTTTGACCCTTACTCTAAGTATACAACCTATAAGCAGCTAGGTTTTGCAGTGGCTAGAGTGCTGGATCTGGAGTCAGGAAGACCTGAGTTCAAATACTGTCTCAGACAACTACCACCTGTATGACTCTGGTCAAGTCATTTAATTTCTCTGTGCCACTTTTTCCTCATCTATTAAATGGGGATACTAATAGCACCTACCTCCTTGGTTGATGCAAGGATCAAATGAGATAATACTTGAAAAACACACTGAGGGGCAGCTAGGTGGCGCAGTGGATAGAACACCAGTCCTGGAGTCAGGAGGACCTGAGTTCAAATCCCACCTCAGATACATAACATTCACTAGCTATGTGACCCTGGGCAAGTCACTTAACCCCACTACGTAGCAAAAAAAAAATTCATTGCAAATCTCAAGATGCTAGATAAATGCTAGCTGTTATTAAAATAGCTATTATTAATTCCAGATCATTGTCCTGGCACTCTTCCTCAACTTCTTGGGAATTCTCAGGACCATATCTTATGGTTGGTATTCTGTAAGTGTAAATTCTTTTGTTTGTTTTGTTTTCATCCCTAAAACCAGCCAAAACCATCCCATCTTTTCTCAATAATAATCTCATAGATAAGTCTTCATTTGTACACAAATGGTCCCATCACATCTAGTATCATATAAAAGACCTTCCAGGTCCCCCTTGTTAACCAAGTATCTGAGTACTTGAGTACCTGGCACATAGAAAGCACTTAAATACTTGTTGAATTGACTTGCTAGTAAAATAACACACTATCTACTATGTTGGGGCAGCTAGGTGGTGCAGTAGATAGAGCACTAAGCTTAGAATCAGGAAGGCTCATCTTCATGAGTTCAAATCCAGCCTTGGACACTTACTAGCTGTGTGACCCTGGGCAAGTCACTTAACCCTATTTACCTCAGTTTCCTCTTCTGTAAAATGAGCAGGAGAAAGAAATGGCAAACCACTCCAGTATCTCTCTCAAAAAAACCCCAAATGTCACATCCAGCCTCAGACACATAATACTCACTAGCTCTGTGACTCTGGGCAAGTCACTTAACCCCAACTGCCTCACCAAAAAAAAAACAAAACCAAAAACCAAAAAACCCCAAATGGGATGACAGAGTTGGATATGACTGAAAGGACTGAACACCAATAAAAATTTACTACGTTAAATAAATCTGTATTATAAATAACTTCATTCTGGTAGAAACATACTGGCATTTCTTTTGGCTATTAAGCTCATATATATTTGGGATGATTTAGTATTTAAAAAAAACAGTTTGAATTAAATACCAAGAAAAATTAGCACTTTCAATGCTTTGATAAATGTCATATGGTCGATAGACATATTTCTGTTCCAGCAAGACAGTTCTTGGAGTACTTGGGTTGAAAGAGAATAATCCAGGGCCAGGGGAATTTTTATCTTGAAATGGCAGAGATGATCAGATATAATTAAGTTCATGCCTTCTTTGAAGAACTGTCAAATCCCATTTCTCCAAGTTTAATATTTTAACAAGTCTATTACCTATGGGGGAAACTAAAATTTTCATGAAACCTAAATACAACCCAACATGTGAGTTATTGTGCAAACACAATGATTAGCTGCATTTAGTAAGAATTGCATGTAAAAAAATGAACTGAAACTGCAGAGTAAAATACTTAATATTTATGAGTTGAAGTAGGAAAACAATAGACAGAATTGGTTACAATAGGTCATGAGAGAAGCCTGTCAGATGGAACAAATCAAGTGTCCTTGCTCAACCTTTACCTCTCTTTTCCTTTCAGGAAGGAAGATATTTTTATACTTTTGAGACTCAATTTATTTGTCCAACATGCTGATTTTGGAAATATATGTGATGTTTCAAGTAATTTATCTGACCAAATATTTGAAAATCATGATAATTCTTTCATCCTTTTCACCTCAAAAACAAAATGCAATTACTTATTTATGTTTAGAGAATTGTTGATTTATATTCCTCATTCTAGGGAAATCTATGCTCTCTTTAACAATGCATCTGAGGAACTAAGTTCAATTGTTTTAAGACCTCAATTGTTTAGAGGAATATCAGGAAGGGTCTTTAGCAGGCAAGATGAGGGTCCCATGAAAGCACTAGAACAGAAGAAGTTCTTTGGGAACACAAGCACTCAGTTCTGTTCTATGACCCAGGGAATATGAATGCCTCAAACAGTTGGAGAGCTTCCTCTGGCTCCCCATTATCTTCTTTCCTTTACCATTCATTCCTTTTCAAAAGTTGGGGAACTGTGATCTAAAGTCAGCCGCACTTATTGTAAGACTATTTCATTCACATCCCATTGGTCCAGATTTTTTGATGCTTCCTTTAGGACTAAGTTTGAGTTTATCACTGCATTATATTCAAAATAAAGATGTGCTAATCAAATTAATAGCATGGGAAAGATTCCCTTCAGGAAAGTTAAGCTACTTAAGAGTACAAGGTCATAGACCCACAGAATGTTAGAGCTGAAAAGGACTTTACAATGCTTTTCCAATGCCTTCATTTTATAAGTGAAGAAATTGAGGCCCAGAGAGTTTAAGCAATTTACCAAATAGATATAGGTAGTTAATATAAATGACCAGGAGAAGAGCCCAATTCTCCTAATTCTGGGGCCATAGCTCTTTCTCGTTGTCGTAATCGACGACTTTAGCAAAATCCAGTCTAATACAGGCAAAGAATATACTAATTATAAACAGTTTTTATGTCTCTGTAGAGTCTAGGGTTTGTATAGATATTGTACTGATTTCACTCTCTCCATAAAAAGCAGCTGATTAGCTGTGTCTAGTTATGGAAGAACATTTGCAATCATAGGATCATGTATTGAAGATCATATATCAGAGGTCTTTTGGTACAACTCTCTTATTATTTTATAATAAGGAGAAGTTAAGAGAACTAGAGAAGTTAGGCGATTTGCCTAAAGTTTCCTAGGTAGTCAGTGGTAGATCTTAGATTTGAACCCTTGTCTTCTGACTCCAAAGCCAGATTTTTTTTCTTTATGGGGTGGGGAACCTGCGGCCTCAAAGTCACATGTGGCTCTCTAGGTCCTCAAGTGGGGCCCTTTGATGGAATTCCACAGTTTCCCCACTCCTGATTCAAATGATTAAATTCAATTATTTAAATTATTGGCTTTTCTTTGATGAGTAAGAAAGGCAGAGAAAGACAAATTAAATAGAGATTTGGTCAGGGTTTCATTTTCTCTTTTTCTCTAAAGTCAAGTTTTTAAGTCCAAAATAGAGAAAGAAAGACCTTCCAAAAAAGATTCATTGGTTTTGTTTATGGAGTGAACACAAGTGTAGACAATTTCACACTGAAAGCAGCTTTGCAAGAGGTAGAACTGAAATTAACATTTTAATTAATATAGGATTGTCTTAAGGGTTTTTGTTTGTCTTGCATTTGGACAAGGGAAATTAATGGCACCTATCTTTGAGAGAGTCATAACTCATTCAGTAAAGTAGGTTTTGTATTTGTAAACCAGTTAATGCTATCTGCTGAGTATACTTGAAATTAATAAAAATGAATTTCTCTAAAAATATAATTTAATTCATGTTGCTCAATTAAGAAAGGTTTTCATTCTCTTCAAATGAATAAAGTCCTATTGTATTTTAAAGTCCTATAATATAAGAAATATCTAAGGTTAATGTTATTTAGTCAGAAGAATCAAAGTAAAAGATCAGAACAGATAAGAGAGTTGATAAGTATGAGAGGGAAGATTGTAAGAGAAAGAAAGAAAAAGAAGAAAGGAGTGAGATGGGATACCCATGGACCTAATGCCAGATTCCAGGAAATGGTCAAACCAGCTTGATAATGGCATTGGCTGTCAAATGCCTTAGAAATGGGAGCCTTTTTTCTCCTAAAAAAAATAAAAGCTTTCAGCTTTATTGTATTACATAATGGCTGAAATAAAATCATATTTATTCAATGCTATATTAAACGCCACGATTATGGAGAAATCTATTTCTCAAATATTAAGGAATGAAACATCATTGGATTTCTGGGTATATCACTAAATCCCTCCTGGAAATTTGACATGGCTCTTCCGCAGCTTTCCCTTTTCAAATGGCTGATGAGCCAAATTCAGATTTAATGACATCTCAGGGAGAATAGGGCTTTTCCTTCTCCAAGGCAGCTAGCTCTTCAGTTGCTCTATAACTGAGAATTTGGGGGAGGGAGAGGTAGGAGAAATTAAATTACAGTTTGTTTATTTCCATTAAGAAATCTAAGAGGAAACAGCTACATCTGGTTCCATTTCTTTGCCAAATTCTTTGTTTAATTATTTTGTAATTTGAAGAAAATCAGACCACAAGACAAAATTGATAGAACTGAAAAAAAAAAAGCGGTAAGCACTCTGCAGGAATTATAACTCAAGTCACCATGGCAATGGACATTTACAATTTTAACCCCTGCCCTTAGTTTGCACCAGAGGTTCTTTTGGAAAGCCATTCTCTCCAGTACTCAAATGTGATTTGTGATCTCATTGATTTGGATGATTTCTCCAAGGATGCAGATCCTAAACCATTGGTGCCTTTTCATCCTATTTCACTACTGTCCATATCCTCCCACAAGTCCATCACAAGAAATCCACCCCATGTGCTGAAGACCTTCCTCACATCAGGCACATACAGGAGCAGCCCTGGGAAACAATATTTCTTTTTTTTTTTTTTGTGGGGGGAGGTAGGAATGAAGCAACCATTAATAGAAAGATTCATGACTTCACCCTCCAGGTTGTCGAGCTAATAATAGAAAGAAAACAATACCACAAATTCTCATAAGAAACAAAGTGATCCGATATATTCAGAAATAAGGGACAAAAATCTTCTTAACAAATATTTGCAAGGTTAAAAGACACCTGAGCCAGGTGGGTACATATTGTAACCAGGTTAAAGGCTAGACCAGACTCATGGATGCTCTGAACCTTTTAGAAATCACTTTAATACTTAACATGTGCATGTTCAAGGATACTTGGTAAATGTGGCCTGAAAAAATCCTGATAAACCAACCCTACATAACTATTTTAAAAATTATACTAGACTTCAAAACTTGCACAGGACTTTACCTGCATTTTAGAATTTGAGCCTTATCACAACCTTGAAAGGAATATTGTAATCCCCATTCTACAGATGGACATGGAGGCTCAGAGTGGTTAAGAAACTTGCCCATGGTCACCCAACTAGCAAGTATCACAGAACATTTGAACCTAGCTCTTTCTGACTCCAAGTCCAGTATTCTGACCATTAAGCTATACTATCTTTCTAAACACAGTTCTGTGTACTAGTAGGTCCATCCCCTTGTCATCAAGTTTTAAATATCACAGCATTATTCTGTGACTCCTATATCAACTAGAAAGGCCTGGTCTTTGTCTTCTATTTCCTACTTTCTCAAATGTATTAAATGTTAATCTTACTTTGGTGATGTAAGAATTCATACAGTGCTATTTTCATTCCAGCCAAGAAACTAGCCACCTACTCCAGGGTTAACCTCACAAATAAATGGAACAAATGTCTGAATTCCTGGCTATTTCACAAGGCTGGCAAGGCCACTACCCTTTCTCCTCTCTCTCTTACCCCCTTGCAATACCTCTTTGATGGTGCAGAATTTTGCCTGAAATTCTACAGTTAGGGTTTCTACTCTTTTGACTTAAGCAGGAAAAAACAAAAAAAACAAACAAACAAACAAAAGGCAATTAGGAAGAGGCAAAGATAAATCATTTTACCCTCACAGTGTCTCCTGGTCCTAACCTCTGCTGCCACTATCTCTGTCCCTCCAAGAAGCCTTTACTACCTCTAGAAGATGTTGTTCCAGGAGGCTGGACTGCAACCAAAGGATGAAAATCACCAAGAGGCTGATTTGGGTTCAGTGTAATCAATCCTACTGCCCAACAATAATAGAAAAGGTTGTTCTGGTATGTACATAATCTTTCACTGGAGATGCTTAGGCGGAGATATATAACCACAGAATATGGGATTGGGAAGGGACTTTAAAGTCTGTCTATTCTAACCCCATCATGATAGAGAGGAGGAAACACGCCCGGAGGGCATCTGGATGCTCATCTCTCAGGCAAACTATATAAAGAATTTCTCAGAGTAGTGTGCAGGTGATTGGCTTAGATGAGCTCTAAGATCTCCTCTGATTGTGTGCACATGCTCCTTTACTAATTTTCTCAATCATCAATCTTGGAAAGAGCAGAGGTTTGGGGGTGGTTGGCCTGGGTTCAAACCACTCTTCTCCCACCTGCTACTTGACTTGGAGCAAGTCACTGAAGTCTTTGTGTCTTTGTTGCCTTTTCTTTCAAATGAGTGTTGGGCCAGATGAGCTCTAAATCCTGGGGTCCCCCTGCTTGACTGTATGTGGCAAACCCAGAGTCGGCTTTGCTGGTTAAGGACTCCTTCCATCTCTTTCCTCATACCTCTCAATAAAAAAAAGTAAATAAATAAGCATTTAATAACTTACTTAGGTGCCAGACACAGTGGCAGGGTCTGTAGATACAGAGACAAAAAAATGAAATATTTATCTCTTGTCTTCAAGGAGCTCAAGTTTTGTTGAGAGACTATACACAGACACACACATAATGTATGTATGCATGTATATGTATATGTGTGTATATACGTACCCATATATGTATACATACAGATGTATGAATATAAGGTATACATATGTATGTACAGATTATACATACAAGTGCCTTCCCCCAAAGTTATCTTGTATACACACACATATAGTATATATTGACATATATAGTTCCTTTGCCAGAAGTTATCTTGTATTTAATATATGTATATATTTATGTAGTTAATATAGTTTATATAGTATTGTATATGTGTATGTATATGCATACATACATACACACATATATATACCCATATATACACACATATATCATATACACATATATAATGTATGTGTGTATATATGCATGAATATATGTGCATATATGTATCTATATATGTATACATACACAGAATACACATATAAGGTATATATATGTGCATATATTATACATACTAGTGCCTTCCCCCAAGTTGTATGTATATATGCATATTATATATATATATGCATATATGGTATATATAGATATAGCTATAGTGCCTTTGCCAGAAATTATTTTGTATTTTATAGATATAGTTTATATATTGTATATTATTATATGTATATGTATATGCACATATACATATATGTATGTGCATATATATCCACATATACACATACCTTAGATATATATTATACACACATATATGTATATATATGTATATATGTGTATGAAGGAAAGAAAGACATTAAGTACCTACTAAGTGCCAGGTACCATGCTAAGTGCTTTACAAATCTTATCTCATTTTATTTTCACAAGAACCCCTGAAGGTAGGTGCTATTATTATCCCCATTTTATACATAAGCAAACTGAGACAGAGTAAGTGGGTAAGTGACTTGTCCACAGCCACAAAGCTCTTCAGTGCCTCATGCTGGATTTGAACTCTGATCTTTCATACTTCAGAGGCTCAGTGCTCTATCCACTGCACCAATAGCTGCCTTCAATAGGATAGCTCTCATGCAGGAGGTGGCACTGAAACTGGACATTGAAGGAAGACAGGGATTCTACAAAGTGGAGGTGAGCCGGGAGCGCAAAGGTATGGAAGTGACAGATGTAGTATCATTTGTGCACAATTGCAAAACAAAAGCTAGTTTGCCTGAGTGGAGTCATTACTTCCCTGCACGCAAAGAAGCAATGCCTAACCATCCTGGAAAAGTAGGCTGGAGCCTGGTTGTGAAGGGCTTTAAATGTCAAATAAAGGAGTCTGTATTTGATCTTAGAGGTATTAGGGAACCACTAGAGTTTATTGATTAGAGGATCAGAGCTATGACTTAAAAAACACTTTGGCAAATATGAAGGATGGATTGGAGAGGGGAGAGAATTGAGTCGAGGAGAACCTTAAGTAGGAGGATATTGTAATAGTGTAAGTGAAAGGTTAGGAGAGTCTGGTGACAGTGTGAGTACAGGTTAAGAAACAAGACAGGATCCACAAGATTTGGCAACTGATTAGATATGGAGAGTAAGAAAGAGTGAAGAGAGAAAGGGTGACGTCTCCAGGGTTGCAGAACCCGGTGACCAGAAGTGTCCTTGACACAACTAGGGAAGTTTGGAAGGATGGCAAGGCTTGGGGGCAAAGAGAATGCATTCTTTTGGGGACATGTTGAGTTAGAGATGCCCAAGTTTGAAATATTCCATAAGCAGTTATTTTGGCAGGCCTGGAGCTCAGGAGGAAGCCTGGGGCTTCCCGCACAGAGGTGGCTGTTAGATCCACTGGTGCTGGTGAATGAAGAGGGCCCAGTTTAGAGGATACAATATGGATGACGCCCCAGCAAAAATAAATTAAGAAGGAGTGGGCAAAGAAGTAGGAGGAGATGAAAAGAAGACGATTTCACAAAAACCTAGAGAGGAAAGAGTATTCTGGAAAAGACGATCAGATGTGTGAAATGCTGGAGACGGTCGAATGTAATTAGTTTTGTTTTTTGTTTTTATCAACAGAAAAGGATAGAAATGTGAGTGGGGCAATGTTCATATTCATACGCAAAGGACAACAAAGCACAAAAATTGATGATTAAGAATTTAGCCAGTGACTAGATTTTTATATAATCATTTATTACATAATTATATAATTATATATTATAAATTATTAGGCAATTTAATTTTATTTATATGATTATATCCAGTTCTATAATTTAATTATAAATTATTATATAACTATAGAATCATAGTTTGCATGTGCTAGTTGTTAAGAATTGTTGAAAGTACCTGATGTTGAGAGAGGCTCACTGTGATTTCCAACCCTGATTTTGCAATGGACCAGGGACTTGCTAATCATTTTATGGTGAAGGCATTGCTACAGAATATTTGGTGTGAAATCTATCTGAGAGTTTTAGTGGGCAGAAAGCTCAATGTGAGTCAACAGTGTGACACTGAAACCAAAAATAGTAATGCAATCTTGTTGTTCAGGCATTAGGTTTCAGTAAGAAGCATATACAGTTAGAGGGCAAGGGAGACTATATTCTTGTCATTCTACGGCCTATTCAAACCTCACCCAATACATTATTTTAAGTCCTAAGCACTACATTTCAGGAAGAACATGGGCAAAATGGATTACCTACAGAAGAAGTCAGCTGAGGGACTGGAGAACTTTTCATAAGAGGACCAATTCAAGAAACTGATGATACTTAACCTGGAAAAGAGAAATTTTAGTGGGGATATGATAGCCACTAAAAGTTTGAGGTCTTGTTATAGAAAGAAGGATTGGACATATTCTGTTTGGACAGTAATATTAGTGGCAATGGGTGGAAATTATACAGATACAGACTTTTGATTCAATTTAAGAAAAACATCCAAATAATTAATGTGAAATGGCACGTAAATCTGAGATTTTATGGTTCTGGATCATAAATTCTTAAATAAAATTGACTTTAATTTCTTTTAATTCTACTTCAGTGCTATCAATCAATATGTGATGTGATCAAACCTGGCTAAAGCACTGGTGCAGTGCATATTACAGTCAGGTCTCATTAATACAAATAATGAATCCCATGAAGTGATAGTCACATAGACTTAAATTCTTGCAATTCAAAGTTATGATTATGCAAAATATGGTAGCTTGTTCTAGCCCAATAGAAACAAGTAGTGAGGATTCAAATAATATAAGCAATTCAGGGGATTCTTTCTTCTCACTAATCAAAACCTAGCAACACAACTCCTCCCACACCCTTTCTTCTTATGCAATTCTTCTCCATGTCTTCTCATACATCCTTCATGAACAACCCAACATACTGGAGGTCTTCCTCTAGATCAATGGTGTTAAATACAATGGCAACCTGCTGCAAGCAACCCACAGTGCAGCTGAACCAAAATAAAATGCAATTGGGAAATATTTACCAAAATAATAAAAATACAATAAAACATAGATAACATTACATTTTAAAACTAAGTCAGGATGCAGCCTGCAGAAAACTTTATGCCCTAATTAGTGGTCCCCATTTTTATTTGAGTTTGACAACACTACTCAAGGGCCTTTTACAGTTTATGAGTACTGGTGCAACATAGGGCTTTCCATCTGTTATGCCTTACTCTTAATATATGACTGCCACCCCCCATCATTTTTGTCATCACATATATTCTCACCAATGTCCACATGTGTATATAGATACTATTATATAGCTTATCTTGTATCACTCCAGTGCTCATTGAATTCAGGGCAACTTTTATTCTTCAGAGATTATGGTGATCCAGGATTCATTATCATACAATATTGATGGGAGAACATATATTTTAAAAAAGCTTTCCTTTCCTACTCTCCAGAGAATGGCTTATAGAATTATTGAAAGCACTTTATCCTTTCCCCAGTGCAATACAATCTACTTTCTTTCTCCTATTCAATTCTGGGTTCAACACGTTCATTGAGGTATTAAATCAATGAATTGTCAATCCAAAAGCAAGCCATAATCTAGGCTTAATAAATGATAATAGGTGTTTTTCAGTCTCTTGCTTTTTCCTGATGGATTGTTAGACTAATCTCTTTTAAATGATCATAGGTCTTTGTGAGGAAGGCTCTGTAATATTCTGGCCCTTGATGCAATCAGAACAACAGTATCCACAGACAAGGGTATCTGGAGGACCTCAACATTTACAGGCAATCCTTTTTATTTGGACCCTGCATAGGATATCTGGTGGTGAGCACATATCTCCCGGTTTTATGTTTTATTTGATGTTAATAATCAGAAAGAGTTGAAGAGAATGATCTCTGTGGTTGTATTGATCAAAGAATCTTGAATTGTCTTAGACTATACATGAGTGACTCCTTGTTGAAGGAGAACCTTTAAGGGTCTATTTTGCTCCACCAAGTTAAATACTTTTTAAGATTTACAAATGATAAACATGGTGTATCTAGCATGTTCAGAGTCAGCTGTGTAATGCGTGCCTATTGCCCTTTAATTTTAAATCATTTAATCGATCAATAAGCAGTGATACATGGGAAAATCAAATTCACCACAGCAGATTGTTTTTACTATTCTCCCTCCTCTCTAATTTCATCAGCTTTGGGAACTCCTAGTATGGAAACCCAGAAAAGATCAGAAACGTCATGTATATTATAGTCTTAGAAAGACGCCTATTGCACTGAGTGGTTAAATGGTTTGTTAATGGTTATACAACTAGTGTCAACGAAGGGCATGGCTTGAACCCAGTTTTTTCTTTCTTTCTTTTTTTTACTTCAAGGCAGGCTCTTTATTCACCTCCCCTCCTCTCCCTTCGCCTCTCCTCTCCCTCCTTTTCCTTTCCCTTTTCCTCTTTTTGATTCATCTCCCTCTTTCTCCCTCACCTCCCCTTCCTCTCTTTGCATATAGTCAAGTCATGAACTATACATATAGGAAGAGATCAATAATGCCATGTATAGGTATATACAAAATATTTATAAGCACAGATGAAGGGAATAACATAAAAATACAGGGAAATCAGCTGAGTTTCTGGTCCTTGCATGCAAGTTCCCTAATTATAACTAACACCTCACATCTTAATCTTGGAGAAAACATTCTGTGAACTGACAGATGGTGTTGCTATGGAATCTTCAACATCCTCTATAGCTGCAGATGCACACTACCCATGTCGTAGGCTGAAAATGATTATTGGATGGATGGCTTCCTAGGAAAATATTTAAACAACAGAAATATTCTAGAAAGGGGGAAAAGAGTCCAATTTGTATCACATAATTCAAAAGTAACAGGAAAGAAAATTAAAGACAATATGGTCTGTGATAGAGAGATGACTAATTTGACTTTTAACTAATACCTACAAAAGCAATTTGGAGGCAACAAAAAAGGATCTCTCTATGACATAGGTTCTTAACCTCTGGGTACGTGTGTGTATGCACTGTGTGGAACCTTTGGCAGTCTGGTGAAGCCTATGGACCCTTTCTCAATTTCTAAATACATAAAATAAAATACATAGGATTACAAGGGAAGCCAATTATATTGAATGATTAAAATATGAAAAAAAACACACACAATTTCATGGGCATAGGCATAAGAATTCTTGCTCTAAGGCAATCATAATCTCAATTCCCAACTCTGAAAGTAACAATATAAGCACTGAAATGAGGTAGCTCTGGAGCAAAGGACACTTCATAGCACAGCCTGTAAGCCTCCTATGAGAGGAATCTCAATTTGCCTCAGAACTTATGGAAGGTATCCCCCTTACAATCAGGCTGGAAGTAGGAGGACCTCATCTAGTGAGCTGACATAAACTCCTTACACACACACACACACACACACACACACACACACACACACACACCAATCCAAGAATAATATATGCAGGCAACTAACTTGGTTTCACCATATTTAGATATATACAGAACAGAGTCTGGGGTGGGGGGGGGCATGAACAGTGTTTAGTTGTTCCTGATGCCTTGTAGACCAATCATTCAATCAATAAGCATTTATTAATCAACTACTATGTGCGAGACACTCTGCTAGAAACTGGGGATAGATAGGGATGATAGAGAGATCCAGAGTTGGAAAGAATCTCAGACGCCAGCCATCTCATTCCTCTCCCTTTTAGTTTAATGAAAAACTTATCATTTCATGAATGAGGAAACTGATTCCCAGTGAAGTCAAGTGACTTACCAAGGTCATACGAGTGGTTAAGTGTTAGCGGCAGGATTTGAACCCATGTTCCCTGACTCCAGAACCAGCAGGTTTTTTTTAACCATGCTGCTAAGAATAACTATGGCTAATTCGGTGACACTGAAGCATTTCTAGGGCCTCTCAATGGGCCCTGACAATTACCTCCCTGGCCTCCCCGTGCACTTCACCGTGTTCATTCCAGCCTCCATCATTTTGCTTGTGCTGTGCCTCCAGCCTTGAATCTCCACCTCTCCTTTTTATCTAAATCCTACTACTGGCCTGCAAACTAAAGGGCTTCCATAAATGGATGTAGGTAACTGGATAAAATATACAAGTAACTCTGAAAATAAAGAAATGTGAAATGGATGCTTTAAATAAAAATTTTAAAATAATAAAATCACAGAATCTCCAAGTTGGAAGGGACTTCATTAGAGATCAAATATAACTTCCCCCACAAAACACAAATCTCCCTATGACTTTTAGAAATGGTGCATTTAATTTCTCCATTTAGGAAAGCTCCGCTTGTTAGAAGTTGCCAACATTTGGCTCCCTGTAACTTCTCATTGTTTCTAGTTCTGTTCTCTAGGACTAAGCTGAATAAATATTGCCCCTTTTCTATCTGACAGTCCTTCATATCTTTGAAGACAGCGACCTTGTTCTACTAAGTCTCCTTTTCTTCAGGCTAAATATCTCCATGTCCTTCAATAGTTTTGGGTAAGTTACATTTTCCAGTTTCCTCATTAGCTTTGTCATTCTCTGGACATGCTCTAGTTGTCAATACTTTTAAAATGTGGCCCTAGAATTGGAAACAATCACAAGATTCCAGAATTCCAGAACTGGAAGGAACCCCAGAGACCGTTTCATGCACACCACCTGAAGAGGAACCCTCTTGACAACAAATGTGACGCATGGTCATCAAGTCTGTTTTTGAAGACCTCCAGTAAGGAAGAACTTACTACCTCTCTCCTTTTCAATAGCATGAATTGTTAAGGTGTTACATTAAGCCTAAACCTGCCCCTTTGCAACTTCTATCCACTGTTGCTAATTTTTCCCTCTGTGGCTAAGCAGATCAAACCTAACCCCTGTTCTTTCATGTAATAATCCTTTGGATACTTGAAGACAGCTATTATGTCCCCTTCTCTCCAAGTACAATGTTGAATGTCTTCATTTCCTTGCAGAGATTCTCAAATGGTATATCAAAGCCCTTTTCTACCATTCTGGTTGTTTCTTTCTAGATACCCTCCAGATTATCAATGTCTGTCTTAAAACCTTACATTTTAGAATGGAATACGATAATCGAGATGTAGTCTCTCTAGAGTAGATTACAATGGTAATATCATCTCAAAGTTCTGGTGGTCATTTTTTTTAATCTAGCTGAAAGTAATAAAATTCTTGGCTTCTATATGATGTTTTTGACATATTGAAGTTAGATTCTGCAAAAAATTCAAAATCTTTTCAAGACAAATTGCCATTTGGCCACCCCAATCCTGACCCATCTTGTGTTTGTGAAGTTAATTTGTTTTTGTATTCTGATTATGTTATCCTCCTTTGACAGTTTTGTATCATCTAAAATTTAAAAAAAATCATGTCATATCTTTTTATCTAAGTGACTAATAAAAAAAAATTCTTAAACATCATAGGGCCAAGCACAGATTCCTAGGATACTCCCCTGAAGATCTTTCAAGCTGGCATTGAAGTATTAGTGACTATATTTTGGGTCCAGCAAGTCAGTGAATTCTGAATCCATAAAACTGTAATGCTCTCTAGTTTGCATGGCTCAGTCTTAATGTAATTCTTAATAAGAATTACATGAGAAACTTTATCAAATGTTTTGCTAAAAATCTAGTAAAAGTATATCACATTTTATTGATATGACAATTGGAGATTCTTGATAAAGTAATTCTGAGTCTTTGGGGCCATTCCTTTCTTTTAAAATGTTTATTAATCAACCTTTTATTTATTATAATTTAAATTTTTATTGAATGTTTTTGTTTTTATAACACTTACATTTCCCAATATTTCCTCATATTCCCCACAGAGAAAGTCATTCTTTATAACAAGGAATAAAAAAGAAAGGAAAGAAATGTTCAACAGAATTGATGAATATATAGATCAAGTTTGGCATTATGTAGAAAGTTCCATAGCCATAGTCCCTAAACTATGCAAAGAAGGGTGAGAGCTACATTCTGATATCACTTTTGGGAGGCCAGCCTTAGTCATTCTAATGTCAGAGCATTCAGTTGCATTTGTTTTGTTCTTCCCATTCACATCATTCTAGTCATTCTATATATTGTTTTATTTATATCTCTGCATCAGTTCATATGTCTTCCAATGATTCTTGGTATTTATCACATTCATAACCTTTTTAGAGCATAATAATATTATATTACATTCATATACTATGAATTACTCATCATTGCTTTGTTGATAAATTCTAAAATTCTAAAATTTGCCAAGGATCAAAGTTAGGCTAATGGGCTTTTAATTTATAGACCACACTATCTTCCCATTTTTGAAAATGAGGAAAATATTTTCCCTCCTGTCATTTGTAGCATTTCTCTCATTCTTCATAATGTTTCAAAAATCACTGATGATTGCTTAGCAATCACATCTGCTTTTTCTAGCATAGGATGTGATTCATATAGACCTGGTGATGCAAATTCTTAAAAAGATGTATAGGCATCCTCTTACATTCTTTCTAGCTATTTTAGGAATAGGCTTCATATTGGATACTATTGTTTTGTCCTTTCCAGGTCAAACATCATGCTTCTTTACAGATAATAGAAGCAAAATGAAGGTTGAATACCTCCATCTTCTCTTCACTATTGGTTATTATTATCCCCCTACCCAGTCTATGAAGACATCCTATCCCTTCTTTAATTTTCCCTTTCCCCAACATAGCTTTAAAAACCTTTTGTGAATGTCCTTAGCTTTCTTTACCAGCCTCTGCACATTCTGAGCTTTACTATTTCTGACACTATCCTTACAGGACTGTGTCACACTTTCACATTCATTCTCTGTTCACTGCCCTTGCTTCTGTCTTCTGTATATGTCTATTTTAAAATCTAACTTGCTTGGTGAGTTCTCTGATATAGTCAGACTAGGGTAGAGGACAATTTAAATTCAATTCAATTAAAAAAAATGTCCTTGGGAAGGGGGTATGAATATGACTAACAAATATGGGAGGAAAAAAAGAAAAGATCATCTCACTTTAAAGCAGATGAGGAAGACTTAAAAGAAAGATGGGAGAGACTGATGGATCTGGGAAATTTGTGAGAGTGGAGTACTGGCAGGGAGTCCAAGACAGAAGACTGAGTGAAGATGAGGAGCAGTTTGAGGTTTGAGTAATTTTTCAGTCATGTCTTATTCTTTGTAATTGCATTTGGGGTTTTATTGGCAAGGACAGTGGAATGGCTTGCCATTTCCTTCTCCAACTCATTTTATAGATGAGGAAACTGAGGCAAAGAGGGTTAAGTGACTTGCCCAGGGTCACACAGTGAGTAAGTGTCTGAGGTTGGATTTGAACTCAGAAAGATGCATCTTTTTGGCTTTAGAATTCTTTTCAGCCTCAGAGTTGGCCTGGGCAAACAAGCCTGTCCAATGCTGAATCAGTTTTAGCTCGAGGACCATGTACTATATAACTGATAAGAGATAATCAGTCGCATTGTACAACAAGTTGAGAGACCAGTGAATGAACACAAACACAAAATCATAACTCTTTCCAGAACAAATGTGTATTTGAGCAGCTTCTCATGAGTACTGATTTTTTTTTAATGGAAGATGCTATTGCAGATGTGTAGAAATAGAATTTAAGTGACAACTCTTGGTGGCCTGAATGCTTGAATGCTTTAATATCACATTGAAAAAACATTATGGCCCTAATTCATAAACTTCTATTAGCTAATGACTGGCTTTTATTAGCCCACAGAGAAAAACATCTGGATAGCATCTTGAGCAGATTCTTGGTCTGAGCCTCAATTCAGAGTCAAATCATGAGCTAAGAAATAAAGGATGGGAATCTAATATAATGCTTTGTTCTGAGTGACTCCAGTATAATTCCAAACACTTCCCTGAATGAGCAAGGAAAAAGGTTAAATCATAAACCTTCTTTTACCAAATCTGGGAGCAGAATCTTCAATGATCCTATCTGTGAAATAAGAGATCACAGGACAAATCAATGGGACATAAAGCTGTTTCAGAAAATAAAATCACAGTTATCTCCCTCATGACTCAGAAAATGTGTTTCACTTTCAAAGGCCATCCCTTCTTCCAAAAAACCCCCCACAAAAACCTAAAAAAAAAAAAAACGCAATGATCAAGGTGTGGCATAGACTTTGCCTGGAGAAGGCAGTGTGGCACAATGGAACAAGCTGAATTTAGAATCAAATCTGAGTTTGAATCCCTACTTTACCACTGACCATCTGTGACTTTGGGTGAGTCACTTACCTTCTCTGGGCCTCAGTTTTCTCATCTGTAAAGTGAGAAGATTGGACTACATGTCCTTTAAGGTGCCCTCCAGCTATAACTGTGTAATTCTAGAATTCTACCATCTTTAAGACTCTTCCACTTCTAGATCTAGGAAACTAATGGTCTTCTGTATCTGATATTTTGAACCTAAGATTTCTAGGAAATAATACAGGCAAACAAATTGGATAATTGTCCTCTTTCCTTTGTCTTTGGGTAATTCCAACAGTGAACTGAATACAGGGTTTGGAATAAAACTGAATAGGAAGAAAGGTACTCAGTTCTAGATGACTACTATTTTCCCATCCCCAGAGACAAGCCTATACCTTTATTGATTTACTGATATGGATACAGTGAAGCCTTTTATCAAGAAATTCCATAGAACAGGTGTTGTTTAGTAGCCAGTCTAACAAACATGTTAATTTGATTATGTTTGAATGTAGAATGTAGAATGTTGAATGTAGATTGCTAGATTCTTAGACAGATCCTAGATTTCAACAAGATGGGTCTATCTTCTACCAGTATAGTACATAGCCTCTCTGCCCCTTCTCTCCCAGTAAGAAATTTATCCTTGTCTTTCCCTGGAGGTTTCATCCAATACCCTGGAGGCTTCATCCAATACCCTGGAGGCCTTCCTTTGGTTCTTGGGACAACAATATGGTGGAATGTCAAATATCCCTGATAACATATGAGATGATTTTCAAAAAGTTGTATTAGATGTGTTCTGAAGTTTTCTAAGTGGGGCTTTGTTTAAAGGGGTTGGAGGGTAGGAAAAGGAACGCAGCATGTAGTCATAGAAAGAGAACAAGGTTTGGTGTTATGGGGCCTTGGTTTGAAACCTCGCTCTGCTCTTATGAACTAGGTGACCATAGGCAAGTTGCTTCATCTTTCTGTTCTTCAGTGTTCTCTTCTGTGCAATTCAAGGGTTGGTTCAGATTGTTTCTAAGGTCCCTTCCAACTCTAGATCCTATGATCTTTTGTTGTTGTGTGGTGAGGTCTGGATGGTGATAGACCCCTAAGGTGAAAAGAGAATGTGCAGTACTTAGATGATGGGATGGTCACTCATGATGCTTCAGCGGCATTTGGAACAATTGGTATCCTACAATTCCTACTCTTCCTTCATTGGACCCTCTTCCAACTTCTCTTCTTCAACTGTGGGGTGCCCCCTTTTTCTAGTTTTCTCATTGTATGCACTTTTCTACCCTTCACTACCTCCCCTAGTGAAGTTCTCTTGTGACTTAAATAACAATAATAGCTACCATTTATATAGCACTTTAAAGTTAACAAAGTTATTTGTATATATTGAGTCATTTGACTCTTATGAGAACTCTATGAGGTATATGTTATTATCCCCATTTTAGATATTATTAGATATTATCCTAATTTTATAGATAAGGCCACTGAGGCTAAGAGGAAGTGATTTGCCCAGAGTCATATAATGACTAAGCATCTGAAGCAGGATTCAAACTCAGGTCTTCCTGCTTCATGCCTTGTGTGAATGACTCATTTCTTTCTCCCAGGTGCTTTCCCTTCATGCCTCTCAGACTCTCCTCCCCTACGAGCTCAAGGGGGGTAAATAGAGGCATGGCAGGGGAGCAAGTAAAAAAGTAAAACATTTCTTCTCATTCAAGTTCTTTTTCTTTCCTCTCTCCAGGTGGGTATTGTTTAAAGATTCACCCTGCATCAAACATGTATTTGCTTTATGCAAATCAATTAAAATTGCAAAGAATACAGTGCTCCCCTTTCCTGTACTTTAGTGATGGGTTTCCATTTTAATGAGAATTGGGAACAGCATAGTGATTTGGAGGTTCCTTCAAGTTGCAATGGGATTTTATAGAATATATTCTTACAGAACCTCCACTAAAGTGTCCTTTTCTGCTGCCTTATCATGGCATGAAGGTGACCCTGGGCTGTCAAAGGCAAGGCCAGCAGAATGCAAGTTCTGGCAGCTTCTACTAGACCAGACAGGCATTGGATACGGGCTCAGGGACAGACTGTGTGTCTTTTGGCCAAGGATCAGCCTAGCTAACAAGGATAATAAAGATGAGGATGACAATGCTAATTAGCAATAATAAGGATGATAATTAGTAATAATAATTATAATAATAGCAACAACTTGCATTTATATAGCCCTTTAAAGTTTGCAAAGCACTTTATATATATTGTTTTATTCATAACAATCCTGTGAGGTAGGTACAATTATTCTGCCCATTTTATCATTGAGGAAATTAAGGCTGAAAGAGATTAAGGTGCAGTACAGGAGAAAGAACACTAGCTTTGGAACTAGAACATCTGGATTTGAATCCTGCCTCTGAGGCTATAACCTCCCTGGGGCTCAGTTTCCTTGAATCTAAAATGAGGGAGCTAGATGACCTTTGAGGTTCCCTCGAGCTCTAGATTCACAACATGCAATGTTCTGGAATTTCGTGTTGTCAAGTCAGAAGGAATCTTAGACATCATCTACTCCTAACTCTGCATTTTACAGATGGGGAAATTGAGGTAAGAAAGGTGAAGCGTGACCGCAAGGTCACACATCTGGTTAGTGTCAAAGCCTACCTACAAGCCAGGTGTTTTGACTCCCAAACCAGGGGCCCTTCGCCCCCCACAATCTCATACCATGCTGACTTAATTCTATACAGAATTATTCTTCTCTCAAGGACTAGGCCCACTGAGAGCCAAGACTATTGGGACCTCCATAGAAAGAATGTTTCCTCAAATACACATTCATAATTTTCTTAGCTTCTCATTTACTTTTGATATTTTGATTAATTTTATTCCTTTGGTCAAGAGCCAATCTTCCTCCAGTATTTTTCTTAGCTCCCTGGCTTCTTTGTTAATAATAATGTACTATGTTTATTGCCTTATGTGTCTAAAGGAGCATGATATTTCTTTTTCTTTGTAGGAAGAAGGAAAGAAAGAAAGAAAGAAAGAAAGAAAAAGAGAGAGAGAAAGAGAGAGAGAAAGAAAGAAAGAGAAAGAAAAAGAAAGGAAAGAAGAAAGGAAGGAAGGAAAAAAGGAAGAAAGGAAGAAAGAAAGGAAGGAAGCAAGTATTTAAGTGCCTAGTATGTGCAAAGTACTATGCTAAGCACTTTATAAATACTGTCTAATTTGATCTTCACAACAACTTACCTAGGAAGGGAATGCTCATATTATCCCCATTTTATAGTTGAAGGAACTAATGCAAAAAGAGGATAGATGACTTGTCCAAAGTCACGTAGCTAGTAAGTATCTGAATCAGGATTTGAACTCAGGCCTTCCTGTTTCCAGGCCCAGCCCTCTATCATCTATATCACTTAGCTGCCTTATAGGATGAGAAGATTAGTTATTATTTTTTTTCCTCCTCTAATCCTTTGTTTGATTCCTCTTTCTATCACTTAAGGGTTCTATTACCAATATTCCCCAGCTTTCTTTTCACAGTCTATGTCAGGTGATTAACAGGAAAGTTTCAGATATTTAATTCCTTTTATAATGTCCTTACCTGGGAGCATAATCTTAGAATCATTATCAACAGTAAAAGTTCATTTTTCTATATCACTCGAAGGTTTATTAAGCAATCTCCTCACAACCTCATAAAGAGGTTAGGGAAGTCTATTTATATCTCTTCGAGCCATGCAATGATACCCCCACATTATATCTGGAGGGACAGCTCTTGCCACATGTGGGGCTTTGTAACATATACATACATGAAAATAATAATTCCCACTATAACATATTAGGTAAGGGTTCATCTACCCTCTTTTGGAAGACATTAAGGATTAAGCACTCATCTCCTCTGGAGGCAAGACATTCCACTTTGGAGAGATCTAATTGTTAGTAATGTTTTCCTCTTCAATATACTTGGTTTGGCCCTGTGGGGCCAAACTGAACAACTGTCACCCTTTCCTTACATGACTGCCCTTCACAGACATGCAGATAGCTGTCATGTCCCTCTCACATCTTTTCTTCTCCAGACTAAACATATCCAATTCCTTCCACACAGACTGGAAAGCAAAAGTTGACAGCAAAAAATATTAGTATTCTTATCTTACACATGAGGAAACTGAGTCTCCAAGAAGTGAAGTGAGTTCCACCATGATCACCAAATAATAGAAATGAAAGTAGAAAGTACCATAGATATCACCCAGGGGTTGGCAAAAATGTAGTCTGTGGGCCAAATCTGGCCTGCCATCTGTTTTTATACAGCTCGTGGAGTAAGGATGGTTTCTCCACTAGCTTGCCGGCCATACAAACTTATGCAGCTGGCCATATTTGGCACATAGGTCAAAGTTAGTCAACCCCTTATCTAGACCAATATTCTCATTTTCTAGATGAGGAAAATGAAGCTAAGAAGCAAAGTAATTTTCCCCCAGTCACATAGCTAAGACTTAAATCTAAGTTTCCTTACCCCAGCAGTTTTTACTATACTTATTGCCCTAAAAGGGACCTCACTCATTATCTTGTCCTTCTTTTATAAATGAGGAAACACAAAAGAGGAGATGTGTTCTGACCAGGGTCATACAGTTGTTCATTGGAAGAACTGCCATGAGAATCCCAAGTTTTTTCTTCCACTGCAATGTTCTTTCTAATATGTACATTAAATAAAATAATAAAGTTAACTACCAGTAGCAGGAAGCATAGGGGCTATTGTGTAGTTATCTTCCTTGGTCTTTCCCATCTCAGCTTGGATGAGCTCACTTGAATAACATGATAGCGCAAATTAAAAATCTGATCAATTTCCCTCCTCATGGGGAATTTAAATTCAGACAATTTCTATTCAGAGGTATAAAGCCATATAAGTCTTCCAAGATGCTGCCTGAAGAGCTGGTTCTAATCTGCTAAATCCTTTAATCAAAAAATTACAATGAGAGCAAAGTCCTACCAGTTAGGTGGTTCCACTTTTCCTAAGGCGTGTAACGTGCTATAGATCATTTTAAAAAAAAACCTTTCTTTTATAATATTAAAAATATGACCAGATGGTCATTTATTCAGCCACAATTTCTAAGAGAACAATCCAGGAGAACTAAGTGCTCACAGCCTTGGACAAAACATCTTAAGATCACAACAAATGTTATTTTTTCTTTGGGTTCTCTATCTTTATAATTTCAATTCAATTCAATGAACATTTATGAAGTGTGTATGATGTGTTAGACACTGTGCAATATAAAGACACAAATAAAGTGGCCACTGCCTTCAAGGAGAATGGCAAGGAATCCCTGCCATTCTACTTGGGCCTGTGGGGATGAGTGGTAGGGAGTACAGTGGCTAGTGAGGTCAGCCTGAGGAGGGGCACAATCATAATATAAAAATACTTCAGTCAGAGAAGACTTACAGAGAAGGGATGGTTCAGTGAAAATCATGAATATATTGACATGTGAGGCTCTGTAGTATGCTATTGCTAAGGGGACTTGCTTCCTGGGCATGGAACATGAGGCAAGTTGAGAGTACAAGAAAAGCTTAGAATTCAGGATCATAAATTGGATTCCATGGCAAGGGGCTCTAAAGAAAATCTAGTCCAATACCCTCATTTTACAGATGAGGAAACTAAGGCCTAAAGAGGTAAAGTGACTTGTCCAAGGCAGCACCATTAGTAAAGGTGGAGAGCCTGAATTGGAATCCAAGCCCTCCAATTCTGGATCTCATTCTGTTTTATCGCACCCTTCTGGTAACTCCTGAACACCTCAGAATGAAGGGTAGGCTGGTCTGTAAAGAAATCACTTCCATGCCCCTGAGTGATCAAGCAGAGCTTGATTAACCCTTCATCAAGATCTGGCAGGGTTAGGCCAAAGCATCTCTGACGTAACTTCTAGTTCTAAAAGTCTGACATTTCCCCCTCCTCCAAACTCCTACAGCACTTAGGAGTTTGTAGCCCCATGTTTTTAGCCTCATCTTGAAATTTATCATGTCTTGTTTCTAGACAACTCTTCTATTTCTGTCTCAAAAATATTATTTAAATCTTGCCATATAATTTATGTTTTGTACTATTTCCCCTAAGCTTAGAAAGCTCTGTGAAGGCAGAAGAGTGCTGAATTTTCCTTTGGCTACCCCAACTCTCACCTCCCTGCACATGGCATCACAAAAATCAGCAGTTGGTTTAAAAATATATTCACCCAATTTTTAAGCCACAGGCAGGCCTATGGAGGTAAAAAGTTTGGGCTGCTCATTTTAACCAACCAATAAATATTTATTAAATGCTTATTATATGCTAGCATTTGGCTTAGCAGTGTTGGGAATTCTAAAATATATATATATATATATATGTATGTATATATATGTGTGTATATATATGTGTGTGTACATATATGTGTGTATATATATGTGTGTGTACATATATGTGTGTATATATTTGTGTGTGTATATATGTGTGTGTGTGTATATATATATATATACCACAGTTTCTGCTCTACAGGAACTTAGAACCTAACTAGGGAAAAAAGGCTCATAAACAATAGTGCACTAATTTGAGAGTGCAAGATAGTAAACAGTCAAATGCTAAAAATGTGTTATACTACTTGGCCCATAGTAGGCATTTTATAAATGTTTATTGATTGATTGATATGAAGAGAATAAGAGCTCAGAGAAGGAGAAATAAACATGGACTGGAACAGTTGCAGAATACCATGTAGTTGATCTTTGAAGGACAGGTATGGTTTGGAAAAATGGACAGGAGGGAGGAGAACATTCAATTTATGAAGAATGGCATGTACAAAAGTCCTGTGGATAATTTCCAATATTAACAGTTATTTATTATTTATATATTATGATTTTTTTTCAATGGCTTGCCACGAGTATCCCAACAAGTACCCTTATTAAGGGTATGTGTGATCAGGAAAAGGAGGTGGGCTTGTCATGTGGCATAACTGAGAAATAATAAAGACCCTGAGTGCTATGTTGGTACTTAGCACCTCCCTTTCAATCTCCCCCCCTCCCCACAAGATATTAATACCTAAGGAAGGACTATAGTACTTAGGGTGGAACTAGCAAATTCAAATGAGATAATCAAATAAAATAATAAGACACTTTTTATACCTTAAAACACTACATAAATATTAGTTGCATATTGGATAGGAAACTGGACTTGGAGTTGGGAAGACACTAACTGTCTAACCCTGGGTAAATCACAACCTCTCTGAGTGCCATCTGTAAAATGGGGATAATAACTAGAACCACCTCATAGAGTCGTTGTGAGGATCAACTGAGTTAATATATGAAAAGTACTTTGTAAACCTTAAAGACCCATATAAATGTTCACTATTGCCATCATCCAGACTGTATACATGAATTATGGAAAGATGTAGATAAGAATCATACACAGTGATAATTCCTGGAGGGGTTGTAATCTACACAAGTGGAGGGAGCAATCACACCAAGGAAAAACACGGATCTATCCAAGTAACAAATACAATTTTTCATTTTTGATACTTGGTGGAAAGTTTCATATCATCCTCTTGTTTTTCAAAGCACATATGGTATAAAGTATCAGTGAAACCCCATGCGAATGGAAAGAATATTAGGATTTATCTTGTGCTTTTGAATTCCTGCCACTTCCACCGACTAGACATTCAGATTACAGTTAGTCTGTATCTGTCAAATATTCTATATGCTGTTGAGGCAACCTAGCGGGCAGAAGCATCTGTTGTCCTCTGAGGGAAGGTAGAATGTTCATCCACCAATGAATATTTTCAGGGAAAGCTCTGAGACAAATTTCTTTTGAAATCATATGGCTTAGCTGGCAATATTCAAAAGGGAAATTAAGATTTTTTTTCTCCAATGTCTTTTTGCCTCCCGGTTCTACTCTACTCCAAATACTAGCTGAACAGAAGATATATTGTACGTCAGGTACTTCTGGAGAGAGACAATTACATGCTATTCCCCAAACTACCTGTGCTGGAAATGTCTTAAAATAGAGAGAAAAATTTAAAAAAAGAAAGGAAGAGGAGATGAATAGTAAAAGGAGGGTTTCTAACCACCATGGAGCATGTCTAGGTTGATGAAAATCAGAACAACAACATGGTGTAAAGAACCTTGGTCTGGGAGTCAATAGACCTGAGTCCTAGTCCTGGATCTGACTCAACGAGCAGTGGGAGCTTGAGCAAGTCACTCACATCTCCTGGCCTCACTTTGTTATTGTTATCGTTGCTGTTCAGTCATTTCAGTCATGTCTGACTTTTTTTGCGATCCAGTTAGGGTTTTCTTAGCAAAGAGAGTAAAGTGGTTGGCCATTTCCTTCTCCAACTCATTTTACATATGAGGCAAATGGGGTTAACTATCTTGCCCGGGGTCACACAGCTATTAAGTGTCTGAGGCTGGATTTGAGTTCTGGAAGATGAGTCTTCCTAACTTCACTTCTTGTGAAAGGAAAAGTGTGGAATTGAGGATCTCAGAGGTCCTTTTCAGTTCTAATAGACTATATTATATAATTCTCTGATTCTAAGATAAAAAGAGAGGAGACTCTGAAATTATGGGAAGATGCTAGCATAGGCCTGATAGGATTATAGTTATAGCATGTGTCAGAGGCAGAGGTTGAACCCAGTTTTTCCTGACTTTAAGGCCAGCTCTTTATCTGATAACTGTACTCTGACTCACTTTTTCTTATTGTGTTCAAATCTGTATTATATTGGTCTTCATACCTCCAATAAAGAACTAATATCATGGTTCTCTTTGAAAATGAAGGACAAACCCACACAACACATCAACAACTACACACAATATTGATGCCTTATTTTGATATGGGGGTGATTTTTTGTTCCTTAAAGGCTATTTGTATCAGGCAGAATGGGATGGCTTTAAGTGTAGGTATGTCTGGTTATGGAATTATGTGACTTTTCTAAGAATCTGGAATCTAGGTGAAGTCAAGTTAAGTATAGAGAGACTCAAGAAAGAAAGTTATCTGTCAGTTATTCAATCTTTATGACCCCAGAAACACACTATCTAACATAGTGTAATGTGGGTAGGACACTCTCCATGGACCACATGTGGAACTGAGGTGAACACCTGGGGTCACTCCAGGGACACATGCTTCCAGGGACACAGTGCCGAATGACTTTGGGGTGATGCAATAGTCCCTTGATCCCCATCACTGTAGAAGGGGGAAGATGCTGTATCAAAGATTAGCTGTAGAGCTGACCACTCAATGGACTTCTTTTGCTCTGTCTCTGTTTCTCTGTGTCTGTGTCCGTCCCTGTGACTGTCTTTGTACCTGTCTCTCTATCTCTGTCCCTGTGTCTCTATCTCTTTCTGTCTCTGTCTCTCTCTGTCTCTCTGTCTCTGTCTCTCTACATCTCTCTTTTTGTCTGTCTCTCTGTCTTTGTCTCTGTCTTTGTCTCTTTGCCTCTGTCGCTCTGTCTCTATCTCGCCCAGATTTCCTATGTGGAAGAGGAAGATCTTTCTTTTACCACTCTCTTCTTCTCTCCCTCTCCCCACTTCCATGATGCTGTGGCAGCTGCTGGCACATGGGACAGGGAACATATGCTGCCTAGGTAAAGCTGAATATAGACCAGGGGTGGGGAACCCATGGCCTTGAGGTCACATGTGGCCCTCTAGGTCGTCAAATGCAGCCCTTTGACTGAATCCAAACTTCACAGAACAAATCCCCTTAATAAAAGGATTTGTTCTGTAAAACCTGGACTCAGTCAAAAGGCCACACCCAAGACTGTCTCTTCTATTTTGTTTGCTTTCCCGAGCATAGTTTACTGAATAGTACTTTTGACAAATCAGTCACTTGGTTCCCTCTGAAGTTCTAGAACTGCTGGGTTCCTCAGTGGGACTTCAATGGCAGCAGGAAGAGTTTTCTGCAATTACATCCTGCTAAAAGAAAGTGATCACTGGGAGAAAGATGACCCCAAGCCATATGTTAGCTTGCCAGGAAATAAGAACCTTGAAGGAAACATTCTGAGATGAGGTGAAACAAATTCCTGTTCAACATCCTACAAAATGTTTCATCTTTTATTGTTCTAAGTATTAAGTATAAAAGAAGTTAATGGGTTACTGTATCATTTTAAGTCTTTATCAGTAGGAACTTATGAGTCATTTATGTTTTAAGTATTTCTTTGTGTGGAGGAAATAAATAGCTATCCTATACTTAATTTATGTTGTCTCTACTTTTTGGGGGAAATCCTAGATATGAGCCAAACCTAAGCCTTGACAATATTTTTGTCCCCTTAGAATGAACATGGTGGCTCTCAAAATCTTTAGATTATAACAACAGGATCATGAACTTTTTCATTTTATGAAACAGAGACAAGAAGAAAGCAGGAAGACTTTTCTGCAATTATACCCTTCTAGGAGAAGGTGATCACTGGAATAAAGATGAATCCAAGCCATACCCTGGCTTGCCAGGAAATAAGAACCATGAGGGAAACATTCAGATATTACAGAGATGAGGTCTCATAGGAGACCTTTAGAGCCTCTTCTCTTTAGAAACCTGGGTCCCTCTGGGGCTGAGCTTTATATTAGCATGAGCTTAGGCCTGGTGCCCCTCAGTAGGAAAAGGCTTCTCCAGACCTTGAAGTTAGTATACGTCTCTTATTTTACTACCAAAGCGTGGAAGGGAGGGTTGGGAGTTAGACGTATCTTTTGAAGTACTGCAGTATTAACTGAATATTTTAATTCCTTCCCCAACTCCTCCAGATTGTAATTTTGGCAGGGACCAAGCCTAATTTATCCTTGGTTGTCTTTCAATTCATTGCAAAGAGCAGATACTTTACTATTTCACTGAGAGAAGGATGAAGTGCCTGAAATCACAGAGTTCAGTAAAAACTATGTAAGGAGCAGTGATTTTCAATTCAATTCAACAAGCATTTATTAAGCACATACTACATGCATAGTACTGGGCTAGGTTCTAGGGATACAAAGACAAAAGTGAAATAGTTCCTGCCCTAAAGGAATTTACATTTTTGGTTATTGATGAATACAATGTTAAAAATAATAATGTTAGAAGGAAAAGGATTACATTACAGGCTGTAGGGCTCCAAAGAATCTTCAAGATCATGTAGCCCAAACCCCTTATTTAACAGATGAAGAAACTGAGGTCCAGAAAAATGATATGGCTTGAATTAGAAAGGTGAATATTGATATTCTTTGACATTTCACATGACAGTAGCAATGGGGATGATTAAGGGCATATTTCATTATTACTTTCCTTATCACCAGCATCATCATCATTATCAAATGAATCATCTGGGGAATGATCAGTTTTCTTAGCATGTGTATAGTACTTTAAAGTTTACAAAGTGATTTATCAATATTATCTCATTTGATCATCACAGCAACTATGAGAGGTAGGGGTTATTATGATTCCCATTTTCCAGATAAGGAGACTGAGTTAGAGATTAAGTGACTTGCCCAGAGTCTCATAGCCAGTAAGTGTCTGAGCTCAGGTCTTCCTGACTCCAGGTCCAGAACTCTGTCTACTGGTCTACCTGGCTACTCAATCAGAGCACAACTTGCCTTCTTGCCCATTTTTCAAGGCCTAGCTCTAGCCCCATGTCTTGTATGAAACCTTCCCCAGATTCTTCAACTGTCATTGATTCAATGCTCCTTTGTAACACTTATAGTCTGTTCAATAAAATCTAGAGCCTAAGAATGTATCCTTTTGCATTATACTATTTTTTTTTTAAGCAGGCATGATTAATCTCCTAAACTAGATTGTAATCTCCTCAGGGGCAGGAACCTTTGTATTCCCCATAGTGTTGAATATGCAGTAAGATATCGTAAGTGTCTTTTGATTGTAAATGATTTCCTCTACACTCTACAGAAACTCAAAGAAAGTTTTAACTTGCAACCAGAAATAAGGCTATGTTTCTTATGCTTCTCTCCTTAATTTGCATGCCAACCTCCACAGAAATGCTAATGGGAACTGTAGGTACACACTGATGGGAGGATCAACCCCTAGCTGAGCAGAGCTTTACTTTACAATTAGAGAAGACAAAGGCATACCGGTAATGAACAAACTTCCCCAAATAAATCTTCAGCCTTTAGCTCAACATAGATTCTTGTTGAGTCTGCCGATGGCGTTTTGAAAAGACTTTCATTAAATGTTGCTAACATGTCATAAGCTTCCTTAAATGGAAGGGTAATGGCTCATAACATTTGTAAGCTTTTTAATTTCATGGAATATGAGCAGCATAATCAGCACCTATTAAACTCAACCAACTGTGCCAAGAAGTGGGGCTCCCTACCTTTGCCTTTGTTTTGGCTTTCCTAGTGGCTGTACCCACAAACTAACAGTCAACGAGCAAATTTATATATTTTAAAGACTAACATTGGTATGTGATACACCTGACAACCTCCGATAAAACCATCACAGCTGTATCTGCATGTTTGAGGTTGAATAAACACCTTTTAGGCAACGGTTGTTGGTTTCCAGGGAAAGAGATTTCTGTTTCCATTAACTTTGGCCCAGAAGGTGTAACTTTGGTATAATTCTAAAATCAGTCATCTGACAAGTCTAACTTAAATTTATGAATTTGGGCTAATATAATGAACTTTACTTATCTTTCTAATGCTACAGAGATGTTGAAGCCACATTTTTCAAGACCCAACACAAGTTCCACTTCTTCCATGAAACTTTTCTGGGTAACTCGGTCAACATAGAACTCTTCCCATTCTGACAATGCACAACATTTGTCTCTCCAATTTAGCCCTTGATTTTACTGTAGACCATCTTATATGGCTTTGTTTAGCTCATTATTTCCTATTTATTAATTTTGACTTCCCCAATAAAATTTTGATCTCATTGAGGGGACATATTTCATAGTAGGTATCCAGTAAGCAATTAATAAACTTAACCAAAGTATAATTATTTGGTGAACTATAGAATTGCACTTTAGTCACATTCAATAAGTATGGCTCAAGATCTCACATGACAGGAAAAGGGAGTTTGCCATACAGCAATAACAAGAACAATAAATGTATAACACAAATGTTACAATTATATCCTTCCCTTCTCCCTCCCCTAAACCCCAAAAGAAAAAAGTTAAAGGAGCCAAAGGAAGGCCTCTTGTACACTGCACTGGTGGTGTGATGGGGGTGGGGCAGAGTTCTTCTATGAAGAATGTATTAAAAGAAAAGGATAGCAATTCCACAATACAAGAAGATGTAGAAGGGTGGAAATTTACGTAGGTTTAGAAGTCCCAATGAAATTTTGTGCAAGTGCTAAAGAAGTAATTACACGTAATAGAGGTGAATTAATTTGGACTTTTCCTAAACTATTGTTGCTGTTGCTGCTGCTGCTGTTGTTGTTATTGTTGTTGTTGTTGTTATATATGTGGTGTTGTTGGGCTCAGCCCACTAAGGCAATAAAAGCCCAAGAATTTTATAGTCCATTTTACTAAGGAGTTTTATATTCAGTGTTACTGTTGAATGAGATTTCTTTGCCTCAACACAAACTTTTTGGATCATAGCAATTGGGTGTTGTTGTTGTTGTTGTTTTTAATTTGCATATAGGAACCTCTCTTTTATTCAAATATTTATTAATACTTTAAGGACTGACAATTTCATCAGTATGAAAACCATCTTGATTCAGATGATCAACAAGCATGAATTAAGTGCCAACTGTTTTCTACATGTGCTAAATGATGGGGGTACCAGAATAAAATTAAAATAGCTCTTGCCTTCAAGAAGCATTTGTTCTCTTATGGGAGACAATATGTTCATATATAATAGGGGTTCTTAACCTGGGGTTTGTGAACTTGTTCTTTTAATAATCTATCACTAATTTATTGTTATGGTTATTTATTAAATTAATAGTATATTATCAATTATTAAATTATCAATAATATTTGAATAATACTCTTTGATAACTGTAGTTTTATTTATAAACTTTTATATTTTATTTTGTGTGTTTATTTTGTGGAGTCTCTAAGCTTTACCAGACTAACAAATGTTAGGAATCCCTGATACCCAACATATAACTATGTACAATCAAGACATAGTCATTTAAGGATGGTGTATAATAACGCAAATCACCACACTAACCCAAAACAAAAACATCTCGCCTTGCCTCAGTGAACAGCCATCACAAGTTGCTATGACCTTGACAGTCATCAGATCAGGCTCACTCAAATTACCATGGTCCTTGAAATCTAGAACTTAAGTCTATCCCCAAATAAAAGCCTTTCTGGTAGAACCAGCTTCATCCCTCACCCTACTGGCATCACCTATGAGAATCCCAGATCATCTCCATACCATGACAATGTAACAAAGAAAATTTTAGAGGAGGATCTCACATCTTCTGAATTTCACATTTTGAGCTGAACAGAATCAAGGAATAGATAGGTCACTGGACTGGCATCCTGAGGATTAAAGTTAAAGACATACCTCATTTCCACCTGTGGTTGACTTTTAATCTGAGCCACAAGCAAACACTGAGACTATAATAATCTTATCTCATATTTCCATACTGATTTCCTTACCCCTACCCACTGTACCTCCTGTGTCCCAAGTGGATCAGATCAGCCATTTATAAATAAATCTAGCTCTATTTCTCATCCCTTAAGGAGCAACCTCATAAAAGAAATTCATTTTTTTCATAAACATTTCTCTTATAATTTTTTAACATGAACCATCTGAGTCTTAACTGAAGGCTAATTTTTCTCCACACAACTTGATAATATAAAGCCACAATTATCTTGCCATCTGCACTTGCCTTTTATTACAGGGAGACGTCACTTCTTATCTCTATGACTATTTTGTTGCAAAATCCATAGTGGAGTTTACTAGGCAGGTAGAGTCACCAATGAACTGAGCAAGAAGAGAGTTGGGCTTCCTGTCTCTTTCATTCTTTCAACATTAATCTGTCTAATTTTTTTTGGCATTGGGAAACAAATGCATCTGCAAAATATTTATCAGCCTTAAAAGCTTCATTTGCTGTGTGGACCATTTTAATATTTGCCTAAGGGAAGAGTCAATGCTAATAAAAACAGAATCATTCAGGGAAATTGAAAGTGCCGGCAATCATAACTTAGGAAAGTGCTATTTAAAAGAGCATTGGTAATAATTTGTGGAATCCTACATTAAAAAGGTTATGTTACCCCTTGATATAAATAACAAAATTAAAAAAAAATAAGAAAGTGGTTTAAACTTCATATAGTAAAGAACTTTTTTACCCCTAGAGGGTACAAAATACACTTAAAATAGATCCTAATGATCGCATTGAAAGATTTCTTGGACAATGAACATCATATCCTTTTTAAAAAGGAACAAACATTCAAGTTGCCCACAGTAATTATAAAGTTCTGTACATTAAAAGCTCTCTCAGGAGACAAATGTATGTGTTTTGACTGAAATAGAAAGAAAAAATTTTTTAAAAGCATTATTTCTGCTAAATTATTAGGAATGAAAAACAACAATAAGACATTTAAGGACAGGAAAGTGTCTTTATTCCTTAAAAATTAGCTTCCCCCCATTATTCTTAAAAATTACTCCATCTCAGAGTCAGAATGGAGCGTCAGTGGTCATCTCACATCTCAACTCCTATCTGACTTGGGAATTCATTCCTTTTACAATATTTTTGATAAGTGGTCACAAAGCTGTTTTTGAAGACCTTTAGTGAAGGGGAATCCATGAAAACCAAAGAAAGCCTATTTTATTTTATTCTATTTTTGGAAAGCCCTAATTATTGAGAAAAGTTTTTTTTTCCACATCAAGCCAAAATCCACCTCTGCAACTTCCACCCACTACTCCCAGTTCTGTCCCTTGGCTTCTAGCAAACTAAGTAAAATCCCTTCTTCATATCACAATCTTTCAAGTACTTGAAAAGAGCCACCATCCCTCCTCCTACTCCCAAGTAATTTAAAGAATCACAAACTCATAAAGCTAGGGCTAGAATTAGAGATAATTTAGTCTAGTACCCTCATTTCATAGATCATAATACTGAGACCCAAAGGAATTAAATATCTTGTCCAGGGTCACAGAGTTACTTAAGTGCCTAAAGTCCACTATGAACCCAGGTTTTCTTGACTCTAAATACAGAAATATATCCCAACCTACTTCTATCTTCTTCAGGTTAAACATTCTCAATTCCTTTAATGATGGCATGTTCTCTAGTACCCCCATCACTGTGGCCATCATCCTTTTGACCTGTTCTAATATGTCAGTGCCCTTCCTAAACTATGGTCTTCAGAATAAAACACTAGATCCAGATGTGGCCTGAGTAAGGAAGAGAAATGAAAAACTAAATCCTCCTTCATCCTTGAACTTATACCTTGATTCTTATTCTTATATCACCTTAGGTTTCTGTTTGTTGGCAAGGTCACTATTGATTTATGGTGAGCTTTGTAGTCCACTAAAACTTATCAATCTTTCTTTTTAAAAAAGTTAATATGTCTGTAAAGGAGTGCTCCAAAGGCCCACTGAGGCTTTCAGCTGACTATGTCTGAATATGATGAGGTAATTAATACTGTTGGGTAAGTAGAAGGGAAAATGACTTTACTCTGGGATTGGCATGTCTCTGTGACTTTTCCATACTCTCTTATCTACAAGGGAGAATGAAAGATACTTAGTGTTAAAAAACTGGGAAACCCCAGAACCTTTTGGTAGTTACAGGGCAAATAATCATTATACGGTTGTAGTTTGGTCTTCAGAGATTAAATTATATAGTATATGGAATGCACACCATAAACTAGGGAGAGGCTCTGAAAGATGTACTCACACTTCTAGATCAGTAAAAGAAGTCAAAAGAAAAGACTAAGCCTATTGAAATTAGCTAGCTTGGAGGACCCCTATTACTCATTCTAAAGTTTGGTAGCTGGGGCTAAGATATCTTGCTGGGGAAATGAGAAGATTCAGAGACAAGACTAAGGGGAAAATGACAGGAGAATACAATGGGAGGCTTTTTACTGGTTCTCCAGAGAAAGTTTTTGCCTTTTCTAAAAGATCAGGGAGAAGCTACAGGATTTAGGCCAAAAAAAATTCTAACAGTAGTACTCACTCTTCTCTTGGAAGAGACAGATAAATATTTCAGTGTAGCAAGAAGGTAGAGGTGTCAGAGAGTACAAATGAATGTTATACACTTAAACACTGTCTAGAAAAGTAGAATCTGGTATGTCTATGACCAGTGGAGTTTGTACATCTGGCTACACAATATTTTGTTGTTAATTCATCCTTTGTTTTCAAAGAGGACTAGTAACATCATGGGGTGATCTCTTGATTTGTGTGTGAATTGGGTTTAAGTGAGGCAGAGTTACACAAAGTCATCAGCCTCACTCTCTCATCCTGAGTCATTAAAGTCTAGTGGTAAGACAAAAGTCAGGATGACTGGCAATGGCCCAGGATGCCGCAGATGACCTTGGCATTTTCTATGTCTGACCAAGCTCGAAGTGCTAGAAAGCAACTACAAAGTCAGTCCAATGGAAGCTACCAGATCAGTAAAGAGCAGAAGAGGTACCATGCAATCTTTAGTTACTTTTCTGATTATGCCAGTAGAAGTAAATATGTGTATAGAATTTACTATGTGGCAGGCATGTGTTAAGTTCTTTATAATTATTTCATTTGATTAAATACCCTTGCTTTTTTTTTGTCTGTGTCCTCCAACTGGCTACTAAATATAAGCACATCACTAAGGGCTTGCCAGTTTTTATTTTATTTAATTTTTTTTTGCAGCCAAAAATAAGGTTTATTGAAGATTTGCCATATTAGCTAGACTCTTAAGGAATCTGAGCATCTGTGGGCTATTGGCTAGATTCTAAGAATCAGAGCTGCCAGTTTTTATTTTAGGAGATAAAGAACCACATTGAACATAGGGTACCTAGTCTCTGAAGGACTGACTTACAATCTGATTTAAGCAAGCATTACAAAGCATATTCTTCAAATATGATTTATTGATTATTATTGTCTTTTTTTTAGTTAAATACTTATTAAGCACCTATCATACACCAGGCACTGTTCTAAGCACTGAGGATACAAAGAACGTCAAAAGTTTATCCCTGCTCTCGAGGAGCTCACAGGTAACAAGGGAGACCATATACAAATAACTGTACAAACAAGGTACATATGAAATCAATAGCAGATAATCAATAAAGGAAAGGCACCAGGATCAATGGAGATTGGGAAAGGCTTCACATAGAAGGTGAAGTTCCAGAAGCCAGTAGGGAGAAATAAGGAAGGAGAGTATCCTAGACAAGGAAGCAGCCAGTGAAAATGCCAGGAGTCAAGAGACAAAGTGTCTTTCTTGAAGAAGCCAGCAAGGAGGTTGTTGTGATTGGATCATAGAGTACTTGGGTAGGTGGGGGTGAAAGGTATAAGAAGACAAGAAAGATGAGAGAGGCTTATGAAAGGCTTTGAATGCTAAAAAGAAGATTTTATATTTGATCCTGGAGGTGACAGGGAGACACTAGAGTTTATGAAGAGTGAGTTGGGGGTGGGGATGACATGGTCAGACCTATGTTTTAGGAAGATCATTTTGACAGCTGACTGATAGATGGACTGCAATGGGGAAAAAATCAGGATGAAAGATCAACCAGTAGGCTATTGCAATAGTCTAGGAGTGAGGTGGACAGTTTTCGGCAACAGATATGGGTTCCTGAGACAAAGTGAAGAGGTGAGGATGAGATACTGATTGGGAGACTGAGAGGATGGTGGTAACCTCAACATTAATAAGGAAGTTCTAGGAAGGGAAGGGTTTTGGGGAAAAGATAGTGAGTTCAGTTTTTGATATATTGAGTTTGAAAGGTCTATAGAACTCCAGTTTGAGATAAAATACAGAAAGTGAAATTAGAAGTTGGGAGACAGGATAGGGCTAAATAAGTAGATCTGAGAATCATCAGCATAGAGATGGTAGTTATATACATGTGAATTGATGAGATCACCAAGTGGAACACTATAGAAAGAGAAGAGAAGAGAAGAGAAGAGAAGAGAAGAGAAGAGAAGAGAAGAGAAGAGAAGAGAAGAGAAGAGAAGAGTATCCAGGGGAGAACTCTGTGGGACACCCATGGTTAGCAGGCATGACCTGGATGAAGATCCAGCAAAGGAGATTTAGAAGTGTTCAGATGAGTAGTAGGATAGCTAGGAGAGAGTAGTATCCTGAAAATCTAGGGAGAAGAAAGTACAAAGAAGAAGAGCATGATCAACAGTGCCAAAGGCTGTAGAGAGGTCAAGGACAATGAGGATTGAGAGAAGGCCATTAGACTTGGCGATTAAGATATGCTATATTAAACAAATTAATGTCAAAACTATCCTTCTTACATACCTGTCTATAGATTCTTCTAAACTGCCTTAAGATCTTTACTTCACACTTAAAAATATTAATCAGATATCCTCTTTTCTTTCATTTTTCTTTTATCATAGCTATCACTAGATACTTTCATCCTCTAACTCCTCACCACATATATAAATGGAAATTTGAAAATTTCCTTCTAACAAACAAGCATGTTCAAGCAAAACAAACATAGGGATTGGTTATGTCATCTTGTTCTGAACTTCTAGGTGACTTTCTACCAAGAGGTAGGAAGCAGGCTTCAATAATGGTACTTTAGAGTCTCAGTTGGTCTTTATATTAATCAGGTTCTTAAGGTTTTTTAAAATTTATTTTCTTTAAAGTTTTGTGATCACTCTGTAACTTATTTTCCAGTTTCTGCTAATAGGGAAGATTTCTAACCCCACCATTTTCTCCCCTCTGAGTCTATAATTATAGGCAATTGTGGAGTTACTCTTTTTTTCCCTGTTTATTTCTTTGGGGCTATCTTTCAACCCATGATATTTTTTTCTCAGTGTTCAATATTTTTTTTTCTGTTTACTCATATTTCTAGCCAAAGATATGAACTTTGAGGCAAGGTCAGCCTCCAATCCTGTTGGATGGGGTGGTCAAGACATATAGTTTCTGTTCCAGCTCCATGTAAGTCTACAGTGGCTTATTAGTAATTGCCTCCTTTCTTCCCCTTTACCAAGTTGGTGTTTCCACAACTTGCATCATCCTTTTTTATGGAATTTTATGGATAAAGAAAAATATCCAACTTTCTTTTTGACTGTTGTTCTGCTCTCCATCTTGTCTACCTTCCCAAAGGCAGCTATGCCAAGTCATTGAAATTACCTTGAGCTACTTCTCAAAATATCCCAGTGTAGGTTCCAGGGTAAGAGAAACACTTGTTGCCTAGGTACCTTAACTATTAGTAATTAAAATCAAGGAAAGGGAGGTCAACACTTTTTTGAGCTATACAAGAAAGATGATTCAGAGAATCAAAGTTTTGAAATGACACTGGCATCTAAGCTGTTATTCAGCTGTTTTTAACTCTATGTGAACCTATCTATGTTGTCCAGGGGGTTTTCTTGGCCAAGATGCTGGAGTGATTTGGCATTTCCTCCTCTATGGTGTCCCCATTTTACAGATGAGGAACTGAGGCAAATAGAACTTGCAGAGGGTCATATAACTACTATGTTTCTGAGGCCAGATTTGAACTCAGATCTTCCTTATTTGAGGCCGGTGCTCTATCCACTGCCCCACCTAGTTGCCCCTAAGTTGTTACAAGTGTCTTATTCTTTTCTTCTCAAGATACATATGGTTTATGAAAATAAATTTAATGGTCATGGTATGGCTGAAGTGGTCATTTAAGGCATCATCATTACTGACGTAAATCTTGATTCATACTGACCTCAGACTGACCGAAATATTCAGTTAATCTATATTATATTCTATTCACTAGTTGTGCAAAACTAAGGCTGCCAACCTGGTTGAAGAAGACACTGTATTATGTACAAAGCTTCATCTACAGATGTTAGCATTTCTTTCCATATCCAGTAGGTAGAATTGACTTTCAGAAAGCTTACCTTCTTAATCAGGCCTCAGATTCTCTCATTACATATATGTCTGTCAAAATGTGCAGGAGGGTGAGCAGTATGGACAGACTCACTATTTGATTAGCCTTGAGAAAATGTTAGCAAATGAAAGCTTAGGTCAAATCCACTAGCCCATGAAGAGTTACAAAAGTTTCAAAAGGATATAAATCACATAAAAGGATTTTCATTGTTTTTAATCTTGTAATTGAAGGTGTATGACAAGAGGAAGGGCAATCTTGGTTGTTTTTTTATGCTCCTTGAGTCTTATGTGTAAATGTCAAATTTTCTCTTCAGCCCTGGTCTTTTCATCAGGAATGCTTTAAACTCCTCTATTTTATTAAATATCCATTTTCCTCACTGATGGATTATACTCAGTGTTGCTGGTAGGTGATTCTTTTGGTTATAATTCTGGATCCTTTGCTTTCTGGAAAATCATATCCCAAGTCCTTTAAAGTGAAAGGTGTTAAATCTTGTGTGATCTGCAGCTGGATAGTATTTGAATTATTTCTTTTGGGCTGCTTTCATGATGTTCTCCCTTACCAGGGAGTTCTGGATTTAGGCTATAGTAGTCTTGGCAGTTTTCATTTTGGGATTTCTTTCAAGAGGTGACTAGTGGATTCTTTCTTTCTGACCTGGAACTTCAACTTAGAACTGGGTAATGTGTGACAGTTGCCAGATGGCACCCATTCCTGCCCCCAGTGCTATAACAGGGGTCCCGTGGGATCTCTTTTTGTGCTCTGTGCCCTTACCATCCCGGGTCACTGGGCTGCTCCCCTCTGCTGCTGCTGCTACCCTAACACACGGCCACTTCTGCTTGTTGTGACCACTGTCACTGTACTCTTGGAAAGGTACCACCCAACTAACTGCAGACCACTGTATCTTTCTAAGCTTCTCTGGGATAGAAAAATGACTCACTTGACTTTTTCTTGATCAGTATTCAGTTTGGCACATTTTCTAGGTTGTTGGGGAGATTTTGAAGCAGCTAAGGCAAAACTGCTACCTCTCACTCTACTGTCTTATCTCCACCCCCATTTTTGTCTTTTTCTCAGTCATTCACTAATAGCTTTCAAACTGAAAGTTTCCTGGTGACAAAGGAAAACAATTAAACAAAATCATCTAATACAGAATGCTTTTTCTGGAAATTCAAGATGTATGAATGTATGTATGTATGTATGTATATGTCTCTGTATGTGCATATACATCTATGAATATAATATTCTGTCCTAATAGTCTCTACTCTTTTGCTATAAAGAAGGAGAAATAGAAAGGAAGCTTAGCTATCTCTTCTTTAGGACCTTTGTTGTCTTTCCTATTATACAGACAGAGTCTAACTTCCTTTTAGTAATGTTTTCATTTACATTGTTATATCACCATGTATATGGTTCTCCTGATTTTGTTTATTTTGTATCACTTCATAAAATCTTCCCACATTTTTCTGAATTTCTTATATTTCAGTATTTTTTTTAACTTCATAATATATCCATTACATTCACATACATTGTTTCTTTTCTAACCACTTCCCAACTGATGGATACCCACTTTGAATTCAGCCCTTTGTTACCAGAAAGAGAGCTAATGCAGATTTTTAAAAAATATATTAGATTTTTGTTTGTGTCTTTAATTTCCTGGGTGTACTTTCCCAGTAATGTGATTGCTGTGGCAAAGGCATAGTTTTGTCACTTACATAATTCCAAATTGCAATTTAGTGTAGTTGGAAGATATGAGAGTTACAGAAAGTATATCAGTATGCCTTTTGTCCTCTAGTCTTTTCGATATTTTCCATGCACATCTTTAATTTTTTTTTGATAATTTCCACAGTGTGAGTTAAAACCTCAGAATTGTCCTAATTTGCATTTCTTTCATTATTAGAGATCAAGGGCTTGTTATCATACAATCATTTACAGTTTTCAAATTTTATTTTGAAACATATTAAAATCTTTTGACTACCTGGGTAGCTCTTGGTGTTATATACTAGTGTAAATTCCCCGTGCATTTTGAATATCAGTCTTTTATCATTGACTTTTGATGCATTTTAAAACTCTTTTTCTTCTAATTTTGAATGAATTGATTTTATATACACAAAAACTTTTAAATTTAATGTAAATGGAATTTTCTTTTTTTATCCTTTACAATATCATCCATGCCTTCATTAGTTAAGGAGCCTTACTCTGGCTACAGAGGTAAAAGTATCCTAATCTTTTTTCCTTCTAATTTTTAAAGAAGGGGACATTCTATGTTTAGGCCATTTATCTATTGCCTTTAGGATCAAATACAAAATACTCTGGTATTCTAAGTCTTTCAAAACTTAGCTCCCTCCCATGTTTCCGGTCTTTTTATATCTTAACTCCCAAATATGTATTCTTTGATACAGTGACACTGGCTTCCTGACTGTTCCACAAAGAAGAAATTCTATCTCTTGGCTTCTGGGCATTTTCTTTGGTTGTGCCGCATGCCTGGAACACTCCTTATGCTGACTACTGTCCTCTCTGGCTTCTTTTAAGTCTCAACTAATATCTTACCTTCTCCAGGAAACCTTCCTCAACTCCTTTTTATTCCAGAGCCTTCCCTCTGTTAATTATTTCCTATTTATGCTGTTTATAGCTTGCTTTGTAGATATTTGTGTGTATTCTCTCTCCCTCATGTAAAATCCTTGGGGCAGGACCTATCTTTTGCCTCTTTTTGTATCCCCAGCTCTTAATACAGTGCCTGGCACTTAGTAGGTACTTAATAAGTGTTTATTGATCACTCATAACATGTTGGTTTAATTTTAATTTCTGCCAAACTTCTTTGTATTTTTTTTCTCAGCAACTTGAGAGAGAGAGAGAAACAGAAAGAGAAAGAGAGAGAGAGAGAGAAGAGAAAAACAGAAAATCTTTCTTGAGTAATGTATATTCTTGGAAATATCAAATGATCTTCTAATGTTATTGATCACTTCTGTTTTTGTCTTGTTTGTTTAGTCTGTTCTACCAACCTACTCTTCTGTTTTTTATCCAGTATCAATTTTTTTTATGAATATTTATTTTAAATAAAGTTTAAAGTCTGGTAATGCTATATTAACCCCGTTTGTACTTTTTCTCATTACTTATTTTCATATTCTAGAACTTTTAATCTTATAAATGAATTTTACAGTTATTAGATCTAGTTCTAAAAAATATGTCCTTGGTAATTTGATTGGTTTATAAATAAATAAATAAATTCACTTGGTTGATGTCATTTTAATTATACCGGCACAGCTCACTCATGAGAAATGTTTCTCTTTCAAATTATCTTGGTCTCCCTTTATTATTGTTATTATTTATTGTATTGTGGTTGTATTTTTTAAATAGTGTCACCTTTTAGTTTTTTATTATTTTTATTTCTGAATAAATTCCTTCCTTCTTCCCCCATATCAAATTACTCTTTATAACAAAGACTAAAAAAGAAAGAAAAAAGTGGTTCAGCAAAGCCAGCCAATACATCAACTGAGTCAGATGGTTTTTATTTGTTCTCTGCTTAAGAGAAGGAAAACAGGTCTATGTTTTTCTTAGGGGCAAACCTTGGTCATTATAAATATGAAACATTCAGTTTATTTTTTGTGGTTGTCATTTCCATTTATGTTATTGGAGTGTGTGTGTGTGTGTGCGTGCGTGTGTAGGTTCTGTTTATTTTGCTTCAGTTAAAGTATCTTCCAATGCTTTTCTGAATTCTTTATATTCTATATTCACATATCACGATTTACTTAAACATTCCTCATCAGTAGGCTCCTTCATTGTTTCTAGTCCTCTGCTGTTGTAGTTTTATTTATGTAAGTTTGTTTATGTTTCGGTAGATTAACTGCCAAGTAGTTTATGAATTTTATGGCTTAAATACAATTCTTCTTTTACTTTTTCTTGATTTTTGCTTAGTACTGGTTTTAAATGGTAATGATTTTGTGAATACATTTCATATCTTGTAACCGTGCTATGGTCATTAATCTTCTCTATGATTTTCTTTGCTGATTTTCTGGTCTTTTATAAGTACACGATTACATCAACTGCAAATAGGGATAGTTTTGTTTCCTCTTGGCTGATGTTTATACTTTGATTTTTTTTTATCTTATTGCTAGAGCTAGCATTTTTTTAAATTCTACCGAATAATAGTGGGGAGAAATACTTGACTCTTCCTTCACATAAACTGGTGTATAGTTATACTTGTCTCATCATGCACTCCCAATTTTTTTTTATCCCAAGTGTAGCACTTTGCATTTGTTCCTATGAAATTTTACTTGTGGAATGTAAACTCCTTAATGCCAAGGACTGTCTCATTTTGACATTTGAATCCCTAGTGCCTAACACAGTGCTTGGCACATAGTAGCCACTTAATAAATCTAGCTGATTAATTGATCTTAATAGATTAGGCCCATCACTCTAGACTGTGGAAGCTCTTTTGGATCCTGACACTCATCTCTCATAGCTTTATGTCACAATAAAGTACCTTGGGACTTGAGGAGAGGTATACTACTGGTCCCAGGTTCCAGGTATAAATGAAATTAGTAGTGATAGTATGACTTCCAGTGAATTAGTAAGACCAGGTCTATGACAAACAAACAAACAAACAAACAAACAAAAACAGTACTCTCATTTCGCCTTTAATCAATTCTGTCCCTTTGGAAGCAAGTATCTTTCCATCACCATATTACAGTGGTGGGTCATATCTCTAAAATCACCAAGATACTCACGAGGTTGAATTTACCTTCTTGCATTCAGGTCTCTCACTCACTTTGCTTATTATCTGTACTAAATGTACTTTTATATAGACATTTGAGGTCTTAGGTTTTATTGCTGTCTCTCTTCTTCCTTGGGCATTATCTCATATGAACTATTGGTCCTATTTGCTGATAATCTTCCTATGCTTCACCTGCTACTCTCCATGGTTTCTGCATTTGCAGAACTATGTGGGCAGTGTTCTCTGCCCATCACCTCCATTTTTAGCTTGATCAGATCTACAAGACTACAAGGAAAATATGCACTTACATATATACACATATGTATATGTATTACACACACACACACACACACATATATAATTATTTGCTTCAAACACTTAATTGCTGTGTGACCCTGGGCAAGTCACTTAACTCTGTTTACCTCAGTTTCCTCATCTGTAAAATGAGCTGGAGAAGGAAATGGCAAACCACTTCAGTATCTTTACCAAGAAAACCCCAAATGGGGTCACAAAGAGTCAGACATGACTGAATAACAACAAATGTGTTGAGGGAAGCAAAATGATGCACTGGATGCAGTGTTGGGTCTAGAGTCAGGAAGACCAGAGTTCAAATCCAGCCTCAGACATTTACTAGCTATGTGACCCTAGGCAAGTCACTTAATCCTGTTTGCCTCAGTTTCCTCATCTGTAGAATGAGCTGGAGATGGAAATGGCAAGCCACTCTAGTATTTTTTTTTTACCAAGAAAGCCCAAACGGGGTCATGAGAGAAATGACTAACCAACATATGTGTGTTAGTATGTGTGCTCAAATCTAATTCTCGGTTACGATCTTCTTCAACACCTATTCATTTCCCAAAACTACTTCTTATGTGAGAAATTTTCAATAGGTAGCAATGATTAAAATACCACCTTTAACCCTAAAGTCTTCAGGGGTTTTTGGTTGGTTTTGTTTCTTTTTCTTCTTCACCAGGACTTGATAATCCCTAGAAGTATATTCTAGTTTCTTTCTGGTCATGATTTATCATAACATGAACCATAAAAGTAGGTAGTACATATTAGATTTGATAAGTCTCAGGAAGCAGTTATAACCTGGATGCAAACCCTAGGTACACACACGGGCACACTCACACCTGAATACAAATGCCTTAAAAGATATACTCTTAAGCATTCAGCAGGTAATGTTGACTATGTGACATCTATTACCTATGATGGGCTTCTTTCCATCATTAGAGGAACATAAACCATGTTGTAGTGAATCACAATATCTGTGAGCATTTTTTTCTCTTAAATGTCACTTATGAAATAAGCAAGACATATTATCTGGCAAGCTATCCATTTGCAACTAAGGAAACAGAAACTTTCATTAAAATAATATTCAGAGAGAGTATCAACCTTTTTTTTTTAACATAACCTTTCTGAATGAACAGAACTGGTTCTAATATGGATTGGGGTCTGCCTGCTTTGCCTGTATCTGGGGTTGCATCAGTTTTTTAATGGTCTTTTCATCAGTCTGTGGATGGGAGAACACTAAAAATTCTATTTGGGTAAAGTTTTGACATAGATGAAGTGTATCTTCGGCGTTCTTCCCTTGTGGCATCTTTCTTCCTCTTCTCCTCACCCCCAAAGGACCTTGTTTTCATCTGTCTGATAGCTAATTTAATGATAACTAAATGCTGGGGTGGGGTGGGGGTTAGATTATAATGTGCAAGATGTTATCATCCACCCATATGCCCAAAGGAAAGATCAAAAACTTCCAAAAATAACAATTCTAATGGTGAAATTTCAGGCATTGTGATAGGAAGTGAATGAGATATCTGGGGACAGAATGACTGCACCCTGCTACTCAAATCATACTATGAGTTAAGAAAATTTTACTTCTGCTAAAGCCCTGTTTGGAGGGATAGACTAAGGAAGGCTCATTGTTGCCTTTGGTTCTTTAGCTCTGGTATCTCTCTAGTGCATCTAGAACCAAATACAAACCTCTCTATTTGGCATTTAAAATCCTTCACAATTTGGTTCTAACCTGCCTTTCTGGGCTTATTATACATTATTCCCTTCAGACACCTTTGGTCATCCTAAATTGTAATATGTACTGTACTTCATACAAGACATTCCATTATTTCCTTCCCATGCCTTTATAGAAGCTTCCCCACATGGCTGGAATGCACTTACTCCTCTTTTCTGCCTCCTAGCATCCTTGTTTAATTGTTTTTCAATTGTGTCTGAGTCTTTATGAGCCCATTTGGGGGTTTCGTGGAAAAGATACTGCAGTGGTTTGCCATTTCCTTCTTCAGCTCATTTTACAGATGAGGAAACTGAGGTAAACAGGGTTAAATGACTTGCCCAGGGTCACACAGAGAGTAAGTGTTTGAGGACAGATTTAAATTCAGGTAGAGAAGTCTTCCTGAATCCAGACCTGGTGCTCTGTGCACTATGGCGCCACCTAGCTGCCCTAGCATCCTTAGGAAGCTTCAAAGCTGAGCTCAAACAACATCTCCTACAAAGCCTTTTCTGAACACCACCCACTACCCCCCCCAAGCATTACAGCTTCCCTCCACTTTAAACCCCTTATATCTATTTTTACGTAGCTAAATGTATACACATTGCTTCCCCCAATAATATGTAAGTTTCTCATGGGCAAGAACTGTTCTTCTTTTTTTGTATCCCCACTACCTAGCACAGTTCCTGGAACACAAATGCTTAGGTGTTTAATAAATATTTGTTGATTGATTGATTGATAATTACATCCTGGAATTGTCTAAGGGGGAAAAAAGGCATTCATTAATTTTTCTAGATTAAAAAAAATCATTAATAATTGTCAAGACACTGTCTGTGTGAGGCTATTGCTGCATATTTGTGTTTTCCTAGAATACTACTGTACTTTCATATGCAACTTTCACTCAAAGTTTGCTTGCCTGGTTAATAAAATTCTTTTAAAAAAGTAAGCAGATGGTTCCCACTATTGTCCACAATAAATTACAACACTTAGAAAGACAGATACATTTTGGGAATGACAATCAGCTTTGCAGTACAGATGGGCTTATAGATGACCCTTCCAATTTTTAATAATCTCCGTAATTTATGTGCAAGAAAAGAAATGCAAAGATGCCTAATGTGCCTTTCTGACTAAGTACAAATCACTTTTATTTACTCAGGCAATTCTTCATGGTCCAGTTAGCTTCTTAATTAAAGACAGCAAGATGCTCGTGTTCCATGCAACTGGCATGGAAAATACTGTTTAGCGTGCAAGATGTTCAGCTGGGAGTTGAAGATGTTCAGCTTGCCAGGGAGAACCCACGATATCGATCATTTGGCTTTGAAGCTAGCTAGAAACATGGCACCTTGGAACATAGCTTTCATTGACAATGGGTACTCTTCAGCTAAGGTCCAGCCTTGTTTGAAGGGTCTGTGTGAATTCAATACCTTCCATTTTGTCCTGGGCACCCCAAAGTTCGAAGCACAGAATTCTAATTCTCAAATCATCGTGTTTTTTCCATCCTTTTTGTTCTCGGCCCCCTCCTTGCCATCTCTGTGACAATGGCAGCAGCAGAGACACAGCTTCTGGAGAAATGGAAGCTTTGTCAAGGGAACATCTGCTCCTCAGGCATGTGCAGTGGTGAAGACTGACTGATTTGGACAATAACCTAACCCTCACAGATGCTACAGCAGTGTTATTAGCAGATGTTGAAGGAGTGGGAAAGGAAAGCTTTTTTGCCATGCTTGAAGCCAGGAGTATCTTTCAGGATGCAGTGGAGGAAACTGGACAAAATGCAGTATTTTCCTCTCCTATTCTGAGAAGACTGAGAACCTCAATGACGCAAAACCCAAACCTTTAGGCAGTGATCAGGCTAAAGTGTTCTTCATCTTCCAAACCAAAATGATTGGCGAATGGTAGTTGTAATAAAAGATACTTGTTGTCTGGCAAATTTAGGGAATGGGGGATTAGCTTAATCTTAAACAAGGATGGCAAATTTCCAAAGAAATACAATAAAAAATGTAGGATGGAGGAAATTTCCTGCCACATGTTCAAATTTTAAAGGGTAATCTCCAAATGATCCTCGCAAGGAACAGAATGGCATGGACTACACTAGGCTTCAGAGTCAAGAAGCCCTGGGTCCAGCTCCTCTTGCCCCGACGCATACTGACTTTATGACCCTTAGCAAGTCATAGCATGACCCTAGGAAACACTAAGACCTCTAATGAGGCAACTCACTACAGAAGAATGGCCAATCTTTATCCATAGAGGGAGTTTCATAAGTTCCTTATACTAATGAAATCCTGGGTCTGTCCAAAAAAAAAATCTCCAAATTACATCGCTAGTTTCAGAGTCTACCACTTACTGTGAGAGCTTTTTCAAAATAGATTTGACAGAATTCAAAGCTTAGCTTGCTTTAAAAATAGCTCTTATTTGGGCATTTTCCTACACTTTTTGTTAAAAACACTTAGCAACAACAACCACCCTCAAAACAACAACAAAGCAACATCAACAGTAGCAGTAATGACAGAACATCTCAGTCCCACAATTACATTAAATACCAGAATAATCTCAGGAAATTATTAGATGTCCAGCAGTCAGGTACTCCGAAAACTTTCAAGTCACGTCAACACACCGTATTTTTTGTCCTCTTCAGTCCACTGTTGTTGCAGTTCTGAACTTTCTAGAGATGAGTTCATGCTCTTGAGACTCACAGCCATAAAAAAAAAGATCCCAAAAGATTCACTGAATCATTAAATCAGAATGTAGAGCTAGAAGAGACTTGGGGGTTCTTTAGTCCAGAAGGTCTTCACCTGTTTTTTGTGTCCTGGACCCCACTGGCAGTCTGGTGAAACCCTTTCTCAGAGTGTTTTTAAAATCATAAAATAAAATATGTAGTATTATGAAGGAAACCACTTACACTGAAGTAGTTATCATCATAAAAAATAAAATTCACAGACCCCAGGTTGAGAATCCCTCATGTCATACAATTCCTTAATTTCACATAGGAAAAAAAAAACTATTATCATGGAGAAAGTGACTTGCCCATGATCACACAATATTGGATCATTTATTTTCCTTTCAAAAGATATGTGGATAACCATTGTAATGTCAGTCCTTTTTTATACTGTTACTAACAGTGCTTTATTCATTTTCTAATATTATATATAAAAGTGAAGGTTACTTTTCCTTAGTTGATTCTCTGGCCATCTCCTCACCAGCCATTTTAACTGACCCAAAGGACTTAGTACTTTGATCTCTGAAACTTCTGCCCTCAGACCCTACTGTGAAGACTGATGGTTGCCTCAGTTGTCCACTTCTAGGCCCAGCTCTAGCTATGCTTCATTCCACTCCCTGGCCATTTTCTTGACATTTGCCTTACCGATGTGCCCCTAGAGAATAGGGGCAATTTATTTTATCTTTCTAGGTCTCATTTTCTTCATTTTTTTTTCAAACTAGTGGGTTGGACCTTTCCACCTTTAAATCTTTGACCTTATAATCCAAATCTTCCTAATGCACTACTATGATCACCAGCATCACCACCAGTCCCAGTACCCTAATTTCCTCTGCCCTAAAGATCCTGAGATCCTAATTTAGTGACTCATTTGTAACTCCAAGCCTTCTGCGGAATAGTGGCTTTAGTAAGTCTGACACAGATTACAGGTACAGAGTTTAAAGAGAGCACTGCTTTTAATAACATGCAAGGAAGGAAATGTTTGTTGTTGTTCAGTCAGTTCAGTCATGTTCATCTTTTCATGACCCAAGATACGAGGGTGGTTTGTCATTTCCTTCTCAAGCTCATTTTACAGATGAGGAAACTGAGGCAAACAAAGTTAAGTGACTTGCCCAGGGTCACATAGCTGGTAAAAGTCTGAGGCCAGACTTGAACTCAGGAAGATGAGTCTTCCTGATTCCAAGGCCAGTCCTCTATCTTCTGTGCCTCCTAGTTGCCCTGCTATGATCATGCTTGAGGTGAATGTCTCAACAACTTCACCTTTTCAACCTGCTTCTCCATTTATCAACCTTATGCCTTTAAAGTTGGTCTGTTCGCAAATATGATCTGGACATACCTAAATATAAGAAACCAGGTTGACAATGTTCCCAAAACCATAGGAAGATCTGCATCGGTTGGCCAGAGTCTTTTGCCTGCTATTGTCTTCACTCACTCCATTTACTTATGGTGTTTTGCAAAAATGACCTCCCTAACTGGAGGAGAAATATGGTTCCTGCCCCTTCTTCATTCCAGTGAAATGTGGATTAAAATAAATGAGCAATAGCAGTAAATTGTTTAAATATGCAAGCTGTGGTGCAACTGCATTCCAGTGGTATTTCTAGGAACAGATCATGTTCCTAGAACATCATTTAGCCTTCGTCCTCCCATGCTATTTCCTGAATAGTATCATTCTGGGCTTTTCCACACACATGTTCTGTACTTCAATGCAGCTGAAGTTAGAAGGTCCTGAGGCTTTCATTTAATTCCTAGATGAAAACGTTTATAGATATGAACATTTTCTCATTAACTTTTCTTCCTAAGTGATTGCTATCACACAAATCAATTTGTAGTGGCTTTACTAGGTTACAACCTTCAATAATGAAATCGGATATCATCCTGAACTTTCTGTTGCTCATTCTACTGGTCCAATTCCAGGAGGACTACTGAAATGTACAGTTAAAGCAACATTAAATGTTGTTTAATTACTTACCCACCATCAAAGGGAAGGGGGGCTGTATGTTAATGCAAATGGATACCACTTCTCTATAGAAGGAATTGAGATAAAAGATGCCTTCCTTCTGAAGAGCAATGGAAAACAAAGTCTCTTATCAATCTAGAGAGGCTAGAACTGCTATGATGAGGAAGCTATGGCAAGGGAGGAGTTGGAGTAGAAATTGCAGAGGTTTTTCACTGATCTCAAACCTGAGGGGAATCAGTTTGCTTGGCTATTTGCTTTTTTTTTCACTGCCTTACTGCCAAAACTCATTTATTCTTTGTGCTCTTTCTGTCACCTTTGGCAAAGACTCAGTGCACCTAGACTTAAACAGAACATCCTATTTCCAGGTCCGCTAAATTCCATTCCCAATCTGTACTAAATTATTTTGTTGCCAAAAATCTACATTTGCTGCCTCTGCCATCATATCAAATGCTAATTCCTGTCAGTTTCCTTTTTTTAGGTGGGGGGATCATCTTTGTCAATCTTATGGGGGTGATATGGCACATCAGATATGCTTTAATTTGAATTTCTATAATAATTAGTGACTTGAAGTATTTTTCATAGTTATTAATAGTCTGGATTTCCTCCTCTTAAAACTGACTATTCATTTTCTGTGACCATTTCTCAATTAAAGAATGGTTTTTTATTTTTATAAATATGAATCACTTCCTTTTACAGCTTGGAAATGAAATCTTTATCAAAGAGATTTGCTGCAAAAATTTTTCCTAGTTAAATATTTCTCTTCTAATTTTAGCTGCATTGGCTTTGTTTGTGCAGAAAAAAATCTTTTGGGGGCAGCTAGGTGGCGTAGTAGATAGAGCTCTGACCTTGGAGTCAGGAGGACCTGAATTCCAATTTGGTCTGGGACACTTGACACTTACTAGCTGTGTAACCCCGGGCAAGTCAATTAACCCCCATTGCCTCATCAAAAAGCAAAAAAAAAATCTTTTTAATTTTACTTAATCAAAATTGTCTCATACCTTTTGTGATCTTCTCTATCCCTTGTTTGGTCATAAATTCTTCCCCTATCCATAGATTCAAATGGTATTTGCTTCCTTGCTCTTTTAATTTGTTTATGGTGTGACTTTTTATATCTTGTCATGTATCCAAATAACAACTACGAACTATGGCCTTAAATACTCAAAACCCAACACAATGGGAATAATATTGTTAGATACTGAGAGAGATATGGACATAAATATAATATTTCCTTCTTGTCCTGAAGGAGCTTAAAAACTGAGAAAACTATGACATGCACACAACATAACAATATGGGGAGATTGAGATTGAAAATTCTTTGTGAATTCCAAGGGGGAGGAAGATAACTCATTTTCAGTTTGGAGGTTGGAGGGTAGAATCAAGATCAAACTATTAGTAATACTTTAATAGTCTTATTCTTTTATCTCCTGTGTACATTCAGTCTTCTTTATTGTGGCAAAATTTGAAATATCACCTCAGTCTGTACTCAGTCTATGAACAGCATCAAAAATACTGATGTTAAAGCATGGTACCCAAGTGGCACATTTGTAAATGGCTTGGCCCATTTGAAAACAGACAGGCGGTATACTCCTAGAGGCAGCTAGGTAATACACTGGATAGATCACTGGGCCTAGAGTCAGGAAGATCTGAGTTAGAATTCAGCCTCAGACACTTAATATCTGCATAATCCCGGGCAAGTCACTTAATCTTTCTTTGCTTCAGTTTCTTCAAATGTAAAATTTGAGTCATAATAGCACCTACAGCACAGGTTTCATGTGAGAATCAAACGAAATAATATTTGTAAAGTGCTTAACACATTGACTGACATAGGTAGGCACTTAATAAATGCTTGTATTCCTTCTTCCCAGGTATAGAACAAACCTAATTTGAGACTCAAAAATGATATTAAACAGGAAATGTGCTTTATTAATTTGGAAATGAATTACAGAAAACCATGAAATGATAAAAAAAATCCTTTAGCTCAAAAACTGTTCATTGCTTTTGAACTCACTGTCTTTTTCTCCTTTTTTGAATTAAAATTTGTTTTTTTTAATATATCCCTCATCAAGTAATTATTTGAGCTGGCTGTAGCTCATTTGCTTAATTTTAGAAGGACTAGCCAATTTGTAAATGAATCATGTTTTATTCAAAGGACTCAACATATGTAACAGTTTTCTTCTTCCTGTGGCCAAACCAATATTTCTGTTTTCCTTTGAATTTAAGCCCAGATCCCCTCTTCTAGAAAGCTTCCTACAATTAACCCCAACTCTTATCAGAATGAACCCTGCTCCCAGATCCCCAACATATGGTTATTTATTTGCACAGAATTTTCTAATTTGTACTAATGAGAAAAAGACCAGTCTGGACTATTGAAAGCTGGAATTAGAAATAAAAAAAAAATACTTACAACATTACTATTTTTAAGTAGTCAGATTGCAACTAAATTGCAACTAAAGGCTTAACAATGTGTTGCTGAGCATCCTTGTTACACTGGGAAGAAATACTTAAGGATCATTTGTAATTTACACATTAATTGGTAGGAAGACACAAACAGGTTATTGCTCAGTTTTTGGAAGTGCTTATACCCCAATTCTTGAAAACACTTGAAAACTATGCTGGAAAAGTTCCTTCTTCAAGAATTTCAACCAGTTTGGTGTGAGGCAGCATTAACAGAATTTACATAGTGTGGAACCCATATTTAAATGAATGTAACCAAAGTTCATTTTTTGCCCATTTCATGCCTCCTATCATTATTTGATCATGGAAGAGTTGGAAAGGGCCTTTAAGGTCATCTAGTACAATCTCTTCTTTCTGCATAAGGAAAATGAGCTCTGGACAGGTTAAATGACTTGTCCTAGGTCAAATGGCTAGCCAACAGTGGAACGAGGATTCAAATCTAGGTCTTGTGATTCCAAATTTTTCTTTACCATGACTCCTCTGAAGCATAAACTCCTTAAGAGTAAAGAATAAATTAATAAACTATTCTACTGGAAGAAGATTTACTGATTATCTTGTACAACATGACCTCTCCCCAAGTTCTGCAGGGAGATTTATACTAGCTACCTAATACTAGTTTACTTGTTACCTAGCAACTTATTGCATAAACCAGTTTTCTGAAGCTTGAAGGTACTCAATACCTTCTTATACAATGATCTGATTTGCTGTTTATCTATTTATCTGTCTATCATTAAAAATCTATATCTATATTTAATAAAAATTTATTTTAGATAGATCTGAAATAACATTTATTGGCAACCACAAAATTTCACAGTTCAAATGCATCTCCTTAACTTGAATGCTGCTAGGTCAAATCGTATACTGTATTGGGTTGCTGAATTTCATTTTTTTATGTCAGTTTCTTTGTTTTAGAAATTTAAGATTCATAGCACCACATAATTGGAAGGGACTTTAGGGGTCACCTAGTCCAGTTTTCCACCCAATGCAAGAATCCTCTCTACAATATCCCTAATATATGAACACGTTTCAGTGAATGGGGAGCTCATGCTTTCATAATTTAAGACAAATTATTAGGACAGAATTCCTTATGTTGAGCACAAATCTATTCCCCCATAACACCTACTCACTGGTCTTGGATTTTCCCACTGGGGACTAGTATAATGTGATCATGACATTTAGAAGAAGCTTTCATTTATTTGCTGCATGTAAGGAGACCTGGATATTTTAGAAGTGGAACAATAACAATAATAAGCTTTTCCTCCCTTATTGCCCAAGGTGATGGCAATATTATCCACTGATAAAGGCAAAAGGGTCACAAAATTCACTACCCATGTGGAAAAATGATAAAAAGATTGGGAGAATATGTTAAATTTGTTTGAAATTGTAGATCTGTATGTGTGTGTGTGTGTGTGTGTGTGTATGTGTGTGTGTAGATTCCATTGGAAATTTAAATACTAGTTGGTAGCATAACAACTGCCTTCTAAATGACCGATCACAATCATAGCAACCTGAATCATATAGTAGGAAATTCTAATTCTTCATTTCTAAACCTACCTTTGTTCTCTTTTGCCAATGATAATCAGTAAGAATAAAAAAAATATTGAGTCAAAGATTTCGAACTGGAAAGGATGTTAGACACCATCTAGTCTACTTTTAAGCAAACTAAGGTGTAGGGAGGTTACATGACTTGCCCAAGGTCACACAGTTAGTTGTAGCTGGCAGAGGCAGGATTTAAATGTAGATCCTCCAACTCCAAATCCATTTCCCTTTTCCATTGGATCTTGCTACTTTTCTAACATCAACTTATAATTGAACAGTATTTCTGGAATTTCCTTCTCTATTATCTCATTTTATTTTCAGTCCATTGCTGAAAAAGCAGGCAGATATTATTATTTCCATTTGACAATGACAAAACAGAATCCCAAAGAGTTTAAATGACCTTCCCATGGGCCTCATAGCTAGTTTGTGTCCATGGCAAAATGCATGATTCATACTACCCAGCCCCAATCTCTCTTCACAGGACCCTCCTGCTGTTCCAAGTTTGCAGGATGCCATGGCAACGCACATCATTTCTCAGACTCAAACTACAGATGTAAAATCATTCTCTCTTCTCTGATCAGAAACTTACTGGTCTGGACTGGATTTCTTTGGCGTAGAGAGGTTGCAAGAATTCTGAGTCTCCTTCTAACCTTAGACCTTTTTCTGTGATTCTCAAGTTTCCCATTCCATCCTGAAATGCACACACAGACACACAAAGACACATACAAAGAAAAAAGCTATTAGCCAAGATTTCTAATATTCCAGGCTGTCAGAAATTGAAACAAAGTTATTGCATTTTTTTTCTTTTTCTAGTCCAGGAGCACATGTAAAATACTGGGAGACATTGTTCAAAACAATTACGCATATTATCCTTGGAACTTACTTTTATTAAGAAAATTCTAGTTCAAGTAATCTATATTATCCCCCAGTAAATCATTTCCACAAATGAAAGATGCCCATTTAGAAGAGCCTGGGCAGAGGGATTAGGAAAATGGAGGGGAAACAGAGGAGAGGATAACTTCCCATGTTAAAGTGAAGTTGGTCATCTGAGACATGCTCTTTTTAAAAATCTGTTGGGGTCTGTCCCTCTGTGTCATATATCTCAGTGTACATGTTCTTTACGGGCACAGCACAAACAATAGATTTAAATCATCAGGTTGGAAATGGAAGTTTTGTTCTACCTTCTCACTGGATGCTGTTTCAAAGGACAGGAGCTGGTGATATTCTGAATATCAGAGCAGACCCTCTGGCTCAGCAGACAGTCTGTGAATGTGCATTTATCTCTCTGGCAAGCCCAAACTCATGTCTTGTGAGTACAGAAGCAATCATTGTTTAACTTCCTTCATTTGCTGTATACTTCACCCAGACAACTGCAGGTAAAGCTGACAGCAAAGAAAACAACTGAAGCTCTGGCCTGTCTCCTGGCTTTGTGACAGCAGAGCATTCTCACAGAGTAGCCCAAGCAACCTCATGTCTTCTCATATGGGTTCCACAGGAAGAAGAATCAAGATGGGGAAACCTTCAAATTAAAACATCAGATGATGCACTTCAAAGTCTAAAGGAAAGGGATTTGGGATTGCCTGCTGTTTGTCCATAGTCATTTTCCCTTACCTTAGCTTGGATAATGTGTTTTCATATAAACACATATGGCACATTGATCAAATGACTAAAGATGGTAGCCACTAAACATAATGAAATACAAGAACTAACATCTTAACTAGGAGTCTGGTGATGGCCTGGGACAAATTCAGTTGAAGATGGCAGGGAACAATCTGCCTGCCCCCTTAGGTGGAGTCACACAAGGAGAGAGAGTCTAACTTGAGTTTTTACAGCTAATCCTTTAACCCCTTGGGAGCAAATTGGCCAGTGGAAACTGAAAAGGAGGAGGTGATAGGTAAAGAATAAGGGAGTGTTGAAGAGGGAGGCAGATTTCTAAAGAGCTGCAGGCATCATAGGGATGAGACTTATATTGGGAATTGCAGCCCATGGCAAACAAGGGAATGTTTGTGCTGTCAGCAGATTGCCATGAGGGTCCATGGATGGCAAGCCACTGAAGGGAGAAAACATACTCCTGGGATATTGGCTATCCACAGCACCTTGAAGTAAAGTTCTGGCACCCTCCTCCTAGTTGCCATTTAAAAAAAAAGTCATATAAATTACATCTGCCTGACTTTAAGATAATTAACTAGATCAGACTAATCTATTAATTATGCTTTAATTTCAGTTTGTTTGGTTAAAATACAGAAGATGTTGTATATTATGGCTTTTAGTCTAAAGACAGTTTCAATATAATAAATTACTTCTATCTTTCTTTATAGACAAACTCAGCCAGATACCTTTTATCATTGTCTTATTGGCTTCTCAATAGAGTTTCCTACGACTACTACTGCTACAAAGACAGCCAGAACAACTGCTGTTGGTGTCTTCAATACTGGCCATTTGCAGGGCTAGGAAGTTGCTTTTAATAAAGCGTTTTCTGTGAACCTAACTCTTGCTAGGTGTTGTGGGACATGAGAAAGAAGAGGGCATGCTTCTTAACCTGAAGAGTTTATAATCTATTTGGGGAAGTTAATAATACATGCATAAAACAATACACAAGAATTTAAGGCTTTCTAAAAATAAATGTTAAGCAGCATGATGGCAAGTAACAAGTGGTGGTGATGATGGGAATTGGTAGGAAAGGCTTCATGGAAGATGTGGAATTTCAGCTTGCTGTGGAAAGAAGTATAGCATCTGGCATGGCAGACATGGGGAAGGACATCCCAAGTTGACAGAATCATCATATTGGCAGAAATGAACTCAGACTTCACAGGGACAGAAAAGACACTGGATTTATTTAAGTGGAGAATCCATGTTTAGGAATAGTGAGCTATATAATTGGGTAAGTTAATAAAAGACCTTAAATGACAGAGTTTAGACTTGATCCCATGAGTAAAGGGGAGCCTTGAAAGGTTCAAGAAGTCTATAAAAGTAGTGATTTAGAGACATAGCCTCACAAGAGTTAGTTGCTGTGGGAAAGACAAGAAGGACGAAGGTTAGTGAAGAGGCTGGAACAATAATGCAGGTATCTGAGTATGATCGTCTTCATGAATTATGATGTTGCCTACATATCATCTCTCCCAATAGATAGTTAGCTCTTTGCGAGCAGGCATTGTTTCATTTTTGGTTTTGGGTTTCTAGTTCCTAGTATAGTACCTGATAGCTAGTAGGCATTTAATAATTCCTTAATGATTGGTTGCTCTCCTGAACAAGAGAAGGCATGAAGACAAGATAGAAAGCAGATTGGACTTGGAGCTTGGAGATCTGGGTCCTAATCTCAGCTTTGTCACTAAATAGAATAAGTGAGAAGTCATTGAATTGAAGCTAAATTTCCTTATTTCCTTCACAAAATATGAAAAATAATCCCTACCACCCACTTGCACAGTTGTGAGGATCAAATGAGACAATGAATGAAAAGCATTTAGTATACCATAAAGAACCAGAAAAAGTAAAGAATTATTAACTTTAGGATAGTAGTACTGAGATTGCAGAGGAAAGGACAAATTTAAAACATATTATGACGGAAGGATTACTATTGTTAATAACTATCTTTCATGTTCCCTCACTCTTCATCTTTAGTTGAAGATAAAACTGAATTCTGGTTCTGACATTTTCTATCTGTATTACCTTAGGGCAAATTACTTTATTTTACTAGGCTCGGTTTACTTATCTGTAAAATGAGAAACTCCCTGAGGTTGCTTCTAGCTTTCCATCTATGATCATAAAACCTCTAAGAATGAACTACTTCTTTCTCATATACTGGTCTCATATTCACCTTGCTTCCCTGAATGATTTGTTTGGTCCTATTTCATCTTTGGGACCTACCTCCCAGGCCCAGTGTGCCCACAGTCCCCAGTGGCCCACCAATGGACAAGGTCTTTTTCCCAGACTACACTGAATGTTGGCTGCCTCCCTCCAGCCAGTGACCACAAATGGCCCATTTTTCTTATGAATGTGTTTAATCAGTTTCCTTGAGGCAATAAAATAGGACCCAGGCTATAGTAGTGAAGCCAAAGTATGTCAAAGTTCAGTGTGAGTTTTCCTCAGAGTTCTGGTACATTGAAATTAGTATGAAGAAGCATCAAAAACTGTGAGACCAGCCTCAGTTAAAAATATGTCACCTTTAATTACCTAATAAAGAAAGCCACAGTTATTATTACGACAGGCATTTCAGGTTAGTTTTAAAGCTGTAATTTCCCTCTGAGTGAGACACAAATGGCACTTTGAAGATTCGGAATCATCCTTGAATTAATGAGAAAGAAACAAAAAAAAGATTTTCTTTTCCTTCCTTTTTTTTTTTAAGCCTTCAAAAAATGAAACTTCTATTCCCTCAAAGGGAGCCAGGAAAATTAATGTAGTCAGTCAGACTTGAGAGAGTCCCACCTAATTATCTTATTCTAGGAGTGCCCAGTATATGCCTGACACTTGGCATTGTTAAGTATATTACATGGTGGAATGGGGGGAGGGACTGGGCATCTGAGTATTTTCCATCTCATTTTTTGAGTGTTCTTTTCTGGACCACTATCTCTCCTGCCAATCTCCCCTCAGGTCTAATCTAGTCCAATATACACTTGGTACATGTTAACCTATCAAATGAGGCACATTACTATACCAAATTCAGGAATTTCAATATTCATCCAATCCCTTATTACATAAGCCTACTTCCCAGTGTGCAGGACTGACCGCAACCTTTTAGCACAAGCTTTAAATGTCCCTATTGACCCTATTGACTTGCTGTCTCAGGTTTAACTACATCACTCAATCTTGTATATGAAAATATAAATCAGCTTCCCCCAAGCACTGCCCATCCGTGTCTCTGCTTCTAGTCATTGGTTGTGCTTTTAGCATTACATCTGTCCTCTAGAGAAAGAAGGATTTTCTCTGCATCATTAGATGGCAGTGGGGCTGGTGTGGATAGAGAACAGGAGTGGAGATGGTCTAGACATGCAAACCTAGTGGTCAAAGTAGAGACAGAATATAATCAAGATGATTACATAACCTGAGTCTTTCCTTCTACAGCTCAGTCCTATTTTATTCTGTTTGCAAAGAAAGCAGAGATCACTTGCTATACAATTGTTCTGCATACACATTAAAGATTATTTTAGTGTGCCATCTTGGCTTTCTCATCTCTTTGTTTTATAAAATCATTTTTTTTAACCAAATGTCTAATGCTTCTGAAAAACTTTCTCTGGGGCCTCAACAAATTCTCTATTCCTCATTTAAAGTCCTTGGCCTTAACTTCTAGGGTTTAACACTTATAGGATCATAGCTTGAAACTGGTAAGGGATCTCAGAGCTCATATACTTTCTCCATCCCCCATCATTTTACAGGAATTCCTATTTTCCTTCAAGATACTCTAAAGCACCACCTTCTGCAGTAGGTCTTTCTTTGTCCCACCAAAGCTAATGCCTTCTTTTTCAACATTACTTGTTTTATATGTGTTTACAAAACTGAAGATCTGACCAAGTCACTTTCTTTTCCCCTCCTCCAGACATTCCCCATTCTATAAGTCACCTCCAAGATCAAATATAAAAATCTCTGTTTGGTTTTCAAAGTTCTTCACAGCCAAGCCTCCTCTTACTTTCCTGTTTTATCATGCCTTACTCTTTCTTCCACATACTCTCCAATTGAATGACATTCACCCTCTCACTGTTCCTTGCAGACACTTTATCTCCTGACTGCATTTTCACTGGTTGTTCCCCTTGCCTGGAGTTCTCTTCTTCTTTTTTTTTTTTTTCTTGCCTTAACTTCCTGGTTTCCCTGTCTTGCTTCAAATCTCAGCTAATATTCCACCAAGAAGTTTTTCCTAGTTCTCCTTAGCTGTGGTGCTTTCCCTTTGAGATCATCTCTAATTAATCCTGTACATATTTCATTTACATATAGTTGTTCACATGCTATCTCCCTCACAAGATTGTGAGCTCCTTGAGGGCGGGGGCTGTTTTTGCCTTTTTTTCCCCTTTTCTCAGCATTTATCACAGTGGCCACCACATAATAAGTGCTTAATAATTGCTTGTAGACTTGAGTTGTAAACACCTATGAATTTACATACTGTTTCTCTGTGAGAGTGAAAACTCTTTGAGAGTAAGGATTGCTCTAATTTTGTCATTGCATTTATGGATTAGTAAAGAGATTGGCCCATAGTAGGCTCTTAATAAATGATTGCTGATTGTCAATGAGAAATGAGAACCTGTGTGAAAGGAAACAGGGAATTTCAAAACACCCAAATGCCTCAATGGTGCATCCATTATTCAAAGTCAACCCCCAATACTAAACTCTCCATCACAATCAGATAAGAGAGAAGTAATAAATAGTTTTAACCAAATCAAGTTGCGAAAGATACAGAAAAGAGCAACTGATCAAGTTTTAGTTACTGAGTCCCTAGTGTGATCCCTATGCTGGTAGATACAGGAGTGACAGAAATGGTTCTTGCCCTCAAGTAGTTTTCAGTCTGGGAAGAAATATATGATGATTAAAAAATGAGAAGATCAAAAATTACAGAAACAATCGGACAACCACTACAACAATGTGTAATTAAACTAAGGTGCCTGAGTAGATCCTTGATGTTGCCTCATTTCCTAAAATAAGAATTACCAAACATTTTTTCCCCTTTCCTCTCAGCCCCACACCCAGCCTCAAATTTTACTCAAAAAGCATATTGTGTAGCCTCTGATTTCCTACCTCCCACTCTACTGTTAAGCAGGAGAACACCGAATCCTCAAAATGCTTAAATTATTGCCCACTCTTTTCTCTTTCCTTCAAGTCACAGAAAAGAAATATTCTTTCTCCTCACTCCTTTCTTCACCTGTGCTTTTGATCACAGTCAGCAGCATTATTCTTAAGACCAAATGAGAAATGTTTAAAGTCCTTTGTGAACCTCAAAGCACTATATAAATGTGAATAATTATTATGATTTTCTCTTGCCTCATCCAGGATCTTACTCAAACACTCATACCCTATAATGTGGGGGTTCATAACCTGGGGTGTGCTAACTTGTTTTTTTAATATTTTGATAACTATATTTCAACATAACTGTTTCCTTATTATACATAATATGTAAACCTATGCATTTTATTTTATGCATTTAAAAACAATGTCTTGAGAAGGAATCTATAGGCTTCACCAGACAAAAGAGACAAAGAGTCCCTGCTAATTTATTCTCAGTTGACCCACCTCCTCTCATTTGCCTACAAACATATTCAGGTCTTTCCAATTTCCTTTAAGAGAAAATTAAAAAAAAAAGTTTTGTAGATTTAGGGCTTAATGGTATCTTTTTTGTTATTTAGTAATTTCAGACTCTTCAAGACCCCATCTAAGGTTTTCTTAGTAAAGATAGTGGACTGGTTTGCCATTTCCTCCTCCAGCTCATTTTATAGATGAGGCACTGAGGCAAACAAGGTTAAGTGACTTGCCCAAGTGACAGAACTAGTAAGTGTCTGAGGCCAGTTTTGAACTTAAGAAGATGAGTCTTTCTGAACCTAGGCCCCATACTCTATTCACTGTGCCACCTAGCTGTGAAAATGGTACCTTAAAGGCTATCTAATCCAACTCTTTCATTTTACTGATGGAGAGTTGAGGTCCAAAGAGGGTAACTTACATTCACACAACTAGTAAATGTCTGAGGCAGGATTTGAACTCAAGTCTTCTAACTCAAAGTCCAGTACATCATCTTCTTTACTATGCCTACTCTTCCTTTAATCTTCCCATCACTCTTCAATCACATCTCAACTCTTTCCTCTTCTTCAGTGCTAAACTTTTTGAAAAAGGCATCCATATTCCATGGCTAAGCTTGAAATCTCATCTCAGTTCTTTGAAGCTGGGCTTCTCTTTCCATCTCTCTAGTAAATCTGTTCTCTCAAAATTTATTAATGATTTCCTAATCTTCAAATCCAATGACCATTTTAAATTCTCATCCTTCTTGACTCATCTGTAGCTTTTGACACACTGTTAGTCAGCAGAACTTAAGCTCCTTGGGGTAGGGAATAGGCTTTCTTGTTTGTTTTGATCCCCAGGGCCTAGCACAATCCCTCATTTTAAGATGCTTTAATTTCTATTGAATTATCTCCCCGCCCCCTCCCTGCCACCTGCCACAACTGTTACTCAATGTTAGATATTCTTTCTTTCCTAGGTTTTAAAGACAACAAACTTTTTTCTTCTATGTCCTATGCTTCCTGACCAATATCCCTAATGATCTCTTAAAGGGGAGACTGAGGAGACTTCTGCAAGGAGCTTTTCCCAGTCCCTGTTAGTACTAGTGTCTTCTCTCTGAGATTACCTTCCATCTGACCTGTTTGCATCTTGTATATACCTGGGTGTTTGCTTCTTGTTTTCCCCACGAGAATGTGAGCTCCTTGGTTACAAGGACATGTTTTTGCCCTTTTGTACAGATTTTAGCACAGTACCTGGTACATACTAGGCATTTAATAAATATTGGTTGAGTGGTATAGTGGAAATAGGGTTGGATTTGAAGTTAAAGGATATGGAATAAAGATCTCTCATTGCAGAGAACAAGTCCATCTGATTATTAATACAATTAATACCTTATGAAATTTCTTTCTTGCCCAGTGGAACTTTCACTGCTTTCTCCCAGTGGTCAAACCTGAGGACTATTTTTTGATGGCTGATTTAACCCATGTTCTGAAGGGGGCCAGGGAAGGAGAGATGGAGAAAGGAAGCAAGGGATTTCTCCCATCTAATTTCTACCGGCTCCCTACAAGCTAAATCCATTGAACCTCTTCTACAATCTTGTAACACCAAAACTGGGTCAGCCAGGAATCAATGTGAGGAAGAGGCACTAGAGAATAGTAGTAACTATGATTTGCAATCTTTGATTCATTCTGGTTCAGAATCATAGGATCAGTAACAGAAGAAAAGGATGTCAGAGATCCTTATAGAATCAAATAGTCTTATACTGAGGTCTGTGAACTTTTAAAAAATATATTTTGAAAACTATATCTCAAAAGAACTGGTTTCTTTTTTATTTTTTGCCTTTCAATACAATTATTTTGAAAATGAGTCCAAAGACTTCACTAGACTGCCCCAAATGGTCCATGACACACAGAAAAAGTTAAGATTCTCTGATTTAACCCAAATCTCCTTGTTTTACAGATGAGGCCCAGGAAGGCTAAATGATTGCACAGAGAAAGCAGGTAGCAGAGCTATGATTTGAATATATTTCCTCTGACTCAAAATCCAGTGGCATTTACATAATATTACTCTGTTTTCCATACATGTATTTTATCTAAGAGATATTTCTAGAATGAACTCCTCATGAAGAATTTTAGACCTCATATAATTTTATGAAATATAGTTTTTCATTTCAAATAAAATTGTATGCATATTATTTTTGCTCTGGTGTACATATATGCACCTTCGTCTATTTAAAAGTGCACATGTGCATACACACACAGAGACACACAAAATAAACCTATCTCCTTCAATAGCTATTCATCCTCTCTCTAACTCCTGAATGTATTTCAAAAGTATCCAGCCCTGCCCTTTTTTCTTTGTACAACCTTTCCTTTGGCAATCATATTCATTTCCATAGTTTCAACTATTATTACCATCATGACTGCTGCTTCTTTATTAATACATCTGAACTCTCTTTTCAGCTCAATGGCCACATCTTCAATTGCCTAAACATCATCTGAAAAATGGGTGGATTGGACCAGATGACCTCTCTGATCCCTGACAGCTTGAAATCTATGACACTATGATTTCCACCTCAATATGCTACTGTCATCTCAAATTCAACTTATCCTGTTTAATCTATCAAATTTAACATGATCATCTGTAAGTTTCTCCTTTTAATTTCACTATTGTACCATTAAGAGTTTGGAACTGTGGGGTTATATTACTCTTTCCTATCCTCGTCCTTTTTTAATCAGAGAGACATCAAGCTGTTTACTTTCTTTTTTTTTTTTTTTCTTTTGGAAGCAATTGGGCAATAAGTGACTTGTCCAGGGTCACTCAGCGGATTAGTTTCTGAGACCAGATTTGAACTCAAGTCCTCCTGACTCCAGGTTCAGTGCTCTATCCACTGCACCACTTAGCTATGCCCTCCAAGCTGTTTTCATTCCATCTTCACACCTGCTTTTCTTTTTTTTTTTTAATTTTTTAGGCAATTAGGGTTAAGTGACTTGCCCAGGGTCACACAGCTAGTGTCAAGTGCTTGCTCTGAGGCCAGATTTGAACTCAGGTCCTCCTGACTTCAGGGCTGGTGCTTTATCCACTGCGCCACCCACATCTGCTTTTCTAATCTCACTGCCACCACCCAAGTATCAGGCCTCATTTTCCTAAGAACCCAGTTAAGCATCAATCTCCTGTCTCTAATCTCTTCCTCCTCTAACCCATCTCTTTCATTTGACTGGCAGAATAATCGTTACTATTCATAAATATAGGAATGTCATTACTCTGCTCAAAAATCTTTAGTGACTTCCTATTGTCTGCCAAATATTGTCTTTGGCTTGGCATTCAAGGCTTTCTGCTGTCATGTACCACCTGACTTTTCTAATTTCATTTTCTTTCATTTTCCCCAACAAGTTCTACATTGCAGTTAGAATGATCTGCTCTCTGATCTTCATCTTACTCTTTGCTCTCTGCTTTTGTGGCTTTGCTTACTCTATTGCTTGTGACTGAAATATGCTCTTTTCCAATTTTATTTCCTTTTAAATTACTGCTCATTCTTTAAAAGTAACACAGACAACGTCTTCTCTCAGAAGTCTTCACTGATTCCCTAACTTCTTACGACACTTTGTTCATAATTTCTAACATATTTAGACTGAAGGGAAAAGCAATATGTTATAAGTGATGAGTACTGTGTTTGGAGTCAGAGGCTCTCGGTTCAAATCCCAGCTGTGCTAATTATTACTTGTGTGACTTTGGTCAAGTCACTTAACTTTTTTTGGTCTTATCTTCCTTATATGTAAAATGAAAGGGTTGGATTATATGATCTGTTCAGTCCATTTCAACCTTAATTCCTGTAATTAGAAAATTGTATATCATAATTAACTGTTTGCAATTGATCTATTAGTCTATAAATTTTGCAAGGGAAAAGGTCTGTCTCTTATATAATCTTTGTATTTCCCAGAGGTACCAAGCACAGAGTTCTATGCCCAGAAGGCATTTAATGATGATTGCTGAATGTTGAGTTAATTAATGATGCAAAGGGGAGCAATAAATGTGATGCAAAGAATCAGATAGTTTTAAGAGGTCTTAAGAAGAGAGAATTATTGAGCTTTAGAAAGAGAAGACAACTTTATACCTGTTGTTACATGATTCAACACTTCAAAATATTCGTGATTTCATTATGCAGCGTCAATCCTCCCAAGTCCTTTACTGCTTTGAAAATGGTCTTTGTGAATTTCTCTTGGAAAAAAAATAAGTTATCGTCTAGTAGCCAATCCTCTCCAGCCTTGACTAGGCTTTTAGAGAAATTCTAAGCATTCTTGATTAAAAGACTAGGACAGGGTAGACCCTTTGAAACACAAATACAGTAGATAATAATAAATAAATTTGATCAATTCCAAGGGGCTAAATTATGACCTGGGCAGCTGGTAACACAGTGGAAAGTGTGCTGAGCCTGAACTCAGGAAGACTCATTTTCCTGAGTTCAAATCTGGCCTCAGACACTGATTAAGTCACTTAACCCTGTTTGCCTCAGTTTTCTCATCTGTAAAATGAGCTGGAGAAAGAAATGGCAAACCACTCTACTATCTTTACCAAGAAAACTCCAAATGGGGTCATGAAGAGTCAGATATGACTGAAAATGAATGAACAATAACAGCAACAAATTATGATCAAGTGTTTACATTTCAATAAGGAGAGGAGATATAAATGTCCCTTCAGAGTTTTCAAAAGTCATAGAGAAAATAAAGAAGGACAAACATAAGACTTGAGGGTGATTTTGTTTTATTTTCTTGGCTTTAAGAGAGGAAAGAAAAGAAAGCAAAAAAGGGAACACTAGGGAAAAATGAGAAAAAAGAGGAAGAATATTATATTTCATATATGTGAGATATGCCAGAAAAGCATACAAATATGGAGAAAAGAGTAGGGAAGTGGCCATCTAATGAATTTGACTCTTGTCTGAATCAGTCAAAAGTGAATTTGGTATAGAAATACATTGAATTCAATAAGAAAACAGGTGGAAACAAGGAAGGGTTATGGGGGTGTGTTGAGAGAGGATAGAGTTGGAGAAGTATAGTCACAAGAAAAAAAAGCGAATTTTAACTTTGGAAGGGAAATCATAAAGGGTTTTGATAAAAGGATATAAAGAAAGTATAAGAACCAATAACTGGTATATGTGCTAGGTGAAGAGAGAAGGGGGAAAGAAGTGGGATAAGAAAATTCCAATTATATGTTTTTTAGTATTGATCCCATTCCTTTTACTTCCTTTCTTTCTTTATAAAGGTGGTGGTAGGATGGACAAAGAAAGGAAAAAGCATAAAAATGTATGATGGAGAAAAAAACCAAGATTAATAATTACAACGGTGAATTTGAATGGGGGTAAATTTACCCATAAAATGGAAAAGTATAGTAGTATAAAGAGATTAAGTGATTGAGGATTATGGGATCATAGATTTAGAACTGGAAGGTACCTCAGAGGCCATCTATTTTAACTCTTTCATTTTACAGTTGAAGAAACTGAAGCTCATAGAGGTTAAATAACTTCCTCAAGACCATACATATAATTGATCACCTTTGAAAATTAAACATCTTGGGGGCGGAGCCAAGATGGCAGAGGGAAAGCAGTGACTTGCTAGAGCTCTCCCTCAAACCCCTCCAAAGACCTATAAAAAATGGCTCTAAACAAATTCTAAAGCAGCAGAACCCACAAAAAAACAGTGAAACAAATTTCCAGCCCAAGACAACCTGGATGGCTGATTGGAAAGGTATATCACGTTGGGCTGGGAGAGGAGCGCAGTTCGGCATGGGCACGCAGGCTGCAGTGACCCTGGAGTAGGCCTCAGAGGACTGAATCGTGGGCAGCTGTGGCGGTTTCCAGATTTCTCAACCCACGAATGCCAAAGACTACTTAGAAGGTCAGTGGGAAAAGTCTGTGACTGCGGTGAGAGAAGAAGCTAGGTCTCAGCCACAAGTCCAGAGTGTGCCCTCGGGGCAGCAGCTGCCTCCTGAGCTTCTGGCCCACAGACTGAGGGGGAATCGAGTGGCTGATCAGAGGGGGGTTGCAAGGATCTCTTTGCCAGGGCTGAGGCAGAAATCTCTTGCTTTGCCCGTGCTTGGATCTGAGTCACAGTTCTGAGGAGTGGTCCTGGGGCGAGGAAGAGTGCTGGCAAGGAGGAACCCTGGTGTGGTAGAGCTTGTTGTGGTGGTGGAGAAGAAACACCTCACCCCTTATCATACCACCTTGGAAGAACTGACACTTTTCAGGTTCCTAGAAGTATCTGTGAAAACAGCTGTACAAACCCCCAAAGCTTGGGACAGTACATTCTCCACATTGGAAACAGACTCTTACCTTAACAAAGAGTTTAAAACTCAACTAACTGGTTGGGATCATGAGCAAGCAGTGCAGAAAGAGTCAGACTATATTATCTTGCTTTGGTGACAAAGAAGATCAAAACATACAACCAGAAGAAGAAAACAAAGTCAAAGCTCCTACATCCAAAACTTCCAAGAAAAAATATGAATCAGTCCCAGGCCTTGGAAGAACTCAAAAGGGATTTTGAGAAGCAAGTAAGAGAAGTAGAGGAGAAACTGGGGAAAGAAATAAGAGTGATGCAAGAAAATCATGAAAAGCAAGTTAACAGCTTGCTATAGGAGACCCAAAAAATTACTGAAGAAAATAACACCTTAAAAAATAGCCTAACCCAAATGGCAAAAGAGGTCCAAAAAGCCAATGAGGAGAAGAATGCCCTAAAAAGTGAACTTGGACAAATGGAAAAGGAAGTCCAAAAGATTACTGAAGAAAATGCTTCTTTAAAAATGAGAATAGAGCAATTGGAAGCTAGTGACTTTATGAGAAATCAAGACACTGTAAAACAAATCCAAAAGAATGAAAAATTAGAAAACAATGTGAAATATCTCATTGGAAAAACAACTGACCTGGAAAATAGATCCAGGAGAGAGAATTTTAAAATTATTGGACTATCTGAAAGCCATGATCAAAAAAAGAGCCTAGACATCATCTTTCAAGAAATGATCAAGGAAAGCTGCCCTGATATTTTGGAACCAGAGGACAAAATAGAAATTGACAGAATCCACTGATCTCCTCCTGAAAGAGATCCCCAAAGGAAAATTCCTAGGAATATTGTAGCCAAATTCCAGAGTTCCCAGGTCAAGGAGAAAATTTTACAAGCAGTCAGAAAGAAACAATTCAAGTATTGTGGAAACACAATCAGGATAACACAAGATTTAGCAGCTTCTACATTAAAGGACTGCAGGGCATGGAATATAATATTCCAGAGGGCAAAGGAGATAGGATTACAACCAAGAATCACCTACCCAGCAAAACTGAGTATAATTCTTCAGAGGAAAAAATGGTAATTCAGTGAAATAGAGGACTTTCAAGCATTCTTGATGAAAAGACCAGAGCTGAATAGAAAATTTGACTTTCCAATACAAGACTCAAGTGGAACATGAAGAGGTAAACAGGAAAGAGAAATCATAACAGACTTATTAAGGTTGAACTGTTTACATTCCTGCGTGGAAAGATGATATTTGTAACTCATGAGATCTTTGTCAGTATTAGGGTAGTTGGAGGGAAAAAATTATATGTATGTGTGTGTATATATATATATATATATATATATATATATATAGATAGATAGATAGATAGATAGATAGATAGATGGATGGATGGATGGATAGTTAGATAGAGGGCACAGGGAGAGTTGAAGATGAAAGGGTCATATCTGGAGAATAAAATTAAGGGGTGAGAGAGGATTATACTAGGAGAAGGAGAAAGGGAAAGGTAGAATGGGGAAAATTATCTCACAAAAAAAACAGAAAAGAAAAGGCTCTTACAGTGGAGGGGAAATGGGAGAAGGTGAGAGGGAATGAATGAATCTTATTCTCATAGGATTTGACTTAAGGAGGGAATAACATACACACCCAATTGGGTATGGAAATCTGTCTTACCCTGCAGTAAAATAGGAGGGGAAGGGGAAAAGAGAGTAGGGGGATGATAGAGAGGAGGGCAGATTGGGAAAGGGGGTAATCAGAAGAAAATACTTCTGAGGAGGGACAGGGTCAAAAGAAAGAATAGAATAAATGGCGGGGGTGGGATAGGATTAAGGGAAATAGAGTTAGTTTTTCACAGCATGTCTACTATGGAAGTGTTTTGCATAACTGCACATGCATAGCTTGCCTTTTCAATGAGGGTGGGTGGGGAGGGACGAAGGGAGAAAATTTGGAACCCAAAGTTTTAAAAACACATGTTTAAAAAAAATGTTTTTATATGCAACTGGGAAATAAGAAATACAGGGAATGGGGTACAGAAATCTATCCTGCCCTACAGGAAAATAGAAGGGGAAGAGGGGGGAGAGATAGCAGGGAAAGCAGACTAGGGGAAGGGGTATTCAGAATGCATGCCATCTTGGGGTGGGGGGAGGGGCGAGATGGGGTGAAAATTTGGAACTCAAAATCTTGTGGAAGTAAATGTTGAAAACTAAAAAGAAAAGAAAAAAATTAAATAAAAAAAGTAAAACAAAAAAATTAAAAAAACAAAATAATAAAAAAATTAAACATCTCTCTTGACTATAATTTTCTCATATATAAGATGAATAAATTGAGTGATTACTTCTAAAGTAATTTATAATTCTAACATTCTATGTTCCATGCCCTAATATTGCTTCTAGCTCTATTATTCTATGGTTTTGTGGTTCTTTGGCCAGTGTGACAATGGACTTGGAGTTAGAAGACCATGGTTCAAACCTTACCCCAGACCCTTAATACAAGAGCTTCATGGAAAATTCACTTAACTTCTGAGAAATTTAGTTTCTTTATTTGTAACATGTGGACAAATAGTACCTCTCAGAGTTGTGAGGAAAGTCTTTTACAGTCTTTGAAATGTGAGAAAATAGTCTGGGCGAGTGGCACACACAATCCTTGCTGCTGGGGAGAATAGGACTGGTGCTCATTTGAGTTCCAGAATTCTTAGTTACAGTAGGACTAAAGCTGACTGGGTGTCCACATTAAATCTGGCACCCATAGGGGCATCCCTTGGGAGAGAAGGGCTATAAGGATGTCTAAGGAAGGGAGCAGCAACCTGGATCAGAAAAATAGAGCAGATTAAAGTTTCCATGTCAATCAATATTAGGATCAGACCTTTGAGTAGCCACTATACCTCCAGATTGGGCAAGATAGGGACACCGAATCTCAAGAGAAAAAAAAAAAGTGAGGAAGCGTACTTAAGTTGAAACAGTAGGTGATTGGGTTAGACATTAGGAACAATTTCATCAAAATGATTAACCCACTAGAAAAGTCTACTGAAAAAAGTTAGGAATTTTCAGTTTTAGGAATTATTGGCATCATAGATGAAAAGTTAGAAGAGATGGACCTTAGAAGTTATTGAGTCCAATTCCATCATTTTACACATGATAAAACTGAGGTACAAAGAACTTACATGACTTGCCTAGGGTCATACAACTAGTAAGTATTTGAGGTAGGTTTTGAACCCAGGTCATTCTGACTTCAAGTCCAGTATTCTGTCCACTAGACCTGAAAGCCAAATCCTTAAGATGGGTTAGAATGGCGATAAGAGTAGATCAAATGGGGTCTCAACATTTCTTTTTCTATTGATCTAGACTTATATGTATTACTTTTTCACCCTTCATTCATATATGTTAGGAAGAAATGTACCTGTAACTGACTAGCAGTTTGAATTGCATAAGATTTTCAGTCCCAAATTGTACACTTCTGCAAATGCTCAACTCTTTTATACTAATATTCTCCTGGTGATGCTATATGGTTATGAATCATGCTCCCATAATAATTTAAATTGATTAAAATTCATTTGATTTCTATTAATTAACAAAATTAATTAAAATTACAAAGGAGAATGGAAAGACTCCATGATGGACATAAAAAGACTGTGTCATATTAACAAGGATAAATTGTAGGGGACAAGCTGCACAAAAGATATTTTTAAACATTAAAATTTATTTTTCTTCAACTAAGAAAAAGTTATTTTTTTTTTCTTTTACCCATCTTTCTCCCCATTTGGGAAAAAAGAAAAATAAAACCATTGTAACAAACGTGTAGATAGTCAAGCAAAACAAATTCTTAACCTTGGAATTTGTCTCATTATGCACCCTGAGTCAATTACCCCTTTGTCACTGTTCTTCTGTAATTGTGGTTGGTCACACAAAGGACGTTACCAAGGATATATAGGCCCAGAAAAAGAAATGGACCAACCATGTAGTGAGCATGAGATGCAGCAGAGAGCACTCCCAAGTGGCACAGGGACAACCAGAGAGACTAACAGAAAAAGAGGAAGACCTACAACTAGTTAGGTAGATCCTCTATGGAGCATTTATGAAACGGCATAAGGAAAATGATGGCCTACAGGGTTTGTAATCTACATCAGAGGAAGAAATAACCACTTCAATTAAATCACAGTTTCACTGATGTTACAAAATGACAAAGAACAAACACGGCCCCAAAAAAGAGATATGAAAAGATACTGCTTGGGGCAGCTAGCTGGTGCACTGGATAGAGCACCAGCCCTGAAGTCAGGAGGACCTGAGTTCAAATATGACCTCAGACCAAACACTAGACACTTACTGGCTGTGTGACCCTGGGCAAATCACTTAACCCCAATTGCCCCCCCCCAAAAAATAAAGAGAGAGAGAGAGAAGATACTTCTCTCCCTTTATTTTTTAGAGGTGGGGGGCTATTTTCAGATCTTTTATATTGTGTTAATTAGTTTTGATGATCTTTTCTCATCTTTTTTATACATTTTTAAATAGTTTTTATTTTATGTATTACTTTTGGGGGAAAGGGAAGGAATATGGAGGAAATTTAGGTAATGTAAAAACATAAGATATAAATATTTATTCTAAAGAAAAAAGTAAAGTATGCTTTATGTTGATCTTCATTTTGTTTTATTTTTCATACTCAAGAGGTATTTTTCTTTCTCTTTCAAAATTTGCTTCCTGGCAAGTTTATTGCTGACCTCCTAGTCGGCCAATTATATGTGTGCACATCTGACATAGTGATATATAACTCTTAAATTTCTTATGCACCTGGGTACGTTTAAACCATGATTTCTCACTTATGCTTTATAACCTCTCATAAAGTTGTTCTTAATGATTTACCTGTCGGGTTGTGGAACAGGAAGCATTTGATTTTTCCTGGTAGCCAACAGTAATTTATAGATGGCCTTGCTTTGTACGTCCTGGGGAGTATAAACAGCGTTTCGAGCAGGGAGAAGATAGGCAGGAGAGGGCCTCAGATCCTAGGGAGTGAGCACAGTCCATTCTCTTGCTGTTGTTCAGTCATTTTCAGTTGCATCTCACTCTTCGTGACCCCATTTGTGGTTTTCTCAGCAAAGATATTGGAGTAGTTTGCCATTTATGTCTTTAGTTCATTTTATAGATGAGGAAACTGAGGCAAATAGGGTGAAGTGACTTGCCCAGGGTCACACGGCTAGGAAGTGTCTGAGGTCAGATTTTGAACTCAGAAAAATGAGTCTTCCTGACTCCAGGCCTGGCACTCTATCCACTCTGCTGCCTAGCTGCCCCCGATGTGGCCATCCTCTGGGCTACACCTTTTGATGAGGGGCCATGGCTGAAGATCTGAAAAACATCTGCCCTAAAGAAACCAACCAGGCTATAGGCAGGAATGAACTTGTCTAAAATGTTATGTTTGTAACACTAGTAGGAAGAATGGAATAAGTCTGTGCCAGGTACTGTTAAGTGTTATATAAATATTATCTCAATCGATCTTTACAACAACCCCAAAAGGTAGACCCTGTTATTATCACTGTTTTATATTTGAGGAAACTGAGGCAAACAGAAGTTAAATGACTTGCTCAGGGTCACACAGTCAGCCTCTCTGAGGCTGTATTTGAACTCATATCTTCCTAACCCCAAGCCCAGTACCCCAATCCACTGTACCACCACCAGCTGTCTCTGTGCTTCCTGGGCTTCTGGATGTTTTATTTTATTTTAAATTTTATTATTATTATTATTATTGGTTTGGTTTTTTTTTTTTTTGCCATCATCTTTGTTGACAGAAAGATACCGGTTACAATAGTCCCTGAGGAAGGGTCTTTATTTACCCTGTAAACATACATAGTTGTTTATATGTTAATTTCTTCATTGGAATGTGAGCTTCTTCGGGGCAGGGATTGTTTGTGCCCATTGTTGCACTTAGCCCAGTGCCTGGTACATAGTAGCTTAATAATGAGTATTGACGTGCCTAAATTTGCTGACGTGGTGGTGGTGGGGGGGGTCCTATCTGTTCTCTCTTACTTACATGGCCACCATCCTAATTCAGGCCTTCATCACCTCTCACCTGCAATACTCTCCTAATTGGCTTCTTTTCTCAAATCTTCTCCCCCCAACCCCCACCTTTTTTTTTTTAGCACCCAGAACAGCCTAGTGATATTTCAAGAGCATCTGTGTGACCATGTCATTCCCTTGTTCAGTAGACTACAGTGAGTCTTCATTGCCTCCTGGTTAACTATAAACTTCCCTGTTTGTTATTTAAATGACATCTCACTCTGGTTCCTGTGTACTTTTCAGGCTTATTATATATTACTAAAATGTACACAATCAAATATCCCATCTGCTCTTTCCAGGTTTTTCATGGGCTCTTCCTCATGCTTGAAATGTATTACATTCTCAGCTTTACCTCCCAGAATTCCTAGCTCCTTTCAGAGCTCAGTCCATGTGTCACTTCTTATATGTGGCTTTCTACCCCTAATTCTGCCCCCCAGCTACTATTGCCTTACTGAAATTTCTATTTACATATTTTGTATAGCTTATGTGTGCAGTGCTGTACTCTCCAATAAAATGGTATCTCCTTGAGGTCAGACTATATTTGTTCTTATATTCCCTGGGGGTCCATCACAGTCCCTGTAACATGTTAAGTGCTTAATAAATGCTTGTTGATTGGTTGGAACATAAAGAACAGGTACAACCAGAATGGTAAGGGAGCATGAGATACATTGGGTATATTTTTCCTGGAGAAGAGAAAACTTGGGGGCACATAATCCCTGTCTTTAAATATTTGAAGGACTGTCGTGAGAAATGGAGATTCAATTCATTCTGCATGATTTTAGAGGGCAGCACTAGGAAAAATGAAGCAAAGTTGTCAAGAGGCAGATTTTGGCTCACTGTGAAGAACAATTTTCTAACAAAAAGAGCTGTCCCACAATACACAGGCAGCCTACTAAACAGTGATAGAGACATCACTGAAGTATTCTAAAAGTTTCATCATTTTATAGAAGGCTCATAAAAAGTTAAAGTGGGAAGGAGGCTTATGGGAAAATTCAGATTTGAGAGAACCCCAGAGTCTCCTCATTCTTTGGAATTGAATATTCCTTCTTCCATGTCACATAGCAGTGTAGTTGTGGAGGTTGGTTTGAATAACTTTTAATGTATTTATGACTAAGTTCTTGTGATTCCAAGTACTCACCGAATATTTACAGAAAATAGTTGGAAATAAATTCCAGTCAGTGTCTTCTAGGGAAAAAAATCAGGAAGTTAAGAGATCTGGGTTCTATTCCCAGCTCTACTCCTTACTACCTATAAGACCTTGGTCGCTTGTCTCTCGTCCTCATCTTCATCATCTTTAAAATGAAGGGGTTGGCATCAAATTTACATGAAGATGGAAATAGATAATGTTAAAGGGTCTGCATGAAGACAGATATACTGATACAGTATCACAGGTATGGATTGGTCCAACCATTTTAGAAATCAATTTGGAATTAATGAGGTAAGGTCATAAAATAGCTTTATATCTTTTGATCTAGCGACTCCCCCCCCCCCCCAACTGGGAATATATTCCAAGGAGACAAATTACAGGGGAATAAAGGTTCAATAGAAAGTAAAGTTTCAGTCTTGGTCTTGGAGATCTAACAGAGAAATACATTTTCCTTTTCTCAGTCAAGAGATGGAGACTATGAATGAAGAAAATGGTATATGCCGTCAGATGCAGTTACTGAGTAATTTGCCTTTGCTTAATGTGTTTTGTTGTTGTAAGAAAACATTTAATGGGGTCAGAGTTTAAGGAGAAACAGCAAAAGTTTACAAACAAGAATTTGTTTGTAAAACAGAACAAAAAACATTAAAATTAGGTTTTTTTTAAATGAGGGGGTTGGCAAAGAGATAAAAATGGGAAAAGGACCTACATGCACAAAAACATTTCTAGCAGCTCTTTTTGTGGTGGAAAACAATTGGAAATTGAGGGGATGCCCATCAATTGGAGAATGGCTGAGCAAGTTGTGGTATATGAATGTAATTGAATACTATTGTGCTGTAGGAAATGATGAACAGGTGAATTTCAGAAAAAACCTGGAAAGACTTACATGAATTGATGCTGAGTGAAGAGAGCAGAACCAGGAGAACATTGTACACAGTACCAGTAACATTGCGTGATGATCAACTATGATTGACTTAGCTCTTCTCAGCAATACAGTAATTACAAAAGACTCATGACAGGAATTGTTAGCCACATCCAGAGAAAGAGTCCAAATGCAGATTGAAGCATATTATTTTCATTTTTTTGGTGATTTTTCCCTTTTGTTTTGTTTCTTCTTTTATGACATGACTAAGGTGTAAATATGTTTCAGTGATTGCATATATATAACCTATATCAGATGGCATGCTGTCCTGGGGAAGGAGAGGGAAGGGAGGGAGGGAAAAATTGAGAACTCAATATTTTATAAAAATGAATATTAAAAACTATCTTTACAAGTAATTGGGAAAAAATGAAATACTATTTACAAAAAAAAATAAAAAAATAAATGAAGCGGTTGGAGAATCTGGTCTCTATACTCCCCTTCTTTTGCTTCAACACTGTATGATTCTAAGAGAATAAATGCATGCAAATAATAGTGGAATGGCCTCTTGATAAGTAGAAATCATGCACATCATTTGGAAAAGGTTTCTATGCATCAGAGAAGCTGCAATTAGAGTGCCCTAAAGTACTTTCTTGTTTTGCAAAGAAATACTCTGAAAACACAACTCAGGCAATTTCTTTAAAAATGCATCTAAGATTTTGATGTTTGGTATGAAAATGAATGCAATCACATTGTACTGAAACAGAAACCTGTAAGCAACCTTTAAAAAAGAGACATTTGCTGAAAATTTATTGATTGTTTGAAGGGAGGAAAATGAGGGATGGATAATAAAGTACAAGTTGCTATATTCCCTGTCCCAGGTGAAAAATGTTAGCTTATGAATTCTGAGCTATTGTTGATGCAGGAGGGGCTCATTTATCTTAAGCAGACATATAAAAGAAAATAAGTGAAATATGATTAGGGCTGCACCACTCAGTTAAGATTAAATTCTGAAGGTGGCAGACACTGCTATTTGGTGAAATCCTCCAGCTAGTTCAAGTGCGATTAAGATTTGGGGCTTTGTGATGTTAAAAATGCATTAAGCATACCTCTCCAAATAGATTCTTTTGCAAGGCTAGATGCCTCAGGGGAGCTTACATGCTTGTCTTCTCTCTGTTTTCATTAGGAAAAGTTGTAAGTTATACAAGGCAGTGTCTTTTAGGAGACTTCATGTTAGAGCTTCAAAGAACCCAGTGCCTAATGCTACTTCTGGAAATGGTTTCCAGGGTTTGTTCAGAAATTTGAAGTTGGGATCCATCATTCAACTTAGTTATACCCAAGTTGAGTGTTAGCTAGTAAGCTTATTATTCTTCACTGCATTTTTTTGATACCTGTCCTTCATCAGAAATATAAACATCCCTATTCTTTTTTGTTTTGTTTGTTTGTGGATGAGTGCTTGTGTGTCTTAATTATCAAAACCCCTAGTTTTCCTTTGGCTCAATGGTTTGCTCATTCTGCCCCTAGTGCCATACATTTACAGTTTGATGAGACCTTGGAGAGCACCAAGTCTAACTCTCCCTCTACCTCCCTCACCTCTTCCACTTTTAAAATAAGAAGATACTAAGGCCCAAGCAGTTTAAATGATTTCTTGCAAGGTCACACAAGGAGCAAGCAGTAAAACTAGACTTTGATGCTAGGTCCTCTGGTGCCATATCCAGCATCCTTTAACTTGGCCATTTTCTCCTCTTATAATCTTTTGTTTAGAGCTAGAAGGACATTCAGAATAAATCAATTAATCATTTACATTTAAAGCATTTACTAAGCACTTGCCATGTTCTAGGCACTGGGTTAAGCATTGGAGATACAAAACCAAGTATCCTTGTTTTACGGATGAGCAAACTCAGTTTCAGAGAGGTTAGGTGATTTACCTAACATCACACAGGTAGTAAGTGGCAGGGCCAGACCTGAATCTGAGTACTCTTACTCCAAACTCAACATGCATTCCATTGAGCCTTCTTTTGAGACTTCTTCCCTATAGCAGCCCTTTCACATGTATAAATACTAGGTTCTATCTTTGTAATTATATTTGAAGTCCCTTGAAAGCAGGTACCTGTGATATGTGTGTATATGCCCAATGCCAGAACAATGCACTAGCAATTTGGATGTTTAATAAATACCTACTTTTGTTAATTTCATATGTTCATAGATAAAATCCTAAACTCCCAAGCAATATGATCATAAAATTTAAAAATATAAAATAAACTTCTGCAAGGGAAAAGTTCCTTCTTTTTGTTTTCAACCCCCTTTGCCCCTTCTACAACAATGTAAGTATGATTTTTGGCCTTTTCCTCAAAGCCTTCTAATAATTAGAAGACAAATCTTACTGGAAAAAGAAAATCAATCACTACAAATTCAACTGAAATTGTCATCTATCAAGGAAATGATGGCATGAACTTGCTTATTGGTCTCCAAAGCAATTCCTCAAACCCAATTGCCTATACAGCCAGGATAAATAATTAAATAGGAAACCAGATTCCTATTCAAATGGCTAAACTCAATATGAACAGAATGGTAGAACCAGAAGAAAAGTATTTCTGAATGGTAAGATGGAAAGTATTGATCTTTCCTTCACTTGTGCTAGGCCTCTTGCTTAGAATATTCTCCCTATCCCCTTTGATTCTGCAAATTCTACCCATCTTTGGAGGTCCAGCTCAAGTCATACCTCTTCTATGAGATTCTTTCCTTGTCTTCTCCAGGTCTCATTGATCTCTCCCTTCTCTGAAGTCATAATGAATTATAGTGTCTCTTTTCTGAATTCCTATTACTTTGAGAAAGTAGAGTTGTATGACAGAAAGAATTATGGACTTGGAGAAAGATGTGGGTTCCAATCCACTTTTCACAGTTATTAGCAGTGGAACTCTTGACAAGTCACTTAAACTTTTTGAAACTCAGTTTTATCATCTATATATTGGGGATAATAAAACCTTAGGTAATTATTTTCCATGGTTATTTCTAGATTCATGTGAGATTATATATATAAAATATTTTTCAAGAGTCAAAGTCTTCAGGGGTGGAGCCAAGATGGCAGAGTACAGGAAGTAACTCAGATTAACTATCTCACCCTTCCCTTCCAAAGAACTTTAAAATAACTCCTCAAATTAAATTCTGGAGAGGCAAAGCCAACAAAATGTCAAAGTGAGGCATTTTTCCAGCCCAAGACAACTCAGGTTGTCAGCAGGAGAAGTACCTGTGACACAGGGCTGGCGGCCAACTTAGAACACACCAGCAGCAGGCCTTGGAGGTGACTGTAACAACAGCAACAGTAGCTTCAGGACCTCTCAATCCAGAGACAGTAAGGGGTCAAAAACTTATCAGAAAGAGATTATAGGGAACCCTTTGCTGGCACTCGGTGCAGGACCCTGTTGAATTGCACATACATAGTTCTGGGTCACAGCTTCAGGGGTGCACTAGCACTTGCAGCTGTGGGGGAGCAGGGGCCCTGGTCACAGTTCCAGGGAGGAGAAGAGGGTTTGTGTTACTCACAATGGAGTAGCAGCCCTGGTCTCAATTCCAAGGCAGAAAGGAACACTAGCTCTTCTGGTTGTAGGACATGAGTTGATGTGGTCACAGTTCCAGGGCCAAGAGGAGCACTACCAATTGTGGGTACAGGGAGCAAGGTCTCTTTCTGGGTAAAGAACAGAGCACGGACCAGAAGAACAGCGACTACATCTCTCTTTGGATGATCCCAACTTGGAACCACTGAAAACTTACAGACCCTTAGAAATAACTCTGAAAACAGAAGGAAAAAAAAAAAAAACCACGAAGCTTAGGAAAGTGCCCCCTGTACCCCAGGAGCAGGTGGGGGAGAAATGCCTAAAACTCACTGTTGTTGGAATTGGTTCAAAGAGGGAATAACATACACTCATTGTGTATAGCAATCCATCTTATCTAGCAGGGAAGTAGGAAGGGAAGGGGCAAATAAAGGGGAAGGTGAAGCACTAGTCACAAGCAAAAGTCCTTTTGAGGAAGGACAGGAGAGAGAGAGACACACACACACACACACACACACATACACACACACACACACACACAGAGAGAGAGAGAGAGAGAGAGAGAGAAACACAGTAATCAGAACTATGAATGTTAATGGGATGAACTCACACATAAGATGGAAGCAGAAAGCAGAATAGAATGGATTAGAAATCAGAATTCAAATATATGTTGCTTTTAAGAAACACAGTTGAAGTATACACACACACAATTAAGGTAAGGGGCTAGAGCAGAATTATGTTTTAGCTGAAGTAAAAAAAAAAAGAGGTAGCAATCATGATTTCAGGCAAAGTAAAAGCAAAAACAGACCTAATTAAAAGAGATAAGCAGGGAAACTATCTTTTAAAAGGTACCATAGACAATGATGTAATATCAGTATTAAACATACATGCAAATCTAAGGAAAGATTAATAGAATTGAAAGTAAAAATACCATTGAACTCATAAATAAAACAAAGAACTGATTTCATTAAAAAATAGATAACCCATTGGTTAATTTGATTAAAAAAAGAAGAAAACCAAATTACTAGTATCAAAAATTAAAAGGGTAAATGCACTACCAATGAAGATAAAATTAAAGCAATTATTAGGAGACTTTTTGCCCAATTATATGTCAATAAATCTGATAATCTAAGTGAAATGGATCAATATTAAAAAAAATAAATTGCCCAGGTTAACAGGAGGGGAAATAGAATGCTGTTTCCCCTTCTGTTAACCTGGGCAATTTTTTTTATTTGTATTACAAAACAATAATCATGAAAAATATCTAGTACTAGTTAAAAAAAGTGATGGATCGTGGAACAAATTAGTTGCTCTATACATGGTAATAAATGACCATGGTAATCAAGTGTTTAATAAACCCAAATACAAGAATTTTAAATGTATTAGTACAAGAATTCACTATTTGACAAAAATTGCTAGGAAAACTGGAAAGCAGTTTGGCAAAAACTAGGTAGAGTCCAACATCTCAGAGCATATACCAAGATGAAGTTAAAATGGTTTTATGATTTAGACATAAAGGGTGATATCGTAGATAAATTAAGAGAACATGGAATATTTTACCTGTCTGATATATGGGTAAGGAGAAATTGGACTCAGGGTCACATAACCAGTTGATAGTAGTGGCAGGCAGAGGAGAGCCTGGAAACCAGATCTTCTTAATCTGGGACCACCCCTTACCTCCCAGGCTATCCACTCAGTCCCTGACAATATTTGTTGAGTTGTTTTTCAGTCATGCCTGTCTCTTTGTGGCCTTATTTTGGGTTTTCTTGGCAAAGATACTGGAGTGGTTAGCCATTTCCTTCTCCAGCTTATTTTACAGATGAAGAAACTGAAGTAAATAGGGTTAAGTGACTTGTGTAGGCTCATACATCTCTGGTAATATATATTCTATAAAGGTCAGAGGAAATAACATTGGAAGATTATGACATGGTGAAGAGAATGCAGAATATACCCATTAGAGCTAGAAGCCCTGTGTTTCTAGGCATGCAATTGTCCTTAAATGAATTTACCACCAGAACCAGTTAGGTGTCAGTTTTCCCTTGGGTTGACAAAGATGAGGTATTGTAGACTCTTAGAACTCCCAGCAGAAAGTGAGACTCTCAAATTTTGCATCTCTTCCAATGAATCAACCACACTAGACTTGGTGAAGAGAATGGAGATGAGAGTGGGCTGATGCATGTAGGTGGTCTATGTAATCTGGAAAGGATTAAGGGATTTTGTAAAGTTTCTCTCTGGAGAATGTCTCAAGGGAAGGAACTGACAGCCTTTCCTGGTAGCAACTCTTAAAGATATGGACAATATTTTTCCAAGCTTAAGGCAAATCTACTTAAGCAACATGCATCCTTTCTCTAGATTCCCAACAGGAACATGGAAGCTGTATTGACATCCTGGTACAGTTATTAGAGTTCTGAATTTGGCATCAGAAAGTCTCAAATCCTCTAATACTTAGAGTGACCATGAACAATTCATTTAACCTCTATGATCCTCAGTTTCATCATCTATAAAATAGGAATAATATCTGTGTGGCCTATCTCATAAGGTTGTTATGTGGGTCAAATGAGATAATATCCAAATGTTTACAAAAATAAAATTGTTGTATAAATGTCAATAAAGATGATGCCTGATGATCTTGGTAAAGATGCTGTCAAGCTTACTGAAAGTTTCTTGGTTGGAGTCATTAGTCATGAACTCAGCTACATTCACTAATGTGCTACTGCAATGCTTATGGATTTTAATCAACTCTTTTCCCACCCTCCTATTTGCCTCCAAATTAATTGGTGAGAGATGAAATCTTATATCTCATCATAATTGAGTCTTTTAAATGTATCTTGGAATAAGGATTTCATGAAAAGTCATCCAAGATTATGTTAAGAAAGTGATTAAAAAGTCCATACTCTTTGATGCAGAGATCCCACTGCTAGGCATATACCTCAAGGAGATCAAGGAAAGAAACAAATATTCCACATACACTAAAATACAGCAACACTTTCTATTGTAGGAAAGAACCTGAAGCAAAGAAACAAAAGCTCATCTATTGGGTAATGGCTAAACAAACACAGTATGGTACATGAAATGTGGTGTTATATTATTGCACATAAGTCACAATGAACAAAATGAATACAGATAAGCATGGGAACTGATAAAAAGTAAAGTAAATAGAACCAAGAATAATTAGAAAATCTAAATAGAAAGAACTGCAAAAAAAAAAGACCAAATGCTGGGCAAATATAAGGTCGAAGCTTGGCTCCATTGAATAGATAAGAAAATATACCTCCCATCTTTCTTCAATAGAGGTGGAGGAATAAGGAAGCATTGCATATGTTGTTAGACTTGGTTGTTGTGTTTGTTAGTTTTGCTGAAGTGAGGTTTTCCCCTCCTCTTTCTTTTTTCTGTGGATGGCCCTCTGAGTAGGGGAAAGAGGGGGCAGGATCCATTAGAAAATATAGATGGTATAAAAATAAAATATATCATTTTTAAAAGAAAAAATATTTTTAAAAGAAAAAATATCCAAGACCATAGAAAAGATAGTAGTCAATTCTCAATTTTCCATGATAAAGGAGAGAAATGGTGTCATGAATGATCCAAATCAGCAGACCCTCCCAATATTAAGTGTATTTAGCTTTATACTGTATTACATGGCTTGGGACACAGGAAATTTATCTTAGGGTTCTATTTTAAATATTACTGTGTATTCTCTGAGCACATATCAACTACTATTAGAGGGAAGTGGTACAGCATTAATCTAATGGCAGTCATCTCTGAAACTTTAAAAAATGTTATTGATAATCACGTTACTTCTAGAATCTCAGGTACTTCAGAGGTTATCTGGACTAACTGCCACCTGAAGCATGTATACTCTCCCCCAAATCCCACACAAGTGACTATCTAATTTCTAGTTGGATAACTTTTGTGCTAACTAATAAATTAATTAAATTTATTAATTAATTACAATCTTATTAATCATAAATCATTCAACAAAAATTTTCTAAGTGCTTAGAATGTGCCAGAATTGTCCTAAGCAGTGGAGATAAACGCTAATAAATGTCATCTCAAAACTTTTAAATGAAATCCTGGCAGAAAGACTCTAGTAATCTATCTATCTATCTACATACATACATATATAGGTATATAGATACATACATACATATATTTACTGTAAATAAGTTAGTTTATACCAGAGAGACAAGGGCAGTTCAACATTATGAAAACAATTAAAATAATCATAGTAAAAACAAAACCATCCAAATGTATGCGATTACAAAAAAGATATAGGAAAATAGTCTGAAAAGTACAATACTCATTTATGCTAAAACTCCTACACTGAATAAACATTTAAGGACCTTTTAAAAAACATATAATAAAAAGTATGTATCTTAAACCAAAAGCAAACATCATACGCAATAAGGAAAAACCAGAATATTTCCCAATAAATTTTGTTCAGTTGTTTCAGTAGTGTCCAGCTCTTTGTGACCTTATTTGGGGTTTTCTTGGCAAAGTTATTGGAGTGGTTTGCCATTTTTTTCTCCAGATTATTTTACAGAGGAGGAAACTGAGGCAAACAGGGGTAAATGACATCCCCAGGTTCACATATGTGTCATGAGTATTTGAGGCCAGATTTGAACTCACAAAGGTGAGTTTTCCTGACTCCAGGCCAAGTACTATATCTATTGGGCCACCTACATGCCCTTCTAATCAATAGATATATGAATAAGGCAAGAATGTGCCCCCTTTCCACCGTGTTTTGACATGATTCTAAAAATGTTAAAAAGAGCTATAAATCTAGAGAAAGAAATTAAAGGAATAAATATAAACAAAAAGGAGACAAATATATCCCTATTTACTGGATTTACTTAGAAAGTATGAGGATTTACTTGGAAAATCCTAGAGAATCAACAATAAAACTCATTTAAGTAACTAATAGTTTTGTCAATATAAGAGAATGCAAAGTAAGTATAAAAATCAATACCATTTCCATAGAGCACAAATAAAATCTAGGATGATGTAATATAAAGGCAAGTCTCACTTGGGGGAAAAAAAACTTTTAAAAAATGTCTAGGAACCAACCCATGAAGGCACACTCAAGATCTGTATAGCTACAAATAGAAAACACTCCTTAGAGAAATAAAGAATAACCTGAATAACTAGGTGGTTATTCATTGCTCATGATTGGGTGAAATCAATAAAATAAAAGAATGATGCTACTAAAATTAATAGACAGGCATAACGTTATACCAGTCAAAATATCAAGATGCTATTTTATGAAGGTAGAGGAAAAATTAAAATTCATTTGGCAGAAACAAAAAAATCTAGAATAAGAAGGGAAATAATGAAGAAAAGTAGAAATAAAGGGGAAATTGTACTTGCAGACCTTAAATTGTACTATGAAGCTCTAATCATGAAAACTATTACATACTTTTAAAAATAGGAAATGAAATTAGTGAAACAAATTTAATAAGGAAGAAATAGACATACCTAACTTAATAACACAGTATTTCATAAACTTGAGAAGATAAATTACTTGGGAAAGAACTTTCTTTTTGAAAAAAAATGTCAGAAAAGCTTGAAAGTAGTTTGTAGAAATTAGAACAATCACCTTACACTGTATACCACACCAAACTCAAAATGGTTATGGTACATGGAGAAAAGGTCACTGGACTTAGCAAATATATGTGTGTGTATGTACACATATATACACATACACACATATATGTACATATGTACATATACACACATATATACATATATATAAAGAGAGGGAAAGAGAGAGACAGAGTGAGAGAGAGAGAGAAAATAGTGAGCTGGAGAAGGAAATGGCAAACTACTCTAGTATCTTTGCCAAGAAAATCCCAAATGGGGTCATAAAGAATCAGACATGACTGAAAACTATTGAACAACAACAAGCTTAAGTCAAGTGGTTGGAAAGAAGCTGGATTGCAAGGGGTCGAAGAGGAAGTGAGATGTGAGGTTTTGTTTTTGTTTTTTTGGTAGGAGTTTGGCTGTGAAAGAAAGGAGAGATTATGAAGTACCTTGAGAGAATAGTAAGGACCAGCAAAGGGTATTTTTGTTTTCTTTTTGTTTTTATTTTCTTAGGATGGCAGAGGACTGGATATGCTTGAAGGCAGCAGGAAAAGAGGCAGTGGATAAGGACACATTGAAGATGAGTGAGAGAGAAAAAAAGATCCAAAGGGCTGGCTGCCAGAGGTGACTAGAAAGAATGGATTAAGGATACAAATAAAGGGGTCATTGTTGGCAAGGAGAAGGGACATTTATCTTTGGAGACAAGGAATTGATCACTCCTTGAATTCCCATTGCTGGAAAGGTATAAGTATTAGAAAGCATGGAACCAAAATTCTGATTCTCATTGGTAGCACATCTGTCCTTTTCTAAGTGAAAATCTTGCAAATATATATTTTGTAAAATAATGACCATGTATGTTGTTTTGAGCCTCACTTCTATAGGCTAAATGAACCTAGTTCAGTTAACAGGTTTTGAAAGCAGATTAATGAGGTTTGGTTGATTTTATATTCTGTTCTATTTGTAATACCCATGAATTATTTCTTCCCTAGTATTATAAACAGCAATTAAAACATGCTAGCAAATTCATACCTGACTACTATTTCACACAACTGATTGTATTCAGCTATTTCAAATGACTAAAGGAGAGGATCAATCGGAGTAGTATGGTACATTGGGGGAAAAACAAAAACAAAAACAAGCAAACAAAAAAAAAAAACCCAAAACACTCACCCTATAGTCAGAAGGGCTTGGTTCATTCTTGACCTCTGATGCTTAATGCCTGCAGGATCTTGAAAAAAATCACTTATCTTCCATAACCTTCCATTTCCCTTTCCATAAAATGAGGACGTTGGAACAGATGGCACCTGAGGACTATTCTACATCTAGTTTGATGATCCTATCATCCTATGGTTCAAAGTTACAAATTCCATCACCATGTAGATCAACTTTATTTTGTGATGGAAACTGCACTTCTAATTCTCGTCTTGTAAATTCTTGTCTTGTAAATGTTTGGTCATAAGGAGGATTAGGTAAGAGTGTATACATAAAATAGCACAAATCCATCTCTACTGTTGTAAAAATAAATTAAGGTATAATATTTGCCAATGATGGGTCAATGCCTTTGTCCTCTAATATTCCTAACCAGGAAGTACAGTAGATTTCTTAATTAATTGGGGTCATGGTTGGAGCTCTAATAACAATAATAATACATCACACCACAAGCATCTGTTTTCTTTAAAGTACGTTCTCCCTATGCCAATATAGACCTCAACCACTCTACAACTTAGTATTTAGTACTTAAAAGAGTTGCTGTAGTAAAACAATTCATCATCCCACAGCCAACCTCTTGGTGATTCTCTCCAAACTTAGCTATGCTCATCCTCAAATAGCAACCAGTCAGTATTTATTAATCATCTACTATGTGCCAGACACTGTGCTAAGTACTGGGGATACAAAGACAAAAGTGAAACAGTCCTTGCCCTCAAGGAGTTTGTATTCTTATGGACAAACAGTCCATCACTGGGCCTATATTTAAATCGTTTCCAGCTTCATAGGACATACTAGAACTTATGCTCTTCAAGAATGGCCTTTGATAACCTAAGGTTACCTCTACACCATTATGAGACATCAGAAGAGAATATTATTAGAAGAAAAATAATGATGAGACAGTGAATTTTTTTAACAACTTTATATACTTCTAAAGGGTAATATTTTTTCAATTATGCAAGACCCTAGGCCTTGATTAAAAGTGTCAGTACGTGAAAATATTATTTTAGCTTAGGTCCATGCTGTGGATTTAAATCACTTATGAAAATTAAAATTTTGTCACTGACCGAGAGGCAGTTATGACTGAAGACAGAAGACCTTTATTTACACATCTGACTTGGGTTGACAATAGAAGCGTAAGTAAGACTCCAAGAAATGTTCTAAATACTATTCTTTTACTAAGGTAGCAGTCTTTATCTATAACAGTATATTAAGGGCAGTACATTATATTACCACATTTGGATACCATTGTTGTCCTCCAGGAAGTATATTTCTACCCCCACTTCTCAGTCCCAATTATCAGGAAAATAGCTGAAGAGAAATTTTGGGAGTAAATTCCAAGAAACTTTTTTTTAAACCAAATATTCAATACTTACTATGGGACATTAACAAACTGTTGTCATTGATAATTAAAACTTAACTACCCTCTCTGTAAATAAATAAGCAAAATATAATCTGCAATGGAAGCTCTGTTTTTACTTTTAAATCAACTATTACTTTTTAATTTGTGAAACTTGGCAAGCTACAGTCTCCTCCTCATTAATATTAACACACTGCTGTGAGGACCCACACACATTTTGAAAGAATTAGTTGTGTTAAGAGCACAGTCTGGAAAATTCTTAATCAAGTTAAGTACCACAAGATTGAAATATCCAAGTCTTTGGATCTGAGACTTAGCTAGAAAGAGCATAATAACATGGAGAATGTTAATTCCCCAGCATCCCATTTATTCATGTGTCAGAATCCCAGAAAACTCACTGTTTAGAATTCAGACAAAAGGGGATCCTAGGAGCCTAGATCTAGATATGGAAGGGACCTTAGAAATTATCAAGACCAACCCACACTTTTTACAGAGGATCTGAATCCCAGAGAGGTTAATAACTTTCCCAAGGTCACACTATAAGAGGCGGAACAAAAATTTGAACCCATTTCTTCTCCCTCCAAAACTAACACTTTTTCTACTGTGTCACCATGAATCTTTAGGATACTTCTGAATAATAATAATAATGATGATGATGGATCATACTTGTATAGCACTTTACAGTTTATAAACCACTTTTCTCACAATTCTATAAAATGATTAGCACATATAATATGCAATATAATAATAGCATTTATATAGTACATTTAGGTTTACCATGTTACTTTAGAAATACTATTTCACTTTATCCTCAAAACAATCAGGGGCAGAGGGAGAGGAAATATTAGTATTAGCCCCATTGTACAGATGAGGAAATTAAGTCAGGCAGAAATTAAGTTAATTGTTTTGGGTCACATAGCTAGTCTGTATCAGAGTACAGTTTTGAACTTAGGTCTTCCAGACTTAAGGTCCCTTGCTTTAATTATGTGTCAACAAATGTTACTGATTTTAATGGACTAGATATCTGGTTACCCAATCACTTGCAAATAATGTCATGTTAGAAGCTTCAAGTGGCATGATTTTAAAAAAAAATCTTTTTTTAAAATATATTTTCTGTTCCAAATTCTCTCCCTCCGTCCACCTTTCACCCCACCCATTGAGAAGGGAAAAAATTTATGATACATATGAAGTCATGCAAAACATATTTCTGCATTAGCTATGTTCGGGGTAGGGGAGTGAAGGGAAGCAAGAAAAACAAAGTGAAAAATGTGCACTCTGAGTCCATGAATTCTCTATCTGGAGGTGGAAAACATTTTTCATCATGTGTTCTTTGGAGCTGTGGTAGATTATTGTATTGATCAGAGTTACTAAGTCTTTCACAGTTGATTATCTTTACTATATTACTGTCACTGTGTACATTATTCTCCTGGTTCTGTTTTGTATCTCATTGTATCAGTTCATATGAGTCTTTCCAGTTTTTTTTTCAGAAACCATCTCTATCATTTCTTAAATCACAATAGTATTCTATCACACTCATATTCTATAACTTGTTTGGCGATTCCCCAACTGATGGACATCCCTTCAATTTCCAATTCTTTGCCACCACAAAAAGAGCTGCTATAAATATTCTTGTGCATATGCATCCTTTTCATTTTCTTTGATCTCCTTAGGTTATAGACCTAGTAGAGATTTTCTTGGGTCAAAGAGTATACATAGTTTTATAGAAGTGGCATGATTTCAAAATAAAGAAAAGTAGGCTAAGGACAGCAGCATGGACCCACTGAGTACATAGTCAAACAGCACTACATAGATCAACATGACCTTGACTCTACAAAAAGAAGGCTAATAATATTTAACACATTGCTTAAAAGGGCAATGAGCATATAACACCTTTTAGAAATGTTTTTTTTTTTTTGGTGTGGGTTTTTTATTTTATTTTTACCAAATGGCTACAGCCATTCAGTACTTCAACACTTCCCCGAGTAATGTAAACTTCAGTTACCTAGAAAACTCACTTCATTCTCTGATGGTTCCAGAGACTGTGTTACAATGGCTTCTCCTTATTTTTTTAAGCATTTTATATTTTTATTTTTTTCTTAATAGTATTTTTCCAATTACAGGTAAAGATAATTTTCAACATTCATTTTCATAAAATTTTGAGTTCCAAATTTTTCTCCCTCCCTCCTCCCCTCCCCAAGAGACCAAGCAACCTGATATAGGTTATATATGTGCAATCATGTTAAACATATTTCCACATTAGTTGTGTTGTGAAAGAAGAATCAGAACAATAGGGAAAAACCATGAGAAAGAAAAAAAAGTAAAATGAAAATCATATGCTTCGATCTGCATTCAGACTCCATAGCTCTTTCTCTGGATGTGGTTAGCATTTTCCATCATGAGTCTTTTGGAATTGTCTTAGATCATTGTTTTGCTGAGAAGAGTTAAGTCTATCACAGTTAATCATTGCACAATGTTACTGTTTCTGTGTACAGTGTTCTCCTGATTTTGCTCACCTCATTCAGTGTCAGTTCATATAACTCTTTCCAGGTTTTTCTGAAATATGCCTGCTCATCATTTCTTATAGCACAATAGTATTCCATTACATTCATATACCACAACTTGTTCAGCCATTCCCCAGTTGATTGACATCCCCTCAATTTCCAATTCTTTTCCACCACAAAAAAAGCTGCTATAAATATTTTTGTACATGAGGGTCCTTCTCCCCCACCCCTTTTTTATGACCTCTTTGGGATACAGACCTAGTACTGGAATTGCTGGATCAAAGGGTATGTATAGTTTGGTTGCCCTTTAGGAATAGTTTCAAATTGCTCTCCAGAATGGTTGGATCAGTTCACAACTTCACTGGCAATATATTAGTGTTCCAATTTTCCCATATCTTCTCCAACATTTATTATTTTACCTTTCTGTCATATTAGCCAATCTGATATGTATGAGGTGGTATCTCGTGATTGTTTTAATTTGCATTTTTCTATTCAATAATGATTTAGAGCATTTTTTTTATGTGACTATAGATAACTTTAATTTCTTCATCTGAAAACTGCTTGTTCTCATCCTTTGACCATTTATCAACTGGGGAATGACTTGTATTCTTATAAATTTGACTCAATTCTCTATATGTTTTGGAAATGAGGCTTTTATCAGAAACACTGGCTATAAAAATTGTTTCCGAGCTTTCTGCTTTTCTTCTAATCTTGGTTAGATTGGTACATTACATTTTTCAAAAAGGATTCTCATCTCTCATATGCAGTTTGGCTGATAGCAGCTGTTTTCCTTCTAGCATCTATTTTCAGTCTTGGAAAGCCCAAGGGCTCAGGAGCAGGGGAAAAAAGTAAACACAGACTTTCCTAGTATTTTACTAGTACTTTAATTTAGGTATGACTCCAATACTGTAATTAAGGAAAGGACAGGCAGTCAAGGGACCTGAGGTTTAAGTCTCAGTTCTAAAAGTAGCTGTATGACCTTTTGACAAGCCATTTATACTCTCTGGGCTTTAGTTTTCTTTTTTGTAAATGAGGCTACTAAAGTACATGATCTCCAAAGCCTCTTCCAGCTTTAAATCTAGAATTTAGGAAATATCATTGAAAAATATCACTAAAAATCACTGAAAATAAAAATCTTTTATAATGTACTTCTTAGTTTGGCTTATACAACCCTGTTGTATGTTTCTCATGATATATCTTATCTATGATATATGATGATTATGATATATCTAAAGCAAAACTGAATTCAATACAATTGACTGCTAGCAATGAGTATGAAAAGTAAACTGTAACTCTTCAAGGTCTCTCATAGAGACCTTGAAGTTAGTCTCCATAGAAGGTTGTTGGGAAAACTTCTCAATCATTTTTACCATTTAAACCATCTTTCACATCACACAAAGCCTTGTAATGGACAGACATTAAAATTTATGTGCTATCACAGATCACTATGAGGATAAGGGTAGGATGGTAAAATCCAGAATTACTACAGTATCATTTCAGTGCGTCTGAATGAGAAGGGACTGTAATTGCTTGTTAAACTGAGCATCCTTTCCAGCTAATAAAAAGTGAAGCTGTCAGTAGAAGGAAGACTTCTTTCTGTGATTTCTTTCACAACCTCATGTTTTATAGGAGCACAGAATCTTAAGGTTGGGAGTAAGCTCATATCTTTTCTAGTTCAAGCCATCATCAAAGGAGAAATTCCCTATACAAGGCATAGTGAGCTTTGTTCTGAAAATGATCCTTCTCTTTTGGAGAAGTTTTCCATTTCTTTTAAAGATAGAGCTTCTCCCAGTAGTTTTGTGTTACTTTTTGCCCCTAGGGATGATGTCTTTGTACATAGGAGTCTGGGCCCTTCAGAGAACTCAGTTTAAGGCCAAAAGAAAAATATTTCCCTTCTGTGGAATTTACACTTTGGAGTTACCCATATGATTTTTCTCGGGTTCTTAGGCAGACCTGGCTTCTAGGATGTCTGTTGTAGCAGTATTTATAAAGTTACTTTTCATGGTTAATTTTGTGAAGTTTCAGACTAGGAAAAAAAAAAGTGAATGGAGAAGCAAAGGTGGAAAAGGCCAGAATTGGGTCATCAGATCCTTAGGATAACCTCTGGACAATTTGCTGGATTTTGCCCAAGGACAAGGGTAAAACAGATCCTAGGTGACATTAATGTCACAGGTCATGCAGCAAACATGGCTAGCTCCACTGGGATGAAGACAATTGCCAAGTGGGGACCAAGATTTTATGATCAGTAACATTTTGTTTATTTGTAAGGTAGCTGCAGCAAAGAACATTCACTTCATTACCAGTTATAAATGACCAACTTGAAGGTTCAAAATGACATCTTAAACTATATGTCCATTATATGTACTCGTGCATATATTAGCATGTATAAATGAGCATATGTATATATATATAATTTATGTGCATATATACATGATGCACATATGTATCTCTCTGTCTCTCTCTCTCTCTCTCAGCTGGGAGGGAGGACTATACCCATGATTTCATGGGCATCGGAAAATCCCAGTGTAGAAACTTCCTTTAACAAAGCAGATTTGCAATTATTCTGTAATTTCCAGGCTTAGAAAGTTGTCTGAGACACTTAGTGATTGAGAAACTTGCTTCTAAGCATGTGTCAGAGACAATACTTAAACCAATGCCTTCCTGACTCTGCAGCTAGCTCTCTATCTACTACATCCCACTGCCTCTCATTTAAACTTCATTTCAATTACCCAAACATATATTAAGCATAAACCAGCTAGTTCAAAGCAATTTCAAGAGAGAAGGATTGTTCATAATTGAGATAGACAGGAAAAACATCCCCTAGAAGGTGGCACCTGAGCTGGGCTTTGAGGAAGGCTAGGGATCACACACTATAGAGGAGTCAGTGCATTCCAGACACAGAAGAAGCACTTGAGTCCCAGGGGCAGGAGATGGAATGCTGTGTACAAGGAACAGCTTACAGGTCAGTTTGACTGGAACAGAAAATACATGAAGAAAAATAATATGGAATAAGATTGGACAGGAATCATGGTAAGTTCCAAATGAATCTACAACCTAAATATATACGGTCACATTTTTTTTTAATTAGAGAATGAGAAGGACTGAAGGAAATATTTTACAACTAGGAATAGGGAGAAATTTTTAACCAAACTAGGAAGGTTATAAAAGAGAAAACATAATTTTGATGACATAAAATTAAATTTTTTTGCAAAAAGTACAGCTAAAATAGAAAGGGAAATGGGGAAAAAAACTGTTTGTATCTGACATCCCTGATAAAGTTCTGCTCTCCAAGACATCAATCAATCATGTATAAGACCAAGAGGCATTTCTCAACATGTGGTCAAAGGATATAAACAGTTTTCAAAAGAAAAAAAACTATAAACTATCAACAACTACGGGAAAAATGCTCCAAATCACTAAAATAATTATAGAAATGTCAATTAAAACAATTCTGATGTTTCACCTCCTGGTAATAAAATTGGCAAAGATGATGAAAGATAGAAATAGTGAATGTTGGAGGGGCTGTGGAAAAGCAGATCACTAATAAAATATTGGTAAGGCTGTGAATTGGTCCAACCAATTTGGAAAAAAAAAATCTGGAATCATGCAGTGAGAATTACTTAATTGCTTATATCTTTTGACTCAATGTATACCCCCAAAAGGCCAGGGAAAGAATGAAAAACTCTCTCTCTCTCTCTCTCTCTCTCTCTCTCTCTCTCTCTGGAGTAGAAGGAAATGGATAATCTGAAGGACAGGTAAAGATCAGCTTATTGAGGGCTTTGAATGACAGGCTAAGGAATTGAGACTATTCAATAGATATTAGAGTTTTGAGCAGATGAGTTATGTGTGTGTGGGGATAGTGCTTGAATATTAATATGACATTACAAGACAAGGCAGATAAATCTGTTAGTAGGTGAATGCCACAGTCTAGGTTCTGAATTAGAATGGTAGCAGCAGAAATGGTATAAATTGTAGTGGCTCTCTATTATCTCTAGGACAAATCATAAGCTCTTTTGTTTAGCATTTAAAGTTCTTCACGACCTCCCGGTCTTACTCATTATTCCTCCCTACCTACTCTATGGCCTTGTCATAATGACCTATGTTGCTTTTATTTCCAGATGACAACCCATCTCTCCCATATCTGTGCTTTTTATCAACTATTTCCTATGCTTGGAATACTCTTCCTACTCAACTCTGCTTCTTAAAGTCCCTGGCTTCCTATAAGACTAACCTTTATTGCTACTTTCTTTCTTGGTTATCTAAGTTCCTAAAGCCTTCCTTTAAGGTTACTTTCCAACAAATATGTATATATCTTGTATGTCCCTATTTATGTACATGTTGTTTCCCTCATTAGAATATAAGCTCCTTGAGGACAGGACTGTTTTTTACCTTTTTAAATATCTTAGACACTTGGCACAGTGCCTAGCACATAACAAGTGTTTATTAAATTCCAATTGATTGATTGAGCTGGAGACATGCTGTAAAGGTAGGATAAATAGGACCCAGCTAATTGGAGGAGAGAGGAAGATAAAGGATTCAAAGATGGAGAATGATTATCACTTGCACAAACTGGGAACTCCTGATGGGAGATTCTTTGGAAAAAACAATAAAGAGACATGTTTTAGACATTAAGTTTAAAGCCACAGCTGGAAATCTAAGGTTTAGTTGACACTGGGGAAATGAGAAAGAAAGCCAGATGAGAGATCAAGATTGGAGCTGCAGGACTGGGAGATATCCAAATAGAGATGGGAATCACTGACCAGCTCTAATAAATATTATTTAGAATTTAAAGCAATGTTAACTGGTCATAAAATAGTACAGTACATCATTCTGTGGCTGGGGAATTGCACCTCTTTCTCAGAGAGTATCACTTCAATCACCTATTGCAATCTGCTCATTCTGGGCCTGGGCAATTGCACCTCTTCCCAGAAGGCATTACTTCAATCCCCCATTGGCCAGTTAGATGACTACATGGCAATAGAATGTACCCTTAGCCCTAGTCAACTACTTGTAAGGCATGCTATTAGTTTCAAAGGGAACCAGGATATAGATCGTGTGAAACCAGTATAAATCCATCCCTTCTGCTGGAAGGAAAACATAAGTTCATGCTCAGATGATGTTGTTGAATTTGTAGTTACACATATAAAGATGATAACTAGGGAAAGGGTGTCTGGCCCTATGATTTCACTGTTGTAGGCAATTCTCAGTGTAGAAATGTCCTCCAGAGATACAGCTAGGTCAAAAAATACTTGTTGATTGATTGACTGATATGACCTTAGAGAATTCCCTGGGGACACTGAGAGGTGATGTGGCTGACCATGGTTGCACAGTTAGGAAATGAACTTCATTCTTCCTGACTCCACAGCTGGACTTATATTTACCATGTCAAGCTACCTCTCACAAAGAACAAAGAACAAAGAAAGAACAAAATAATACAAGCTCCTTGAAGTCAGGAGTTATTTTCACTTTTTCCTTTGTATCCTCAGTGCTCAGCACAGTAGTTGGCACATAATAATTCCTTTGTAAATACTTATTGATTAATTAATTAATATTCTTGATCAAACTTCCTACCCAGATCTCCTGGGTTTGATGTTTCAAAACCAAACACTTTGAATTGGCTTAACTCTACTTACATAGTCTAGGGATAAAATCTATTTTGAAGCCTTGTCATATGCCTTCCTGGGTTTTTGATTCTGCAATATCCAGTGAGAAAAATGCTATGAACATTTTGGCTACAATGACCTTGTGTGACCTTTTTTAGCCCAAAGAGGCAGAATCCAAAACTTCCAATCTCTTAGATTCCATATTGGCTAAAGGACTAAAGTTGTGGTCCTGGCAACCATCCTGCTTTTCCTAGCTTTGCATCTTATTAGAAGCCAGATGTTCCAGTCCAACCATGGAGACATAGGAAGGGAAAACAAAAAAAGTTTCTCCTCCAGTGATGCTGGGACCAGCTTGCCAGCATCTTAGTTCCCTTGGCTCCTGAGTCACTGCCTTAGTGGTCTCATAGACATCCCAAGCAGGTGGTATTGTATTCAGCAATGAATAATGAGCCAAAAGAAACAGGAACACCTCTGTTCCCGCTTGATTCACAGAAAAACTGTGCATTTGGGGAAGTTCCTTTTAGGAGTCACCTAACTCACTATTCTGGGCTTTTAAAGAAATACTCAGCTCCCCTCAGTTGTTTTCGATTTTCCTCCATCTTCCCCATCAAAACTTGCTCTCAGATAAAGGAATCTGAAAATCACTCAAACTGAAGCATAAATGATTTATAAGTCTTAAAGCATTATCCTCCAAGGGGAATCTGCATTCTAGCAGGAAGGCTTCTTCAAGGATCCAAAAATCTGAGATTTTATTGGTGTGGGTGTGGTGCAGTGAATTGATGTAGATTTCCAGATCTCCATGATTTAGAAGTCCTTCATGAATTGTTATATTCCTCCAACTTCCCCTGTGCCCCCATAAAAGGTACTATCTTATGGCCAACATCTCTACTTAAAAGGCCCTACAAACTAAACGAAGCTAGTTCTTGGAGGTCAGACATCCCGGGCTTATAGAAACATTAATCTAAAAGAATGAACCGCTAACAGTAGGGTTTCAGACATCAGTAGGTGGATGGGAGAAATTACCTTGGATCATAACTGACTTTTTCCGTTATCATAAAAGTCATACACTAGAGGTTATCATTTTCTTCACTGATACTAATAATGATAATATTTGCATTTTATAGCACTTCAAAAGACATCTTAATAGCACTTTAAAATCACATCTCTTTATCCACCAACCTTTCACAAAAATCTTGGGCTAATTCAGATAGGGAAGGGATGTTTTGCATCTGAATTTTGTAGATGAGGGAGCTGAGACACAAAGAGACTTAAATTTTCCAAAAATATCACGAGTAGTCAATTGACTGAGGTGAGTTTAACACCCAAGTCTCCAGAATCCTAACCTGATGATCTTGTTTTACCATACTGACTTCCTCCCTCATGTTAAAGGTGGGATTTTCACTGTTCTCTTGGAGCATGGTGACATTTCTTACTCTATCGTTGAATCAAAAAATCAAAATCAAAACAAAACAAAAACAGAATCATAGACCTAGAGCTGCAGTGACTATTTAGTCCATCCCCTAATTTTACAAAGGAGGAATGGAAGCTCAAGAAATAAGTGGCTAAGATCACCCCCTGATTCAAGAGCCACATCAAATCCACAAGCATTGATTAAGCACTTACTATGTGCCAGGCACTGTGTTAATCCTGGGGAATACAAAAATAAAGGCAAAAAAAAATAGTCCTTGCTCTCAAGGAGCTCACATTCTGAGGACACAATTTATATAAAACAATGTACAATCGATGCATACATATACATACACATACATACATAAATATACACAGGACAAACTGAAGACAAAATCAGAGAGAAGGCAATAGGGATGAGGAGACTGGACAAGGTTTCGTGCAGAAGTTAGCATTTTAAGGAAACCAGGATGCAGAGAAGAAGTGGAGCATCCTGGGCCTGATGGTCAGCCTGTGAAAATACGCAGATAGGGACGTAGAAGGTCTTGTTCAAAGAATAGAACGGATGCCACGGAATGAGTAAATTAAATTAAGACTAGAAAGGTCAGCAGGGGGTCACTTTATGAAGGGCTTTAAATGCCAAACAGAGCATTTTATATTGGGTCCTGGAGGTAAAAGGAAGCCGCTGGTATTTATTGAATAGGTGGTCAGACTTTGCTTTAAGATGATCACTTTGACAGCTGAGTGGAGAACAGATGAGAATGGGAAGAGAGATTTTGGCAGGGATACCAAACAACAAGGTATTCTAATAATTTGGGAATAAACAGCTAGGTGGCACAGTGGATGGAGTGCAAGGCCTGGAGTTGGAAAGACCTGAATTCAAATATGGCCTCAGACACTTACAAGCTGTGTGACTCTGGGCAAGTCACTTAATTTCTTTTTAAAGCTTCAGTTTCCTCACTTGTAAAATGGGGATGATAATAGCACCTACCTCCCGGGGTTGTTGTTAAGATCAAATTAGATAATCATTGGAAAGCGCTTCGCACAATGTCTAGTGCATAGTAAGTATAATATAAAAATTATTATTATCACCACCACCATCATCATCATCAAAATCATTATTATTACCTGAATCAGGATGGTGGCAATATTATAGGAGAGAAAAAAGTGTACAGGAGAGATGTTGGGAATGTAGAATCCTTAAGACTCTGCAACAGATTGGATATGGGAGGTGACAGAGAGTAAGGAGTCAAGGATAATACAGATTTTTGATCCTGCAAGGCGTGAAGGTTGGTAGGGCCCTCAATAGTAATTCAACAAGCATTTATAAAGCACTTTCTGCACTGCGTTAAATGCTAAATTACAACTGTCAGAAAATCAAGAAGACTGAAAAATCTCACTTCCTTATCAGTGACCCCAAATCTCAAGGGCTATATCATTTAATAACTCGTATTTCTATAGTGCTTTAGAGTAGATAAAGTTCCTTTCTCATAGAGGTCCTGGGAGTGAGATAAAGAAAGTCAGGACAATTATTATTCCATTTGCAAAGAATGAAAGGACCTTGGGTATCATTTAAATCATCTAGTTTGTTTTCATGTTGTCTCTCTGATTAGACTAAGGTGCTTGATAGCAGGGACTGTGTTTGTATTTGCTTTTTTTTGTATCCCCAGATCTTAGGATAGTGTTTAACACATAATAGGTGCTTCCTAAATGATTATTGACTTTTACTTGACTTAAATCACAGAATTTCAGAGTTGGAAAGGTCAAATCAATTCAACAAGCATTCATTAAGCACGAGCCTGACAAGTATTCATCCAAGTTTTGCTTAAAGACTTCTCATGAAGGGGAATATGATGCTTCCACACATTCCACTTCCAAATAAATCAGTTAGGAAGCTTTTCCTGACCTTGGATCTAAACCTACCCCTTGGCAGCTTCCATACAATTCTGTCCACCATCTTGCAGCTGAGGAAAGAGAGGCTGGAGAAGTGACTTTCTCAAGATCACACAGCATGTTTATGGTGGAGTCAGATTTAGAATCCAGGCTTCCCAACTCCTAGGCTAATGTTCTTTTGATTATACCACACTCTACATTTATTATACCTGTTGATCTCTAGTGAGAAAGGAAAACTTTACCTAAACCAAATAAGAAGACAACTTTAAATACATAATTAGATCATAATAATTGCTAGCCTTCCAGAAACAGGTTCAAACACTCTTCTGTCCCAAATTCCTTGTCAGGTCATTGTTTTGAGAAACAAAACAAAACAAAACAAAACAAAACAAAACTTCGCTAGTAAAATTGCATGAGAGATAGATAAGAAAGGTGGAGAGGGCTGAGATCAGAGTTGTAGAGCTGTGAACAATAGTTTGGTGGTAGCTTTGTAAGGGCACTTAAGGATTTGGAGTCAGGAAGACTCAGGTTTTAAATCCCTCCTCTGATACTTATTAGCTGTGTGACATTGGGGAAGTCTCAATCTCTATGAGCCTTAGTTTCCTTATCTGTTAAATGGGGATACTAGTACTAGTCAGAAAAGGTACTGAAGAAAACACTGGGTGACTACTCTTGAGTATGAAGCTCATGGCATTTATGAGGTTCAAGTGAGACCATCTATGTTGTATTTTACCAGCCTCCATGTTCTATATAAAGGTTTGCTATTATTATTATCATCATCATCAATACATCATGTAATCAGTGCATACTTAGGCTGACTTCATTGGCTAGAGAATGGCTTAGAAAAACTTAAAGATGCAGGCAACTATCTAACTCTTCTACTGCTTGAAATTTAGTGTTAGTCTCAAAAGCCAACATAATGGCAGGATAGTGAATGCTGCATTAGTTGGATTATTTCTTTGTTCCCGGGTAGCATTTCTGCTCTCTCGATGAAACAAATATACAAAGATTGTGATAAATAAATCATATGTTTTGTTGTCACTGTGCTCTAAAAGAAACAATGAAGCTAAAAAAAAGATTCCTTAAGCAGAGAAGAAGAAGACGGGAAGAAATGGAATTCGAAATATACTTTCAGTCTACTTCTTCAAGTTCATTTACCATTGAAAATGGCTTAGATTCTTTTTTTTTCTCCAATTTCCTGAATTAACACTCAATTTCCAAAATTGCTATTCTTTTGCAATTCAAGGATCTCGTTTAACTGAAACTTCTTCTAGGCACATAAATTTCTATCTCTCTAAAAAAGAAATAATCCCCACCGAGATCACAGTGCTAAGGTCTATTTCAGGGCAAACCTGTGACTTCTATCAGAGACATCAGCTGGTCTGGACGTGTATTTTTATAGTCAAGGATTAGTTCACATATCAGGAGCCTGATTAGGAATCCCAGCGTTGTTATTAGAAGAGAAACAGCCTGCAGAGGAGCCCTCCCTAGGGTAACAGCTTCTCTTTACAGTTATACTACCGAAATGAGCCCAGAATTTAGCATTCACTGCATCACAATTCTCTGATATAGAACATTCTGTAACCCAGGGAAGCATTATATGCCTTATTTTCTTATAAGCACTTTTCTTCTTTTTTTCTTCCAGTTTTAAATGAATGTGGCTTGCCCTGAACTTAACATCAATGTCAAATGATTCACATTGAATCCTTACACTTTTACAACCTGATCATGATATGTTTAATAATAATAATAAGAATAAGAATAATAAGAATAAGAATAAGAATAATAATAATAATAGTCACTATAAAAGAATATTGGGAGTACTATAGTACTAAGCATCCTCACTGTCTCTTCCTCCCCTACCCCCCACTCCTACATGCTACACTTCATTCTTGCCTTTCTGCTTTGGTTCATGCTGTTCCTTCCCTTCCTCAAACATCCTTTCTTTTCCCTGGTACTTACGTGAATCCCACCCATACTTTAAGATCCAGTTCATAAACTTTTTTTCTCATTACTCCAAACTTCAACAGTCTCTCTGTCTCTCTCTGTCTCTCTCTCTGCCTCTCCCCTCTCTGCTCTCTCCCCTCTCTCCCTCCTCTTTTTCTCTTTCTGTCTCTGTCTCCCACAAAATTTAGCACTTGTCTGTTTCTTCAACTAGACTTCAGAGCAGAGACCATGACTTAAGATTTCTTCTGCATCTTCTACAATGATTAGCACAATAGCTGTGGATAATAAGTGCTCCATAAGTCATTGCAAATTGATCCTATCAGCATGCATCATCATAAACCTCCTCCTCCTCATCATATCAATAATAACTGATATTTATATAGACTTTAGGCAAGGCACTTAACATACATTATCTCATTTGATGCTCACAACAACTCTGTGAGAGAAGTCACAGCTATTATTATTTGCATGTTGCGAGGAAAACAAGGCTCTGAGAGATTCAGTGACTTTGCCAGGTCTTCTAGATAGTGAGCATCAGACCTTGGACTTGAACCCTGGTCTTCAGGACTCCCAAGTACAATGCTCTATGTATCATGCTATGAAGTCTTTCTCACGTAGATCATTGCTAGACAATGGAAATGGTAGGTCCCTTTATTTGCCTCCCAAGAATGATTCTGACTGTCTGAACTTCAAAAGTATGCTTCTGTTGTAGTTTCACCCTGCAACCTACCTTAAAGTCTGGGGTTTACTTGTCCTGGAATTTGTCACGCCAGCCCCTTTCTACTACTGGTGAGTTTTTCTCAGAGCCTCCATTTGGGAAAAAGGCTCAGGCCAGCCAACCTTCATACCCCTCCTAGTTGTGCTTCTGAATTTCTGACTTTCTGGTTTTCAGCATCATGCCTCCATTCAGGTACCTTCATCTCCTCCCTTTCCTGCCCTCCCCTCACTTCAGTTCCCCCCTTTATTTGAGGCAATTGGGGTTAAGCGACTTGTCGAGGGTCACACAGCTAATGAGTGTGTCTGAGGCTGGCTTTGAATGTAGGTCCTCCTGACTCCAGGGCCTGTGCTCTATGCTCTTTGCCACCTAGCTGTCCCCAAGCCTCCTTTCATTAGAATATTGAACTCTAGGACCAGGACTGTCTTTCTTTTTGTTTGTATCCTCAGTGCTTAGAACAGTGTCTATCACATAGTAAGCACTTAATGAATGTTTGTTGCCTTGTTATGACTTCATGTTTAATCTCACTGAGCCTCAGTTTCCTTCACACAGATATTGGGGTTAGTAATACTTGCACTACTTACCTCATAGGATTCCTGAGTACCAAATGAAAAAGGTTTACAAAATACTTTGCAGTTCCAAAGTGATATGTAAGCTGTTGTTATTTATTAAAAAGATGTTGCCATGAGAGGTATAATTCATTACTCAAAATTTATATTGAAATGCCTTTCAAAAATGTCAAGCATTGATTCCTAAACTGCTTTTATAATAACGATAGTGTTAGAATTCTCAAACCTTCATTTAAAGAATGTGCTGTGTTTAGTTATACAAGGGCATTTTATTCAGAGGAAGGCACAGGTGGTCTTGAAAATGGAAAGGAGAGAAAGCACTGTAACAAAAACTTGCCTTACTTTAACTTGAATATATTGTTTGATCATCATTAACTACTCAATTTCACATGACTCTGTGGTAAGAGATTTACTAGTATTGCATAAAGTCAACAAAATCTCCTTTCCTAGAGATTTCAGTTCAGTATTATGGTTCGAGATGTATTTTGCTGCTTGTCTGACTGTCAGGGTTCCTCAATCTCTGACCCAGCCAGCTGTTATTAAAGAAGAAAGCATGCCTAAGATGGTGCTATAAAGGCGAGAGCTACTGCTGCCCTTGTGACACATTCATCGCTGGGAAGTCTTTTTGTGAGACTTCAGCCAGCTTGCCAGTGCAGCACATGAGACTCTACTCCCCTGACTCCTAACTCCACAAGAACACACGTAATGCAGGGGAAACATGCACAAGCAGAGAAAGATACCCAGGAATAACCATACCCCACTGTCATACCAGGCTGCTGCAGAGAGGTATTACTTTCTCCAGGGGTGCTGGAGAATGTAATGGAGGCTCAAATGAAAAAATGTACATAAAACGCTTTACAAACCTTAAAATGCTATATAAATGTGAGTTATTTACTATTGTTGTGGTGGTGGTGCTTGTTATGCCTAAAGTCACCAGGCCTCCAGCCTAGTAATGATGTCATTCCCTGAGCCTTCTATTACATTCCTATTGAACTCAAATAATGTTTACAGAGAAATACAGGCTTGTGCTGGTAAATGTTTAACGACCAAGCTCTCTGGAAAAAAAAATGCTCACACTTTTCAGTTTAATCTTCATTATTAACACTTTCCTAAGTCCAGAAAATTCACAAAATCAAAACTCTGATTAACCCCATAAATCAAACCTTGATTTGTAGTTACTACTATTTTTTGAGATATAAATGCTCCCCTGAAAACTTAAAAACTGAGCTCTCACGGGTCCATTAGAGCTGGTTCCACAATTCCCCTGCTTTTCTCCCACCTCCCTTCTCCAGACCTACGTGGTTCTAAATCAGCAATAAGTAGAAAACTAGTACCTGCAATGTGGTCACTCATTCCACTTTGCATATGCTGCCTTACGTGGTTTCAATTCCACAAAACAAGATGCTCCTCTGAGGAAAACTTCATCACTTCTAAACTTACCACCACACAGCTAACTAAAGCCTTGATTGACTCTATATACCTGAGTCTCCCCTCCCCTCTGTTTGGGGGGCTGGAGGATAGCTCCACTCTATACCTTCCTTTATAGTGGGCAGAAAGTAGATTCTCAGATCATTCCACTTGCATCTATTGCCCTGCCTGGTTTCAACTCCACTGAACAAGATCTCCTACTCCCACTCGACTGCTTTCCTGCCTTCTTTTGTGTGTTGTCTCCCCCTTTAGAATGTAAGCTTCTTGTGGGCAGGGACTATATTTCTTTTTATTAATTAAATTCCAAGAGATTAGCACAGTACCCGGATTATTGGACTGCATTGGAATGGAATTTAAGGCCCTCTATAATCTAATTCAAACCCACCTTTCCAGCTGCATTTCATATCACTCCATGCCCTTGATGTTCTAACCAAACTGGACTGCTTACTGTCTTCTCCTGATCTCATCCTTCCCTCCCTCACCTCCACGCATTTATACAGGCCAGGCTCCAGTCCTGCATCATCATTAGCCTACTGTACATTTCCAACCAGCTTTCCCATAGACAGTTGCAATTTACCATGTCCAAAACAAAACTAGTTACCTTTTCCTCTAAACCCAATTCTCTTCTGAACTTCATTCTTTCTGTAGAGGGCACCATCATCTTTCCAGTCACCCAGGGTCAGCTCAAGTACTACCTCCCACATGAATACTTTCTGATTTCTTCAGCAACTAGGACCTTCTTCAACCCCCAATTACCTTGTATCTCTTTTGTACGTATCTACATAGGTGTATGTTATATCCGCAGGTAGATTGTAAGCTTATTGAGTGGAGTGACTGGCTTGTTTTTGTCACTGTATACTAATGAATTAGCATAGTACAAGGCACACAGGACATGTCTAATAAGTACTTATTGATTGAGAACCAAGAATTTAGGTTAACTCCTAGATTGCAATTCTGAGCCACTGTTTAGAGATATTTGCCATAGCTGCTGCCTTTCTATTCCCTGAATGCAGCTTCCCTCATTGTAATGAAATCTTTGATAGGTTTTTATGATGGGGTAGCTGGAGGGCTTCAGAGATTGCCAACCTCTCCTGTGATGGGATGGATTCAAGTCCTAGGCAATGAATATAATAAAGTGTGGTGCTGAAAGATGGTAAACAATCAAACAAGCAAACAAAATATAACTTTTTATAAAATAGGTGGTTGAGGTGTGAAGGTTGAGCTGAGATAACTTTAGACCAAATGGAAATAGACTTCCCTCAATGTACGCCATAAATTAAGACTACCGTACTCTTAAAATGCCATCTTCAGAATCTTACTAAATTTGTAGCATATGTCTGTGCCATATGTCCCAATAAAAACCCTATAGAATTTTTCAGTACTCCAGAAGGCAAGACTCAGATAAACATGACATTTTCTGTGGGGTAACCTTGTCCTCTTTTTGGTTCATCCATGAGTCATGTGTTAACATAGTTTAATCAACTAGGAAAAGGCTACTTTGGAAATGGAAAACAGATTCCCAAAGGCAGAAAGTCCTTTGGTTTAGCCAAATTGAATGCCTGTATCTTCAAACAGCTATATTCTTTCCCTTTTCTGACTTTCATGGAGATTATTCTTAGGCCAAAAGGTAGACTTTATTCTAATGGGGAGTGCTTCATATCTTCTATGCTTTTATTTTCCTTTCTAGCCTTCTTTCCCACAGAAAGCCTGACATTAACTTCTAACCTCCTAGCTCTGTAGGACTTTGCTCTCTCAACTTTCACCCCTTTCTGTCCCTCCTCCAAACATACCTCTAGCCTTATAAAATAGGGCTCTTGCATAATGGCCTTTATAAAGTAGAATATAGAAAAATGCCTGAATGGAGCCCAGCTCCCTCTTACCAAGTTAATTCTTCCCCTAGCGTTACAGCCAATGGTGATGCCAACAGGCTTCTAGCGTGCAGACTAAAGACACTCCCCTCTTGAGCATATGAGATATGAGAGGCTCCATCCCTCTCTGCCTTCCCACTTGGGCTTTTAAGAATTGAGAATCAAAAAGGCACATCTTCAAATCTGCTATTATTCCTCCTGGTGAACAAAATTAAATTCATTTCCTTTCAAGCCCAGCTGGTTGAGACTTTCTCCAGTTGGCAACAACATTTCCTGTTGCATAAAATAAAGCCAACACTAAAACTGAAATTGTCCTGTTTTAGGTTTTTCCGACTTTCTGCTAGTCAACATTCTGTCTGAAATAAAATAGGTGCTAGTTACAAAGGGTTAATGAAATAAGAATATCTCTCTTTGCAGGAAGGGGAAAGCATATGAATATTTGCATTATCATGAGTCAATGGAAACATTAGCCTCAGGGTGAGATAGGAGGGTTAATCTCTGCTTATTTGAATCAACCATGGCACCAGAAAGAATAGAAAAATTAGTGTTTTGTGGCACTGTAGGCTGTGTTTAGGAAATTGTTATTGCTCTATGTTGGATGTGGTTTCTTTTTTGTTTGTTTGTTTTTTACAGAAATGAATCCTTCTTGGATGATTAAGAAAAGGAAGCATGGTCTAGAGGAGAAGAGTAATGAGTTTTGAGTCAGAAATCCAGGTTTTGAAACTGGCTTTGCTACTTGCACCTGTGTGGCCTTGGGGTGTGGGGTGGCAAGTAACTTTACCTCTGTGCATCAGAGTTTGTTGTTGTTCAGTTGTTTCCAACTCTTTTGACCCCATTTGGGGTTTTCTTGGCAAAGATACTGGAGTGATTTGCCATTTCCTTCTCCAGCTCATCTTACAGGAAACTGAGGCAAACAAGGTTAAATGACTTGCCCAGGGTCACATAGTTAGTGAATATCTGAGACCAGAGTTGAATTCAGGGATATAAGTCTTCCTGACTTCTTTCTGAATCCTTCATAACCTGTACGCCAATCCCTTCCTCTCCATTCTTCCTATACCTTACTCAAACCCATGCACTCTGCAATCTAGTCACACTGGCTTCCTTGTTGTTCCTAGATCTAGACACTTCATCTTCAGACTCTGGGCATTTTCCCCAGGTGTGCCTTCCCACATGGTGTACTTTCCTTTTTCTTTTCCACCTCCTGACTTTTCTTTCTTCAAGTTCCTACTAAAATATCATCTTCCACAAGAAACTTTCCCTATCCTCCTTAAAGGTTTGTGACTTCCCTCTGATGTTTACCTCATGTTTATCCTGTATGTTTGTACATGGTTGTTTGCACGTTTTCTCTTCTATTAAACTGTGAGCTCCTTAAGAGCAGGGACTTATCTTTTGCTTTTCTTTGTATCCCCATTGCTTAGCATGGTGCCTGGAACATAGTAGGTGCTTAATAAATGCTTATTGACTGACTTTTACACTTTTCTTTAACTTCTGAATAATGCAGAAAAAAAATCTAGTGAAGAGCTGTTGTTAATCAAGATTTTTATGTACTAGGGTCAGTTATAGGTTTGCAAATAAGAATTTCACTATCTGCAATGCCCTGTGCTAGACACTTGGTAAGATACAAAGATAAATAATGATATAGACTCTTGTTTTACTATAGCAGGAGCAAAAAGACACGATTAGAGTGTAAGTTTGTTGTTCAGTCACTTCAGTTGTATCTGACTCTTTGTGACCTCATTGTGGGTTTTCTTGGCAAAGATACTGGAGTAGTATGCCATTTCCTTCTCAAGCTCATTTTGCAGATGAGGAAACTGAGGCCAACAGGGTTAAGTGACTTGCTCAGTGTCACTCAGCTAGTCAGTTACTAAGGACAGATTTGAATTTAGGTGGAAAAGTCATCCTGACTTCAGGCCTAGTACTCTATCCACTGTGCCACCTAGTTGCGCCAGAATATGAATACACGAGTTATATACGTTAGACTACAAGTACATCAGAGTACACATGCTTTAATTTTAAGATTAAGAAACTATCCCTTTCAGCCTGTTGGGGTGAGGCTCAGAAATGGGGAAAACTTCATATAGAAAGTGTCTGACTTTTGAAGGAAGGGTAAAATGCCAACCATTGAAAAGGAAGGGCAATCCAGGAGCAAGAAACAATGTGGTCAAAAGTATCCTGGCAGAAAGGCACAGGATGGACTTTTCTATAGAACATAAAACTGTTCAAGGGCAGGTACTATCTTTTATTTTGTCTTTGTGTCTGTACAACTTGCACAGTTAATATTTAATAGGTGCTTATTAGATTGGATCAAATTAGAATGAATTGGATGGTGAATATTCCCCTTTGACAAAAGTGTGGAGTAGATGGTGGGGAGTAATGGGCTAAAAAAATGGAAAGCGAGATTGGAGCCAGATCATGAAGGTCCTTGGATGCTAGGTTAAGAAATAATGACCTTTATTCTATACGTGGTAGAGTCATTAACAATGTTTGAGTCAAGAAGTGACGTAATCAGACCTACGTATTAACAAGATTAATGTGGCAACATGTTTTGAATGCCTTTGCAATGCGAACGACTGGAGACATCAAAAACTACCAGGGCTCTCAACTCACGAATTCTTTTCATCTCCTCCTTGGCTTCTCCTACAGCTAATGGATACAAGACATTCAAATAATTTCCAAATTTACCTTGCATAAGTCATTAGTCCCCTTGGGTGAATAGCTCTATGGACGGCTAGGCTAATGGATTAGCATCACCCAGATACTCAATAAAAGAATGCCTTTGCAAAGTGAACCAATTGAATATACCGGGACAAAACTTTCTAAGGGCTAATTGAATGTTTAACAGGGATCAAAATATTGAGCAAAGCTAGTGGGCAATTTAATTAATGCTTATAAAGTGCTTCCAGATGATGACTTGATGGCAAGTATTGAATGGGGGGAAACATCTATTGTCTGGAAGGAAATTAGGAAGGACATCTTTTCTGGTCACCTTGTCTATTCCCCTGCCTCTCTGATTACAAAAATACTGACTTCCTGTAGTTCTGTTTGTTCACCAAAATATATGACTTGGCATTTTCACTTTTGGAGTATATTGAAAAATAATTTAAGCTGCCTCCTGGTGTTATCTACAGCTTGGATATGACATTGCTGGCTGTAGAGAAGGCTCTAGAGGCTGCATAAAAATGAGAGATTTGAAAGATATTGTCCCAAGGGGGAAGGAATAAGTATATTGCTTTCTATTTCTTTACAAACAAATATCAACTGAGAACTTCTGAAACAACAGGAAAATGTCTGCAATGGGAAAGTCTGATAAAGTCTGTGGTAATAAGTACAAGAGGCTGAATGCAGGAGGGCTAGTGCCTCCTCAGTACTATGCATGTGTAATCAGAGTAAGAAACTCTCAACATAGCATGATTTCAGGGGTACCTATAGAGTCACCCTATCCTCCTTTCCGAATCTAAAATTCTCTTATTCTATAGCCCTTTCAATGTGTTTTTGCCTTTAACATTGATAGAGTGAGAAAATGTAATATGTAATATTAGGTTAGAAGTAAATGATGTCCTATGGAAAATATATATTGGTTTGACTTTCGAAAATATATTTGGCCCAATATGCAGGAATAAGATATTATTCTTGGAATTGCAGAGAGCTTCATATTCAAAACTTATTTGTTTCTAGACTGACAATTTCTAATTGATATAATTTCATCAAACTTTATTGATTTAAATATTTTGATTAAAAAAAAAACTGGTGGTTTCTAGGGGCAGCTAGGTAGCATGGTGGATAGAGAGTAGGGCCTGGAGTCAGGAAGATTTGAGTTCAAGTTTGACCTCAGATACTTACTAGTTGCTTGACCCTGGTTAACTCATTTAACACAGTTTGCCTCAGTTTTCTCATTAGTAAAATGAATTGGATAAGGAAAGGGGAAACTATTCTAGTATTTTTTCCAAAAAAAAAAAACCAAAATAAAAATAAAAATAAATGGGGTCATGGAGAGTTGAACACAAATGAAATGACTGAACAACAACAATAATAGTTTCAAGGTTATTGGTGTTATTCAACTTTTCCCATTTGCCCCTCAATTTACTATGGACTTGTTTTTCAAATGGGTTTCTCTATAGAAATGCTCCCTCTCCATGTGGGAATTAGTATCACAGAATCTAGAATTCTTTTTATCTTTCTATTGGTTCTGAGGCCCCATCCAGAGGCGGTGCTCCTGGCAAAATACCTCAGTGCTACATCTATCTCTTTCTCTTTTCCGAGGATGTTTCCCTTTCAGTTACTTCCTCGCAAATATATTTCCAATAAGTACATCTTGGCTAGCAAATGCTCATGATTAACAGTGCTTACAAAGACAAAGTAAGCATTTTAAACAGAAGAAGAAGAAGAAGATGAAGAAGAAAAAGACGAAGAAGAAGACGAAGAAGACGAAGACGACGAAGACGAAGACGACAACGAAGAAGAAGAAGAAGAAGAAGAAGAAGAAGAAGAAGAAGAAGAAGA
>NW_020954641.1:25442572-25598785 GCF_900497805.2 Vombatus ursinus
AGAAGAAGAAGAAGAAGAAGAAGAAGAAGAAGAAGAAGAAGAAGAAGTAGAAGAGACTTTCCCCATACCCGGAGGAAAAGGCATTAGTTGCATGTAGATAACCCTAATACATAACAGTATATAATAAGTGCTTAAGAAAGTTGCAGGCTCAGATTCTTAACATCTAGCCACTACTCAGATTCCTTAAGAACCTAGCTAATAGCTCACAAATGTTCAGATTCCTTAAGAATCTGGCCAATGTGGTGGGTCTTTAATAATCCTTGTCTTTGGCTGAAAAAATAAAAGAAAGTTGGAAAACAAAGTATTATATGAATGGAAAGCCATGAGTACTAGGTCTGAAATCCCAGTGCCTATGTTAAAATCACACTTATGACAACTCCTCTGAATTTTAATTTCATCATCTGTAAAATGAGGGATTTAAACTAGATAGCTTCCTATTTCCCTTCTAGTTCTAAGTCTCTTATCCTAAGTCACTTAATTTTTTCACTGGGTCCCAGTTTTCTCATCTGTAAGACAAGGATGATCATATTGGCTCTGCTGTTGTTGGGATTGTTGTCAGGAAAGGTATTGGTAAACTGTAAAATCCTACAAAACTGGGATCCATCACATCAAATTACTAGGCATTGGGCTAAAAACCATATTGAACCAGACTTTTTCATTCCCATTTTCAAGATCTAGGGATCCTTATTTTTACTCCGATTTAGTAATTTACTCCAAGGTAAGTTGATGATTTACCAATGAGTACCCCATTCTAAATGATACTCACTAATATCTATCAATCCATCCATCTATCTATCTCCTGATCCCACAGTAGTTCAAGACAGCGAGTGTAGTTTCCAACAGTATCCAATTTATTCTCAAGTCCTAGTTGATTTTTGCTTTAAAAAATGTACTTAACAATTCTGAAAGCTGCAGAATGATTTTATCTCATGTAGCATTTCAGTTTAGTTGTAATTAATGTTAGAGCTGAGAAACTGTCTCAGTTTTGACTTACAAAAACAATCAATATATAAACAAAAGCCTTTCAATTATTATGGGACTGAAACACCTGTGAGATACTCTGCGCAACCTTAAATGTAGTTATATTCTGATAAATATATCAGCATGTAGTCATGAATTGTAGAATATAGGGCCAGTCACCTTTGGTTAGAGGAGAAAAGGCCACTTACCAGTCTAGAACATTTCTTGTCCCTATCATTATTTTGCTGTTACAGAAACATAGTGTGAATCAGCACCCTTTCTTTTCACTGAATTCTTGTTTGCTTTGACTTTAACAATGCTAAGAAGAAAAATATACATACACACATACATACATATACACATATATATTTATACACATATAGTAATTAAAACAAACAAACTCCCAGACTCTTAAGATTCTAAAGACTTCCTCCTTTAAGACTATATCATTTAGCCATTGCCTTGTTTTGGAGTCACAGCAACTCTGAATCCTTATTCATAGAAAGTATCTTAGATTTAGAGGTGGAAAGGACCTTAGAAGGTCACTGATTCTAAATCCTTTACTTTACAGATGAGCAAAAGGAGGCAGAGAAAGGTCAATTTTCTTGCTTAGAGGCACACAGTTGCTAAATTTGAAACAAGATTTCAACACAGCACTTTGGTGTGCCAAGTCCAGTGCACTATCCACCATGCTGTTCTGCCTCTCAGACAGCTGTATTATCCCTATTTATAGATAAAGAAACAGGTACTGAAAGGTTTTAGTGATTTGACCAGTTTTACAGCTACAAAGGTAGAACTAGGACCTTCCAATTTCATGTTCAGGACTCCTTTAGACACCACTGTCATGCTAAGCACTAGAGATACAAAGATAACAATAAAATTGTTCCTACCTTCTAAAGCTTAGTGTTGCTAAGGCCAAAACAGGCACTCTACTGGGAGAGGTACAACATGTTCAACATGTGTGCAAACAAATATTATCACAGGATCTGGAATGCTATTATGAGGACAAATAAACAGATGGAGAGTACTAGCAATTGAAGGAATGAAGAAAGGCTACATGGAAGAGATGGTACCTGAGAAGTTTTGAAGGAAGACAGATGCTTAAGGTAGAAAGGAAGGAAGATATCCACATTGACAAAAAAAGCAACAATTACTCATCTTTTCATACTAGGGCTATATCACATTTGAATCTCTTCTCATCCCTAACACACTGTCCTGAAACAGTTTTCAGTGACAACAGAGATAACGTGCTTACTGGGTGCCATGGAAAGACAAAACCTTTCTTGGACTCTAACTTCCATTTGCAATGAGATGCTTTCTTTACCCAGATTTTTGTGGAGTTCTGAAAAAGGATAGGAAGGGGAAGAGGGGAAAGCAACTTTGAAGTGACCCTGGTCCAAACAAACAAATATGTTCAATAAAGGGAAAGTAAATGAGTTAGCTTTTTCTTTCTGGACAACCTGGATCCATGGGCTCATTCCTGCCTAATGAGAAAGCCAGAGTTTATATGCTAGGGGGCTGAGATTCCCTTAGTGATGCCTAGAGTTAATGCCTTCAAATGAAATGGTGAAACGTGATTTTTAAAGTCACCTTTCTCTCTTCTCTCTCTCTTTCTCTCTCTCTCTGTCTCCATCCCTAACTCCCTCCCTCCTCCTTTCTCTCATTCACTAGAAGGTGAGAGGAATGAGATGAGAGAAGAAAGGAGTGAGAATCTTGGGTGTTAAAATTAATTTACTGATTTTTCACATTTTGAAGATAATTTCCAAGGATTTTTGTTGTTAAATTATGGTTTGATTTGCCCAGTGCTGTCTTTAACAGAGAATCAAATTTCTCTTGCTACAGCTCTTTGGAATTCAATGTAAAGACTCTTCTCTTCTGTCAGAGGAATATAAAAATCTGTAGTTTTTCTTTACCTACTTCTCTGGCCTTTCTGGTAGCATTGCTGGGTTACAGAAATTCATGTGAGAGTCTTTTTTTTTAAAGTAGTTCTGTTAACTGAACAGGAAAGGCAGCAGATAGATAGAACTGTTAAACTATCTGTGTATTTCTTACCCTTGGAAAAGTAACATGTTCCTGTGAATTGAATGCCCAGGTTCTCCTACATTATCTGATGCATCCCTCTATGTATTTGAGTTGACAATCAGAAGAGAGAAAACTCATCTTAGCAACAGTAGCTTGGGGTTTAGGTTAAAGCTCACATTTGAGAGTAGCTATATAGATTTAGCATAAACTCATGGGGTAAATTAATTTTTACACAGTCCCTTTAATAGTTTGAAAGGTTGCCAGAGGTTAGTAACCTTTCTAAAGCAGCATGCCATGGTTCTGACCCTGTCCTTTCTATGTGCTTGGTAGGGGTGTTAGTGACAGCATACATATTCTTTCAAATGAGGGAAGATAATGGGGTGATTGCAATGAGTTTCTCCTGAGTGGTCCATGGTAATCATGAACCAAACCTTACTGGGAGTGGTGGGAACAGAAAATGTTGTTGAATATATATGCCAGTTCTCATGAATCAGGATCACACTATAAAAGATTGAGAACTGGAAGGGACTTCAGAGCTCATCTGGTTCAACCCCATCATTTTACAGTTAAGAAAACCTAGACCCTGACTGATTAAATGACTTGCACATGGTGTCACAGAATGCAAGTGTTAAAGTCAAGATTTATTATGGTGTCACAGGTTACTTGGGGCAGGGAGGTGGCACAGTGGATAGAGCTCTGGGCCTGGAGTCAAGAAGGCTCCTCTTCATGAGTTCAAATATAGCCTGAGACACCTACTAGCTGTGTGACACTGGGCAAGTCACTTCACCCTATTTGCCTCAGTTTCCTCATCTGTAAAAAGAACTGGAGAAGGAAATGACAAACCACTTTAGTATCTTTGTCAAGAAAACCTCCAAACCCCAAAACATAACTGAAAATGACTACACAACAGGATAGGTTACTGACCTCTGATAACAAATAAATCATAAAGATACACTGAATGAATTACCATAAAAGCAAACTACTACTACTACTACTACTACTACTACTACTACTACAGATATACAATCTGCCCTCAATTTCCAGAAGTGACTCCCTTCTATTCTGCAAATTGAGGATTCTGAGATACATTCAGTTTAGAGCTGCATTTTCAAGTGAAAATACCCCAAAGTGGTAGTTCAATTATGCATTTGACCTCCCTATCACAACAGGAACCATAAGGAGACAAGCTTCTTACAGTAATAGAGAAAATGAATCAACTTCTGCCAATTCAAATGCTTCTTTCAAAACTTGGCTGAAATCATGTATTCTCTATGAAGCCTTCTCTGACTCAGGACAGCTCTTCTCAATAGCACTTACTGTTCTTATGACACAATTGACCAATATATTATGTATTTCAAGGTCTTTGATTTCCTGATGTTCGTATGTCTTTCAATGTCACAGATCACAACTTATCCATTCCTTCTCATCCTATGTGACTCCATATTCATGAATTAACCATAAATACTTCACAGGGAATTCACCATACATGCTAGAGATTCTCTTGAGATTCCTTCAAAGTAGAAAGAGCGTTGGAAATACTTGCTAGCTATATGATTCTGGCCAAGTCACTTAACCTCTGACTGCCTCAGTTTGCTTATGTGTAAAATGGGGATAATAATAGCACCTACTGTAAAGACAAATATGAGAATATTTGTAAAGCACTTTGTAAACCTTTAGGCACGTTATGATGTTGTTACTACTACTACTACTACTACTACTACTACTACTACTACTACTACTACTACTACTACTACTACTACTACTACTACTACTACAGTTGTACAATCTGCCCATCAACTATACCTTGATCTTCCTACATGAGTAGCCCACCTTTATTTCCCATCACAGAGCTCCTGATTTCCTTTAGACCTACTCAGTTATCTGTTAGCAATATGGCTCAGTCTAATCACATGTATCCTGTACCTCTCCATTGCCCAGTGGGTGACTTACACCTTTACGTTTCCAGAGACTGTGATATTCTGTGACTCACAGCCATTCAGCATCACCAGAAGAATATTCATGTTAAAAAGGGTTATCTTTGCTTACAGGAAATGCTGGGGGTCATTAGAAGCCTGGCACAATTTCCTAAAGGCAACCCAGCTCTCTTTCTTCCTCTTATTCAATTCTGGTCTCAATTTTACTTGTTCTTATTTATTTATCTATTCATTTATTCATTCATTTATCTATTTGTTTGTTTATCAATTCACTTATTTACCTATTTATTATTTTTTCTTGTCTTGACATTTTAATTTATTATTTATTTTTAGCATTCTTTTTTTTTAAACTTTGAGTTCCAAATTTTCTCTCCCTTCCCACGCCTCTCACACCCACTGAGAAAGTAAGCAATATGCCAATTAACATGTGAAATCATATAAAATATATTTCCATATCAGCCATTTTTTTAAAAGGCAAGAAGAATAAAGAAACTGAGAAAAATAAACTTCAATTTGTACTCAGGGTTCATCAGTTTTCTTTCTGGAAATGGATATCATTTTTTTTTTCACCATGAGTCCTTTGGAATTATCTTCTACCTATTCATTTTTAACACTTCCTTTTTTACAAAAAAATTGAGCTCCAAATTCTCTTCCTCCTTTCCTCCCTTCCTCACACATTGAAGAAGCAAGTAGTATGATATCCATTATACATGTGAAGTCATACAAAACGTATTTCTATATTATGCATGTTGCAAGAAAAATAAAGTAAAAAAAAAAGTAGGCTTCAATCTATACTCAGAATCCATCAGTTCTCTGGAAGTAGATAGCATTTTTTATTATGAGTCATTTGGAATTGTTGTGGGTCATTTTATTGATTAGAGTAACTAAGTCTTTAACAGTTGATCATTATTACAATACTGTTGGTGTGTACAATGTTCTCCTGGTTCTGCTCACTTTACTTTGGATCTTATAAGTCTTCCCAGATTTCCCTGAAACCATCTTGCTTGTCATTTCTTATAAAATAATAGTATTCCATCACAATCATATATCATAGGTTGTTCAGCCATTCCCCAATTGATGTGCATCCCCACAATTTCCAATTCTTTGTCACAAGAAAAAGAGCTGCTATAAATATTTTTGTACATATGGGTTCTTTTCCATTTTCTTTGATCTCTTTGGGGTGCAGACCTAGTAGTGGTATTACTGGGTAAAAGGGTATGCATGGTTTTATAGACCTTTAGGTATAATTCTAAATTGTTCTCCAGAATGGTTGAACTGGTTCATAAATCTAACAGTGCATTTATGTTTCTATTTTTCCACATTTCCACATTCTACATTTCCTTTTCTGTCATGCTAGCCTATCTGATGAGTGTGAGGTGGTACCTCACATGTTTTAATTTGAATTCCTCTAATTATTAGTGATTTAGAACATTTTTACTTGATTATTGATAGCTTTGATTTCTTTTTCTGAAAACTGCCTGTTCATATCCTTTCACCTTTTATTAATTAAGGATCTTCCATTCATCTTGATGGATTGTCCATCTAACTATATACCATACTATTGGCAAAAGGCATTCTTCATTCATTTCTTTTGTGTGGATAGTGAGACAAACACTTTTGAATGATTATGAATCTCATTTAGGAGGTTTGGCAATGTTCTAGAACTTGATGAATTAGAAAAATATCATTTGTAATCAGGAGCATATGAAAGATCTTACCATGTATGGGAAATCCTTCTTCCATTTGGACTCTCTGCTGTGAATTCTCCATGACAGTGGTAAACACCTTTAGAAATATAACTTCCTATTTTATAGCTTCCTATTTATAGCCTTCCTATTTTATAGCTTGTCTGATATTACCATTAGAAGGTCTTGAGATACAGCTAACTCTGTTGCATTTTTCAAATAGGTTTCCTAATGTGTGTGTGTGTGTGTGTGTGTGTGTGTGTGTGTGATATCTTTCTGGAGGAAAGCCTTTAAAGCACTGTTTTGTTCTATTATTGAGTCCTTTTTAAAAAGTTAGCAAATAATAACCACGTGAGGATTTTCTGTTATCTCCACCTTTCAGACAGTGGAGTGGTGGTAAAAATGTAGTCTGCTATAGAATACTACTTGCAAAAACCTATCTATTATTTCCTCTTATATGTCCATCATGATTACCCTAAATGCATATATAGATTATTCTCATAAAATTTTATAGATCTGGGAAGACAAGCAGACATATTAGCAGTTATTGTTATTATGACTTTCAACATCTAAAAAAGAGAAACAGAGAATAAGTTCCAAGGATTTTTTTCCCAAGGGTCTGGTATAATACCTTCTTTTGGATAGCTTAAAAATTAATACCTTCATTTCCTCAAAATTGTATCACTTCTAATGTGGACCTTTTTTGCATATTTTAGTTGAGTTCAACTGCTCTTCCCATCTTTGTTTCCTGTGGTGCCATTTCTACTTCTTCACACTGCACAATATAGTCCAAATGGGGTGGCTTTACTATCCTTGGTAGAGAAATAGTTTGTTATATGACATATTACTTCTTCCCCAGTTTTAATATGCTAATTTCCATATACTGTCATACTCGAATTCTCTTAAAATGCTTTAGCTTTATCTGTTCTCTTGCCAAGGTATGTAAATTTGTTTTTTTTCCCCTATCTCTCACTATTTCAGAAGGTGATACTACTCACAATCTCCTACTGTTTTCTTCCCTAAGATTTGTAAAAAACTTTATATTTTAAATCAGTATTGTCATTGGTTGTGATCTCAGCTTGAAAAGTATAAGTGTTTGCTGGATGAGATGGTTTCTAAGCTCTTTTGTTGTCTTCATGGTTATAACTGATTTATACATGTTAAACTTCTTTTGGAAATGGTGACAGTCTGTATCATTGTCTGCTCTTTCATCTGTTTCCCATATCTTGGAATTGACTTTAAAAAAAAAAAAGGAGATCAGGTTGAAGTTGCCTTAATTGCATGCCATATTGTCTTTTTTTTTCCCTTTCTTATAATTTGGAATTGATTTTGATCTTTGCTTTAACAAATTTCAGAAATCATTTCAACATCAGTAATGGAATATTTCTTGTCTGTTGATGTAATTAATTTCATTTTATATTATTTGGTGATTGTTACATCCAATACCTTAATAGAGAGCTGAGATCTTGGCTCTACTATTTACTACCTGTATGACTATGTGCAAATCATTTCATTTCTCTGGGCTTTATTTTTCTCTCCTGTAAAATAAGGTAATTGGACTAGATGATCTCCAAGGTTCCTTCTAGCTCTCAGTCTATGATCCTATGAATATGTTCATAATGGATAGATAAGAGTCTTGTATACATGTTCCATTGTATTGGCTTCTGAACCACCTTTTGCAATATATTTTTTTCTCTTATCCCCATCAATACTTTTTCATCGAAGTCATCGGATATTAAAAGATTTATTTTATTTTCGAGAATATTACTGATTGTCTTGCAACATTTCTCTACTTCTTCATTCCCTAAAGCAAATAGTGTTGTACAAGCCACAATTATTTTCAGGAGAGAGAGTCTTCTTTAAAATGCTTGTCAAAAGCACTGCAGCATCAGATAACTGGATGTCCCATGAAACAATGTTTCTAGTTTCCTTTGTATGCACAATAAAAATCATTCCATCAACCCCCTTTTCCTTTATCTTCTCTAAGGAGAACTTGAAAATCATCCCTCCCTTTAACTGAAACTTCCTTTTCCCTCCGGTTTTATTTATAGGGATAATATCAATCTATATAGATTTAGTTCCAGGATTGTCTACTCATTGGGTAAAGGCCTCCTATTCAGAATGCTAACAGGTAATTGAATCCTTATGGATGGTCTAAATATTTTGTTCATCTCTAGCATCCTCTGCCTCGTTTTTTGCTGCTCTACCACTGTCATTGCTGAAATGGAAAGAATTTAGGACCATTTTTCTTCCTTTTAATAGTAAAACATTACCTAGTGTGTTAGACTACTGATAACGAACTTCTCTATACTTAGCCAGGCCACTCTTCAGAAAATCTACAAAATTTGCTGATAGGATAATACTGAAAGCCTTTCCAACATCATAGAAATTGTCGTAGGTTGTGTTCTATTGGCATCACCTTGAGCAGCCCAGGGTACACTCACACTACTATCACCTTTCAGAAGAGGACTTTGTAGAGAAGGTGATTTTATTCTGTTGGTATTTGTTTAACATGTATTTCTTCCGCATCTAGATTTATAAGCTGAGGGCAAAGACCATGTCTCATACTTCTATCTATTTCCTGTAAAACCTACCATAGTAGGTAGTCAATAAAGAGTCACTGACTTGACATGTATGACCTCATTGCACTGTTCTGATTTATGAACTACATCATCTGATGTCATACATCAGAATGATTACAGAGTAAACCTTTCTTTAAAAAAATCCATAAACCATTAACAGTTGTCTGGGTGTATACATACATATATAGACATATGTAACCACCTGTCTACCTCCATGAAATGCCCAAATCAATACTGTATCTCCTACTCTGTGCTTGTGAACAGGGAATTAATAGTCTCTCATTACTGTTCCATTTGACTTTAGGCTTTGTTTTGGGGAGAGAAAGGGCTTTAGCCAAGTGGAGTGGTGGTTTCTTTCTTTTCGTTTTTGTTTTTTGTTTTTTTTTCATTGTCAACCCATCAGTGATGTCTTGGATTTCACTGAAATACATTCAACAATCAGACATGGAAAAACTATGGAAAAGAAATGCATTTTAATGCTTTCCTGGGGGATTGTTAAAGACAGGTTTCATTGTAAATGAATAGGGAACCTTTCAAGCTTGTATTTATCACTCACTCAGAGTGATACCCTAGGTGATGTAGAAAAAAATCAGCTGTGGCTAGCAGTAGAAGCAGAATGGTAGGTGGGTATGTACTTACTTTGAAGAATTTATACAGTTCTGCAAGCTGCTTCAGATTATCAATATATCTGAGTCAGTACTTTAACATTTCAAAAAATCACTGTCTTATCAGTGTGGATACTTCTCCAAAAGTACAGATCACAGCCCTTTTATGACTTCTTTTCCCATGTGATCCTTATTTATGTCCTTTTATATGATTTTATAGATGATTCCTCCAAAACAAAAGGAGTTCCTGTTTTTTAATATATGTTATTATATGCTATGTTATATTTCTATATTATATATTCAACATATTACATATAAGTTATATATTTATATATTATATATAAGTTATATATTGTAATATATGAGTTACATGTACTGGTTGTCTATCAGTTGGCTTTATCCTGGTCATATAAATGGTCCATTTCTTTTCTAGCCATATGTATCCTTGATTATAACTTTGACACATACACATGGCATTTTTGATAATATGCTGCAGCAACCTTAAACCCATCATATGTCTTTCCATTGCAGTCATCTGCAATCTTTACTTCTTCTGAGAAGATAATTTCTTCTGATTTATAGTCATACAATGTCACTGAAAGAATTCTGGTATTGAAAACATGAATTTTTGTCTCAAAAATTCAATTCAACAAGTACTTATTAAGCACCTACTACATATGAGGAACTGTGGACTACTGACATTCAATGACCTAACCAGTGCAAAGCATTCTGCAAAGTGATGAATGTCATTTATTATCATCATCATCATCATCATCATCATCATCATCATCATCATCATCCAGGCTGATTGTTTTAATAACAGTATTATTTCAGTGTAATTGCATGACTGTGAGACACACAAAACTACAGTCTCCAGAAAATTGAAACTGAGTATTACCCAGAGAAGGATGGAAAAACACAAGCTCATAGAATCAAAATTTAGATCTAAAAGGGGGCTTAGAGGGCATCTAGCCCAACTCCATCATTTTAGAAAAGAGTAAACTAACACTGAGAGGTCAATTGACTTGTCCAAGAAGATTAATATTAAGTGTCAGAGGCAAGATTTGAACCCAGGTCTTCCTAACAACAGCCTTCTATCCACTATTGATAATGTATTGGATTTCAAAAAGAAGTATGGAGTTCATATAGAGTAAATGATATCATAAAAGAAAATTATAAGTAAAAATGAAGATTAGATGGTCATAGGATAAGTGTGAGGAATAAAAAGATGGATAGCCTCTGTGCTCTATGGATACCTTCAAGACACATCAAAGAAAGCTTCTAACACAGTTGGACCTCTTGTGGTAAACATATGGAGGGACATGGACAACAAGATGGAACATTTTATTAAGCACCTACTGTATACAAGACGCTATGCTAGACACTGGGAATATAAAGGCAAACAAGAAAATTGATCTTGCCTTTAAGGAGCTTATAATATATGGGGAGAAAAAACATAATCAATAAAGAAGGAGGCGTGTATATCTTTAGACTGAATACCCCCAATTAGATCAGAGCTTCATTGTAATATTAAAGTATCTAGTGTATCTGCAATAGTCTGCCCTTTCACTGAGACTTAACAAATATCAAGTTTAGATCTTCCTTTATGTTAAAATGCTATTTGCTGAGAAATAAATAAGATTTTATCTCAGCCCTTTTGCCTACTGGCTAGTAGAAAAGCACAGTGAAGTGAGCATGGGTCTGAGCCAGGAACAATTGGTTTAGAATCCTGCCTTAGACACAGACTATATGATAATAGCCTAGTCAGAATCTCTCGCAATCTTAGTTTTCTAATCTGTAAAATGGGATAATAATAGCACCTATTTCACAGGGTTATTGTGAGGATCAAACTATATATATATGTATATATATCACTTTGGGAAACTTAAAGCACTACTTAAAAGCTAGACATTATTAGTATTACTGTTATTGATAATAACACCATTATTATTAATAAGACATTTTGCAAACCTTAAATTACATAGATTCTATGTATTATTAATATTACTATTATAATGGTAATTATTAGTAATTACTATTATTTCATTAATAATGACACCTATTTCACAGAGTTGTGAGGACAAAATGCTGTAATATTTATAAGATCTTTGCAAGCCTTTAATCACCACATACATATTAGTTATTATTAGCAGTATTAATTTTGTTGAGTTGCTTTTTTGATCTTGTTGCTCTGTATCGATGATTGTTCTGATCTGTTTGACCTTTGATAATTCCTCACTAAAATTATAATCTACTGTGATAACTTCCAATTCTGAAGTGAGCAGTGAAAGAGTCACTTAGGGTCCCTCTTTATTTTAAATAGAGAAGTCATTAGACCACAATAGAAGAGGATAATGTTGCTTTAACTTTTATCCACTCTGTTCTTAAGTACAAGGCAACAGGACTCTTCCAGGGCAGTATAGCATCCCCTGTTCCATTAGCAGCACAGTGAGGCAAAAACATTCTCTGCCCCACTGAAGAACATGGAAACATGGGAGAGTCATAGAATGCTCAACCTCAGAGATTGTAGAGATCGTTAAGCCCAACTGTCTGATTTTGTGGATGAGGAAACTGAAATCGTGTGAGGTGATGTAATTTCTTTAAGGACATAGAATTAGTGTTAGAGGCAAGACCCAGTCTTCCTCAGTTTCAATGTAGTACTTATTTGGAAGATACAGAAAAAAACATTAGAAGACTTCATAAGCCATTCATAGATGCATGTAAATATGCATATGTGTATCTTCTGCAGGTATATAGTGGGAAGCTAGGAAGGCCTGGGCTAATATCCACTCTCTGACACATACTGGGACAAATCACCCACTTAGTATCCTAGGTATCTCTCTTAGGCAAGTTGCAGAGAACTTGTTGATTTGCATTGCTAAAGGAAGTTTATCCATCAAGAATTCTCATCACTGATGTAATTACAGGTCTAAAAAATGCAGAAAGGCAGCATTCCACAGTGACTAGAATGACAGGCTTGGAGTCAGAAAGGCCTGGGTTTAAATATTGCCTCTGGCATTTATCGACTGTGTAACCTTAGGTAAGTCACTTAATATCTGTGTGATGCCTTCATTTCCCAGACATTCAGTTTTCATCTCAGTGCAAATGATTCCTAGATCTATATATCTACCTCTAGTCTCTCTCCTGAGCTTGTCTCACCAATGGCTTCTGGACATCTTAAACTGGATGACTCATGGGCATCTTAAACTCAAAATGTCCAAAACAGAACTAAATAGTTTCCCCCAAAAAATCTCTGCCTCTTCTGAACTTCCTTGTTATTGTCAAGAAGAGCGCTATTCTTCTAGCCATCCAGACTGGAAATCTCAATGTCATCGTTGATTCTAAGCCCACAAAGAGAATCAGTTGCTGAATCTTGTCCTTTCTCCTTTCACGGTATCTTTCAAAAATGCCCCCTTCACTCTATTCAGGGCCAACTCTAGTTCATGCCCTTGATATTTCCTTCCTGGAAGATTACAATAGCCTCCTTATTAGTTTCCCTGTTCCAAGTCTCTCGTCACCTCAATCCAGCCTTCGTTTACCTGTCAAAGTCATTTCCCTAGAACGCAGATCTGATCAGGTCACTCCCTGATCTAACTCAGTAAACTTCAATATTCCCCTGTTATCTCTTGAAGCACTTTGTGTGACATTAAAAGCTCTTCACAACCTGGCCCCTTTTTATCTTTCTAGTCTTCTCACACTTTATTTCTCTCCATGAACTCTGCAATCCAGCTACACTGGCTGATTTGCTCTTCCTTGCTCATGACATTACATACCTCATCTCTTTACATTTATACTGATTGCCTGCAATGCCTGGAATGTTCTCCCCATTTTCTAGTTTCCTTGACTTCCTTCATATCTCATTTCAAATCCTGCCTTTTGCAAGCATCCTTTCCCTGTCCCCCTACCCGCTTGTGCCTTCTCTGAGATTGCTTTTAATTTATTGTGTATATAACTTGCATGTACCTACTTATTTACACATTGTTGTACCTACTTATACATATAGAATGTGAACTCCTGGGTGGAAGGTATAAGTTTTGCCTTTTTTTTTTTACCTTCCCCTTCTCCCCTCAAAGTTTAGCACAGTGCCTGGCACATAGTAAACACTTAATAAACGTTTCCTGACTGACTGACTCTGTGTGCCTTAGGCTACTTTCTAGGATTTACCTACTAAATCTGTAGACTCCTTCAGTGAAGGGAGGTCCCACTGATGTTATAATCACTAATCCTTCCCATATTTGCATATACATACACACACACAGGAGTGCTAAGGAGAGCCTGGGATGCCCAAACAGATGAGCTGTAATAAAAATAACTCAGATTTATATAATCCTTTAGTGTTTACAAAGCACTTTTCTTACAACAACCCTGTGAGATGGTGCAAGTATTGTTATCTACAATTCTAGAAGCTAGAAGGTAGGAAGGGATTTGTCTAGCGTCATAAAGCTACTAACCTCAGATCTGGCACTTCCAGCTCCATAACCACTGCTCTTACCAGCCATGGGGTCCAGGCGAAAAAGGGGTGGACAGGGGACCTGGGTTCTAATCCTGTGTGACTTTGGGCAAATAGCAACATCTCTGAGCCTCAACTTCCTCAGCTTTAAAATGGATCCAGGAATGGAGTAGATGATATCTAAAGTCCCTTTCAGCTCTGAATCCCTGACCTCTGATTCAGCACAAGTGTGATCTTTTCCTGTGAAATTCGCCAACATCAAATCTAGGAGTGCCTTGACTTTAGTGTTCTCTGCCTGTTATGAGGTAAACATGATTTTTATCTCACGCTTTGGGCCTCCTGTCCCTAGTCATGATTTGTGGCCTTCATTTTTGAGTCTCTTTTTTATCTCCTTTGCCCAGTTTTAATGCTCATCATGATCTGTCTTTAGTCTCTGATAATCCCTCACTAAAATTAGAATTTGCTGTGATAACTTGCAAGTCTGAATACATTGTAGAGCCTTGTAGACGATCATACTTCACTGACAAGCTTCTTTAAGAGAGGGGACAGGGAAACTACGAGGCCTTTTACACTCTGGAATTCTCCAAGGTCACCTGCTGTGTGAGAGTCGAGTTTGGGACGGGGACGTACACAGAATTGATCACAGCACAATTGAGGCAGTCCAATTGTGTCTCTGTTCCCCATGCCCCCTCCCTGAGGATAGAATGGCATAGCATTATGGGCTGTGTGCCCAGGTGATTACCTGAAAATAAATTATTTTTATGAGATTTGATATCAGACTTCTATTGACTAATATAAATGATATTTGAAAAAAAAAATGTATTGGAGCATTCTGCTTCTATCATTTCACTTTTTTATATTACTTTATTTTAAAAGAAGAGGCAGGGTAGAACAAAACGAATTCTGTGGAAAAAAAGTAATTCCTATGTGATCAACAAATAGAAAAGTAGTGTGGTACCATTGAGAGGTGGAAAAAAGCACTTTTTAAGTGCCTGCTGTGTGCCAGGCAACATGCTAAGCATTTAAAACGATCTCATTTAATTCTCACAATAACCCTGGGAGGTAGGTACAATTATTATTTCTATTTTACATATGAGGAAGTTGAGGCACACAGAGTGATTGGCTCAAGCTGGTAAGTGTCTGAGGCCGGATTTGAACTCAGGTCTTTCTGCCTCCAGTTTCAGCACACTAACCACTGCACCACTTTGCTGTCTCATGGGGTAGAAAGAATGTTGAGTTCTGGTTGCTAGAGTTGCTAGAGTTCTGGGTTCTAGTGCTAACTTTGCCACTGAGTGACTTTGTCAAGGCACTTCATCTGTCTGAGACTTAGTTTTCTTCTCAGTAAATTGAGGGGTGTAGAATTGATGTTCTCTACCATCCTTTATTTCTAAATCTTTTTTCATATGATGTCACTAATGGAGAATCTTTTTGCCTATATACAAATATAAACCCCTGAATCTTAAAATTCAAAATAGTAGTGTGAACATTATATTTCCTAAAACTAAAAAAAAAAATTTTTCCCTCTCCCTTTCCACAGATTAAAATCAGAATAAAGGGCAATATATTTAGTGGATAGAGAACTGACTTTGGAGTCAGAAAGACCTGAGTTTAAAACCCATCTTTGGCACATAGTCTATGCTATCCTGGGCAAGTCACTTAAATATTCACTGTTGCAAGCAATTCTCCAAGACTGTAACTCACAGAATAGTTCTGATCTATATTTGTAGGATTTGCTCCCTGAGAGTTCCTATACCAGTGAAATCACAGATCCAAAAGAAAAAAAATGCTAAAATATTCTTCAAATCCAAACTGGCGCCAACATGCCATTCCCTTCTGTTCAAGCCCCTATATAGCTTTCTGTTAAAAAGCTATAGTTACCTGATTTATTTTTAAAGTAGGCTATTAATTCTAGTCAATTTTTTTCATGTTTTGTAAGTACATCCACAAGAGTCTTCTTTTCTAAGCCAATTAATTTCCATTCACCAAGCATTTATTAAGCAACTATGATATGCAAGGCACTGGCGATACAAAGTCAAACAAAATGTTTGTAAGTTCCTGATATTTCCATTCTATTGGAGAGATACCATATGCATACAGGTAGGTGTATGTAATGAGACAGCTGGGCCTAGAATCAAGAAGATCTGAGTTCAAATCTAACCTCACCATGTGACCCTGGGCAAGTCACTTAACCCTGTTTGCCTCTGTTCATCTGTATAATGAGCTGGAAAAGGAAATGACAAACCACTCCAGTATCTCTGCTAAGAAAACCCCAAGAGAGGTCACAAAGAGTAGGATATGATTGAAATGACTGAACAACAACAAAGGGGTATGCAATATGAGTTAGTTTGAAGAAAGGGAGAATAGAAGATAGGACGACCACCTGTCAAAGTTGTTCAATGGGGATTCCTGGAAGGCATGAAAAGTTAGACTATGAGACCTACAAGGCCTGTTCTTATTTTAAGATTCTAATTTAGGTGACCATTAAGTCACAGTAGAGGTGTAAGCAAAGAACACAGTGAAGATGTAAAGGCAAAACGGTACTGAGGCACTGAGAAGAGATTAAAAATAAAACACCCAGAGAAATGCGAGGGAATAGCAAAGGAACATCAGATGCAGAAATAGCCCTATTTTATTATGAATATGGTGCAAAGGATTATGGCAGCCTAGCTTCCAATTCTGTGCCTGATACTCACTACATACATTACTCTGGGAAAATCTCTTTAATTAGTTTCTTCACCTGTAAAATGAAAGGTTTTGACTACATGGCATCTAAAGTCTCTGAGATCTATGTACCTACAAATCCACCTTTCCTAACAGAAACATTTTCCCTATTGACATGCTCCTTCTAGCTGCAAATGGAAGTGTTCATAATTCCTGACCTTCTCTCCTAGAAGTCCTTCCCCCACACATTGAATTGTTTATAGTGATAGTTGGTATTCTAATACAGATTGGATGAGTCCTGCTGAAATATGCATTTCCTATTTTCTTCCTGCAGATTCTGTGCTGCAATTCATTCCCTTTCTAATCAAATCCTAGCTTTCCTCTCTTTTATAACCCCTAATTTTTTTTTTATTTTTAAATATTCAGAGAATAGTGGTTATCAATCCAGGCAGCCCTCAATCACTTACACTGGTCTTTCAGCCATCATATCTCAAGTCAAGTTGGTTGACACATTATAAAAAATTAGAAATGCAAATGGATGACTATCAACAGAACTACCAGCTAGGATAGAAAATACTATCTTCAGAAATCTGGGAAAATCTCTCATTCACACACCACCAAGGGCCCATATACCCATTCTAGAAAGCTTGCCAGAAAGGAACAAGCTAATGTTGCCACTGATGCTTTGGCTCACTTACTCAGGTGCCAGGTTAATTGAGGAATCACAGATAGCAAAAGGAGAACCATCAGCTATGGCAAGAAGCTTGTGGCCCGATGATCTTCTCTCTCATTTCTGGAGAATAAATCTGGAAGTATGACTATCTAGGTAACAATTATCGGGCCTTAAAATATTAAAATTGCATGTTAATACTAGCTACCTTAATAAATGCAAAGGTCTTTATTGTTTTGCTCCTCAAGGTTATATCCTGTAGCAGGATTAAATACAAAGAACATGCAGATACTGTTTACTTGTATTTCTTTCCCTCCTCCTTTTTTTTTTCCCTCTCCCTTTCCACATTGAAATTTACCTGTTATGTGAGACCTTCCTCAGGACTCTTTTCTCTTGACCGCTAGTCATAGCAATAACGAAGCTAATCCAAATACACTTTTATTAATCATCTATTGCATGTCCTTATGCTGAACAAGGCATTTGGATAACAACAACAAGATGAAAGAGTGGTCCCTGCCTTAATGAAGCTTACATTCTATTGAATCACAACTCCCATTTAATGGCACTTTCAAAGTTTACAAAGTGCTCTCCTGACAACAACCCTGAAAATTAGGTAACCTAGAACACTAAACAAACTTAATCAATAATGACATATTTTGATATGTTCTATGTGAGCATCTCAGACAACCTCTGCAGTTTGGCACAAGAATTCAATGACTGAAGCTGAAAGAAATTGCCACATGGGAATTTCAAGCAGCACAAAGGCATAACTGTAGGGAAAGTGGTTAGACAGAAGTGGGGCTTCTTTGTGCTTTCAAACTTTACCATTAGGAAATAAATAGAGCTGGTCCTAGCTTACCTATAATCACTAAGGGAGCTCATTTTCCAGATGCAGTATCGAGTCCTTCAGATGGGCAATTGTCAAAGAGTACGCCAAAGGCATTGGATTTGGAGGCAGGACCTAGGTTAGAGCCCAGGCTTTTTTATTTGCTCCTTGTATTATCCTTGGTCAAGAGGCGGCAGAGCACAATGGATATAGAATTAGCCACAATATTAGTAAGACCTGGGTTTAAGGCTGTTCTCCGACATAGTTTCTGTGACCTTAGACAACTCCACTAAACGCAGTACCCTAAGGCAACTTCCCAACACTATGAGCCTCAGATTTGTTGCTGTACTCCAATGGTATAGGGCGTTTCTTCTTTAGAAGCTCCCCACACTAGTGCAATGAAAGGTTCTGTCCGATAATCTCCAGTGAGCCAAATCACTCCCTCTCTTGGTTCCCCAATTTACTCAGTTATAATCAGAGAGGGCTACATGACCACCCATGTCCTTTTTGCTTTCAATCTGATGATCGCAATCTGGTGTGCATACACATACGTACATACATATACATATATATACACATACATGCAATACATACACACACACATGTACACATAAATATATAAATATACACACAATATAAATATGCACATATACACATATACATAGATACACACATACATATACAATGTATGTATATGTGTATATGCATATGCATACAAATATATACATATATAAATTATATATGTATGTGAGATAGATACACACATAGGTTGCAAACAAATTCTTAGCAAAACAGGCTACTTCAACCAATCAGTATTTATTAATCTTTGTGCCAGACAGTAGGCTGTCTTTATAATACAAACTCAAAATCCCTACTTTGGTTACATGTGTTCACAGGTTTCAGTCCCTGGACTGAATAAAGGTACAGAGATGACAAAGATACTCTTCGGAGAAATGCCCACTACTTTGCTGGCATATCACAATCTTTCTCCATATAGAAATCAAAAGCAGTTTTATGTTGTCAAGTTTGAGGTGAATAATCAATACGAAACATTTCCAATTGAAGAAATGGAGTGTGAGTAAATTTTTTAAATGAGGAGGATGGACTAAATGATCTTTAAAATAATCATTTCTACTTCGAAATTCCATATTCTGAGATGTCACATCAGTCATGTTAAAAAATCCCATAAAAGGAAGCTGGAGCAGGTAGGAAAGAGGCAGGAAGGACAAGGATGTAAGAGAGTTAAAGGCAGTGTGATTATCTGTGCACTGAAGAATCAGATTAGGGGGAATTAATAAACAAGACTCTACATTTGGTTCTGCTTGAAAAAAAAATCAACAGCTACTATTAACGGGTTATAAAGGAGAAGTATTCAGATTCCTACCACTCTCTGCATGCCCTGACTGAAAAGCTGGTCTTCTCCTTTCAAGGTTTAGCTCCTACTACTCTCTTCCACAGACTCTCTGCTTCAGACTAACTGCCTTCCCTTTTACATAACTTAGCCTTTCTCTTTCTCTGCCAGGCTCCTAGCTCATTCTGTTCCTTGATTTTTAGAATATCTCCTCTTTCCTCCTAGCTCTCTGCCTGTTAATATTCTACTCATCCTCAAGGCTGAGCTCATCTGCTACCTCCTCCATGAAGTGTTCTCTCACCTCCTACATTGGAAATTGTGATATTTTTCCTTTACAATCCTTTTTTCTTTGTTAAATATATTTTATTTATTTCATTAAATATTTCCCAATTGCATGTAAAACATTTTTAACTTTCATTTTTTTCAAATTTTGGGTTCAAATTCTCTCCTTTTCTCCCACTGTTCCTTCTCCCTTTAAGTAGGCAAGCAATATATCAATTATGCATGTGAAGTCATGAAAAACATATTTCCATATTAGCCATGTTGCAAAAGAGAACACACTCACACAAGAAAAATAAAGAAAATTAAAAGTATGCTTCATTCTGTACTCAGATTTTATCAGTTCTCTCTCTGGAGATGGATAGCATTTTTCATCATGGTTCCTTTGGAATTGTCTTGGCTCATTGCCTTGATCAGAGTAGCTAATTCCTTCACAGCTGATCATCATTACAATATTGCTATTACTATGCACAATGTTCTCTTGGCTCTGCTCACTTTGTATCACTTCATTTAAGCCTTCCCAGGTTTTTCTTTCAGTCCTTTTTCAGTGAGATGCCACATTTCACTTATACTCTTATCAATCTATTGTGAATTACAGGTGGATGCACAGTTACATATCTGCAATAGCCCTTCTGGGCTACCACTCCCACATGTTACTCATATCCTCAGATTAGGTTCCCAGAAAGCATTTGGTACCCTGAGGTGCAGTGCTCTCTACACTTCTAAAACTACAGTTTACAAGCCCCTCTTAGTGAGTCTATCTATAATAGTCTGCTAGTAGGCAAAATTAGCTCAAATCAAAGGCAGTTACCAATATAATATGGTAAGAACAGTAGGTATAAAACATCTTTCCTCTCCATAAATTTGAGGTGCACTCCCTACAAATACCCACAGTGTCTCTTGGAAGAGTAGGCATCAACTTGGAGTACAATAGAAGTGAGGCACACAACCAGTCAGTTAAAAAGAATTGATTAAGCACTGCTCTAAGGGATTGGGGATGCAAAGAAAGCTAAAATCAGCTTGTGTTTTTAAGGAAATTCCAATGGGTGAGAATTCCCTACACTTGGGGAGAGAACAAATGTGGCTAAGATAACCCATACTTCCAATACTGCTGGGCTTGGAGGACATTTTTCTTCTCTTGGAGTCCTCATTCTATTCTTCCCTGGGTTCTACTTTTCTGCTAAAGGAGCTGCTCGGTTGAACTCCTGGGACCTATTCCTCTCCAAAGCTTCATTCTCAGCTACCTTCTATCAATAGCTCTTTTCTCTGTTGCCAGCAGTCTTGTTCTCTGAATCTGATACTTGCCTGAAATGCTGTTCCTCTCTGTGTATGTCTCCATACATGATGTATATCTCTGCTCCCTGTCTCAATTGCCTTAGATTGTCTCAAACTGTTCTTTTGCTGGATTTGGCGTTTTCTACCAGCTGTATTGTTTAAAGCTTAAAGGGACCTTGGAAATCATCTAGTTCAAACTCTTTGTTTCAAAGTTATAGAAAATGAGATCCTACCTCCAACTTGCTGTGTTGAAAGATTTCATAAGGGGAATGAAGAGAAGAAAAATCTCTCCTAGACCCCAAGAGATAAAAAAAAATGATTACTTCTCAGAGCCTGGGTTCTTACTTGACTGCTGGGTTATACCTCAACTGCCTGCATAACTGGCAAGCTAGTTTTCAGGGTGATCATGGCCATGATTGATCTTGAACAAACCAATGACAATTGTACCTTTCAATTTGGCCAAGGAACTTTTCCATACTTTATAAAGGGATATAGCACATATACATGTTTTTACACTTTGTTTAACATTTTGTTATCTGCCTCCTACTTTTTGTGATTACATCCTAGAATGACTAGTTCATCAGACACTATCATCTTAATGATGTATCATCCTGCTACATTGTGAGATTCAAGCAAAAAGCAAACATGATTTTATTATATTTGAATTTACTTCAGTATATTGAATTTAATAGGCACTCAATATATGGTTGTTCATTACTGTTTACTAAGTTCATTGCCACTTCCAGACCCTCCCACTGACACCATCACTCACGTTTTGGAGTTTGCTATCTCCATTTGTATTACTTCATCTCGATCTTTGTTGATTTCATTTTCTGACCTCCTATGTTATTTAGTCTTCCTCTCCATATCAATATGTACACTCACCCTTGGTGATATCAATATTCATATTGGTGTAGGCTTGAAAACCGTGGCTTTCCAATTCACTAAATTCTTCAACTCTTACAGATTCTATCTTCACTCTATCTCAATCACCCACAGCAGTGGTCACACCTTAGATAACTTCACTACCAAAAAATAACTCAGCTTCATGATATTTTAACTAAAAAATTCCTTTCTGAATAAAACCTTTCTTTACATCTCTCTCTCTGTGCCTCACGCCTCCAAAACCTTTCCTTTCTCATCTGTGCAAGTGGAGATTTCCATTACCCCTTCCTTCCTTCCAATTACTCATGATAAGAACTCATAAGAGGACTTTCCTAGGGGGTTTATAGTAATGATATCACATAGTAATACTGCATTTTCATTTATCTAAAGCCTGCCCATCTTTTCCATTTATCTAAATCCTACCCATTCTTAAAATTTCAATTCAATTACCACCTCCTTTATGAAGCTTTTATTGAATGTCCCAGTATCTTACCATCCTCTAAATTCATTAAACTTATTAACTATGCCATTCACTTGATACCTAGTCACACACTTCCTTGTGATATCTTCTATAATGAGTGGATTGAACAGTTGTTTAACTTTTCACCTCTGCATGTCTTGTCTTAACAACTAGATTAGAGTCTTTTCAAGGGGAGGGTCCATGCCTTATACTTCTTGATCACTGTCCATCATCCAGCACACTGTGTGTGTATTGGATATATAATGAACACTTACAGAGGCAGCACAATACAGCCAAAAGAGGACTGGATTTGGAGCAGGGGCATGTGGGTTTGAATTCCTGCTCTGCTTCTTAACTGCCTGTGTGATCTTAGGCAAGTTTAATAAACTCTCTGGACTTAATTTTCCTTATCTTTAAAACAAAGCAGTTGAACTAGATGATTTCCAAGGCTCCTCTCAGCTCTAAATTTCGTTCTATGGATGAAAAAAAATAATTTGCTGCATAGTGTTTTGAGCTCTTGTTGACAGAAATCTATTAAATGGGAGATTGATTTCAAACTGCAAGCATTTATTAAGCACCTACTATGTACCAGGTACTCTGGTAAGCACAGATATAAATATAGATATAAATACCTAAATGAAACAATCCATAGCCTCAAGAAGCTTACATTCTATTGATGCTTTCTAGATCAATTGATTTCTAGTGGGTAAGCTGTTCTGACTACAGTGTAATTCACTTCTCTAGTTATCATTTTGAAAAGTCTTAGGAAGTTCCTTAGATTTTTTTCTAATAATATATCTGATACCAATGATGAGCACCACTAAGTTCAATCAAGAAACAAACACTCAAATGCCTATCTATGTGAACAGCATAGCTCATCAGAACTCAAACCAAGCAACAGTTCAAAGGGAAATGATTTTCTTCCGATTATTAATTCAATTCTTCTATGACCCTCAAGTAAACCATTTGGTATTTCAAGTAATGAAGTAATGGACATTGTGCTAGTTGCAATGCTCCCTGGAACTCTAATTGCAAAAGCTCTTCAGTGAAATCCATAGCAATGTGAATGGGATTTATAATATTTGTACTGGAAAACAAAGTAGATTTTTTTAAAGGAATATTGACCAAAAAATGGTATGAGTGATTTAGTACATTGTTCGGTATATATGTACACATACAGACACATACATACACACACACTTATTTGTGTGCATGCATAGGAGGATGAAAATAGGCAGAAATCCCTTTGGAAATCTGTGTGATGATTTCAAAGATTCCAAGCTGCTCACTTCCATAATACCATGCATTTTAAGTGCAGCTTTCCTCCCAGTGTGGCTACCAGTACATGACTGAGAATGATGGAGCCACACTATCTTGGAAGAAGCAAAATTACAACAGACTCAAAGCACAATGGCACAACATATATGGAGTATAAGTCTATTGAAACATAGTGCCAAAGATGACTTGCCTACATATAATGACATTACAGAAAATCTTTGGGGGAATGCTTGATAAGAAAAGGAAACAGGCTAGTGGTGGGTGGGTGAGAATGAGAGAGGATGGAAAAGCCTGGTAATTCTGTTGAATAAGGAATTAATATGGTTAGTATACGTCACCAAAGAATGATATCTTTGGTGGTAGCCTGACGTACCCTATACAATGCTGGACTTGGAATCAGGAAGACCTGGCTTGAAATTCTGCTTTATTCATTTACTAACTAGGACCTTTGGAAAGCCACAACCTCTGAGTGTTAGTTTTCTTATCTGTGAAATAGGAATAATCATAGCACACAGGGTTATTATGAAGACTAAATATGATGGATTCAAAGTATAATGAAGGAAAATGATGGCTTTGGGACTCCACTCCCGTTTGGTGTGTTATTATGCTGATGTGGTACAGTAAAAAGAGCATGGGAACTGTAAGCAAAGGTCCTGGGTTCAAAGCTCAGCTCAGCTGCTTTTTATTTATATGACCAAGTCACTTTCTGATTCTGAACTTCAGTTCCCTCATCTATGACATGAGGAGTTCAGACTATATGACTTCTAAGGAACTGTCTAGTACAAAGTCCAGTAACGGTCACTGAGGGAGAGATAGAAGAAATCATGTAACAGGCAGATCAAACCGACTTGACCATCACCTCCCTTCAGACTCTTGTGGAGACAACCCAGGTTACCTAAACTCAAGAATCCTGGTGATCATAGTGTCCACTATAATGCTTCCAGCTTAGCCATTATTGATGGAACCAAACCTTAATAGAGAAGGAACTTGTTATCACTGTCAGAACTAATACTAACCACCAACCACTACAGCTAATGTACAGATAAGCCCAAGAGCTCTGGGAAGATCAATATCCCTCAGATCAATAGATCTACTTCTATCCCACCCCTTATATCCATTGGTCCAGGAGGCACATCCTCAGCAGCCACAGTGACTGAAGGCCCAGAAAAGAAGAGGTTTGTTGCCATCAAAGAATTTGTCATTGTCAAATGGCTTAATATCAGAAACCGATTTGGTTTTATCCATAGAAACGACATTAAAGAAGATGCATTGTCATCTACCTTAATGCTATACACTAAGGACCACAGAGCCTTTCCATCTGACTTTTAACTGAAACCTCCTAGATGTATAGAATTCTTCTATTAGAGTGTGAGCTCCTTGAGAGAAGGGGCTAACTTACTTTTCTCTTTGTGTACAAACCACTTAATATATGACTTTTCATTCAACTCTTCATTCATTCATTCATTCATATTTCTTCCTAATGGAAGTCCTTTTCTAAGACTGTCATGCTCTTGTTATATTGGCCCCAGGGCCTTTGTTGTCCTTATGCGTTCTTATATTCATTATCTTTTTTCCCCAATCTGTATCTTCCTTAAACTTCCATTACACTGCCTAGGGCACCACCATAGTGGTTACACAAGCTCAAAATCTTAAGTGTTGTCTCTGGTTCCTCTCCTGAATTCATTCCACGTATCCCATCTGTTGTCATCTTGTTGTTTCTACTTTCACAACATCTCTTGTATACATCCAGCTCTCGTCACTTCACGCCTAGACTATTGAAATAGCTTTTTGATTTGTATTCCTGCCTAATTCTCTCCCCACTCTAATCGATTCTCCACTCAGCTGCTAAAGTGATTTTCGTAAAGCACAGGTCTGACTATGTCACTCTGCTCCACAATCAACTCCAGTGGCTCCTTATTACTTCCAAATATAAAAACCTCTGTTCAGCACTTAATGCCCTTCATAATGGTGCTCCTTCCTATCTTTCCATTCTTCTTCCATTTTACTCCTCCACAATCCAGCAACAGTGGCCTTCTTAATGTCCCTCAACCGTGATACTCCTGTCTCCTGACTTTATACCTTATCACTGACTGTTCCTCCTGCTCAGAATGTTTACCTCCTTCATCTCCTGCTTCTGGCTTCCCTGGCTCCATTAAGCTCACATTTCTCCTTCTGCTGGAGACCTTCCCAGTGCAGTGCCTTTTCTTTGAGGTTTCCTTCCCTTTGCACTGTATGTATCTTGTATATACAGAGTTGTTCATGTTCATGAAGACTAGCACCTCTGGTGTGAGGGCTTACTGAGCCCCTTTCTGGGCTTCTCATCCACTTTTGGTGAGTATCTGGTGCTTAACTCTTACCTGTGGCTCCAAAAAGCTGTAGCATGAGCAACAGCCTCACCCTGGTAAACCATTTTGGCAGAGGGGATAAAGCAAGTTGAGGATAACCAAAAGGCCTCAAACCCATCAGTGAGTTAGGGAGTTATTTACCCCAAGAATGTGAAGATTTCCCCTAGAAGAATGGGCAGATGAGAATAATTTGTTCTAATGGCCATGAAGGAGGCTGAAACAGGCATATGGAGCGCTTAGAACTTGGCCAGAGATTGAAGATACCAAGGTCATCCAATGCATCCCAGGCAGTGACTTTCATTTTGATTTTTGTCCTGCCACTGGACTTCAGTGACTCAGAGAGAGTGAGACTGACATCTTTGTGCAATTCTGACTCACTTATATCCAATTCATGTACAAGTGATACCTGTGATGTCGTTGGTCCTCTGAAAACAAAGGAAAATAACAACAACAACAACAACAACAACAACAACAGTTGTCTTTCCCTTTTGGATGTGAATTCCTTGAGAATAGGGACTTTTTAGCCTTTCAGGGGTGTCTTCAGCACTTAGTACAGTGCCTTGTACATAATAAACATTTAACAAATGCTAATTGACTTATTTCACGTCCAAGTGGACAGAAAGAAAAGACTCAGCAACATCATTTAGACTTGGAAGTTCTAGATAAAGGAGCTAAAAATGCAACAGAAGGAATAGGTTACGTTTTCAGTGCTTCCTCCTTACCCCTATGTCCCCCTCCCCCGCTGCTCCCATGCCATCATTTCATATTTTCCAGTGTTTATCCACAGTCACTCTGTTCAAATAAACACATAAACACCTTTCCTACCTTTGTAACAACTTTGATTTTATGGTTCTCAATTGGCTAAAGAGGCAAAATGGTCAAGCCCTGGCTTTCTAAGTACAGCAATTTCAATAAGTGTTTATCAAGAACCATTCCCTGAGACCTGAAAGGAGTCCCATGCAGGGAAACTCCTTATGGAAAAGAAGACTAGAAACACAGCTATTCATTTTGCAACCTCCCTCCCACGATGTACAGGTCTTTCCCAAATCCTTCTGATATCTGAATATAAAGAGGCTTGAGTGGGGTAGCAAATCATGTGAATGCAGATGATACACAATGTCATTTGAGTAACCCTTTAAGATACAGCTGTTCAGGGGCAAGGAAAGCCTGTCATTCAGTATTTTCCGGAGTCATATTTACAATCCACAGGCACATTTAGTGGGCTATTATAAAGAACGTTAATCGAGAAATGTTCTCAATTACACAAAAATTAAGATAAACCAGTAATCTAGTTACTGTAAAAGTGGTTTTATTTATAGCTACCAATTTAATCTTTAATATGCAGTCACCATCTGTAAAACTCTTTAGCCCGTCTATTTCATTTATGTCTTTATTATGCTCTTGTAAAAACACATGGAGCATTTCAGGTTATAGATACTGGGTGGCTTTTTTTTTAAAGCTTAAAAATGTTGATGCAATTATAGTCAATGGAAACATTTTACTGCCTAATGTCCTTTATCCATTACCCATTATATTCTATAATGAAATTAAGTAAAATCTACAGAAAGGAAGGGATATTTGGGGACCATTGTTAATTTTTTTTCCATCCTATAATAGCATTTAGTAGGGAGAGAAGGTGGGTACACATGCCAAGAGATGTTAATGTCTTTGACTAAATCATCTCTCAGAAGCAGCCTCCATGCACATCAAGCCAGCTGTGTTCCTTTGAATCCTATTGTTGGAGACTCTGCTTTGAAAGCACGGTCTGTCTCCTGCACCAGTGTACATCTGGAAGCTTAGCTGGCTTCTGAGCCCAGAGCTTCCAGACAGGATTCATGCCTATCCCAAAGGACTAAAATGCTATTTTAGGAGCAGGGGCTTCTGAACTTTCAAGAAATGGCACAAAGCCTGACTGCTCCATCTAACCTTCTTCCTAATGATGCCTAGCTGACAGCTAGCAGAAGTGAGAAACAAAGGACTTGTTAGATAGAGAGAGTCTTTCAAAGAGGACTGCTTCTTTAGACTTTCTTCTCAGGCCTAATGGCTGTTTAGAACAAAACCTGGATTGCCTAGAACCCTGGGAGAGGGGGGTAGGCACTCCACTTTGACTGAGAGACAGCAAATGACTAAGTTGAAGTCAAGGACTGACTAAACAAAAATAAAAATAGCTCACATGACTATAAGACTTTATATTATTCCCTACCTACCCTTCAAGTAAGGTCTTATTTTCCCCATTTTGTAGATGAACAAACTGAAACTCAGGCAGAGAAAATGACTTGCCCAGACTCACATAGCTTCTAGGAATTAGAACCAAGATTCAAAGTCAGATTTTTCTTCAAGGGTTGGGGAACCTGTGGCCTCAAGGCCACATGTAGCCCTTTAGGTCCTCAAGCACAGCCCTTTGACTGAATCCAAATTTCACAGAAAGGGTAATATCCTTAATAAAAGGATCATGTAAGTCATGGTGCTGGGAACCTAGTAGGAATTCCAGATGTTTGAACCACACAAGTCACTTTATATCTTTAAGCCTCAGTTTTCTCATTTGTGAAGTGGGGATAAAACTTTAACTACCTTGCAGAACTGCTGTGAGGGAAGTGCTTTGTAAACTTTAAGTATGATTGAAATGGCAACAACAATAATGATACTGACAAAATAATAATGATGATGATAATGATTTATGCTGGTAATGTGTATTTTTTTGATGACCCATGCCAGCATCACCATTCTGTCTTCAATCTACGTTTCTCTGGCAAGAGATTTGACTATACCCCATTAGTTTGGAGAGGAAAGAAAAAACAATTTCTTAGAATAATAACTCACATTTATGTAGTTCTTAATATATCTAAGGTATTCTTTCAACATCATTTTATTTGATCCTCACAAAAGTTTTTTTTTAAGATAGGTACTACAGATAACATTTTTTAATATAGAAGGAAACTGAGGCTTACAAAGTTTGGGTGATTTGCATATGGTCATATAATTTACTATTGTCAGAGGTAGGATGAAATTCAATTCTCTCTTGGCTGTTAAGTATATTGATCTTTCCACTATATACTGCCTCCCATTAGCAAAAATGCCCTTTATTTAATCAAAAGAAAAATACATTATTTTGCTCTGATGGGCACTATTGGATTGTTGGTGTCTTAATCATGTCAGATCAAGGAAGCAGTAAGTCAGAACCTATCTTACTAGGATAGGAAATTAAGATAGCCTGAGAAAAAAAGCTATTCTGGTGGTTCACTATATTGAAGTCACTTCCATTCAGCTCAAATCTATCTGACAGTCTAAACACACCATTGCTCTCCTTCCCTTATTTCCCAAAAAGCCCTTTCCCCAAATTCTGTATTTCTGTTGTGTCACCACCATCTTCACAATTACCTAAAAACTCGAGTTCCATCTTCTACTCTTTTGTGTCCCTTATTCTTCACATCTAAACAGCTCTAAGTCCTATTGATCATCTCACTGAAATATTTCAATTTTTCACTTCCCTTTCTGCCACAACTCTCTTTGTTCAGGGCCACTTTCAGCCTTTTATGAATTATTGTAATAGTCTCCTCCTCTGGTCTACCTGAGACCAGTTTTTCCTTTACATAATTTATCCTTCACACTGCTGCCCTTACAGAGTAGATAATGCGCCACTTTTATCAGAGTATTTTCTACTCAAATACATCCAGTGGCTCCCGATTGCCTACAAATAAAAATGGATTCCTTAATCTGGTAGTTAAAGTCCTCCACAACATGGAGGGTTTTTTTTTTTAATCTTTCTTCACACTGTGCCTCTTCCTATTCTCTGTGTTTTAGACCAGTGTTATCAAACTCAGAAACAGAAGCCATTAAAACCTTACATAAGGATCCCAGAAGGCAATATATTGAAGTAGAAAACCTCAAATTAATATTATCTACATTGTTTTAAATTTTTATTTATTTTGTTAGGCATTTGCCAATTAAATTTTAATCTGAACTGCACTAGGGAGTTTAGCTGGCATGAGTTCGATACATCAGTAGGCAATTGAAGGTCTTTCCATTCCCTGTTCTTATCCTGCTCTCTCCTACCTTTGATCATACTATTCTCCATGCCTAGATTGGCACTCCTCTGAACTTAGCCTATTAAAGTATTTTCCTTCCTTCAAGGCTCAACTCAAGTACCACATCCTCCATGAAGTTTTTCCTGATCTTCCTAATAACCTTTCTGGCAAAAAATGAAAACAAACAAAACTCCTTTCCTTTTTACATGTCTCATCTATGTTACCCTGGTCTTCTCTTTTATACTGACATTTCTTCATCTTTCTATCATCATTATATGTGGACATGTCTTCTCACATCTTTCCTGATTACAATGGAAGCTCCTTGAGAGTAGGGATTGTGCCATTTTTAATCTCAGTATCCTCCACAAATAAATCCTATCACAATGCCTTGCTCATAGTAACCATTAAATCAATATTTGCTGAATGAAAATGAAATGGCTGGTAATACATCATTTCCCTAAATGTTATACTCAGTCACTGATTGGAATTGACCCCCAACACTTTAATGGGACCTTGTTAACTGATCATATGCATCTGGAAGGAGGAAATTGTTTCTCTCTTCTAGGATACCTCACTTTTCAAAGAGATACTTTTAACTTTACAGAAGTACCAGGGAATGATAATCAGAACTCATAGGGACAGATTAGGCACAGTTACATAGAAACATAAAGGTCTTGTGGGATATATATGAAGCACATTCATATAGTCAACTTAATTTATGAATGACTGAATGAATTAAAAAAGGATTTGTTAAGTGCCTATTGTGTTCCAGGTATTATGCTGGGCACTGAGGATACAAATACATGTGAGATTGTATCTGACCTCAAGGACCTTACATGCAAATGGGGAAGCCAATACACAAGAAGAGTGGGGTCCAGTGAAGGAGTTATGATCTGGGAGAATTGGTTTAATGGTAAAGGAGGCACAAAAATTTACTGAATAAAAGAACTCCTTTAAAAGCAAAATGGGCTAAATGGAAAAAGAGGTACAAAAGATCACTGAAGAAAATAATGCCTTAAAAATTACAATTGGTTAAGTGGAAGTTAATGATTCCATGACACTTCAAGAAACAATAAAACAAAATCAAAAGAATGAAAAAAAAAACAGAAGAAAATACGAAATATCTCATTGGAAAAAAAAAAAACAAACAACTGGCCTGGAAAATAGATCAAGAAGAGATACCTAAAAATTATTGGACTGACTGAAATCCATGATAAAAAAATGGCCTAGCCTTCATATTTCAAGAAATTATAAAGGAAAACTGCCTTGATATCCTAAAGACAAAGGATAAAATGGAGATTGAAAGAACCCACCAATCACCTCCTGAAAGAGATCTCAAAATGAAAACTCTCAGAAATATTATAGCCAAATCTCAAAGCTCCCAGTTCAAGGAGAAAATATTGAAAACAGCCAAAAAGAAACAATTCAAATATCATGAAATCACAGTCAGAATCCAGAAAAAATATAGTAGCTTCTACATTAAAGAGTGGAAAGTTTTGAATATGATATTCTGGAAGGCAAAGGAGCTAGAATTAAAACCAAGAATAATCTACCCAGTAAAACTGAGTATAATCCTTCAAACATGAATGTTTAATGAAATAGGGAATGTCCAAGCATTCCTGATGAAAAGACAAGAGCTGAATAGAAAATCTGATATTCCAACAGATGACTCAAGAGAAGGGAAACATGAAAAATAATCATAAGGGACTCAATGAAGTTAAACTGTTTTACCTTCCTATATGCAAAGATAATACTTGAAACTCCTAAGAACTTGATTATTATTATAGTGGTTAGAAGGTGTCTAAATAGACAGAGGACATGAGTATAAGTGGATTACATTGGGATGATCTGCAAAAAAATAAAATAAGCAAACAAATAAATAAATGTAATGGTGAGAAAGAGGGAGGTACTGGAAGGAAAGAAAAGGGACAGGTAGAAGGGGGGAATTTTCCTCACATAAAAGAGGCACACAAGGTAGACCTTTAATAGTGGAGGGGGAAATGGTGGCAATAGTGGACAATGCTTGAACTTCATTCTCATCCGGATTGGTTCAAAGAGGGAAGAATATACACACTCAGTTGGATATAATAATCTATTTTACTTAAATAGGGAAATAGGAGGGGAAAGTGATAGGAGATATGGGGGGATCATCAAAGGTGGGGTGGATAAAGGGAGGCAGTGGTCAGAAGCAAAACGAACTTTTGAGGAGGGACAGGATAAACAGGGGACAAACAGAAGAAAATAGGATACAGTTTATAATTCTAACTGTGAATGTGAATGGGAGGAACTAATCTACAAAAAGAAGTGCATTAAATGGATTAGAAACCAGAATCCAACAGTATGCTGTATACAAGACACACTTAAAAGAGAAAGATACACAGAGTTAAAATAAAGGGCTAAAGGAGAATCTATTATGCTTTAGATGAAATAAAAAAGACAAAGGTAGCAATCATGATCTCAGATAAAGCAAAATCAAAAATGGAAGTAATTAAAAGAGTTAATCAGAGAAACTACATTTTGCTAAAACAAACCATAGTCAATGAAGTAATATAAAAATATTATAGCAAGTTTCTCTGATGAAGGCTTCATTTCTCAGATATATAGGGAACTAAATCCAATTTATAAAAATAACAATTCTCCAAATGAGAAATGGTCAAGTGATATGAACAGGCAGTTTTCCAAAGAAGAAATCAAATGTATCTATACTCATATGAAAAAATGCTCTAAATCACTATTGATTAGAGAAAGGTAAATTAAAATAACTCTGAGGTATTACCTCACACCTATCATAAATGACAAATGCTGGAGGGGATGAGGGAAAATAGGTACATTAATGAACTGTTGGTGGAGTAGTGAACTGGTTCAACCATTCTGGAGAGCAATCGGGACCTAGGCCTGAAGAGCTAAAAAACTATGTATACCTTTTGATCTAGTAATACCACTACTAGGTCTTCAATGAGATAAAAGAAAAAGGGAAAGAACCTATATGTACAAAAATACTTTAGCAGTTTGTGTATGTGTTTGTGTGTGTATATGTGTGTGTAAGATAGTAATGAACTAGAAATTAAGGGGATATTCATCAATTGAGGAATGGCTGAACAAGTTGTGGCATATGATTGTGATGGAGTACTATTGTACTGTGAACGATGATGAAGAGGATGGTTTCAAAAAACATAGCAAGACCTATATGAACTGATGCAAAGTGAAGTGAGAAGAACCGGGAGATCATTGTGCACAGTAACAGCAATGTTGTTATGATGATCAACCATGAAAGACTTGGCTACTCTGATCAATACAATGATCCAAGAAAATTGCGAAGGACTCATGATAAAAAAATACTATTCACCTCCAAAGAGAGAACTGATGAACTCTGAATGCAAACTAAAATAAAATTTTCTCACTTTGTTTTTCTTTTCTTTTTTTTTTTTGCAGGCCAATATCGAAATATGCTTCGCATGATTTCACATGTATAATTCATATCATATTGTTTGTCTTTTCAGTGGGCGTGGGAGGTGTGAGAGGAAGGAGAGAATTTGGAAGTCAAAATTTAAAAAAAAAAGATTTTTAAAAATAGAGAAAAAAGAAAAAAAACTTAGAAAAAATAAAAAAAAGTTGGAACCCTAAGGTGCCTTTATAAGTCTTAGAAAAAAAAAGATTGTATTATATTTGTCCATTCCACTGTATCATGGGGATAAATCTTTGAGTAGTGATCAAAGATTTCATATATGAACATACAGACTCAATATAAAAATGTTCTCTCTAACCCTCCAAATCAATGGAATTATGAATCTTAGAGACAGAAAGCATGCTTGCAGAAAATCAGTCTGATTTCTCGCCAAAAGGAGAAATTTCTACTATTGTGTTTCTGAAAGAGTTATCAAACCAATCTCCGCTTGAACACTTTCAGTGACAGGGAGCTCACAACTATACAAATCAGTCAGTGCCAATTGTGAACAGTTCTCGTTATTAGATAATTGATGTTTTTCTCCTGGCTGCCATAGTTATCACATAGATATTGGAGAGAAGTCCTTTCTTTACCGTAGTTTTTACTTTGTACTACTGAGCCCCAGTACAGCAGATACAAGATTATAACATTTTTGGCTCTATTTTCAAGATTGTGAACTGAAATCTCAGTTACCAGATGATCCTGATGCTTTGTCATTTTATTAAATTATCTAGTATTTCATAGACTTCATGAAACTCAGAGTTAGAAGAAAGCCTCATAACCATCTTATCCTGAATCAGAAATGTACTCTACAACATTCCTAACCAATAGTTGCCTGCTGTTTTTCAAATACAGTACTCCATTTCCTGACTCCAGGCATTTGCACTGGCTGTCCCCCATGCCTGAAATGCTGTCCTTCCTCATCATTGCCTACTGGTTTCACTGGTATCCTTCAAGTCTCAGCTAAAATCTCACCTTCTGCTGAAAGCCTTTCCCACTCCGCCCACTGCTGATGCCTTCCCTCTGAGGTTACTTCCAGTTTTAGCTTAATGTATATTGCACGTACACATAGTTGTTTGCACGATGTCTCCCCCATTAGAAAGAGAAGACATAATCTCTCCTTGAGAGATTACGTTTTTGCCCTTGTATCCCTAGTGCTTAGCATAATACCTCGGACACAGTAAGCACTTAATAAATGCTAGACTGACTGACTGATTAGTTATCCAATTAATACTTGAAGATTTTCAGAAATAGGGAACTCAGAATCTCTTAATTCTTCTTTGGACAATTTTTATTGTTATAGAGGTTTTTCTCTCACTGAACCAAAGTGTACCCCTCTATAAGGGGGTATCCTCTCATCCCAATGGTTCCTCAGATCTTCCCTCTGGGGCCAATCAGAATCATTCTAAACCCCTTTCCAAATGATACCCTTAAATATGCTACCTGGAATAAGAATTGTGACTGCTGGATTGTCAGTATTGCAATGGTGTACAGCACTTGATTGGGTGTTCAAATGTCTCCATGAGGGTTTTAAATTAGGAAAACATATTGTAAGATTTAGGGACATCAGGAAATGGAGCATTTGCAGAAAACCATAAATAAACTAATGTAGTGTTCAGGACAAGCTGTGAATTGGCCCTCAAAGGAGGTTTATGATGATAACCTGCTGCAAAAATTACCACCACTTTTTCAGGCATTTTTTCCCCATATGCTTTTTCTTGGGAATCTGGGATTTCCTGGCAGTCACCACAGTTGAGAAGTCTGTTCTTCTATGAGGTGGACTTGGGCTAGGGCTCCATGATCTGTCAGCTTCACGATTTGCAGCAAAGAAAGGAGATCATTGAAGCTGGATTTGAATTCTGGCTCTGCCATTCACTGACTTTATGACCTTGACAAGTCATTCGTTTCTCTAGGCCTTGATTTCGTCATTTGTAAAATGAGTGGAATATGTCATGTATTTCTCTTTCAGCACTGAGAATTGTGATCATATAACTTTTCTTACCTCCCTGACCCTCAAATATGTCTAAGAAACAAAGTTCAAGGCTGAACAAGGTTGCATGGTTTATGGAGTGTCCTTATTTTCCTCTAAACCAATTGTTTGGCAGTAGAATGGCTTCTAGAAGAAAAAGAAGAAAGAATATCCTTGTAATTTCAAGTAAGATTGTGCCCTTTTCTTTCTGTGTGGTAAAATGCAATTTAATTCAGTTAAATTCGTCAAATATTTAAAAGTGATACCACCTGTGCAAGGTGATAAAGCGACAAAGGTGAAAAGTGACTCATTCTCTGCCCTGTGAACTGCCTTTATATTTGGGGTCTTATATGCCACTACTCATGTTGATGTTACCCTTGATTTCATTACCACACAAAAGTTTTCCACCTCCGTCATTCAGAGCCCTGAAATTCTGCTTTCTGACCATGGCCTGATGTCCTTCTGGTCCACATGTATCTCATTCCTCCTAAGCCCATTTTCCATTCTACCTTCATCTTCCAGTTCTTCCACTCCTCCCTTTTTTACTATCACCCTCCTCTACCTTCATTTTGCAATCTTCCAAATCTTTTTTTTTGGGGGGGGGTAATTGGGTGTTAAGTGACTTGCCCAGGGTCACACAGCTAGTAAGTGTTCAAATCTGAGGCCAGATTTGAACTCAGGTCCTCCTGACTCCAGGGCCTGTGCTCTGTCCACTGTGCCACATAGCTGCACTTCAATCTTACAAATCTTAACCCTAGAATAAACATATAGTTCCACATCATGCTGACTCTGTCCTTGGATCCCTTCTTCCTCACTGTTTTATTTTTTTTTCCCACCATAGCTCTGGATCATTCTCACCATCTGCTTTCTCGCTTACTACTCTGGTAACTTCTGAAGTCCATTGGAGGAAGTTACATAACAGTGCAGAAATGGTCCACCACACATTTAAGTTACCTCGTTTAACTTGGCCCCCAACTGATGAATATCAATATTGTTTACTCTTCATTGGTTAATCTTTTATTGAACACTCCATAGTCTTTTCCAAGCCTACTCTTTCCTTAACCTGCATACATAAACTGTCGTAGGCCAGGCCTGGCTCAGGCTAGTCAAATAGTTCAGGTTCAAGATTACAAACAAATAAATACACGTAGACCATCTAATACTTATGAAAAGGAGGTTTACTTAGCCATAGCATAGAAAGGAGGCTTAGGAGGAATGTAGCACTGGCTCAGATAGAAGGAGTCCTCCTCATTTCCCTAACAAAACTAGCATTCACGTAAGATTTTAATGTTTGCAAGAGCTTTATAAATGTCATCTCACTTAATTCTCCCAACAACTCTATAGGGTAGGTGCTATTATTAACCCTATTTTGTCAATGAGGAAACTGAGGTTTAAAGATTAAGTGATTTGCTAAGGACACACAGCTAGCAAGTATGAGAGGCAAGATATGCACTCAGATCTTCTTGACTCTGATTCTAGTACTCCCTCCACTGCCCTGTCTAGTGTCTGGTCGGAAATCAGTCAGTGAGAAGGCTAGGGTGTCATGATTTGTATAACCATAGGACACCTGGCAAATCTTTTTTTAACTTAATTTTTTCCTATTACATGTAAAAACAATTCTTAACATTCATTTATTTAAATGTTGAGTTCCAAATTCTCTCCCTCTATCCCTCCCTCCCACTGGAGAAGGTAAACGATTTTATATAGGTTATATATGTACAGTCATGCAAAACATATTTGCACATTAGTCACATTGTGAAAGAAAACACAGACCCCCCCAAATTAAACAAAAACAAAAACAAAAACAAAAAACAAAGAAGCTAAAAATAGTATGCTTTTATCTGCATTCAGACTCCAACAGTTCCTTTTCTGGAGGTGGATAGCACTTTTCATCATAAGTCCTTTAGAATTGTCTTGGATCATTGTATTGCTGAGAATAGCTAAGTCATTCACAGCTGATCATTGTACAATATTGCTGTTACTGTCTACAATGTTCTCCTCATTCTGTTCACTTTACATCAGCACCTGCCAAATCTGAAGGAGATTGACACTCCATGAGCTTTTTTATTCCTTTAGATGAGTTGTGATGTGCATTAGCATCTTGGTTCTTAGCTCCCTGGCCCAATTAATCTTAGGATAAGCTTCTTTTCATTTTTGGGGCGGGGGTGGAATCAACATAGCTTAGCCTACTTGGCAGGGGACCTTGATATGTATTTCACCATCACCCCTCCTCCTTCCCTCTTAGCAAAAGATCTTGCTTCATACTTTGGCACTCATACTTTACGAATAAACAAACAAATAAATAAATAAATAAGGCCAGCCATTGAGTACTGCTCCTTAGTTCTGTAGCTCACATCCTGTCAACTTCATCACTCATTCTTTCCTTTGTTCTGTTCTTATAGGAAGAGGTTGAGAGCCCTTCTCCTTCTCAAGGCCCAATCTTTCTCTTGGTTTATTTGAACCCATCAAGTAACTGATCAAACAATCTATAAGCACTTATTAAGCTCCTGCTCTGTACAAAGACAAAAATGAAGTATATCCTGCCCTATTCTATAGAGTTAGAGACTGTTGCTTGTTTATATTTGTATGCCTGGAACTTAGAACTTAAAACAGTGCCTGCCATGTAGTGAATATTTAATTATCTATATCTATCTATCTATCTATCTATCTATCTATCTATCTATCTATCTATCTATCTATCTATCTATCTATCCATCCATCTCCCAGAACAGTGCCTAGCACATAATAGGTGCTAAATAAATAGAGAAAAGGATAAGTATAGAAACACCTATGCAAAGTGTTAGGAAAAAAAAATCTGAGGAGGGAGATAATTTACAAAGGCTTACAAGACTTCATGGAGGAGGAGGAACTTAGGATCATAGATTTAGAATTGGGAGGGACTTTAATGGTCATTTAGTCTAATATGCTCATTTTGCACACAAAGAAACTGATAACCAGAAAAGTTATATGACTTGCCTAAGGTCATATTTGTTATAAATGATTTGTTGCCAAATCTGGCATGTTTCCTATATATAATCCCTACTATCATCCAAGGGAGTGACATCAATAGGTAGAGACAGGTGAAAGGATAATTCATTTCAGGTACAAACGATGAAAGGAGTAGAGTAATAGAGATAGATGAAGTCAGGATGAGAATAGGAAATGGAGAATATTCTAATTTAGCCAGAATCTAAAATATTTGATTGGGATTGCTATGATTTCAGGCTGTAAAGGTAGTTTAAAGCCACATTGAGAGAGATCTTGAATATTAGGACCAGTACTTTATTAGATAGAAAATTGGTATGGAATATAAAATAGACAGCTTTTAACATAAAGAAATTGAAAAGTTTTTGCACAAATAAAACCAATGAAGTAAAAGTTAAATGGGAAACAGGTGGGGGAAAAAGGAAACTTTGCAGCAAGTTTCTCTAATAAAGGTCTCATTTTCATGATATAAAAGGAATTGATCCAAATTTATAAAGAATAAGAGATAAGAGCCACTTCTCAATTGCTAAATAGTCAAAGGATGTTGTTCTTAAAGGAAGACAGTCAAGCTATCACCAGCAAAAGGGGAAAAAGTTCCAAATTACTAATAATTAAAAAATTCAAATTAAAGCAACTTACAGACTTCAATCACATCAGATTGGCTAAGGTGAACAAAAAGGAAGATAATTTTTTTTTTTTAGTAGTGGAGAGATATGAACAAGTCCATATGGTAGGGAGATTACCTAGGCAGAGACGGTAGAATTGGATTAGTCGGGGAGATAATGGAGGCCATGAGAGCAATTAGCAGGATATTCTAATAGCTTAAGCAGGAAGACATTAGGGTCCAAGCTAGAGAGTAGTGGCAGGAAGGGTTCAAGGGCAATGGCATTCCAGAAACAGAAGCAACGGGGGTTTGAATGATTGGATGTCTGGGCCAAGGAAGAGGCAAGAGTCAAATGTGATTCAAAGGTTAGAAGTCAGGTTGGACCACGGCTGGCAACAGAAACAAGGAAGATAATGGAAGAGGCGAGTTTGAGGAAGAAAAATGATTAGTTCACCTTTCTCTATGTTGAGTTTGAGGTTCTCACAAAGCATCTAGGTCAGAGATTCTTAACTTTTTTTGTGCCAGGGACCTTTTGGACAGGCTGGAAAAGCATATGATCCCTTCTCAGTCAATCAATCAAATAATAAATGAATAAATTTGCATTTATTTATGAGAATTTGTTTTTTATAATATTTTCAAATTCATAAAACAAAATACATAGTTTATAGTAAAAATCAAGCATATTTAAGTACATATATCAAAATATGAAAAAAAAAATTCACAGGTCCTGAGTTAGAACCCTTGATATAGGTCTACCTAGATTAACTGATGAAAATTGTAGTTGTTGGCTTTAAAATAGTAGTGGGGTGGGGAGGAGCAGATTTATGACTAATGTTTTCATATATTTAAATGGCAGTTTAAGGAGGTAGTGAAGGCCTTCCTGAGGTCTCCTTGAGTTTTTCATCACTTACTATACTGAATCAGGCCTGGGTTGCTGGTCACTGAGCATATTATTCAAAGAAAGGGAAGAAGACAAGAAGAGCAGATGAATATCTCCTTACCATATTGCAAACTGTAAACCTGGAAATTGTACAGGCATGAGCCAAAGTCCAGCTTATGGAATAATAATTGATCAGGAAAACTGCCAATAGATGCCAGCTTCCCAAAGAAAAGCATATGGTTAAAAAAAGAAAAAAAAAAGCTTGAAAAGTAGGGGCAGTTTTTCCAGCAGGTTATCGCTGCAAACCTCCTTTGAGGGCCAATTCACAGCTTATCCTGAACACTACATTCAGTCATTTATGGTTCTCCACAAATGCTCTTTCCTGACATCCCGAACCTGAAAAAAATATGCTTTCCTAATTCAAAACCCTCATGGAGATATCTGAACAGCCAATTGCATGGCAGACAATTTTGGTGGTGTAAGAACTGGCCTTCATGATTCATACTCCAGGTAACTGACTCAGGATGACAAATTCAGCATCCCCAATTCATGGACTGGAAAGCAAACTTGAGCATCTGCCATCCTTCCTTATAAATGGAATCTCCCTCTGTCTGCCAAGTTTTGCTCAGCTTCTCCATTTCAATTCTAGGAAACTACTGGTTTAATTGCCCTCAAATACTCCTGTAAGCATTTTCTTATTTTAAGTTGTCCAGTAAGGAGTTTGCAGAGTTCCAACAAGGAAATTAATTTCTAAAAGTTTAAAAACTCATCCTCATCCTCCTTCTCTTACTTTTCCCCAGCCCCCATGCCTCTCTCAAGAGAGACAAAAACTTCCTCTTCTTCTCTCTATTCTTCTCCAGTGAAATCACCATCACCCTTTCTAATGACTGGATGCTGATTCTGAGCCCTACTGTGACTCCCATTTGTTGCTAGATAAATAGCAATCATTTCCATCTGTTACCAGAACTGTTTTCTTGGAAATGACATTAAATTTAGATGCTGATGGAAAACTGTTTACATTGTTTGATCACAGCAACGAAGCAGCCTTTACAAATGATAAAAAGCCTGAGATACACAAAGAAACCTCAACGTCTACCTTTGCTGTCTTTATGCCATCTGTCAACTCTTAAGATATAACCAGGGAGCTCTGGGTGGAAAATAAAAACCTGTCGCGTGGAGAGGCAGTGCAAGATCAGAGTCATAGCTGCTAAAGTAAGCTCGCAGCTTACAAAACAACATCTTTCCAACAACCCTGAGAGGTCAGTAGTTGAAGCAATAGGATCCCCATTTAACAGAAGGGAAAACTGAGGCCCAGCAAGGCTAAGTGACTTTTGCCCAGGATCATGCTGCTATTTTAGTTGCAAGGTCAGGACTCCAGCTCAGGTCTTCTGACTCTAGAACCAATGCTATTCCTACTATACCTTGCAGCTTAGAAGGCATATCGTTTCCTTAATTTTCAGTGAATTGATTAAATAGACCATAAACACATTTCTCTTTTTTGGTTTTTTTTTTTTTTTGCTAGCTTTTGTCCTTAATCTTTCATGGAATATGGAGAGAGTCTAAGAGTGGGACCTAGGAGTTTTGTGTCCAGTCACTGGATTTTGGTATTTAAGGAGCGGGGTCGTTCCAAGAATGGTGAATTCCCTCTCATTAGAAGTCTTTAAGCTGGGCCTAGATGACCACACATCAGGTGTATGAGGGCAGGGATTAGCATTCATGGACTAAATGACTGTGCGTGTCCCTTCCAACTCTCAAATTCTTTAGTTCGAACATCAGATCTTCTACTTAAGACCTCTGTGACCTCAGACAGGTCACTTCAGCTCTTGTAGGCCTCAGTTCCCTCATCTATAAAAGAAGGGTGTTAGGGCTAATTATCTGAAACCTAGCCTTTGGGAAGCTTTTGGAATCTTTACCTGCCTTACTAGCACTTTGCTGAATGGGAGACAGCTTATTTTCTACCTTGTCAGAAGCAAAGCCAGGAATGTTTTCTGTTTTGTGTGTGTGTCTGGTCCTGCGAGTGCTATTGAAGATTCAGAGAGGGGATAAAGGAAGGAAAGAGAGGAAGAAAGATGGACAGAATACAAAGAAAGAGGGAAGGACTGACAAAAAGAAGGAAAGAGAGATAAAGAGTCAGGAAAAAGAGAGAGAGAAAGGGGAAGGAAAGAGGGGAAGGAAGATGGACGGAATACAAAGAAAGAGGGAAGGACTGACGAAAGGAAGGAAAGAGAGATAGAGAGGCAGGAAAGAGACAGAGAGAGAAAGGAGAAGGAAGGAAGGGGGGGAAGAAAGATGGATGGAATACAAAGAAAGAAGAAAGCACTGATGCAAGGAAGAAGAGATAGAGAGTCAGGAAAGAGACAGAGAGAGAAATGGGAAGGAAGGAACAAAGGAAGGAAGGAAGGAAGGAAGAAAGGAAGGAAGACTGCTCAAAGAATAAAATTAAGCAGTATGTTTTCCAACATATCAACTATCCCATGCCATTAAAATGTCCTGTTATGCATGGTCACACCTGGACCACATATAGGAATAGCTGCATTCATGAGCCACTTTCCTGGGAGATGGATATGTAACATTAAACCAAGAAAGTAATCCTCAGCCCATAATACAGTAATAGCTGGCATCTAAATAGCATTATTACTCCCAGAACTTTCATATATATATTATCCCATACTGAGGTAATAAAATGTCAAATTATATTTGTCCATGGTATAGATTTTTCATTTTCTACAAAATTACAAGTGTAGAGAGATCCTAATCTTTTGAGATAAACTTCTCCCAGTTTGTAAAATTGTCTGAGTATGTCCTTAGCACAGCAGTATGAAGGGGGCATTTGTGATACAGAGCAGGCAAGTTATACTTTGCAGACTACGTAAGAAACAGATGTAAGAGGGGGGAAAGAAAATAACTCATCTTCTATATGGTCTTGGGGAAGTTATGTGATATAGTGGAAAGAATGCTAGGCTCACTCTAAGTTAGAAAAGCTGGTATCAAGTTATGACATTACTAATTCTTAGCTTTGTAATCTTAAGTATGCTGTATAATCAAAGTTTCCTTAAAGGTAAGTTGGGGAGAATACTTGCCCTATCAAACTCACATGGTGGTTTAGATAGATAGACAGACAGACAGATATAAATGAAATATAGATACATATACATATATATACATATTTCATTATTATATACATAATTTCATTAAATTATTCTTAATTACATGTAAAAAAATTAACATTCAATTTTTAAAGAATTTTGTGTTCCAAATTGTCTCCTTCTTCCTCAACCCTGGAAGGTTGATGTTGATTATACCTTACATGGTGGTTTTAAATAAAACCTTTAAGATCTACTGTTCCATAGTTAATAAGAGGACTTTTCAACATCTCAAACTGAAGGCTTGTTAGCCTTGACTCTCATATGGACAGAAGCCAGCCCCAAAACATTTGCATGGTCCACTGGAACCAGTAATAGCAGCTCTGAACATACTCCATTGGCTGGTCCTTACAGATCAAACCAACCTTGCTACAGAAAAATCCAATGTGATGGTGTAAGAGGAAGAATGATTTAGTGAAAAGAGTGTTGATCTTGGAGTTGGAAGGCTTAGGTTTTAATTCTAGCTATACTGCTCATAAGATACATGGCCATGGATAAGATGTTAACCTACTTGAGGTAATTGTATATGTTTTCTTACATATAAAATAGGAAGAATATTTGTATAGCCTACTTCATGGAATGTCTTAAAAGGAAATCACTTTGTAAGTCAAGGAACTGCTAAAAATAGCAGTTCCTACACTCAAAGGAGCTTCTAGTCTCATGTGGATAAAAACATATATATATATATATACATGTGTGTATATATATGTATGTATGTATGGAGAGAAAGAGAGAGAGAGAGAGAGAGAGAGAGAGAGAGAATTATGATATAAGAAGTGAAATAAGTATAAAGATGAAATTTCAGAAGGAATGCTATGGGAATTTGAGGAGAGAGAGCTCCCTTCCAGCTGGGGAAACAAGGACATTTCATAGAGGAACTGAAACTTTGAAGGAAAGGGGGAAAAAGCAACAAAAACATAGGTAGAGAGGATCTATGTCGGACCTCAGGAATATTCATGAGCTTAGAGATGAGAGACAGCATCTTGAATTTGGGGGAGGAAGAGTAGTACAGTTTGGTCTGAATAGAGTACATGAATGAGAGTGACATGAGAAAAGCCTGAAATAAGTTGGGAACCAGTAATGGCAGGCCTTGTGTGGTAAGACTAATATTTACCTTGATACAGCTTCTTCCTCTCACTTCCTGCCTCCCCACCATATGGGTTGGACCAGGTTTCTCCTCCTTTGTTACTTGGACAGGTATTAGCTTTCCTGGAAGAAGACAAGGCTGTCCCCAGGACCTGATTGGCCCCTGCTTCCCCAACACAGCTTCCTGGTCACTTAAAGGCAGTGGGCCCCTTTGGAGGTGTTGGGTTTCTGAAGATCATATGATCTTTATGAGTCAACATGTCCTTCATTATATCTGGCACTGATGACCAGATGGGGGCAAAGGGAGCACATCCAGGAAAGACTAGTGCCACTACGTCCTTGCTGTGTTAGGGTAAAGTAAACCTAATGTAAAAAGTAAAACCACGTGATTCCAAAGGTCATAAGAGCATATTGTTAAAAAAAAAAAAGCGTATAGCTTTAGGAGCTGGATAAGAGCTTAGATTATCATATGGCCATAAGATCATAGATTTATAAACGGAAGGTACCTTCAAGGCTAGTCCAAACCTCTCATTTTACAGTTGAGGAAACTGAAGCCCAAAGAGTTTGAGTGATTTGCCCAATCAAGCTAAGTAAATAGCAGAACTAGGATATGAATTCAGGTTTTCTGGTTCCAAATCCAATGATCTTTCATTAATGTCATTCTGCCTCTTAATATAATACATTCTATGCTGTATGAAGTAGTGAGGGAAGTACCCAACCCTCTGGAAAACCAGGATAAGCACTGAGTTTATTACATTGGGTTCCACAGTCAATGTCTCTCTTGCAGCATGCAAATCTCAAATGGACTCATCTGGGCACGATTCCCAGTGATGGAAGCTGCTCTCTCAAAGATGTGGCAAACAGAGGCATGATTGCTGGAAGTCAGAATGGCTTAGTTGGCAGCTATAATTGTACCTCTCCAATGACGGTGCTAATTTTCTCCTCCAGCTCTCTTACACACCTTCTTTAATGAATACATGTTCCTTTGATTAAATTAACATTTTCGTCTACCTAATTAGCCTGAAAAACCTATGCTGAGCTGATCTGGAAGCAACTTCATTACTGCTCATTGGTGCATGTTTGCTACCAATCACTGTCAACTCGATAGGCAAATGATTAGGAGAACATTAAGTTTGGCTAATTTGGCTTTCCATGACAATCATCAGGCTCTCAGTGATCAGCCAATCCAAATTCAGAATCGACCCTATAAGACAGTGACAGATGTTTTAATCACACAGTTTCATTCATTAATGCCCATCAGCCTGGTTGGCCAGGTTCACTGTCAAATAGCCTGATTTGAAACAAAAACTAATTAAATATCATCTCTCTAATTACCTTCTACATTTACACTTCCACTGAGCAGGAGGGCTGGGGTAATGACAAATGAAAAATGCAGCTCCAAATGGGTAGGGCTGTTGGATGGATACATTAACCATCAGCTCAGAGACAATCTTTCTGTGTAAGGTTAGTAAATGAGAGCTGTTCAGATGGCAGGTGATGATCTCTAAGGCATGGCGTACTTTAAAAAGCAAATCTAATTCTTATATGCTTGCATCATGTTAATGTACATAATACCCAGAGCTCTTGTCAATACTATTTTAATAAAGATACATATTTATAGAATGCTTTTAACTCTGAGAAGAGACTTAATAGTCATTTTTACGGGATTGTTATCCCTGTTTTATAGAAGAGAAGAGTGAGGTCCAGAGAAAGGAAGGGACTTGCCTCAGGTCAGGGAACTAGGGAATATCAGAGTTAGGACTAAAATTCTGACTCTGGGTCATTGCATTCTACCATGTGATCCCTTCTCACTTGCTGTAATTTGGGTCTAAAACTGAGGCAAAGAAACTGGTCAATCTCTGGGAGACCAGTGTCTACTTTTTGTTACATTCCATACTTCCCTTCCTTTCCCCTTCCCTCCTCTCTCCTCCTTTCCACTCTCTTCCCTCCCTTTCTTTCCCCTCTTATCCCTTCCTCTTCTTCATCCCCTTCCCTCTTCTCTCCTTCCCACAACTCCTCTCCTCTCTTGTTTCAGTCTAAAGAAATTCCAGATTAGGGATATATTTTTTCTTCAACTTAATTTTCATCACCGTAATTCTCCTATCGCCAGATTTCTGAGAACATGGAGTAATAGAACATTTTAATTTTTTTTTGAAAATCACTGTGATACATCATCTCATTTTCACAATAGCCTGATGATGATTTATATTGAATTTTAAGGTTTGTAGAATGCATTACTCATGTCATCTCAGTTATTTTGTTCCTTTTACAGATGACTAAACAGAATCTCAAAGAGGATAAGTGACTTATTCAAAGTCCCACAACTTGTAACTATCTGGAGTAGGAATAAACCCTATTCTTCCTAATTCCAAGTCTAGTGCTTAATCTACTATACCTATTTCCCAATTGGTCATTACTATTAAGAACATAAAAACTACCATAGTTTTGCGGATATTACTATAAAGCTGTGTCTGTTCAAGATATTGATCTATAACCTTTTCTCTCTATCTATCTACACATATATACACAATCCATGTGTATATATATGAATAAATATACATAAATTGATTCATATATATAAACACAAATATATAGACACATATACATGTGTGTATACATGTATATAGATGCATATATTGCATATATGTTTGTATATACACTGACGTTGATGCCCTTTCAAAGGATTAATTGCCCAGTTGCTATTTTTAGTCACTGCCTCCAAGAGAAGAAAATGGCAGGATCAAGCCACTGGAAGAACAGAGCAAAAACACAGGCAAACCTCACTAATTTCGACAAATTGAGGCCAAGATGAATGAGTGGCGGAGATGATTGTTGACAAGCTCTGAAGGCAATTTCAGGAGAGATTGCTATGTGAGATGTGCATATTATGGGCATGAATATGTATACCATCAGTCAATACTAAAGCCAGTGTGGCAAGACATAACTTTAAGACTCTAAGAGTTTACTATACTGTCCACTTCAAATTCTCTTTGATGTATATACCTGGATGGAATAGATACCCTATCCCCTTCACTTTTAATGCACTTAATGCCCTAAATGTCCCCTTCACCTCGGGTCATGGTGCTAGAAATCTTCATATTATTAATTCCTTTAGGCTAAGATATTAAGAGCACCAAGAAAAATGCAAAAGTTGACTGGAAGCTATAAGGCATTTATCTGTTATGACCCCTTCACATTTTACTTCAAACTGGTTTTTCAGATAAGCCCTTGAAAAGAGTAAGGCCTAAGGGAATGGGATAGGTATGCTTTGATGGGTGAAAGCAAAAGGAATTAGAAAAATATATGAGGCAGGGAACGCTGCCTAAGAAAATTGCTAGAGATTCTTGAGGGTCCTAAAAGCAGGTAGGAGGTAAGATGAAAATTCTGGTGGTAGAAGAGGAAAAATGCTTAAGGGGAGACCAAGGGAGGGACAGTGAAATTTAATCCGCCTCCATAGTTTTGCCTTGAGCTGGCCCTTATGTATCATGATACAATATATATGATATGATATGATAGAATCTATTACATAGATAAACTTAAATATTCACAGACATATACATCTATAATTTATATGTATACAGATATATAATGTGTGTGTCTATATACATGATTGCTCCAACTTTTTAACCTGAAAAGGCCAGAAAGCATAGGACATGACTATGTATTCCAGTAGGAGAATATCAAACAACCTGTGTGGCTGCATATATTATACATATGTTGTATATGTAGATGGTGTCTCTTCTTTTAGAATGTAGACAACTCCTTGAGGGCAGGAATAGTTTCATTTTTGTCTTTTTAACTTCAGTGCTTATTGGAGCTACTAACACAGAGTATCTAAATACTTGCTGAATGGTTTGGCTTACTTTATTTTGGTTCAGTTGATATATCTTTTAATACTTCTCTGTATTCTTCACACTCACCATTTCTTATAGTACAGTAAGTACTATAGCCTATTTAGTCATTCCCCAGTCTATGAACAACTATTTTATTTTCATTTCTTTACTATTACAAAAAAATATTACTGTGTTCACATTGACCTTCTTGTGGTTTGTGCATAGCAGAGAGATGTCTGGGTAAAAAAGATCTGGACATTTTAGTCACTTAGCATAATTCAGATTTCTTTCCAGCATGCTTGGACCAATTAATAATTCCACCAATATTGCATTAGTGCGCTATCATTCTGGCTGGAAGTGCAGGGTTACTCATAGATTTGATCCCACTTGCTGATCAGCAGGGAAGCTTTGACTGGCTTTATTGCTGACCTGGGTGGATTGGCTCTTCCTTAGGCATCCTGGTTGCTTCCCACTTCGGGAACTCCCCATATTGAGGCTGAAATCAGTGTGGAAATCTGATCAAAACAGCTCATTGATGCTCACTATTCCCAAACTGAAGATAGCTACCAGTTCCAGCTTTCCCAATAGATTGGATTACAGGTATGTGCCACTAAGGCTGGCTCAGCAACATTCATTAATAGCATACTATACATAAAGCACCGTGCTACAGGAAGGGAAAGAGAAAGGGATTAATGAAGACTTGGTCCCTGCTCTCGTGGAGCTCCACTACATAGAAACATGTCATAGACGTAGACCTATCATATGTCATAGAAACGTCTCATAGGCATACAAACACAGACAACTACATAAGAAAATGTCATAGAAATGAAAGTATCTGAGAAGATTCATTTATCAGTTTAAATCTTAGGGCCCTCAGAGCCTCACCACAATCCACCTTTTTGTGGTCACCTGTTTTCTATTTTTAAATTTATTTCCATTTTGAGCAAAACCAGGAAAACAATTTATAGCATAATAAAAATATTATAAAGATGGATAGTTCTGAAAGGTTTAAGAAGTGTGATCAACATAATGATTGAACACAATTATACAGCACCAAAGATAATGAATTACATCAAACTCCAGACATAGAAGTGATCATCTAATATGCAGAATTATAAAGACATTTTTAAACATGACCAATATTGGAATTTGTCCTGTTTGGATATGCGTGTTATAAGGGTTCCCTTCCTCCCCCTTTCTCCTTTCCTCTATCCCTCCTCTTCCCCTTCCTTCTCTTTGTTTTCCTTTACTTTCACTTCCTGCCTTCCCCTCCCCTCTCCTGCTCTCATCTTCTCTTACAGCATATATGATGAGAAAAGACCAATAATCAAATTCATCATGGTTGTTATTTTATTGGTGATAATAGCTATCAAATTTTAAAGTTTGCAAAATGTTTTAATACTGTCCTATTCTCTTTGATCTTCATTATAATCCTGTGAGGTAGGTGCTAGTATTATTTCCATTTCATGGCTAAGGAAACTGAGGCTCAAAGAAGCTAATGCACATTTCCAAGGTTGCTTAGCTAGCAAATACTTGAAGCAGGATTAGAACCCAAAACTTCATGACCCTAAGTCTAACATTTTTTTCTTTTCTTTTTTTTTGGGGGGGGGATGGAGAGGTAGAAGAAAGGAAAATAAATACACAATTAATCATTATAAAATACAAATGAATTTCTAAAATAAGAACTTGTTTCTTGGACAATAAATAACTTCCATCTCTATTTAGTGTACCATGCTATATACATGATAATTATATTGGTATATGTGGAAAGACCTCTGTATTCAGAGTTCAAGAACCTGGCTTTACCTCTAAGCTTTGTCCCCACTACGATTGTGACCACCCTTTAACATAAGTTTGTAAATTTTAAAGCTAGCAAAGACCAAAGAAATCATCTAGTCGAGATTGGGGAGATGAAGTCATACAGGAGAGATAGGAGCTGACCCTCCAACCACAGATGAAGTCAATGTCTGACCTAAGGTTCATATCCAGATCTCCTAACTCCAAATCCAACACTCTTACCATTATATCATGTTGCCTTTTCATAACTGTCTTCTGTAAAATGTCCCACCGAGCCCATTTGGAGTTTGTCTTTATTTTCAGGCTCTACTGAACTAAGCATTTGATTTAGGGGAAATAACAGGTTGGAAAGAAAGACACTGGGAAACTTCAACATAACAGATGCTTGTTTGCAGACATCTGATTGAGCCGAATTGAAAGCCCCAGCCTATATCCTGAGAGCCATAAATGTCAGTTGGCTAGAACAGAATTGTAACCATCTTTAAGCATAGATCACCAATAGAAAAACATTTCCGAATCATAACAAGGAAAATGGTTCTTCATTTTGTCATCACTCCTGGGGTCTAACTTTGTTCTTACAGGGGGAAGCTGGTTTTGTTTCTCAAAGCTACTTACTCTAGCTTGCAGCTAATTGTCTTACCAATTACATAGCAAAGACTCCTTTAAAAATGTCATACTGGCAATAATGCATTGATTTCTTACTACTGGAAAAAAATAAACTAAACTAAATGTTGGTGGCACAGTGCTGCCCTAGCATTCAGAGATAAAGGCAGAGCAGTATGTGTGTGTGTGTGTGTGTGTGTGTGTGTATATGTGTATTTGTAATACTATTGGAAAGGGAATTAAGATTCAGACAAAAATGATTTTAATGTAAATAATACATAGATGTTAGGCAAATACATCCATCACCCTTTGTAATGTATAGAAATTTAGTAACGTGCTGCTTGCTATATTATTAGATAATCAATATTTCTTCATCAATTAATCAATTTTTAAGTGAGTACAAGGTACTAATCACTGTATTAGGGGCTGGAAACACAAATACAATAAATGAAAAAGTCACTATACACATAGTTTACATTCTACCAAGGGAGATAGCAAGTATATACAGAATAATATTCAGTAAATAATTACAAATATATACAAAATAGCTTAAAAATAGATAGTTTGGGAGGGAAGGTACTAAGAGTTGGGAGAATCAGGAAGTGAGGAATAAGGTTCTGAGTTTTCGTGATATAGTTAATACTTTTACACTCCACAGCCTGACATAGTGAATAGAATGCTGGACTTAAGGTTTTGAAGTCTTGGATTCTAATCTTACTTTAGGCACTTGCTGGCTGAGTGACCCTGAAAAATTTGCCTCTTTGAGCCTTGATATTATCAACCATAAAATGGAATAATACCAGCATCTACCACACAGGATTTTAGTGAAATCAAAGAGAATAGGACAGTACAGCAAAACGTTTTTCAAACTCTAAAATGCTATACAAATGCCAGCTATTGTTATTGTTATTAATGATGATGATGATTGTGGTTATTGGCTTTTTTCTCATTACATATGCTATGAGTTTACAGAGAAGTCGTCCTGGAACAATTGATCTTCTACTATTATTCTTTTGTATTTAATGTTCAATGGATTGTTTGCACAGTTGGCTAAGATTACTGCTTTTTTGTAATTGAATAAAAGCATTAGGATATAAATTCATCTTTTGTAGTCTTACTGAAAGAATCTTTGAGATAATTGCTACTGCGGCAGCATTGTATGACAGAGCGATATATACTTCATCCTGTTCCCACATGGTTTAGAATGCTGCTGCTAGGTCTCTATATTTTGAGACCTTTTCACCCCATGTCAATTAGGATTTATGAGTATTCTAAGGAGTTGTACAAATGGGTAAAATAATTGCTTTTTTAAAAGACTAAAATGATTAGGATCAAGACCATCCTTGGTAGACTTGCTGAAAGCATCCTCTTCCTCCTGGCTGCTTATATAGCACTTTAAGGTTTGCAAAATGCTTTACAGAGATTTCATTTTATCATCACAATAACCCTAAAAAGTAGGTATTATTATTAGTATCCCTATTTTATGGTTAAGGAAACTGAGGCATACAGAGATTAGATAACTGGCCCAGAGTCACAGTCAGGAAGTGTCTGAGGCAGGATTTGAAATTAGTTCTTCCTGACTCTTGGTCCAGTATTCTGTCTACTGCACTGCCTAGCTACTACCACCACAACCAATCACCATGACTAGTCAGATTACTAGTACTTGCAAGCTTGAATTGTCTTACTGACAATTTGTCTGTGGCCAAAATAATTGTAGTAGATGTAGTAGATAGGATTCCACCCTTTCTGCATTAAAGTAGATTGGTCCTCAGATGACACAGTCCCCTGTTGGCCATTCTTATGAGTTTCTAGTTGGGAAGGACTGATAAAGGACTATTTCACTGATGTAATCGTCAATGAGAAGAAATGTTAGGTGTAGGAAAAAAAGAAAGGAACAAAAAAACTTGTATTTGAAAGCAGAGGACTTGGTTTAGATTCTTATTTCTTCAGTTTATAAGTTATGAAACAGACAAGTTATTTTACTGTTTAGCATATGTGTGTATGTGAAGTTGGACTATAAATATACACACACACAGACATGTGCGTATGTGTGTGCATGTGTGTGTGTGTGTGTGTGTGTGTGGAGGGAGAAGTTGGACTAGACTGCTTCTCAGGTCCCTTTCAACCACAAATCCTGTGAGAAACCAAGCTCTCCTTTCAATCCTGGTGAAATATCAGTGGAAGATTTGAGTGGTGCCGTAAACAATACTGGCTAAGAAAAATCTAAGAACATATTTTACTTGTTGCTTCCCTGACAGTTGACATTTCATAAGACCATATTATCATAGATTTAGAACTGAAAGGGACTTCAGAAACTGTCTAGTTCAAATCCCACATTTTACAGATAAGAAAACTGTGGCCCAGAGGTACTGACTTGCTCAAGAGGCCCTAAAATGTTAATGGACAGACACAGGATTCAAATCCAGGTTCCCTGTCATTTAATTTTAGCTCTCATTCCACTGCACCATTTGTCTTCTTTGGTGATGACTTGAATCTACCTTCGGCACCATTTTCATGTTATTTTAGTTTACATTATTGTCGTCATTGTGTATGTCATACTCCCGGTTATACTTTCTTCGCTCTACACCACTTTTATCTGTCTTTTCATATCTCTCTGAATTCTTCATATTCTTCATTTCACTCATCCTCTTTGAATTCTCTTTCCTTAAATGGCTGACCTACCAAGACATGCATGGATAAAACTACATAGTGGATAATCAATCAACGCTTGCTGACTGGCTCCCCACAAACTATTGTTTTGTCAGGGTACAATTGTGCCATGTTCAGCCATTGGAGGGGCAATGGTTCAACAGCTGACATTTTGTGCCTACTTTATGCTAAAAATAACTAACGCAGTGAGACAGTGCCAAATGTGCACAGACAGTCCTAGAACAAAGTGCTCTGAGAAACCCTTAAAGGCTCTAAGTCACTCACTTAGGAAAATGACCACATATTAACACAAACATGAAGGAATTTGGGGGAAAAGTCCCCTGTGGTTTCTGCTTTCATGTCTCCTTTCAAGGTTGGATCTTAAAAAAATGAAAGCAATAAAGTTAAACATTTTAGATACTTAAATGGATCTCATATGAGCTGACTCTTGTGGACACTCTTCCTAATGGATAGAGTAATCCTAATAAAAGCTGATCATTATACAGTACTTTACAATTTGGAAAACACTTTACATGCATTATCTTATTTGTACCTCACAACGATTCAGTGAGGGAGGTACTTTATAGCTATATGCCTATTTTATGTATGAAAAAATTGAAATATCAGAGAAGCTTAGAGGCCACTTAAAATTGAATAACCTTGAATAAATTTGAATCCAGGAATATCTGGGTTCAAATCCTCACTTAGACCATTGAGGGACTATCTGAATGTATTATCCTGGGCAAATCACTTAACCACTGCTTCAGGTTCCTCATAAAGAACTTGAACTAACTGGCCCCTTTCAGCTCTAAAGGTGAAATGATCCTAAGTTAAGTAATTTTTCATTGACCCTAGGATTCAAAACTAGACCTTCTGACCTCATCTTGCACTGTTTGTAATATACCATGCTATTTTGATAAATTGTAATCCTTCTTGATTTTTTTTTCTCTCTAATTCTCTTTGAAGTTTTTGGAGTCAGCTAGGTGACATAGTAAAAGGACAGCTTAAATTCATATCCCACCTCAGACACTTAACTTGCTGTATGACCTTGGGCAAGTCATTTGACCTCTGTCTGCCTTGGTTTCTCATCTTGAAAATGAGGCTAATGATAGCACATGCATCCCAGTGTTGTTGTGAGATTAGGAGGTGATAATATTTGTAAAGTATTTGGAAAACCTTAATGTGCTATATAAATATTGGCTATCATTGTCTCATTAGATTGTGAGCTCCTCAAAGGTAAGGACTGTTATTTACCTTTCTTTGTATCCCCAGTGCTTAGCACAGTGCTGGTATACAGTAAGTGCTTAATAAATATTTATTGATTGACTGACTAACAGAAAGGATCCATCCATGGGGTAGAAGGTTTTCTTATTCTTTTACTATGTTGTAGTAGCAATATGGTACTCAGGACATCTATTGGTTTTATCTCATTCTGTCCTTCACACATCAATGGCCAAACTCATTTTCTGTTTGTATATGCCCCAAATGATATATTTACTCCACTTTTTACACACAAGACATTACTGTTATTATGTTACTGCATATTTATAAACAGCATCTATATTTCCATTGTCCTTTGATTAATTTTTTTTCAATTATCAAGCATTTGTCTCTCTCTCTCTTTCTCTCTCTCTCTTTCTCTGTCTCTCTCTTAATCTTTACCCACTGGAAATGATAGAAAAAGAAAAGGAAGAAAAAATACAAACTCTTGTATTACATAATCATAGTCATGAGAAATAAGACAGAGGACCTGGGTTCAAATCTCATCTCTGACTCTTACTACTTATCCGACTGTAGGCAATTTTCTCATCTTCCCTGGACCTCAGTTTCTTCCTCTATAAATTAAAGGACTTTGGTTATGTGGGCAGCAGAGAAAGCTAAAGCAACTCCATTTTGTTTGCATTTTCTCTCTCTTACCCTTGACCCTGTTTGTATTGCAATCCCCACCTTGTCTGTGACCTACCTTACTACTGAAAGAGCTACAGTAGTCCCATCTATTAGAGCAGGGTTGCAAGAGATAGCTAACCTGAAGAAGAGGCTTTTCTGCTACTATTCTAGCAACAGCCCTGTCTAGTCCCGAGGTCCCCCATACCCAACTCACCCCCTGTCTAAATTGTAACCTACGGAGGCTTTGTCCTTTTGTTCCTTCCCAGAATCTCTGCCAATGAGGGTGGGGCTCCTTTGCTGGTGAACTCAATAAGCCTTCCTTAGTTCCTAAATTTATGGTGTTTTCTGTGGCACTGACAATTTTACCCACGGTGATGTGCCCTTTGGGCAGCTAGGTGGTGCAGTGGATAGAATGCTGGGCCTCAAGTCAGGAAGACTCATCTTGAGTTCAAATCTGGCCTCAGACTCTTCCTAGTTGTGTGACCCTGGGCAAGTCACTTAACTCTGCCTCAGTTTCCTCATCTCTAAAATGAGCTGGAGAAGGAAAGGAAAAACCAGTCTAGTATCTTTTTCAGGAAAACCCCACTTGGGGTCATGAAGAGTTGAAGACAGCTGAAAAGACTGAACAACAGCAGCATGGCCCTTGAGGTCCTTTGAAGCTCTACATCTAGGATCTTAGCATGTAGGATATTAGTGTGGCATGATGTACAGTCATATGGCACCACCTAGAGAATAGGAATAAGGCCTGGATCTCAGCTGTCATCACTATGGGGAACTACCCCCTAACAATTTAGGTTGGCCCTTTCTCCATAATTTATAGTCTTAGAGTGTTGCCGAGGGCCCTTAGAGGTTAACTGAGTTGCTTTGGGTTACATGGCCAGTATTTATCTTAAATGAGACTTGAACCTAGGTCTTTCTGATAGCAAGGCCAAATCTCTATCTGCTATGCTATACCACCTCCTGGAAAATAATGGGCTTAACAATAACCTCCTATGTTTGTACAGTGCTTTATACTTCTCAAAATACCCTAGTATATATCACTTCATTTCATAGAGATCCATAACTCATTAGAAGTGGAAGGGATATGGCAGTGGAAGAAACTGAAAATAAGTGAGAGGAAGAGCTTTGCTCAGGGTCAGCCAGTGAGCAAAGGAAAGAGCCGGGCATTGAACCCAAGAATCAAATGGTTCTTTCATGATACCACACCAACTCTCAATATCGGCAGCATTCTGTTTTCCCGAGTAGTGTCTAACTCATATATTAACTAGATTATATGCTGCTTAATTTCAAAGATAAGGCACATTAAGCACATTATTGCCATCAACTCATTCAGCCTCCCAAATCTTGTTTTATTAAGTTAAGATAAATGGAATTAGTTCTACTTTTACACATGAGAAAATTAGGGCTAAAAGAGGCTTGATGGCCTTTCTCACACCACAAAATTAGTCTATCATAGTGGTCTTCTGCCTCTTAATCCAGTACCTTACTGCTGTTCAAAAAGGAAAAAAAAAAAAAGCCCTGGAACTGCCATGATGATTGAAGCTGCTAGGTGGCACCAGATGGAGTCATGGTTAGAGGGTTGGATCTGGAGTTGCGGAAGACCTGAGTTCAAATATGGTCTCAGACACTTACTAACTAGGTGACCATGGTCAAGTCTCTTAATTTCTGTCTGCCTCAGCATCTTCACCTTTAAAAATTGGAAAACTAATAGCACTTGCCTCCCAGGGTTGTTGTGAAGATAAAACAACATTTGTAAAGCACATTGCAAATCTTAAGACACAGTGCCTGACATGTAGTAGGAACTTACTACATTGTTGTTTATTATTATTTATTTTGTGGGGCAACTATTACAAAGCCAAGAACACTTACTGTGAATTTCGCAACTGAGCTTCAACCAATAAATTTTTACATATCTTTGTTTACATCAACTCCCCTGCCTCCCCACCTTTTTTCTGGAGCTGATGGTAGTTCTAAGCAAACTTTAAATAATTCATTGCCTTTCACAGTTTCTCTGTGAGGTATTATTGTCATCATTATCTTGAAGTATTTATATAGAACTCTGTATTTTGCAAAGTGTCTTCCAATAATTCTTTAATTTTTTTGGGGGGGGAGGGATACAATACTGCCTTGTCATTGTGAATATTGTCCCTGAAAGTATCTGTGAAGAAAGTAAACACAGAATTTTTGGAGCAAGGAAACTACAGAGAAATGGAAGATTTTCCTCTGGGAATGAGCTAAAGTATTTCCATGCAACATTTCAAGTACCACTGTATAATCAGTGTACAGTTTGAAATAGTACCAATACTTTTCAAGTACTTTGAAATTCTGAATGAAAATGAGTTTCTAAAAGAAAATTGTTATGTCTCGTCCTTTTTTCCTACCCCAAGATTTCAGAGGGAAAAAGGAGATTGAACATCCCCAAAGTCTGCTTATAACATTCAAAGTTGGGGAGAATTGTCCTTAAACTGAGGATAATAGGCATCTCACTTCTTACTTACTGAAATGTTTCCCCATATCTATCAAACATAGGCTTTCACTAATAAAGAAACAATACTAGAGGTGGAAAAATTGTGAGTAATAAGAATAAAGTTGGCTCTGCATTCTGGTCATAGCTCTGAGACGTTGTTTAGAATTCAAGTGCAAGGGCTCATTTTCATTCAAGGAGTATACTGAATTTTTCTTGTTTCCTTGGTCCAGTGACTCATCATCTTGAATCTTCTGTTGATTCAGAATGTCCATCCATTTCCATAAATTCCATTCCTGACCCCTAACGAAACTTCTGTGTTTACACAGAGCAGATTTCAATCTTGAGAAATTCTCACACCTTTACCCAGGGTTTTCTCTGGGAGCATTGGGATTTTGCCCTTTAAGGTCTCTTCAGAAAGAATAAAGGGTACTCAACTCCCATTTAAACATCTAGGCTAACACTACATTGAATATAGAACAGGCTTTATTTAACCCAAGAGAAAATACAAAATAATTGTATCCAAGCTTATAAATAGTTAAATAATTCTTCTCTCTAAAGTAATTTCCATTCTTTCCCACTGCCAGACACCTATTTCTTCAAGGCTTAGAGTATTGCTCTAGAGCTGAGGACCCCCAAGAAGAGAAAAAGAAAAGTCAACCTCTTTCCCTCAGGATCTGCTTTTTCAGCATAATTCTTAGAATCAGTGAAAGATAATATGTAGGTTTTTGCTCCATATTATGAGTTCATTCCTTGATATTCCTCATCTCAACCTTCACCTTGGAATAGAAAATCCTTTATGGAGTCCAACAGGCTGTCTACTAACTTACTCATCACTCTGCCATTGCTGGTTTGCATTTCTACAGTTTCAGCCATGGAATAGGGCATTCTATCCTGCTCCATTACTTCTTCTATTTCTGATAACCTCTAAGGGTGCATGATTCCTTAATTCCCATGAGTTCCTCAAGGGGACAGGGGAAAATGTGACTGCACAGTCTTCCTTACCAAGGTAGAAGCATCTACATGTATCAACCAGAGTTGGTTTTTATCCAATTCATTTTGGGTTCTTCTCCATCTGTCCTTCTACAAACCTACCCTTTATTGGGCAAGTCCAAGGTCATATCTTAGAGGCTGTGTGGTGCAATGGTCAGAGCACTGGATTTGGAGTCAGAGGACCCAAGTTACATTTCATGCTCTTCTGCTTACTCTCTCTATGGCCTTGGGAGAAAAATATCAAAACAAACCAAAATAAAACAAAAAAAGTCTCTTGACCTATTTCCTCATCTGACAAAAATAAGGAGGGTTAGACTAGAAAAGCTTTAAGGTCCCTTCTAGCTTTAGATCTATAATTATACATGTCCAACCATAACTCAATTAATCATCCTTAATATGGTTTTATCGAAGCAAGAGGAGTATATAACTTGTTAAGGAGACATTACTGACACTAGAACAAAGTTCTTATCCATGTTGACCTTATAAAAAAAATCTGCTAATCTTGACTAGGAGTTGACCTCATTAAGGGATCAATACCTCCTTAAAGAGGCAAAAAAAATTAAAAGGTCCTTACTAGGCTCCTCCTAAGCAAGCTCCTAAACTTCCTTCCATGATTCTGAAATTCAAAGTTTTTAATTGTTTAAGGCTTAATGAAAAATAGGAAGTGATGATCTTTGTTTCAAAAAGAGAATCACCATTGTCGTCAGGTGAAACTGTCTAGTACAAAGTATTAACTTTTAGACCAGCTAATTTCTTTTTCCTATAGTGGGCCTATTTCTATATTACACTAGTCTATCACTAACAAATGTCTCCCACTGTCTAGGGACAATGCTGTCTCCCAAAGCAGCCAAAGGAGAACTACACAGTCATGCTTTTATGAGGTGTCAAAAGCTCAGGCTACATAGAAAGCCCAGACCAGAGACAAGGTTTTTTCTTTCTTCTTTTCTTCACCAAGCTTTCTCTAAGCTGTAGGCTTTGAGAAAAAAAAGTTAATAAATCACAAATCATAAGATTAAGAGAAGGAAGTGATATTAAATATGGCTACCCCAACTCTCCTTTATATACAAAGAAACTGAGGTCCAACTTCCTTCTTTTAGAATTTAGCAAACTGAAGTCCAGGTTAGAAAGGTGGTAGGGCTGAAATTAAAACCCAGGACTCCTACGGTTCTGAATCCTGTGATTCTAGGAAATACTTCAGAGATATATGATTACTAGGACCAATGTATTAGTTTGTTCTAACCTATTCTCTCTGTGCTACAGTTGTCTTTCTGAATATGGAACACAGACCTTCTCATATTATGTCAGAATTAGCACTGGAAAGTTCCTTGGTTCAACCCTTTGTTGTACAATTGATATAGAGCTTCAGAAAAGACAAATGATTTGTCCAAGGTCACATGGCAAATTAGTGGAAGACTTGGAACTAACTAAATGATAATTTACATATATATTTGGTTTCAAGATTTCCATAGCACTTTCCTCATAATGACCTGTGAAATATTTATGCAATTATTATTCCAACTTTAGAGATGAGGAATCAGACTTTGAGTAATTTAGCGATTTGTTCATAGCCACAAAACTAGTGAGCATCTAAGGTAGAATTAAAATCCAAATCTCTTACCTTTAAATCTAGTCACCTTTGCATAGAAACAAGTCCTTCTCAGTGATTGTAATCTTTACCTGAAAAGGGCAAAGCAGCTATACCCATCTTTTTTATTTTCCCACAAGACTCATTATTTCATGAGATTGCTAGCCACTGTCTCCAAGAAAAGAAAATGATATGATCAAGCCACTCTGAGAGGAAAATGAACACAGGCAAATCTCACTCAATTGGACCATCTTGGGTCAGCCCGAATTAGTGTAAAATGCATGATTTTAAGAATGCAGTTTTATTACTTGCAAGTATACACAGATATCAACCTAGTTTAAAAAAATTGGACTAGTAGAGGTCCTCAGGACCCTTTCTCCATTGGTGAATTCAATTCAATAAACCTTTATTTAGCCCCCATCAAGTGACAGGAAGTGTCTGTATGAAGTAGAATGGTTTAAAAGAAGCACATACATTGTTCTTAGGTAGCTGAGAGTGTCTGAGCCTTTTTTTGGGGGCGGGTAGCAAAACACTAGCAGAAAAGGATATTGGTTGGAGAATAACTGAAAAAATTGTGATACATAAAAGTAAAAGATTATTGCAGTACATGAAATTACAAATTTTAGGCATTAAACGAAATGTGGGATGATGTATGAACTGGTACAAGATGAACTAAGCCGAACCAGAAGAATATACAGACTGACTGCAATAATATAGATGAAACTAACACAATCAAGACAAGCACCAAGTAATTATAATGAATTGATCATGGCTTGGAAAACCAATGAAGACACTACTCCTTCCTTTTGATAAAGAAGTGGGGGGGGGAATAAGACTGCAAGGAGATGCCATCCCTTTGCTGGTTTATTTAATTAGTTATCTTTGTTATTCTGTTGGATTCATTGGACTTATCTAGGTGGCCCAGTGTATAAAATGCTAACTTGGAGTTAGGAAGGCCTGAGTTCAAATCTAATCCCTACTAACTGTGTGATCTTGGCCAGGTCCTTTATCTTCTGTTTGCCTCAGTTTCCTCATCTATAAAATGAGGATCATAACATCATCTACCTCCCAGAATTATTCTGAGCATAAAATGAGATAATATTTATAAAGTGCTTTGCAAACCTTAAAGTGTTATATCAATGCTATTATCATTGTTATTATTATTATTATTAATTAGGATAGATCTAGAACTAACCATGATAAAAATAAAATCCAGAAATAAAACTAACTTGAAAAAATAATTCATGCCTAATTGCTTGTTAGGATCTTGTTAGGGACCTGGGATGCCTTCTGGTTGAGCACTTTAATTTTACAAACACCCAGTGAGGTAAAGAGATTCAAATCCAGGTCATCTGACTAAATTTACTTCCTTGCTTGTACCCCACTAGGATCTGGAAGGAGTCCACTCTCTGTAAGTATGCTGTCCTTTCCACAACAGTTCTGTTTATAATATGAATTTGTATTGTCTCTAAGGAAACAGTTTGCTAAGCAAAGCTAAAAATAATCTATCCAAATGCTCACAAATTCTGAAGCAGCCTACATGCCTCTAATCCCCAAGGCACAGGTACAGAGAGTACTATTAGTCTATGTCATCATTTACTAGGTCCATACTCCTCATTGAAATGCTTGCTTCTATTAAGAGATCTTCCTTTATCCAATTCTCTAGCCTCAGTCCCATGAGAACAGCCTATTAGGAATTCATTGTGAATGTGTGAGTATTGAAACAACAAGTTTGTTTTAGGTGCCAAGGAGAAGCGGGGGGATTTGAGAGTAGAGTGAATGCTGGTGATGTGACTTTTGGGTTGCTAGAACAGGCCGAAGGATTCTGAAAGATTGCATTTCAACTCAGAGAAAGAAAACTCATTGTTGTAATGCTTAGCTTGACCTTGTCAAGTGCAGTGACTAAACTGTCCTGTCCACATCAAGGGATTTGACAGATTCAGTTTTCCGATGCACCATGTCCCTGCTTGCACTCAAGTCAAATTGTTGATGGATTCTCTAATTTTGAACATAGATGTTTTCTCAGCAATCGCAGGTTAACAAATGCCAAGTCTGCCTTGGTCACACTTTGTACATGCATACACATAGAAAGACAGAGGCTACATAAATATTTCCCCACTTTCTGCCTAGGACTAAAAAAATGAATAAACCCCAAACTGGCTTATTGAGTTCTATTTTCTTAGGGGCGGCCAAGAGGGATGATCTGCCTGACCCACCCTTGCAACATGTAAACTAATATGTAGAGAAGATGTTTCAATGTTTTCTCTCAGGCCGTCAGGCAGAAACTAATGAAAAAGACTTGCAGTCTATTGCATAATACATACATGCATATATATGTATATCCGTATGCATGTATATCTAGAAGTATACATATATCTGTATGCATGTGTATATGTATACATTATATATACATATATACATACACTTTTCTATCTGCTTTGCCTCTCATTAGGTAGAAAAATTAAAAAAAGTCAACTATCCAAAATGACTTCAATGACTGACCTATAATATATTTCTATAGTTGCCAATGATATGTGGGCAAGAAGTTTGTTGCAAAGCTGTGTTTATCAAATCACTTTATTGTTCTCACACTTGACAACTTAACTGGCATCTTTCGGATTTGGGTGGGGCAGAGCCAAGATGGCGGAGGGAAAGCAGTGACTTGCTGGAGCTCTCCCCCCAAACCCCTCCAAATACCTATAAAAATGGCTCTAAACAAATTTTAAAGCAGCAGAACCCACAAAAAGACAGAGTGAAACAAATTTCCAGCCAAAGACAGCCTGGATGGTTGATCAGAAAGGTATATCGCACCGGGCGGGGAGAGGAGCGCAGTTTGGCATGAGTGCACAGGCCACAGTGAACCTGGAGCAGGCCTCAGAGGACTTAATCGCGGGCAACTGTGGCTGTTTCCAGACTTCTCAACCCACGAACGCCAAAGACAACTTGTAAGGTCAGTGGGAAAAGTCTGTGACTACGGTGAGAGAAGGAGCTAGGTCTCAGCCACCCCTGGGGGCCATGGCTGTTTCCTGAGCTTCTGGCCCACAGCCTGAGGGGGAATCAAGTGGCTTATCAGAGGGGGATTGTAGGGATCTCTATGCCAGTGGTGAGGCAGGAATCTCTTGCTTTACTGGTGCTTGGATCTGGGTCACAGTTCTGAGGAGTGGTCCTGGGGCAAGGAGGAACACTGGTGTGGTGAAGCTTCTTGTGGCGGTGGAGAGAAAACACCTCGCCCCTTATCATAGCACTTTGGAAGAACTGAAAACTTTCAGGTCCCTAGAAGTATCTCTGAAAACAGTACAAACCCCTGAAACTTGGGACAGTACATTCTCCACATTGGAAGCAGATTTTTACCTTAACAAAGAGTTCAAAACTTAAGTAATTGGCCAGGATCATGAGTAAGCAGTGCAAAAAGAGTCAGACTATATTATCTTACTTTGGTGACAAAGAAGATCAAAATATACAACCAGAAAAAGACAATGAAGCCAAAGTTCCTACATCCAAAACCTCCAAGAAGAATATGAATCAGTCCCAGGCCTTGGAAGAGCTCAAAAGGGATTTTGAGAAGCAAATAAGAGAAGTAGAAGAAAAACTGAGAGTCTTGCAAGAAAATCATGAAAAACAAGTCAACAGCTTGCTAAAGGAGACCCAAAAAAATACTGAAGAAAATAACACCTTAAAAAATAGCCCAACCCAAATGGCAAAAGAGGTCCAAAAAGCCAATGAGGAGAAGAATGCCCTAAAAAACAAAATTGGCCAAATGGAAAAAGAAGTCCAAAAGCTTACTGAAGAAAATACTTCCTTAAAAATTAGAATAGAACATTTGGAAGCTAGTGACTTTATGAGAAATCAAGACACTGTAAAACAAATCCAAAAGAATGAAAAATTAGAAAACAATGTGAAATATCTCATTGGAAAAACAACTGACCTGGAAAATAGATCCAGGAGAGACAATTTAAAAATTATTAGACTATCTGAAAGCTATGATCAAAAAAAGAGCCTAGACATCATCTTTCAAGAAATGATCAAGGAAAACTGCCCTGATATTTTAGAACCAGAGGGCAAAATAGAAATCGAAAGAATCCACCGATCACCACCTGGAAGAGATCCCCAAATAGAAACTCCTAGGAACATTGTAGCTAAATTCTAGAGTTGCCAGGTCAAGCAGAAAATATTACAAACAGCCAAACAGCCAAAAAGAAACAATTCAAGTATTGTGGAAACACAATCAGGATAACACAAGATTTAGCTGCTTCTACATTAAGGGACTGCAGAGCATGGAACATAATATTCCAGAGGGCAAAGGAGATAGGATTACAACCAAGAATCACCTACCCAGCAAAACTGAGTATTATCCTGCAGGGGAAAAAATGGTCATTCAGTGAAATAGAGGACTTTCAGACATTCTTGATGAAAAACCAGAGCTGAATAGAAAATTTGATTTTCAAATACAAGACTCAAGTGGAACATGAAGAGGGGAGGAGACGGACATTCAATGAAATAGGGGACTTCCATACCTTCCTAAAAAAAAGACCAGAGCTTAACAGAAAATTTGATCTTCAAATACAAGAGTCAAGGCAGACAAGTCAAGGCAAATGGGTCAGAAAGATACAATATGTTGCTAATAAGGGCAAACTGTTTACATCCCTACAAGGGAAGATGACACTTGTAACTCTTGAGAACTGTATTGTTATTACACCATGTTAAAGGGGTATACATAAAGGGGGTGGGTATAAATTGACTTTGATAAAATGATGAAAAAAAAACCTTATCTGGCTTCTTTTGAACTAATGACAAAACACCCAGTTAATTCTGATGTCAAGAAAGAAGAAACAAACATACAAACAAAAATAAAAGAAAAAAAAGAGTGAGAGAGCAAATAGTATGCTTTGATCTGCCTTCAAACTCTATGGATCTTTTTTCTGGTTGTGGAAAGCATTTTCCATCATGAGTCCTTTGGAGTTGTCTTGCATCCTTGCATTGCTAAGAAGAGATGAGTCTATCAAAGTTAGTCATCTCACATTATGGCTGTACAATGTTCTCCTGGTTCTGCTCACTTCATTCAGGATCAATTCATTCAAGTCTTTTCAAGTATTTCTGAAGTCTGCCTGCTCATCATTTCTTATAGCACAAAAAATATTCCATTACATTCATATACCACAACTTGTTCCGTCATTCCCCAACTGATGGGCATCCCCTCAATTTCCAATTCTTTGCCACCACAAAAAGAGCTGCTATAAATATTTTTATATTTGTGGGTCCTTTTCCCATTTATATGATCTTTTTGGGATACAGATCTAGAAGTGGTATGCACATTTTTATAGCTCTTTGGAGATAGTTCCAAATTGCTCTCCAGAATGGTTGGATCAGTTCACAACTCCCAATTTTCCCACATCTTCTCCAGGCTTTATCATTTTCCTGTTTTGTCATGTTAGTCAATCAGATAGGTGTGATATGGTACCTAAGAGTTGTTTTGATTTCATTTCTCTAATCAATAGTGATTTAGAACATTTTTTAATGCCACTGTATATAGCTTTAATTTCTTCATCTGAAAACTGCCTGTTCATATCCATTGACCATTTATCAATTGGGGAATGACTTGTATTCTTATAAATTTGACTCAGTTCTCTATATATTTTATAAATGAGTCTTTTAACAGAGACACTTTCTGTAAAAATTCTTTCCTAGTTTTCTGCTTCCCTCCTAATCCCGATTGCATTGGCTTTGTTTGTGCAAAAAAAAAAAAACTTTTCAATTTAATGTAAACAAAATTATCCATTTTGCATTTCACAATGTTCTCTATCTCTTATTTGTTCATGAATTCTTCTGTTCTCCATAAATCTGATAGGTAAACTATTCCTTACTCTCCCAGTTTGCTAATAGCATCACACTTTATATCTAAATTGTGTACCCATTTTGATTTTATTTTGTTATATGGTGTATGATGTTGGCCTATGCCTAGTTTCTGCCATACTATTTTCCAGTTTTCCCAGCAGTTTTTGTGAAATAGTGAGTTCTTATCCCAGAAACTGGAGTCTTTGGGTTTATCAAACAGTAGATTACTGTAGTCATTGACTACTGTGTCTTGTGTACCTAACCTATTCCACTGATCCACCATTCTATTTCTTAGCCAGTACCAAGTAGTTTTAATGATTGCTACTTTATAAGAAAATTTAAGATCTGGAACGACTAGGCCACCTTCCCTAACATTTTTTTCCATTAATTCTCTTGATATTCTGGACCTTTTGTTCTTCCAGATGAATTTTGTTGTTATTTTCTAGCTTAATAAAATAAATTTTTGGTACTTTGGCATGGCACTGAATAAGTAAATTAATTAAGTAGAATTGTCATTATTATTATATTAGCTCAGCCTACCCATGAGCAACTGATGTTTTTCCAATTATTTAGATCTGAGTTTATCTATGTGAAAAGTGTTTTGTAATTGTGTTCATATAGTTCCTGGGTTTGTTTTAGCAGGTAGACTCCCAAATATTTTATGATGTCTACAGTAACTTTACATGGAATTTTTCTTTCTATCTCTTGCTATTGGGCTTTGTTAGTAATATATAGAAATGCTAATGATTTATGTGGGTTTATTTTATATCCTGAAACTTTGCTAAAGTTGTTTTTATTTCAAGTAATTTTTTACTTGACTCTCTAGGATTCTCTAAGTATATCATCATATCATCTGCAAGGAGTGATAGCTTTGTTTCCTCTTTGCCTATTCTAATTCCTTCAATTTATTTATGTACTCTATGTTCCAACCAAATTGACCTGTTTGTTCTTCCCCAAACTTGATATTTCACCTTTCCCATGTCCATGGCTTGAAAGAGGCGATTGAATGAACTCCTTTCTCAATTAATCAATCAATTGATCAATTGACAATCATTTATTAAGCATCTTGTAGGTGTCAGGCACTATGCTAGCTGCTGGTGATACAAAGACAAAAACAAAACAAAACAAAACAATCTTTCTTTTTAAGAACCTTATATTCCAGTCAGGGAGAAAACAAGGACATATATAAGCACATAAAGAATAAATATCAAGAGAACAAATGCAAATAAATACAAAGTCATCAAATCAAGCTAGTTAGGGAGGGAGAGCCCTAACCTCCAGGCAATCAGGAAAGCCTTTATGTGGCAAGTGCCTTAGCTGCTTCTTAAAGGAAGAGAGGGACTCCATTAGGTGGAGGTCAGGAAAAAGTATATTTTTGGCATTAAGGCCAGTCATTGGAAAGGTACAGAGATGGAAGATGGAACTCCTAGCTTATTTAGATACTCTTATGACAGTGGTTCTCAAAGGGTGTATGTGCAATGTTGTGATGCTCCTCCATACCTCTCAAGACTTTCATATTCCCTGTTTCCTTCTCCTATCTTTGGTTTTTGGCCTGCTATTCTTGGCTTGGCATCTTGAGGTTCACATTGACATCTCTCTCCCTGGGGTCACAAAGCTGCCTCATTCACCGAGATTAATGGAGAAGTAAAGAAAAAGAAGGAAGAGGATGGAGCAGAGGAAGGGAAGGAGAGGTATGGGCATCCCAAGGCTCAGGCAATGGGTCAGAAGACTCCTATTATCCAGGAAACTTTCTTTGTTGCCAACTTAAATGTTCAATGTAATCCAATTCCTCATGTCAAAAAATACTATACCAGAAGCAAAAAAAAAAATGTCAACCATAGTCTTTTACTAAACTTTTCCTTGTCCTTCCAGTCATTAGTATTTTCTCTTTCTCAAAATACCATATATCATATCAGAATACTTCATTATCTGTTTAATTTTGTATTACCTTTCCCCACCCCAATAGAATATAACCTCCTTTAGAACAAGGACAGTTTTGCTGTTGTCTTTGTAGGTAAATTTTAATGGCTGAAACTTTTCTAGTTATCTTGGGGTTTTTTGGCTAGGTTTCTTTCTTAAAGACCATGCCTTAAACCCAACTCACTCTGACTCTCATAGATTGGACAACAACAGGTCCCTGTCCCAGCATCACTTAATGGTTATTTTTTGGGCCCTCCTGGCTCAGAACGAATATAAATAGTAATTTTTTCTGTTTGGGCCATCAATCCAGAGGGTGTTCCTCTCCTAGTTTGATTTTTTTTATTAAAGGGGCCATCCCTTGACTCACTTCTTAAACAGCTCTATTCACTGAATGGGCGCTGCCTCACTCAAAGTGAGAACTCAGACCTTAGCTTAAAAAGACCAAGGTCTCCCACTGCATCCTGGGCCTTCTCTAGTCATCTTGATCTATATCTGGCCACTGGACTCAGACGGCTCCACAGGAGAGACTGAAGCTGGTGAGTTTGCACAGCTCTCCCTCACTCAAATCCAATTCAATTGTAAGTCATATCATCATCTTCCTGATGTCATGGTCATCTTTGAGAATGAAGGACAAACCACATCAATACTGAACCGAACTGAGTTGAATTGGAAACGAGTCAATTCCTTCTCCCTCTGAGACAGGAGGGAAAGAAAGGATAGCCAATAATGCAGAGAAATTTGAGGCAATGTGTTGTGGTATGGCAGACTTGATAGACTTGATCCAATAAGAAATAGGAAGCCAGTGAAAATTTCTCAACAGGAAACTGATATGATGGAAGCATGCTTTTGTAGCAACGGCCTTAGATTTATATGTATTTGTAGTACTAGTTCAGAAAGAATGTAGGGTGACTACATCCAATTGACTTTTAAAAGATGTCTTCCTGCTCTTCCTGTAATACTAAACTCATAGGATTTGGGGAGAGACATCCCTACTGATAAATGAAAGGACAAGAGAGCCATAATCATGGCAATGAACTTTTAGTGGATTGTGGAGTTATTTTATTACATCAAATTACATATTCAAGCTTAATACTAGAATGGGCACCTTCAATATCGCTTTGACTGCATTGCTATTCCCTCCTTTCTTTATGCTGCTATCCCCAGATTGGATATTTCTATTCTCAAATCAGAGTATTAAATGTAATATCCCTTTGCTTCAGGGCAAATATTTTCATTCTCCACATGTGTAATATATGATATCTTAAGAGGGAAAGTTTGTGAAAATGAGCTTTGAGAGTGGAATGTACTAAAAATCATTCCCTTGAATACTCCAACATAGCATAAAAGCAGACTCACATCCAGTATTTATTAAACAAAAGGAATTAAATCTTTGAGATATAACAAAAAAGCATCTGCTTGGAATTTAACACTCAAACTTCCCTTTCTCACTGAAACAAGTGCAGGATTAGTGCTGTGCACTGAAAGTTATAACTATTCTCAGGCAGAGTGCTCTCAAAGCTACTGGTACAAAAGGTCGTACCTTCCGTCCTTCCTTTCTTCTTTCCTTCATTCCTTCCTCCTTCCCTCTGTTCCTCTCCTCCTTTCTCCCTCCCTCTCTTGTTTTTTCTTTCCTCCCTCCCTCACTCCCTCCCTCCCTCATTTCCTTCCTTCCTTTATCCCTGCCTTCCTGCCTTCCTTCCCTTCATCCCCTTTTCTTTCTTTCCTCCCTCCTGTCTCTATTTCTGTCCTTCTCTCTTTCTATCTGTTTTTTATTCTTTCTTTTAGCATTTATTAACACCTGTGTGCAGACTAAGAAAAGAAAAAAAATTACTACTGAAGGTTTTCTGTTCTTCTCTTGAAATTCTTTAGTTGTTGGGAGAACTTGAGATCTTTTATTTCCAACATTAAATAGAAGTCCAGACTACTCTCCCACAGTTTGCTTACAAGTCCTTCTTTGAGAAGCAGCTGGTTCATTGGTTTCCAATCCTTAATTCCAATAGACCAGCTGCTTTTTAATGATCTCTTTCAATTAAAAAAAAGTTTCCAATTCTGAAGGAGTTTTTTCCCTCCTTATGAATAAATAAGACCTCAACTTGTACCACTCTATGTTTTCAGACTTATTTCACCTCAATATACACCTCCCCTCTAGCCAAAGAAGTTGCTGCTCACCCCACACTCTCTTATTTCCATGTTTTCATTCATCCCATTTCTTGAAGCTCAAATGTTCCCCTTTGCATCTTCACCTTTTGAAATCTAATGACCATTCATTTGAATGACCATTCAAACATTGCCTCCTTCTTTTAACCTTGTCTACATTTTCAAAAAGCCCCCTACTTGACCTCCTCACTCTTTACCCTTCCCTTGGACCCTGATTTATTTATAGTGCTAGACTATAAATTCCAAGGTTATAAGGTATTTATCTTTTTTTTTAATTCTCCAACACCCAAAGATCTGCATGTAATAGGAGCTTCACCAATACGAAGTCCATCATATAGAGTACTCAAGATTCCATGGGACATAGTGGATAGAGAAAGAACTTTAGAGTTGAGGGGAAAGAGGAGGGGTTTAGGTGCCTGTTATGCCTCTTGTCCACTTGCTGTCTCAGTGACCCTGGGGAAGTCACTTCTTAGTTCTCCGTACAATTCTCTAACACTATTTATTACAGAGTAATTGCTGGAATGCACTGGTAGAAGGATTTTTCTAACCAGGAATCCCCTATTACAATGAAATAACAGGTTTGACCTAAAAACAGATACCTAAAATATCCTAAAGGATATTCTAATTTTGCCAAAGTGCACATGTTAAAACACACACACACACACACACACACACACACACACCCCAAAGAAAACAACTAAAAACACAAAATAAAACAAAACACATGAATGGGTCAAAGAATTTTAATGACTTGCTCATGATCACATAGATAGTAAATGGTAGAACCAGAGCTCAAACTTAAGATAAATTAGAAATTTAGGTAATAGTAGATAATGTAGAAAAATCGTTAGATATGGAAAGAGAAGACTTGAGTTTGAGTTACATCTCTACCCCCTTACTAGCTCTGGAAAAAATCACTTTCCCTCTCTGGACCTCAGTTTCCTAATTTGCAAAATGAGGCTGTTGCACTATCTACCCTTTTAACAACCTTTTTAGCTATAAATCAAGAATCTGAGTAATCCTGATTCAACCTGGGATATTGGATGTCAGATCTGTGCTCAGAATACAAGTCCGATGTGCTTTCCACTCCACTACATGCTGCTTTCTTTTCTCTAGGAAGGTAAGATGACCAACAGAATAAATATTCAAGTAATACTATCAGGCAGAGATTAGAAGGAAAGTCCTCTATTAACTCAGGACTTGAAGCCTCTTAGCTTCTTCATCTAGAAGTAAAACATGGTGCTTTTTCTCCTGACAAAGACAAACTGGTGAGAGAATAAATAAATGGACTCTGGGGAAAAGACATTGGGATCCCTGACTACAGTGTATTCCCAGTGAGGAAAAGCCATGGACCTGCCGAGGGCAAAGACCATTAAATTATAAAACAAAAACAAATAAAAAAAAAAACAACAATACTTCTTGCTACTCTATAGGATCATAGGTGAGAACTGGAAGGGAGCTCAGAGGCCCTCTAGACTAGCCTGCTCATTTTTAGACGAAAAAAAAAAAACTGAGGTCTAGAGAATTTTTTTTAATTACCCAAGATTACATGGCTAGTAAGTATCAGAGGTGGCATATAGTAGGTGCTTAATAAATGCATATTGTTTAATTTTTTGATGGATTAGACCCTCTGCTTGACTTCCTGGGGGCAGATCTAGGAACAATGGGTTTCAGAGGTAAATTTAGACTTGATGGAAGGAAAAATTTTCTAACATAAGTGTCCCAAGGTGGAATAGGCTACCATGTGAGCACTGGGTAAATCTGCCATCCCCCAGAGAGCTTTACAAAAAGGCTGCATTCCTTTTTCAGTTATGTAGTAGAAGGGATTCTTTTTTCAAGTCTAGAAAACCTAGACTTGGTCTACATGACTTCTGATATTCCCTGTAAGTCTGACATCCTGTGATTATTTGATAATGGAATATGAGTTATTTTGAACTTCTTGTTAATAGCTTATATCACATAGCTAACAACCTTATTACATATTACCTTGCATTGTTCTCTAGTTGTCCCATGTTTCATTGTCTCAAATAGACAAAGAATCAGATAGAGCTAAAAGGTTCATCTTGTCCAATCCCCCTCATTTTATAAATGGGGAAACTGAGAACCAAGAAAGTTAAGTCATTTGACCAAGGTCACACTACAGAAGATTTGAACCTAGGTCCTGTACCTATCTAGCCATGGCACTTTCACTGTGCCACGCTGGCTCAAACAGAGTGGAGGTTTCTTATGGGTAGTAATTGAGTCTTCACCTTCTCTTCTGGCCCCCATCATGTTTAGGTGTTGAATAGTTAAGTATTTGATCTCAACTTGTCTGGATAGGGGCTTTGCAATCTACTCAGAGCTTTAAAATTTTAGGCTACTTTTACAATGGAAAAGTTAACGAAAACAGGGCTTGAATATGGACTTTACTTTTTGTGTGTAATTAAACACATAGGTTGCCCTTTGGAGCAATATCAATGAGGGGTAATTATTCCTCTTGTTGCACATCTGCTTCTTCAAACATTTGGAATGCTGTAGACAGTTTATGAATAACACATTTTAAAGCACGAGGAAAAGAGAGGCAAAAAGCTGTGTGTTCTTGGGGCCAAATATTGTGTATTTGAATTAGAACATCTGCTGATACTGTACAAAACACCCCAGTTGCTTCAACAACATTAATTTTGGTTGGAAGCATAATCAAACTTCTCTAGGCAATGTGACATCATGATCTCTCCCTGATACAGATGCCTTATGCTTAATGAGAATAGAAGGTTACATAAATGGTATGATGTCAGAGGTATTGGGAAGGTCATATCTTCCCCAATCTGTCTCCTAGTTGCTTGCCACACTGCCTGACATTTCAAAGTTTTAGACTCATTCCTGGGTTGTCAAGTATTACTATGCCCAGATACTCAATTTTTAAAATGTAGACACATTAAGCCAGCTATCATTAATTCTCTAATATGAAGTAATTTCTTGCTTTCTTTCTGATGGATACCAATAAAATGGAAGTTGCGATGGGAGCAGATAAAGAAGAATTTGGGGACATGGGTCACTTCCTAGGGAAACTAGACTGGTTAGAATTAAATACTTCCCCCTATACTAGAAGCTCAGTGCAGCAAGGGCTAAGTATTAAGACACTTAGGGCTAGGGGTCAAGTACCATAAAAAGTAAAACAAGCAGGAAAGGGGAGGGAGAAGGTGCCAGAAACTATCTACCTACTTCACAACTTTGCCATTCATCACGGAATGCTTTTGTGAGGGACACTCCCCTTAATGGACCAAAAGGATCATAACATCTCTAATTTTTTTCCCCTAAAATATGAGTGACCAGGGTTTGGGATAGAATAAAATCCTCTCTTCAGCAGCTAAAGAAGTCAAGAACAATAAATCCATTTACAAACAAATATACCTAATATTCTACCTGTCTTTTTTCTCTTGAAAGGCCTCTTGCCATCATGGATTGAGAGCTACATCTGGGTTCAAGTTTGACCTTGAAAATGCCCTATGTGATTCTGGGTAAATCAACTAACCCCTTAGTGCTATAGGCAACTCTGTCTGTAAGTTAGGGATTTGTAAGCTCGGGTCTATGATCTTAGTATAGATAGATAGATAGATAGAACTATTTCAATATATTTGTTTTCCTTCATAATCCCATGTGTTTCATTTTATACATTTAAACTTTTTTGTCCTAAGAAGGAATCCACAGGCTACCAAAAGGGAATATCTAGGTCTATATCTCCATCTATATCTATATATCTGTATCTATGTCTATAGCTATCTATAGCTATATCTATATCAATATCTATAGCTATAGCTATTAAGGACCCCTTCTGTAAGACTAAAAGTGGCAGAGAAAATGCCAACAAGCACTGGTATAGAGACTTTCTTCATCTGGGAGTCTTCTATGTAACAATGAAAACACTGGTCTCATCCCCGTCCTTATGCTTTGCCTCATAAACTTTGTCATGTTGATTATACTTGTTAGAAGCTTTTCTATAACAATTCAACCCATAATAATTTCTTTTTTTAAAACTTAAAAAGTTTACTGCTTATATTAAAGTAGGCAGTGAAAGGCAATGCAAAGAAGGCCAGATAGGGAATCAATAGAACTGGGTTCTAATCAAGTCCTATTCTAACACCAACTTTGTAATCCTGGATAAGTCATTCAATATATCTGAGCTTCTGTTTCCTTATCTATAAAATGGGGAAAATGGCATTGGTGTTTTTTATAATCACAAGATCATCATTGGGCATTTTGCAAATGAGTTATTACTATAAGTATTGTCCTCCACTAAATTTCTACTGCCGTGTTTCATGCTGGGGTGGAGGATGAGATCACCTCAAATGCTATTCCAGGCAAGTTTAGGTCTTACCCACATTGCAAACAAAGACTTTAAATAGAGGACCGACATAGACTTCCTTGAGACAACAACCAAACTGTGAGGCAATTCATTAATACAGAGTTGCTGACAAGGTAGTAAGCACCTTTTGGCTGTAGTGACGCTTTAAACCATCCATGTATATGTGGAGAAGTTGTAAACTGCATTAATAGAGTGGTAGTCTAAATAGACAAAATCACAAAATTATGGATCCTTGAAGGAAGCATAACAATATCAGATAATGAATCATTATGACATAATGAGTTATATATTATAGTTAGGCCCCTTGTTGATGGATCCATACTCTGTCTTGGATCTTACTTTCCCAACTGTAAACTTCTTGAAGGTAAGGACTGTGTCTTAATTTCCCAAGGTATCTAGTACAAAGGAAACTGTCTAGATCCATAGGGCGCATAAAGCCTGTTGTAGAAAAAGTAGAGATCTAGGATCTAGTTGTGACTTTAATACTAAGTAGTGGTATGCCCTTCGGCAAGCTTCCTTCACCCTTTGGGTCTCAGTTCATCAAAATGACGGGCTTGGACTAGATAATTCTATAGTTTCTTAAATCATTACAATTCTATGATCCAATAGAATCAACACACACACACACACACACACACACATACACAGCCCTCCAAACCTCCATCTTCTAGAGGATAATAACAAGAATTCTTAGGTTCTTAACAACGTACTAGGAATATTCAATGCATATGAAGCATTCAATGCTATTGGAAAAGGGCTTGGAGCACCTCAGATGCAAGTATGAAAACGAGGATGGAATATTTTACAGGTTTTTCTTTTGGATGCTCTGCTACCCAAGCCCATGACCCTCCCACTGTTTCTATCATTCTGTAATGATAAATAAATAAATAAAATCTTTTGCCACTAATGAGAGGCAACCCAGCAGTTTTCTCATCATTCCAGTGACAAGTTTATATGCTCTGTAATCGTAGTCGAAATATTTTTGCTATTTTTGTGATTGTCTTGGCTACCTTCCCATGGAATTAATCATTTCCCTGGCACTGGGGAGAAGTGGAAAAAAATTGCAGCGATAAATGATTGACATAATAGTGCATTCTCTTCGCCCACTCAAAACCTCTCTGTTTGCAGAATTAAATCATTCCAGAGGAAAAGGCCTGGTTAGTGAGATGAAGGTAGGTAATGTGTGGCTCCTGTAGTGGTACTATCTTACAAGGTATGCTGAATTTAACAAAGTAGATTAGCTTCATTTCATTCGACTTTCCTAAAATCTGAAGTGATCTGGAGCCAGAAGATGTGGCTTCAGATCTCCATTGCCACTCAGTAGAACTCACCCTCTGTCAGTACTGAGTTTCCTTATCTGTACAAGAGAGACAATAAATTCTCCTCTATCTAGATCATATAGCTGCCATAAGAATTAAATTGTGAATGTGCATTGGGAACTGGTAAAGTACTCTACAAGTGAGAAAGATTATTAGCATTCCCATTATACTCTTGGGTATGGAAGTGACCCCAGTTCAAATTCTAGCAGGTCCAACCAACTTGTTTGTATAAATCAAATGATGAATGACATGTCTGTTGTTAGACCACTAACTCAGCTGAATTTGGAGAGGCCTAGCACCTGGGCACATGGTGATCACATTTTCGGTCAGGCCAGCTCTCAACAACTTTCCGCTAAGCCTTAGAGGAACTATCATCTTTATTGATAAAGGGAGCACACACACTGAAGTCACAGATCCTTCAAGTTCTGAAGTATTGAATACACTGATTATTAAACTCTGGAAGTAAACCTCAACCCCAGCTGCGTAAGTGAATGCAAATAAATGCATTTATGAAACTGGAGTGAAGGGATTGGGGGATAAAAAAAAGAATGGTTAAGAAACAGGAGTGAAATTGGAGGACTAGAGTCCTACTTATACCCAAGGTGGCCCTAAGTCAGGTCATGCACAAAATGGAATGTTTATCTTGAGTATCCCTTCTCACACACAGACACATACACAGACACAGACACACACATACGAACACACACATACACACTTACCATGTTGCTCCCTTGAGTGTCCTGAACCTATTTACTTCCTGCCCATGCATTTATAGCCTGGTTTGGACAATTTATTCCAATATAACTGTGCCTTGCCCTGTGCCTCCAGTTGTATCTAAATGAACTAACTCTATTCCTTATTCTTATTAGGCCTTGCCTTTTATTAACTAATTTAATAAAGTAATTCAAGCTAATATGTCGGCTGATAACCTCTTCATCCGTATGACCTTTTCATATATAAGATCCTCATCTAATGACCTCTTTAAAATTGGGGACTAAAGGACCTTTTACTGGAGAAATACTTTTTTTTTGAGCTGGGGAAATTTTCATATCTTTCAAATCTGACAATTACCACCTAGACTGTTTCCTATCCTTTCCACAGTCGGGTCAGCACGTCCTTACTTGTATCCTACTACCATGAATGCCTATGCATGGCTCTACAAATAACCTGAGTAAATCTATTGATCTCTTTCCACTGGTCATCAGGAATCTTTTTACTATTTTCTAAAAATAAGAAACTATAGAGTAAAACTCCCTTAAAAGAAGTATGAGTTCCCAAATCAAGGACCATGCTGGAGTCTTAATATATTTATTGCCTCTCTCCTTTCTGCTTAGGCTAAATATATCAAAATATAACCTGAGTCTGATAGAATAGGACATGTTAGCACTAATAGAGACCTTAGAGATCATCTGGTATAGCTCATTATTTTAAAGAGGGGGAAACTGAGCCACAGAGGGGTTATGTTACCTTGCTTAAAGTCACACTTATTGTGAGACAATGTTGTATAATGAAAAGAGCACTGGCTTTGGAATCAGGAGGCATGGACTCATACCTTACTTTACCTCTGTCACTTACTCTCTGTGTAACCTTGGCCAAGTCATTGGATCTCTCTAGGCCTCAGTTTCTTCATCTGTAAGATGAGAGTGTTGAACTATCATGGCCTCTAAAGTCCCTTTTTGCTCTATGATGCTATGCTTTAGTGAGTTTGTGACTTCTTAGCTGTTGGGCTATGAGTAAATTAGTTAACATCCCTCAGCCTCAGTTTTACAATTAGTAAAATGGGGATAATATTTTTACAATGTGAGTAAAGCACTTTGTAAAACTTAATGTGCTATAGAAATGTGAATTATTCTTATTAAAATATAAATGAAATAAAAAACAAAATTAAAATATAAATTACTCTAAAAGGTTTGTGAAAAACTAGAAAAGTAAGATTTAAGAAAATTTAAAGAGAAAGTTAAAATAATTTTTAAAAATGCTGAAACACTTCTGAATGAGGTGCAAGAATAGGTCTGATGAGCTGATCCATGTTCCTGGCTATATCTTAGTGTAAGTTCATGGATTCTGGCAGAACTGGTTCTCCAGGTTGCCAAATCTGTAATCATTTTGTCATAGGAATGGTAATCAGTCATTGAATTAGTTTTTGATTTGATTCTGGCTCCAATCAAAGGATAACCTGCGGGCTTTCTTGAAGGAAATAACGATCACTGATTGTGAATATTGGATAGCACTTTCACTGTAGTCTATGTCAAATCATTGGAACTACCAGATAGAGGGTAAGCCAGTCATTCAGTCTTCAGCACGATCTGCTGTCTATCCATGGTGTTTCACATAATGTTCCCAGTGTGTTAGTGAAAATGCTCAAACACAAAACAGAGATGTGAAATAGCAATATAATGAAATGAATGTCATATAGTTCAAACTTCTTTTACAAGTAAGAACTGAGTCCTCTGTAGGTTAAATGAGTTGTCTAAAGTCACATAGATAGTAAACAGCACAGGTTGGATTTGAACTGAGGTCTAAAGGCAAGCGCTGCATCTTAACTAAACATTTTATCTTCCCCATTACCTAGAACAAAGTTCTATATATGGTAGATATTTAGAAATATCTGCTGAATTGAATGGTTGAAAATAACAGGGAGATAGATTTCAACTCAATAGGAAGAAAAATTCCCATGCATTTAAAGCTGTCCAAAAGTAGAATGAACTGCCTCAGGAGGGAGTGAATTCCGCACTATTAGAGGTCTTCATGCAAGAAATTACATTACCACTTGTCAGTAATGTTAAAGGATCCATGCTTTAAGTGAAGGTGGCTTTGGAGCTCACTTCCAAATGGAGATTCTAAGAATGTCATTCAGTAGCCCTGCTGGCATCAATGCAATGAATGGAGGAAAACATATTTACTAAGTGTTTACTGTGTGCCAACCATGGTGATAAGTGCCAGGTACACAAATACAAAGATAGTCCTTGCCTCCAAGGAGTTTACATTCTAATGGGGCAAACACTCATAGGGGAATTACAGTTCAAAAAGTTATGGGGGCGGTAAGAGGGGACTAGATTGCTATTCCGCATCAAGAAACAATGGCAAATTTAATTTGATCTGGGATTCATGGTTCCTGAACTAGGGAAAAAGGAAAGAGTGCAGGGCAGAACAAAGATTATACAAGGTAGACTTGAAGGCTGTGAAGGAGATGGAAGTAATTGATTCATTCAAAAATAATTGAAATACTTTGCTTTCAATACTGTCTAAGAATTTGGAATTGAACCTGTGAACACATACAGCTGGTCAAACTAGAATATCAGTCAATATCTATTCAACTTGAAAAGAAGATAGGTTACCATTTGGTAAATACTGGAACTTAAAGGAGCCCATTTTCTCTCACTTTGAGACAGGGAGATGGAGAAGAAAGGGCGCCAAGCAAGAATTAAAGGTTAAGTAAGTGCCCCATTCAGGTAGATCATAACTGATGTTATTGTTAAGGCTATCATGGGATTGTGAGCGCACCAAGAAAAATAGCCCCTAGAAACCTATAGACTCTAGATTGCACCAAAGACAAATGTTATTCTGTTGCCCAACTTAGACATCCTCTTAAATCAGGTAATTTTCCTTGACATTGTTTTTTGGACACTTTTTGGAAAATGCCTTCCTCATTCAGCCTCTCAGAAAGTTATTTAGAGACCATAGTCTATGCCAAACAATAATTCAGCTTTATAAGGCAATGTCATGCTTCAACATTTAATTCTTCATCTGCTAAGACAGAGTTAGCAAAGAATATTTTATCTTCAGCTGGGCTCTGTCGGTCCTTCGACTCTGTTTACAAGCACAATATATCATGGCTGGAGACCCTTTGGTATTATATAACCTCCCATGTATAACTTGAATTAGTAAGGAAATGACATATTTATATTGCAATTAAAAACATGTTTAGCATTCCCTTAGGTGTCACCCCTCCCAATTATTTAAGCAAAAACCACATCAATCATTGTACAAGGTGTAGTACAATAGAGACAACAGTTGTTTCTCTATCCAAAGTTTAATACCACATGTAGAAACTAGAGTCAAACTTTCCATAACCTTGAAATGTCACCACACATTGATTATACTTACACCTAAACACAGCATGCTCTTTTAAACAAAACCATTCTAAGTTATCACAGGCCCAAATACATGGTTTCATGCTCTTTGGCACAACACATATTATAATATAACCATGTATTAGTAGAAATAAGCAGTAGGGAAAGGGGGAGGCATAATCACTCAGTGAACAAAATACGTGATGCTTTGTTCCAAAAGGACTAGATGAGAGGGTGCATCTGTGTCTGGTCAACCTATGTCAAAGAGAACGTGACATTCAATTACTGATCCTCTCAAGTGACAATTTCAGCAGTGGACTAACACAAAATGTATGGAGATATAGATACCTTACTTTGCTTGCTTGTTTGTTCCCTTAAGCACCTTTAAAACTTTGAAAACCAGGGCAGCTAGGTTGCTCAGTGGATAGAGCACAAGCCCTGAAGTCAGGAGGACTTGAGTTCAAATCTGGCCTCAGACCAAACACTTGACCCTTACTAGCTGTGTGACCCTGGGCAAGTCACTTAACCCCAATTGCCTAAGAAAAACAACAACAACAACAAACAAACTAACAAAAAAAAAAACTTTGAAAACCAGTTTAACTTTATTAGCCTTTCATAAGGTACAACTTTGGAAGAAACATGATCTCCTGGGACAAGTTTTAGATTCCTCTCTGGATGTTCCAAAATGAGAATGCACTTCACCACTAAAGGATATGCTTATGAAACCTGATAAACCAGTCACCAGAAACTCCAGGGAAGACCAAATAACACACACTCTTAGAATCTTAGCACTGGAAGGACCCTAGAGGTCATATAAGCAAATCCATCTCATGCAGTACCTGTCCTAGGGCATCTCTGAGGACATCTGCTTCTATGTGAACATTTTCAAAAATAGCAAACCCTCATCTTGTTTCATTATTGCCCAGCTTTAATTGTTGGGAAGTGTTTTCTTATGGTGAACCAAAATCTGTCTTGATGAAACTTTCACCCATTAATCCTAGGATTGTCTTAAAGTTTTATCTACATGATGCCAAAATAGCTGGTCACTTGGTCACCGATTTAGTCAGCCTCAATATTTTACCTTCATGATTTCAACTTTTTTTTTTGTTACCTGTGGCTAGGATTTTTTTTCAACTCAATTCAATAAATATTTATTAAGTGCCTACTATGTGCCAGTCACTGTGCTGAGCACTCGGGATACAAAAAGAGGCAAAAGATAGTCTCAGCCCTCAAGGAGCTTACAATTTAATGGGGGGGGGAACACAACATGCAAACAAATATATATAAACCAAGCTATGTACAGGAGAAATAGGAAACAATTGACAGAGGGAGGGAACTGGAATTAAGACAGGTTGGGGAAGGATTCCTGTAGGAGGTAGGATTTTATTTGAAACTTAGAGGAAGCCAAGGAAGGTCAGTAATTGGAATAGAGGAGGGAGAGCATTCCAGACATGAGGGAGAGAATGTCTGGACCTGAGAGATGGAATGTTTTGTTCATGGAATAGCCAGAAGGCCACTATCACTGGATTGAAGAATACATATTGAGGAGTAAAGTGTAAGAAGACTGGAAAGGTGGGAAGGGGGCTAGGTTATGAAGAGCTTTGAATGACAAACAAAGCATTTTGTATTTTCTCCTGGAGGCAATAAGAAGCCCCTGAATTGTATTGAGTGGAGGGGTGATATGATCAGAATTGTGCTTTGATATTATATAAATGGCCCAGGGGGCACCATTAATTTGAGGCAAATTAGGTCATTTTAGTAAGAGTTGTTCATAGTGGACCCAGGCTGGCTTCTAGTCATCATTGCTTCTCTTTTTCAGCATTTAGGACTTAGAATTAAATAAGACCTTAGCGATCATGTAGTCTAATCCCTTCCTTTTTGAGAAAAAGGAACCTCTAGGATGAGGGAGGAAGTGACTTGATGTTGGTAACTAGCCATGCTGGTATTAAAGCCCAGTTCCTTTGACTCTAAAGCAGTGGCCTCTCGGCCAAAGGGTTTCATGGTATACACTGTCTCACGTCATCCACTCTAGTGCTACATGCATTATACTCTTGTGTCCCAAACTGAATGGTGACATGCTTCATCACAGGAACTGTGGTCATACATTTTTCTTGTATTTCATACTGTGTTTAGCAAAGGGCTAAGAGTAGATGCTGAATAGGTATTTGCTAATAGACTGATTCACTGGGGCAGGTTATTTCTAAAAGGGAAATTTCCTTCCTAGAATGGTGTCATTTTCCTCACCAGGATTAATATACATTTTGGGTCACTTGAGAATAAGACAATAGGCACATCTCATCTCAGTTTAGTTCAATGAGAATTTGTTAAACACTTACTACATGGTCAACACTGTTCCAGACCCTTGGGAGACAAAGACAGAAATGAAACAGACCTTGTCCTCAAGAATATCACATTCTATTGGGAAAAACAACATAGCCACAGATAAGGATATGCTATATGTAATCTATATCCATATCCATGCCTGTATATATCTATCATCTCTCTCTCTCTCTCTCTCTCTCTGTATATATATATATATATATATATATATATACAGACATACACACATATATACACACATGTGTATACATACATACATACACACATACATACATATACACACACATATACACATATACATATATATTTACACACACATGTGTGTGTGCGTATATGTGTGTATGTGTATGTATATGCATATGGGAAAGGGAGGCCTGGACCTGTGATTTCATTGATATAGGGATCTCCTGGTGAGAAAACTCCTAACTACTTCTAGCAAAACAAATCAGCAACTTTTGTGTAACTGATGACTTCAGAAAGCTGCCTGGAACCCTGAGAGGTTTGGTGCTATAGAGGGTCATATTGTTAGTATGTAAGAAGCAGAAATTGAACACAGGCTGTCCAGACTTCAAGATCATCTCTCTTGTCACTATGTTGCCATTTATAGTAGTAGTAGAGGAAGTAGTAGTAGTAGTGATGATGATAATGATGGTGATGATGTTGATGATGATTAGAATTAATTTAGACTCCTAGGGTTTGTAAAGCGTTTTACAAATGTTAACATGTGTTCCTCAAAACAACCTAACAACACTGTGAGGTATTTGATATTATTATCCTTATTTTACCAAGAAGGAAACTTAGTTACAGAGCTATTAGATGACTTGCTCAGAGTAATCAACTACTAAATGTCTGAGGCAGGATCTGAAATCAGGTCCTTTTGACTCCAAGTTCTATTCTATAACCAATGTGCTACCTGGCTGCAAAGAATATACAAAGGAAATATGTATACATAATAATTATAGGATATGTGGTGGCAGGGAAGGGAGAGTCTTTGGAAATGGAACTACATATGGGCAGGGCCAGCCAGAGACTGGCAAGTTGAATCCTCTAAGCAGTCTCACCCATGGTGTTCCCTTCTGAAGCTTGTACTCTGAATTCTTACCAATCAAGTGTCTTTTATTTCATTTACCAATCACTTTGCCAATATGCAGCCAGGTGGCTTAGTGCCTAAAGTGTTGGCTTTGAGGTCAGGATGACTTGACTTTATAACCTGCCTTAGACACGTACTGGCTTTGTGGTCCTGGACAAGTCCTCTAAACTCTCCCACCCTTAGTTTCCTCATCTTTAAAATGGGGATGATAACAGCATCTATCTTTTATGAAGGTAAAATGAGAAAATAAATTTAAAGTTTTTGCAAACCTTAAAGCACTATATAAATATTAGCTACCACCACCACCACCACCACCACCACTACTACTACTCTTAACTTTTCTCTTTAAGTATACCTGAGAAGTAGATTGTTGCCAGGAATTCTATTTTCCGGAAGCAGACTGTGGCTCTGGAATAAAGTTGCTTGTCCAAGGCTACACAAAGTAGTTCAGGGACAGATTTGGCCCTCAAGTTCTACTTCTGCAGCCACTGTCCCCCTCTCCTAGCCTCTGAGCTTCCCTTAGAATCTGTGATGGATGTGCTATGCTTTGTTCAATGAACTCTAGTGCCAGGCGGGGAATGACGGATGCCTCTCTCAGCTCTAGTCTCATAGCGACATCTTGGTTAACATTCTAGATGCTTGTTTGTTTTGTTTTTACTAGAAGATCAGTCATTTGAACTAGGTGGCATTTGTAAAAACCCATCTTCTCCATAACACACATAATAAAAATAGCGAGGAGGCTTGCTGTGGTAACAGAAATTATCTTAGTGGCTACTGAGAACACAATCAATTACATTAAATATAGCGATTTATGGAGATGAGCAGAGCGCCTTAGCTTTAGTAGCTGTAATGCCCTTATCAATTAGATTAGCATCTAATAGTTTTTCACCCCTAAAAAGTGCAATAATCTCTGTCTATCAAATTTCTTATGCAAATCATAAGTTCTTGTAATCACAAATTAGATGAAAGAAATATGCTTGGCTTACATATTTCAGTTAAACAGAATTTGGAAAGCTAACAAACTAAAAGCCAGTGGTAGTACATACCAAATTAAATTTAGGAATTGATTTTACTTCTGCTTATATTACACTATTAAACCAAATCCAACTGGGCGTTCTTTATTATTGTGTTCTCTCTCTCTCTCTTTAAATTCCCTATATCCCACACAACACATTTTTCATGTTCAATCCATGAACAACAATAATGTTTTGGGATGTCAGAAAATTTAAGAAACTGAAATACAACAACTGTGGCCTTTGCCTTATCCAGAATCAGGACACAAGTACATTTGTAGTCTGCCTGCCATCTTTCAATATTTCTGAAAGGAACAAACAAACAAACAAACAGACTTGACATGACATTAAGTGAAATACTACAAAGGCCACTTACTTTCAGGAGAGCTAAGTGATGAATGGACAATAGCCTTGAAGGATGTTATTATGGGTCTCTACAGTATTGGGGGGGGGCTGTTTATATATATTCTCTTATCATATTATTACATATTATTATGAAATATTATTACAAAATAACATTGGTCAACAATGTTGGCCTTTTAGTGTCCTGTCCCCTGGTTGACAGAGGAGATCTCCTCTGGGTCTTATTGTGTGGAAGTGTTTATATCAAATCTTGGAAATTATTAAATTGGTAGGGTTTGTGTTTTTGCCTGTTTCATTTTCATCTCCCTCTTTTCCTTTAGAACAGAGCTTAAACTTCTACATAAAACCTTTCTTGATCTGCCTAAATGTTATAGCTCTCTTGCTCCCTTTATATTTCTTTATATTTACTAGCTGGTATTTAAATAGCTTAGGGTTTATAAAGTTCTTTAAAAAATATCATCGCATTGTACCCTCACAACAACCCTATGAGGTAAGAGCTATTATTATTCCTATTTTACAGATGAGAAAATGAGGCTGAGAAAAGTTAAGTGACTTGCCCATGATCATACAACTAAGTAACTGTCTAAGGCAAGATTTGAAGTCAGGTCTTCCTGACTCCAAATCCAGCACTCTATCTGCTACATGAACAAGATATTTATATTCTTTGTATTTTCTGTAAATATATATGCATATCATATGTATATATATATACAAATATACACATATAAAACCATACATACATGCATATATGCATATATATACATGTATGGATACATACATACATACATACATACAGATAGATAGATAGATAGATAGATAGATAGATAGATGCATGCACATATATGTCCCTTTATTTGAGAAGCACTGGTTATAATGCCTAAGTGGTTGAAAATTGCACAGTAATAGCAACATTACAATCTCCCCTCATATGAACTTTGTAAAACTATGTATGGAATTGTTATCAACTTTTGATCTTTCTTAATAAAGGAATTAAAAAGGAAGAAAAAGAGATAACTACTTCCTACCCATATTTACAATATGTTACTGAACTCTATTCTTTAACTCTGATTCAGAACTCAAACTTTGTGTGTCTAATTGGTGAGCATTCACTATATTGGGCCTAGATCCAGACTTCATGCTACTTATTGGCTATCTTCAAGATACCATGATGTCTTTACTTTGGGCCTGGAGCTCAAGCGCCCATCGTGAGACTCTGGCCTTCTAAACACTTTTTCATTCATTCATTCTGTATGTGCTTTCTGACTCCCTGATATAATGTAAGTTCCTTGAGAGTAGGCACCTTTGTATTTGTGACTGGCATATACTGGGTACTTAAGAAATGCTTTTGATTAACTCATGATTGATTAATTTTGAGAAGACACATGACAATGCTAGCTATCATCTTCAAGTATTTTTAATCTAAATCGTTCCCTGAGAAACTATTTTGACAACATTTTGGGGCAGGACATGATAGGTGGAGTGGAGAATCCATAATAAACGTGACCGCATTTAGCATGGAATAAATAATTATTGATTGACTGAATAAATATCTTTTTTATAAGTGAATCCAACTTTAAGAAAAATGATGTGGCAAAGTCACTTATCAGGATTCCTGCTTCCCACTTGAAAGTGCAGGCATGATTAAATGGTGATTATATCTAAAACATATGACTTGGAATCAAGAGAAATTGTGTTTTCTGCATCTAATCATTTGTTTTATAACTATAGTAGTAGGGATAGTACTAGATAGTTAATTAGGGGGGAAAAAACCTTTGGAGATAAGTGGTTAACATAACTGTATTTCCCTCCAATCTTTCAGAGAGACCCAGAGAGTAAATTCTGGATGAATTTGAAAGGAAGCTTAACTATAGCATTGTATAGCTCCACTTAACTTATATCTCTAGATCTAAAGATCACATATTTTCTTACGAATGAGAGATAGACAGAGAGAGAGAGAGAGAAACAGAGAGAGGGGGGGGGAGAGAGAGAGAGAGAGAGAGATGAGTAAGAGTAGTAGGAACAGAACAAGAAGGAGATTTCTGTGGTTAAAGTGGGCTTAGAATCAAGGGCATAGCCACCAAAGATGAACAGTCCTCTTATCCAGCCTTTGACCAAAGCCATTATAACTCTTCTCATCCCCTCACTGCTATTTCTTTCTTTTTTTATCCCTCAAATTAATTTTTACTTTTAATAATTCATGGATCCTGAGCTACAAAAGTCATCACACTATGATCACCAGCTTTAGCATTTCATTAGTTGATCATAGATAGTTCCACTATCAATGATTCATTAATTTAAAAAGATTGATATGAACCTACTGGGTGCAAAACACTGTAGGGGATACAAAGATGAAGAATGAAATCATCAAATCAGTGGCTAATCACTCCAGGATGTAGTGATGTCTCCCTTCTCTAAAATCATAGGATAATTACTCTACTAACAATTCTTTCTGCACATAATAGTGAGACAGTATATGTTCTTTTGTGTGTGTGTGTGTGCATGTGCATGTGTGTGTGTATTTAGGGGGAAAACACTGGACTATGATCAGGAACAACTTGAGTGCTTCTAAGATTCATTCATGATTAGTCAGTTAGTCAACCACTTAGCTTTCTTAACCTTCAGTTTCCTCTTCTCTAAACTGGGGATGATAATGTCTATAGTACTGACCTCTCAGGACTGTTTTTATCTAATAAGATAATGAATAGAAAGCATTTTGAAAACATTAATGTGTTACATTAATACCTATCATCAGATGATTATACAACGAATCTTAGGACCCAGTCTCACATCTTCAGTGACCTTATAGACATCTCCAACTGGATATCTAGTAGATATCTCAAACTAAGTATGTCCAAAATAGCCCTCATTATCTTTCCTTCTAAACCCTCCCCTACTACCACTACCTTCCCTAATTACTGAAGAGAAGAGAGCAGCATCCTCCTAGTATCTCTGTCTCACAACTGAGGAGTCATCCTGGACTCCTCACTATAGTTCCCCCCCCCCCATTTAACCGTTGCCTAGAGCTATTAATTTCACCTTTGCAACATTTCTCAAATGTGCCTCCTTCTCTCCTTTGACACTGCCGCTACTCTGGTACAAGCCCTCCTCACCTTACACCTGGAGTATTGGAATAATCTGTTGATGGGTATGCCTGCCTCAAGGCCCTCCCTACTCCAATCCTTTCTCCATTCAGGGACTAAAGTGATTTTGCTGAAGTGCCAGTCAGATCATGTCACTCCACTACTCAACAAATTCCCATGGGTCCCTATTGGCTCAAGGAGCAAATACAGTATGCTCTGTTTGGCACTAAAACTCCTTCATAACCTCACCCCCTCCTACCTTTCCAGTCTTCTTATACTACTTCCTGATAACTACTCTTTAATCCAATGATTTTGGCCTCCTGGTATTTTCACAAACAAGACACTTCATCTCTCAGCTGCAGGCATTTTCTTTGGCTGTCCTCCATTCCTGGAATACTCTCCCTCCTCCACTCTGACTACTGACATCTCTGGTTTCCTTTAAGTTCCAATTAAAATCCCACATTTTACAGGAAGCCTTTCCCAACCCCTCTTAATTCCAGCGCCTTCTCTCTGTTAATTATCTATTTATCCCATATATAACTTGCTTTGTATATATTTATTTGCATGTTGTCTCTCGCATCAGATTGTAAGCTCTTTAGTGAAGGAAATATCTTTTGCCTCTTTTTATATGCCTGGCACTAAACACAGTGTCTGGGACATAGTAGATGCTTAGTAAATGTTTATTGATTGATTGATTGATTGGTTGATTCTTGGAAGGCAAAGACTCTGTCTTCCATTTCTCATGCCCACAATTGTGCCTAACACAGCAATGGATAGGTTTTATGGATTCAAATACTTGGACTGAATTTCTGTTAAGATCTTTTCCTCTGAACTATTCAAATGCTCCTGCCTAGGCTGCTTTGCTGGAATGTCACCTGATTTCTGCACACTAAATGTAGGGGCTCCCCAGGACTCAGTCCTGGAATTCTTTGATCTTCTCTACATTCTGTCTCTTGTAGATGTCATCAAGTATTATCAGTTCAAATATCATTTTCACAAAGATGCCTACTAAATTTACAAGTCCAGGCCTTTTCTGGGAACTCCAGTCAAAGATTTGCTGTATTTTTTTCCAGGATTTTTTGTAGTCATCATAAACTCTAAGTGAAAGTTCTGTACTCAATCTCTTCTTCTCCCAATGGATCATGCTTCCAGACTTCCCTGTTTCCATTGAGGATCCCAGTTTCTTCCTCATTAACTTGGTTAGTAGCCTCAAAATCATCCTTGACTTTTCACTCTTTCTTACCCCATTGCATATCTCATCAAATGCCATATCTTATCACTTCATCCTCCACAGCACTTCTTGAATCTCCTTTTCACTAAAACAATTACTATTCCATTTCAAGTCTTCATCATTTCTCACCAAGACTATTCTAATAGGTTCCTAACTGGTGTCCTTGCTTGTCATCTTTCTATATTCTAATCCAAAGGTTCCCAAAATTATTTGGCCTACCACCCCCATTTCAAACAAAATTACTCAGCGCCCCCTCTCCAAAATCTATTTTCTTTAACACTTCAATTTTTTAAAAAAAATTTGTATTATTTAAAAAATAAAATATATATATTTTTAAATGATGCATCTTAAATTTAATAATTTATTATAAATTTGTGTTTTTTTCCTGCATCATTGAAGCAATAGTCTTAAAATTCAGGTCTATGTATGCCATTCCTCTGCTCAAAAACCTTTGATGTATCCCCTTTGCCTATAAGGAAAAAGATAAACTTTTAATTAGCCTTTAAAATCCTCTACAATCTGACTCTCATCTACCTTTCTAGCCTCATTTTATATCATTCTTTCCCATAAAATCATCATTCTACGCAAACTAGACACTATCTCCCACCTTCATGAACTCACATAAGCCTTTCCCTCATACATAGAATGCCCTTCTTCAGTTTATTTCTATTTTTTAGGCTCTTGTCTTCATTCAGTGCCTTCTTGAGGTACCACCTCTTTCATGAAGCTTCCCCCTAATCTCTCACCAGAATTGTTAGGTGTTTCTTCTTCCTCCAATTTGCATGCCTTTTACTTACCTGTATAAATAGAGTATATCCCAGTAGAAAGTAAGATCTTTGAGGGAAGGAACTTTCTTGTTTTTATCTTTGCATTCCCAGAGTGCACCATAGTATCCTTTATACTATAACCATTTAATAAATGATTGTTGAGTTGAATTGAAAAATCTATCAACATAAAATGTATTTGTTCTTAATATCTCTCTGCTTCAGTTTCCTCAACTGTAAAATAACATGGTTGGACTAGATAATTTATAAGGTCTATGTTTAGCTTTAACATATGATTCCATTATTTTATAAATATACATACATATATATACATATAAATATTAATATCTAATTGATTCATATATGTATATCTCTCTCAACATATCTCTATCTATCTATTAATGTATGATGCATAATGAAGACCTTCTGCTCCAGAAAACCAAGAAGGTCTGAGTCCATCTAAAAGCCAAAAGCTGATTTTCTTTGCCTAAGAAGTAAAAAAAAAATGCTATACTCACTTGATTGTGATTCACCAGAGGTAGCCTCTCTGCACTGGTGAATTCAAGTGGCCTTTTATCTTTGTGATACCTTGGCTTAGATTACATAATGACAAGAGGAACGTTCAAGTGAACTTTGCTTGTAAGAGAGCAACAGCATTTTGCTCACTTCCCAGCCCTCATTGCCTTTATCTGGAGGTCCTGAGATTGTTAGGCAATTTACCAGTTTGCAGCTCTAGTCTTTTTCCTTGCTTTGAATCTATAAGTTGTAAATTTTTTCTTTACAAGGGGGTGAGGTTGGGAAAGAGAGGAAGAGTTTGGAGGATCTCAACATTTTCCCCTAATTTATCTAATAGCCTATACTACTAAGAAGAGAGGAAGGAAGGAAATAAGTATTTATCAAGTGCCTACTATGCGGCAGTAGGACCATCTCCAACTGTCCTGATCTCTATCTTGCCACTGGACCCAGATGGCTCCGGAGGAGATTAAATCCAATTCACTTGCATGTCATGATAGCACCTCCCTGATGTCTTGGTCCTCTTCAATAATGAAGAACAAGGGGCAACTAGGTGGCGCAGTGGATACAGCACCAGCCCCGGAGTCATGAGGACCTGAGTTCAAATCTGGTCTCAGACCAGACACTTGACACTTACTAGCTGTGCGACCCTGGGCAAGTCACTTAACCCCAATATCCTGAAAAAAAAATTTAAAAAAAGAATGAAGGACAAATAACAATAACTATGTGGCAGGCATTATGATAAATGCTTTACAAATATTTCATTTGATCCTCACAATAGCCCTGGAAGATAGATGCTATTATTATTTCCATTTTACATTTGAAGAAACTGAGGCAGACAGAGGTTAAGAGACTTGCCCAGGGTCATGTAACTAATGAGTGTCTGAGGCTAGATTTGAACTCAGGTCTTCTTGAGTCCAAGACCAGTGATCTCTCAATTCTGCTACCTGGTTCTCTAAAGTATTATCTTGAATTCTATCTGTACAAGAAGAAAAAATGGCTTTGGGAATAAAATGCTGTTTACTACGTGGACAAAAGGGACAGCTAGGTGGCTCAGCAGATAGTGTGCCAGGCCTGAAGTCAGGAAGATTCATCTTAAGGCAAGTCGCTTAACCCTGTTTGCCTCAGTTTTCTCATCTGTAAAACGATCTGAAAAAGGAAATTGCAGACCACTCCAGTGTCTTTGCCAAGAAAACCCCAAATGGGGTCCCAAATAGTCCAACATGATTGAAACAACTAAAAAACAACAACCTGGACCAAATAGGAAACTGTACCACAATATCTATATCAAATATTCAACAATCATTTATTAAGTGTTTGCTATGTGCCAGAAACTGTTCCAAGTACCAGGGATATAGAGAAACAATGAAAATATTCCCCAACCTCAAAGTACTTACATTATAATACATACTTATACAACTTGAGACAAAATTGTAAGAATAAAAGTTTATAAAACATAATCTTCAATCACAAGGATGAACGTGGTATCACACTTGCCTGTCTATGCCTACACTCAGATCCTGCTAATAGATCTCAAGCTTCAGCATGGTCTTACAAGGCTGAAAACATTTCAAGATTGAATCTGATGATGGATTATATGTTTTCTATCCAAGGACCAGTATAACTAAGTTTGGATAGGCTGTTCACCAGAGTGTCTATAGATTGATGGCGGTCTTGGTCATGTTCACCCTCAAAAAGTTTTATTATATAACAGAGAAACTGTGATATGTACTGGTGAAGGGATTACCCACACCAAGAACATCATAGTACTCTGAAAAAGAATGGAGAAGAGTTCCTAGGAAGTCACATAAGAGAAACTTGAGATCATAATGAGAAGAAGTCTATATAGTTTCTTTTAAAGTAACCTAGGACTCTGTCCCACTGCAGATGTAAAAAATATGTGTTTTTCTAGCATTTTGAAAATGGATTTTAAAGAAGTATCTGAAATTCATAAAGAAAACCACTTGTTGATCAGAGGAGGTTATTCCAGAGCTGGCAATACTGGTATAGATTTTTTTTTGTATATATTTGGAAGTTGTTAGAATATAGTGTGTGCACTACATTAATTTCATTATTACTGCAGCGTTTCCCTCTGAGACCCAGAGGGAAAACAGATGAGTCCACAAACCATTTGTGGGATAATCCTGAGCAGATGTCTGCCATGATGATTTCCTTCAAGAACTGAAATTAAAGGGTACGACTAAAGACTCAGCCTTGAATAGCTTTTAAAAAAAACCCTAAAACAATAAAATAGGAACCCCGAATTCTGTCTTAGGCTGGTAAAAACTGAAACTTTGGGAAAGGCAAGGCATTTGATTTTGATAAAATATTTTAAAATAATGGTTATTAACACAGATGATTAATTCAAAGACAAAGTAAGCTCCTAAAATAGGACAATTTGTTACACAAACTACCCTTAGAATTCCTCTTAAACTTTGTCTTAACTGTGGACCTTGTTTTCAATTGTGTCCTGTGACTCTGCAGGAATGATTGGATGTTCTCTGTGCTAAAATCTGCAGGAATCATCTTCTCTACATGTGTTGGGCAGAGTTGAATCATCTAAGCCAATCTAGGAACAAAGGCTGAGCTGATTTGGAGGTTGGAAGGAATATATTCATTTCCATTCTTATGTTTACATAAAATAGTTTCAATATAAAACAGATTTAGACATGCACAAAATGCTTCTCTGCAGTCATTTTACCCACCTTCAAAATGGAATCTCCCACACCCCTAACAAAGCAACAAAGAAGTAGATACAATCTATTAAAGCATTCATAAAGTATTATTAAGTACCTACTATATACAAGGTACTCTTCCAGGAGCTGAGGATACAAAGACAAAAAACCCCAATAGTATCTGCCCTAAACAATCATGGATTCATTTTATTTAATATTTTTCTTTCTTTCTTTCTTTCTTTCTTTCTTTCTTTCTTTCTTTCTTTCTTTCTTTCTTTCTTTCTTTCTTCCTTCCTTGATTTCTTTTTTTCTTTTTGGGGGGGATTGGGGACAGTATATACACAAATAAGTAAATATGAAACGTATATTGTAAGTAAAAAGTAATTTGTGAGTGGCAATGAGGGCACTAGCAGCAGAGAATGCCCGATAAGTATTAAACAAAAGAAAATACCGGGTTTTGAGTAATGAGGACAAATGGTTATATTCTCAATTTTTTTCTCCCATGCACCTCCTTCTAAGTATTCCTCTTCAGTGATATGTTGCAGGTCTCATTCTATCACTGAAAAGAAAGGCACCTGCTTATTCTTCAAGGAACTACTTGGCAAAGTATCTTAGGATGGCAATGCATTTAGTCTTGTAAATCAAAAAGAGAACAGATATACCAGTGGACCACCAAAAGTTTCCTGTTTGCTCCCTTCTCACTGGAGGGATCAGGCTGGATAGTTGAAATTAGGCTAGCTGGGTGTGGTATCTCTATTAGATTACTTATTTATTTTGAGGAAGTAAATAGCCCATCATGAGAATAATTAAGTTATCCCTCAAGGTCTCAGAAAGGGCAGACAGAAAAGCTAGTTAGAATTTGCACTGGATATATTCAGGCACACATTAATTGGACTAATAAAACATAGCTAATTAATTTTGAAACTATTGTACTTTTTAAAAGTTAGGCATTAAGTTCAAAGAACAGAGTATTTGATTTTCTCTGTCACTCAGACTCTACTGCCACCTGATTGCAATTATGTCTGTCCTCACACCAAAATCTACAATTTTTCAAATAGTTATAAAGATCTATCCTCATCTAATTAAAAAATTCACAACAGGAACAGGTGGATGTTAACTTTTTAAATTAAAAAAAATACTTGCATTGTTACTTAAAGACAAAAGATTGGTTTGAACAAAGGCTGTTTATAGGGATCTAGTGGACCCTAATAATTATTGAAGTTAAGAGCAAAATTAAAATAACAGAACTCCTTGTCTCCAAAACATAACTCTAGGCAAAACTAGATAGGACTGGATAAATTTTTAGGTGACAGTCCTAACTTAATTTAATTCAATTTATTTAGCACCTAATGAGTGAAATGGTACTGCATGCTTTGGACTGGGGGTGGTGAAGAAAGGGGATATAAGTATGAATTACATATTGCTCTGGTTTTCATCGTACCTACAGTCTAAAAGGATTATAAGACATGTGGACACATACGTAATAATAATAATAATAATAATAATAATGAGCTAATATTTACATAGCACCTAGACACTGTGCTAATCACTTCATACTTATTTCATTTGATTCTTACAAAAACCCTTGGGGATAGGAGCTATTATTATCTCCATTTCACAGATGAGAAAATTAAGTCAAAATAAAAAAGAATTTAAGTGACCACTAGTCTAGGGATTGCACAACTAGTCAGTATCTTAGACTGTATTTGAACTCAGGTCTTCCTGACTCCAGCCCCAGTGCTCTATCTATTGAGCCACCTAGCTTTGACAAGCCCCTAAAGAGTCATAAAATAGTATTTTAGAAGAATAAAGGACAGGGAGAGTTCATGTCTGCTTTTAGGAGGGGAGGCAAAGACCAGAAAACAAAATTGAATGGAAGAGAAGATATTTGAATTACGTCTTGAAGGATGGATAGTATTTTGACAGGCAGAGATGGGAGCAGTTATGAAAATGCTTGTTTTATTCCATAAATTTAAAATAAAATTAATACAAATTAATAAAAAGCTATGGAGAAGGATTAGTGTGATCTAAGGCCCAGAAAAGAGAATGCCTTGGGTTTATTTCTTTTATGGAGTGGATTGTTAAAAGGGAAGTTAGGAGCATTCCAACTATAGACTTAATCTTTAGAGAATAAATGCTATGCTTTTGTTGAAGCCATTTCTTGACATCTATATCAGAGACAGCATATTGGGTCCCAGGGGCCACTGGTGGTATTTTCAATCTTCCTAGGGAATAAGAATTCCTGTCCAAGGGTGCTCCCTGTATGACATTCATTTTCATTAGAGCACTTTGCGAGTTGCATTCTACATGTTTAATATACAGACTCCCCAAGACCACACTTTTCAAAGCTGAACAAAAGTAAGAAACAAGTCTGGCAAGTTTGAAATTAAGATGGCGTTTCTGACATAGGCGAGCTATGTGCTGTCATGCCTCATTGGTTTCAAGATGACAGGTGCTTTATAATGTTTATGGGACAAAAAGAACAAATGAAGCTGGAAGGCCAACTCCTGCCAAAACTTTAACTGGTAAATAAAACCGATTTCGTACTAAGATCCAATTGGGATGGCCATAAGGGTGGAGGGGTTGGGGGAGGGAAGAAGGTAGATTTGAGCAGTTATTATGCTCCCTCTCTTTGATCTCACATGTTAATAAGTGGGTTTTTTAAAGTCTTAAACCATTTGCTGGCTTTCTGTTGCTCTGGAGGAGAATGTATGAAAACTCTGTACAGGCTGATCAAGTGAGCCATTAATATTTTCCTGCCATGCCTTGCCTGAGTGGCAGTAATTACCTCCCAGATTACTTTTTCGTTTGGGGTGCGGCTGGTCATCCGTTACTTTTTCCACGGCTTTGAAGGTCCAATAACTCCAATTATTGTTATCAACTAAGGATGGGTGAGCTAGCTACACAGAAAAATCTTTCCATGGGCTCTAGTGTATGGAAACTAGAAGTCCCTTCAACTCTGAAGCCATTCTAAAGTTAGGTCACTGGTGTCTAATAATGATTCCTACAGTAAAACCTAGAATAACCAGAAGGTAAAGGGGAATAGACAATTGTAGATAATGGAATTTTCTGCTTGACTCAGGATCACTTGGAAATGCATTAACTGTAGGATTTTAATAGCTAAGAGGTACTTTTAAGATCATCTATTCCAATACTCTCATTCCACAGAGAAAGAAAGCAAGGCCCAGGGAGAGGAAAGATTTCCAAGACTTGTATACTATATAGGTAGTAAGCAGAAAAACCAGAATTCTAACTCAGACCTCCTGACCTCAAATGTAATGCTGTTTCTGTTAGAATGCAGTGCCTTAGGAGGAAAACATATGAAATCAAATAATTTAATCTTGGATAATAGCAGATCCTCTCATTCTTCCAGATCATTGTATAATCAGCCCAACATCAATAATCATTTATTAAGTGTCCACTATGTGCTAGGCACTGTACCAAACACTAGAGATACAAAAAGAGACAAAAGACAGTCTCTGCTCTCAAGGAGCTTACAATTTAATGGGAGAAGACAATAAGTAAATGTGTACAAATGAGCTACCCAAAGGAAAAATAGGAAATGATTAAAAGAGGAAAGGTATTAGAATTGAGAGGAGTTGGGAAAGGCTTTCTGTAGAAAATGGGATTTCAGTTGGAACTTAAAGGAAGCCAGGGAGGCCAGTAAATGGAAATGAAGAGGGAGAAAATTCCAGATGTGAGGGATAGCCACAACAATTTCCCAGAGCTGAAAGATGGAGTATCTTTTCAGTGGAAAAGCCAGAAGTCCAATGTCACTAGATCAAAGACTACCTGGCGGAGAATAAGGTATAAGAATATTCAAAAGGTAGGAGAGGGCTAAGGTATGAAAGGTTTTGAATGGTAGAGGATTTTGTATTTGATCCTGGAGGTGACAGGGAACCACTGGAGTTTATTGAGTAGGAGGATTACGTGGTCAGGCCTGTGATTTAGGAAAATCACTTTGGTGGCTGAATGGAGGATGGATTAAAGTGGGGAGAGATTTGATGTAGGCAGATTCCCCAACAGGCTATTGCAAAAGTCCAGACATGAGGTAATGAGGGCTAGTGCGAGGGTGGTGACAGAATTAGAGGAGAGAAGGAGATGTATGTGAGAGATGTTACAAAGGTGAAATTAACAGGCCTTGGAGACAGCTTGGATATGGCGACAGGGGAGGTAAGACATAGTATGGAGCTAAGGATGACGCCTAGGTTGTGAGCATGAGGGACTGGGAGGATGGTATTGCCCTCAATAGTCACAGGGAAAGTAGAAGGGGAGAGGGTTGGAGGGAAAATAATGAATTCAATTTTAGACATGTTAAGTTTAAGATGTTTACAGTTTGAGATGTTTGAAAAGTAGTTGGAAATGTAAGACTAGAGGTCAAAAGAGAGGTTAGAGCAGAATAGGTACATTTGAGAATGATCAGCATAGAGATGTAATTAAATCCATCGGAGTTGATGAGATCACCAAATGAAGTCATACATAAGAAGAAGAGGAGAGGAAAAGATTATCAGGACCTTATAACCTTAGAAATCATCAAACTGCCACTAGGTGAAATAAATGGGCCTTCTCTACAATAAGAGTGGTGACAAGTGATAATATCTGATGTTTCTTTACCAATTTGCAATTTAAAAAGCACTTTACATTACCTCATTCCTCACAACAACCTTGTGAGGCAAGCTGTACAGGTATTGTTATCTTCATCTTAAAGATGCAGAAAATGACTTGTCCCAAGATCATTCAACAAGAAAGTAATAATCTGGGATTCATATGCAGCATTCATTTCTTTTAAGCCAGTGTTATTTCCATTCTACAACATTCTGTTGTTGAGTTGTTTCAGTCACGTCCGACTCTTCATGATCCCATTTGTTGTTTTCTTGGCAAAGATACTGGGGTGGTTTGACATTTCCTTCTCTGGTTAATTTTATAGATGAGGAAACTGAGGCAAGCAGAGTTAAGTGACTTGCACAGGGTCACACAGCTAGGAAGTTTCTGAGACCAGATTTGCACTGAGGTTCAATATTACCTCTATTACAATATCATTGACAAATCTCAACTTCCACATATTTAGTGATACAGATGTAACTCTCTAATAAGACTATCCATTCCACTTTCAGATTTCTCTAGTTATTAGAAAGTTCATTCTTATTATGAGCTAAAATCTGCTTCTCTGTAACTTCTTCCCAATCTGAACACAAACAACACTGGGTGATAAAGTGTTCAAGTTACTATGTTCCTGTTTTTAATTATTTTTTTGATTAAGCTTAATGATCCCAGGACCATGGATTGAGAGCTAGAAAGAACCTTAGAGCTCATCTAATCCAACCCCCACATTTTATAAATGTGGAAATTAGGGCCCAGAGATTTAAGTGACTTGCCCAAGATAACACAATTAATGAGCAGGAGGGCTAGAATTTGAACCCAGGTTCTCTGACTTAACATCTACCATGAGAATGAAGAGAAAAAAAAAGAAACAGTTATTTTTTCTGGCTAATTGGAATGTTGTTCCAGAGCATGCTAGAAATCAGAGAATTCAAATACAATTTTTTGAGTTGGAAAGGGCCAAAGAGACCATACTAGTATGACTCCTTCATTCAATGGGTAAGGAAATTGAAACCCAAAGTGGAGGAATAACTTCTCCCAGTCACAAAGAGTGCCAGAAATATTTGGAACTAAGATCAAGGTCTTCTAACCCTCAATTCAAGGCTCTTTCCACTATGCCTTAATGCCCCTAATCAACTAATTCTGCTTCTCATTTAGAGAATGTATCACAGCAAGTCAGAGTGCCTGATACTGCCATGATGCATATTATATTGGGAAAACTAAGGTTCAGAACTTACTGACACGTAACAACTCTGCTAACTTAATGTCTGTGGCACCAGTGCTTAAGAAGGGCAATCTAGATGATATGAAGTAATAGAGCTGGGGTGGCAGTCTTCCATCATTTTAGGGAATGTGATGTGACTTCAGCCTCTTGGCAACTGTCCACTGACCAGAGGCTAAACTCATCACATTCAAAAACTGTCAACCGACCAAAGGTTCTCAACTGAGTCAAGGGCAGAATATATGCTTTTTATAGGTTCTGCACAGTGAATGTGTAACAGGAAGTATACAAAAGGAAGATAATTCATTTTTTTGGGCTTGTATCCTAGAAAAGAAAGAAAGTCCATTGTGGGAGTATCATGTATATTCTGTGTTTCTGCATCTCTAACCACAAGACAATGCTTAAATTTTCTTGCAAATGTCATATACCAGGCAAGTTATGAATCTTTTGTTGTTATTTTTCAGTCACATAAATTTTTTCTGTATCCAGAACTTCTGGTATGGAGATTCCCTCAAAAGATGTACCTCAGCAAACCTCATATTCTTACTGAACTGCCTGTGCAATGAGAGGATAAACGACTCACGGCGGGTTCCAACTTATGTGTAAGAGGAAGGATTTGAACCTGGGTCTTCCTGATATCAAGGCTAGTCTTGGCATGATTACTCTCTGACAGGAAACTTATGTCATTGATTTTACTACCTATATGCCTGCTGAGGAAATGTTCTGACTGATGTTAAGGGGGAAATTATTCACTGAAAATATTTCATGATCATAGACAAGGCTATCACAAATCACTTGCCTGGTATATAGCCAACTTGACACTTTTTTTTCATTTAAAATATACACTGGATTCATGGGATCACTGGATTTCAACCTAGCAGGGACCTTAAAACTACTTTATTGTGGTCCTCATTTTACAGATGAGGAAACTAAGCCTTAGTGAGATCAAGTGACTGGTGAGAGGTCACAAAGGTAAATAACAAAGCCAGGTCTCAAAACAAGGTTTCAGCCCTATGAGCCCAGCCCCCTTTCCCATATACCACACTTTCCCCTGCAATTCAAGCTTGCTCACTTCAGTCTGGCATTCTCTAAATTGGTTCTAATTTCTTCTGGGTGTTATCATGCTGCTTCCATGGTGCTGGACAGAATGCTGGTAAATTTCCAGAGTAATCCCTGTTTTAATAGGCTCTTGTCAAAGGGATTCTTAAAGGGAGTTGATATTTCCAAATATATACTGGCTGTGGGCAGTCTTAACGCATTACTTACATTTAAGTGATTAAAGGTAACTCCTACTAAATCAATAGCAGAAGAGGAGCTAAAGAGAAACATTAAAACTAAAATTAACATCTATTGAGGAGATAAAAATAATGTTAGATATGATCATGATGATTTTAAAACCCCAAAAGAAAATTTGAAGTATAAAGAAGAAATAGAGGGATATCAAAAATATAGATAGAGGGACATGTATCTCTCCCTTTTAGAGTCCTTTTCTTATGCCTCCTGGTGGCATGAAGGTGACCCTGATGTCTTCGAGGGTATGGTATGACAGTAGGATGCAGGTTCTGACAGGTTCTATCAAGATGGAAAGATTTAATGAATGGGCCCAGTGATGTACACCTCTTAATTGAGCCAACCTCAGATAGACTCATCACTAGTTAGATTTTAGGGTGACACATTTTTTTTCAGGTACTGCAACACCACTCATCTACTAACTAAAAAAGCCTAATCAGTGTGGTACAAGGTGGGAGTGTTGATGTACTTGGAGTCATAGAACTTAGATTTCAGTCCTGGTTTTGATAGTAATTAGATGTTTAATCTTGGGTAAATCTTCAAGATCAGCTAGGTGGCACAGTGGATAGAGCTCTGGGCTTAGAATGAGGAAGATACATCTTCATGAGTTCAAATCCAGCCTCAGACACTTACTAGCTGTGTGACCCTGGGTAAATCATTTAATCTTGTTTGCCTCAGTTCCTCAGCTATGAAAATGAACTGGAGAAAGTAACGGCAAACCACTCTAGTATCTTTACCAAGAAAACAATGAATGGCATCACAAAGAGTTGGATGCGACCGAAAATTACTGAACAGCAACATCTGTAAAATGGGGATGGGGTGAGGGATAGATTAATATTCTCTCTCTCTCTCTCCTTCTCTCTCTTGTGTAATATCTATACAGATCATTCATATCTATGTAACCAATTCTATCTCTCTCCTGAGCTCCAGTTACAAACCTCCAATTGCCTACTGGATAGTTCAAACTAGATGTCCTGTAGGCATCTCAAACTCAGTATATCTCAAATAAAATTCATTATCTCTACCCTTACTCGCCCCTCCCCCTCGCAACTTACTTATTACTGTAAAGGGCACCACTATGCCTCCAGTCATGCAGGTTTGCAATCTCAGGGTTATTTTCAGTTCCTTAATTTTTTTACCCCATGTCTACAATGAGTTGCCGAGTCTAGTTTTTTTCTGCCCCCCAAACAGCTAGCATATTTATCCTCTTCTGTCCACTCACATGGCCATTAATCAAATGCAAGCTTTAATCCTATCTCACCTAGACTATTATAACAGCAGTCTGATTGTTTTCCTGTCTCAGGCCTCTCCCCTTTCTAATCTGTCCTCCACAGTGGGCAAAGTGATATTCTGAAAGCACACTTCTGTCCCTGAAGATCTTCTTGATCAATAAAGTTAGCAGCTTGTCCATTACCTCTGGACCCACATTTAAACTTTTCTCTTTAACATTTAAGGCCTTTCACAACCTGGCTCTAAGGTTACCTTTTAATGCTATTTTAATATTACTCCCCTTTCACATACTCTTTGGTTCAGCCAAATGGCCTTTTTGATTTTTTCTAACATAAGACACACTCCTTCCTCACCTCTGCTTCTTAGAATCTACTGTTTTCTTCAGAACTTAGCTTAATCACCTACTCAATGAAGTGTTTTCTGATCTTCCAGTTGCTAATCGTTGCCCTCCAAATTACCTTGTTCATTTTTATATATTTTGCATAAACTTCAATGTGTATTTGTTGTGTCCCTTAATAGACTGTAAGCTTCTTAAGAACACGGATTGTTTCATGTTTGTCTTTGGATCTCCAAAGCCTAGCATAATACATGCCACATTGTAGGTGCTTCATAAATGCTTATTGGTGGATTATTAATTGATAGAGCAGTTCCAATTGGCTTTGCTAGGAGAAATATCAATGCCAAAGAATTACAGCTACTTAACATATCAAAGTATCTAAAAGACATGAATATTATATACATATATATATATATATATACATATGTACATATGTAAAGAATGAAATGTCTAAGTAGTTACTTGCATACCTATATCTACATATATAGATAGCTGTCTAATAAATTATGATTCTATTTAATGCACATTAAAGATCAAACATTTTGGGGGCAGGTAGGTGGCGCATTGGATACTGCTCTGACCTTGGAGTCAGGAGGACCTAAGTTCAAATCTTGCCTCAGACACTAGGCACTTACTACCCTCATGACCCTGGGCAAGTCATTTAACCCCAATTGCCTCACCAAAAAGCAAAAAAAAAAAAAAAAAAAAAACCAAACATTTGTAATGGTAAAGAATCTGTATGAGAATGATATAAAAGAAGATTTTAGTGTGATTCTCAATGTTACCTATGGAAGAGCAGAAGTGAATAGGATTCTTTGACCGAAGAGGGGAGGACAGGGAGAGACAAGATATATTTGTACCCTATTTTATTTAGGGGATATAAAAGAATTCTTTTGACAGCAGAAGGAGAAGTTAAGGATCTATATGTTGCTATTTCATAGATCAATGATTTTATAAATGTGAATAAATGATCCACCAACATGGTTTGTGATCTATCTACCTCAGTAGATTGGGTCAAGAGTTTCAGCTGCCAAAAACGTCATCATGTGGTAGCCATCAATTGGGTCATGAACCTTTCCATTTTTGGCTAAGCTAAGCTGACACTCAGAAAACTGGCACAGTCCACCTCCCATTCCCATGCCTTCACTCGAGCTATTCTGCATACTTAGGACGTATTTCTGCCTCACATCCACCTGGCAAAATCTTCAGCTTTCTTCAGCATCATCTGCTACATGAGGCCTCTCCTGAGTCCTCCCTGTTACTAATGGACACTCCTGCCCCACCTCCCCCACCAATTACTTTGAATCTGCTTAGTGTATTTAGTAATTTAGCTTAGGTTAGCTGTGTGTATACATACATACATATATATTTAAACACACACACACATACATATATATACGTATATATACATATCACTATCTATATTTTTCTCCTTCAATTGGATGTAAGTTTCTCAAGGGCAGGTATTGTTTTCTTGTTATGTTTGTATGTCTGGTGCTTACAAAGGTACCTGGCACACAGTAGGTACTTGATACATTTTTGTTTAATGCATGAATAGACAGTGCCCATAGTCTATTTAATTTTTAAATTTTTTTAATATGAACTGAGACATTTCAATGTACAAAGAATAACAAAGAGGATTATGTGTTATTCTATAAACTTCTGTTATAAACAGTTGCTTTTTAAAAAGTATATATTCAATTTAACAAGGTAGTAACAGAATTGCCCTGTTTCCTTCTAAAAAAGTAAAGTTTTCTTCCTGTGTATTTTTGTTTTATTAACACTCTTTCTTTCTTACCTTTCTTTCTTCCTTCCTTCCTCTCTTTCCATCTCTCTCGGCTGATTGACCTCGCAAATATAAGCGTTGTCTTCTTAGATAAATGAAATACATCAACCTGATGGTCCTATCTGAAAAAGAAAATCTCATTCTGTACTTCTAGTCTATTGCCTTGCTCCTAAGGGGAAGGAGGCAGGCTTCAGTGTCAGTTTTTTGAAGTAATGATTAGTCTCTATGTTTGTTGATCTGAGTTCTGAAATCTTTCAAGGTCATTTAACTTTACATTTGTATTGTCATCATGAAACTTATTCTGCTCATTTTACTCTCTCTCAGTTCATACAGTTCTTCTCAAGTTTCTCTGAATTCTTTATATTTGTTATTTCTTAATGCCTAATAATATTCCATTATATTCATATAGCACAACCTGTCCAGTCATTCTTTAGTGGCCACTGTTTCCAGTTCTTCACTACACTTAATAGTACTTCTCTAAATATGTTTCTGCATATGAGTTTATTCTGAATGATCCCTTTGTGGGGCATGCTAGTATTGCTATTTGAAAGTCTATGTATGGTTTAGTGACTTTGGGAGCATAATTCAATAATTTCCCCAAGAATGGTTGGACTAATATCTTTGACCATTCTTAAGGGCTTTCTGGATTCATATCACCAGTCACAGCTTCTACATCACCGTTAGAGTTTCTGAAAGCCCAAGGTCAATTTCATGTCATAATGAGACATTAGAGTAAGACTTCAGTGGAGGTACTAGAATCATTAATCATTATTATTCAGTTTAAAACATTATTATTATTAATAGCTAACATTTGCATGGTAGTAAATGAAATGACAGAGATACATGGATGAAAATACTAACCACAATGCATAGTAAATTTATAGGTCTCATTAGTCTAAGAAGTGGTAAAGTCAGAAAATTTCAACAGCTCCAAAAAAATTCATGAATGAAAGATCTATCATTTAATAAGGGAAATGAAAGTATTTGGGGGTATGCCTTTCCTTCACCTTTGAGACTATTATAGTGAACAATTATGCCCTTGCATACAAATCAACCACCCAGCCACCCAACCATATTCTATTGTGTGCCATCTGTGTAAGTGATTTCTAGATATTGTGGGGTTATGCACAATTTTAACAAAAAATTCCTTCAAAGAGCTTATAAGCCAGTTAATGAGATGAATGAAAAAAATCAATAAAAAGAAGTATATAATTAAGTTTTACATTCTGCAATGTAGACTAGGTTCAATATCAATTCAGTGGAAAAGGAGAACGATGAGATATAGAATAGTCAGTGAGGGTTCACAGAGAAAATAAGACAGATATAGGTAGGTACAATTCTGTGCATGATGGGTTGGAATATGGTCTAAGTAGATAGAGTAGAGAGGGGAAAACATTCTGGATGAGAAAATCAACATGAATCAGGCCAAGGAGGTAGGACTGACTATTCAAAACATAAAGTCCTTGGTTTACTAAGCATGAAGTTTCCACATTAGGGCAGAGAGTATGGGGAAATAAAGTTGGATTGGGAAGGAGAAAATGAATTATGAAGGTCTTTAAAAGTCAGATAAAGGAGTTTTTAAATTGAGGCAATTTAGCAGCATACCATAGCATAGTGTATAGAAGAATGACCTTGGAGGCAAAAAGGTCTGGGTTCTAATTCTGCCTCTGACATGTAACAGCTGTGAGACTATAAACAAATTAAATGAATGCACCAGTCAAAGTAGTTTCCAGACTGAAAGCTCCCTATATATACAGATTAAATTGTAAATTTGGACCAAAACCTTCAAAAAAAGTGGAAGACATGAAGAGTTTTTGATCAGGTAACTTATGGGATGAAAGGGATGTTTAAGGAAGATAATTCTGATTGGAAGAATTGAAAGGGAAAGACAAGAAGGTCAGCTAGGAGGATGGTGTAGTAATTTAAGTAAGATACTCTATGTTATGAAAAGAAAAAAAGACAAGAAAGGAAAAAAAACAACTAGACAAATAAATAACAATGAAAACAGACAATGGGACATCTTGAGGAGCTTTAAGGAAGGAAAATGTGCCCATGTACCATTGGACCAAGGCTCTGACACAATTTATCAATTCTGGATTTCTTACAGCAAATTATTTGAGATTCAGAAAGAGAATACAATTTCTATGTCAAGATTTCTTTTTTTCCCATTCCACTACGGGACCAGATTGAAGTCTCTAGACTTCCCATCCATTTCCCTGTTGCACCGGAAAAACTCTTTTATCCTGGAGCTCCCATTGGAATTGCTTCTTCAGGAAATCTCCAAGAGTGTTTCACTTCACCGCTAAATCTCTAGCTATTATCTCCTCACAAATCACCTTGTAATATAGGAGAAATCTTGACAACCAGGTTCTACTTTCCTGATGAGTGACTACCTTTCGATCAATATTTCAGGAATGCCCTAGCCATACTTCACTTTATTCCCTACTCCTCACTCCTCTTCTCCTCAATTTGCTGTCCTGTGTGAAATTTTTGGGGAAGCCTCCTTGCCCCCCTCCCATCTATAGTTCTGGAAATATGTACCACGATCAAACTAACTTTGCCATCATTTCTTTTTTTTTAATAGTATTTTATTTTTTCCAATTACATGTAAAGACAATTTTTAACATTCATTTTTTATAAAATTTTGAGTTCCAAAATTTTCTCCTTCCCTCCTCACTAAGACAATAAGCAATCTGATACAGGTTATATATGTTCTGCCATTATCTCTTGATGGGGTGTGTCAACCTACTTCCCTATGGCCCCACCATTCTTATAACATTCTGGACCAATGCATTTATTTCTGGCTAGACCTTTCCTTCATGTATTTTCTCCTCCATTAGAATGTAAGCTCCTCAAAGTCAGGGACTATACTTACTTATGCATTTGTGTCCCGAGGGCTTAGCACTATGATTGACACATACAACTTTCTTTTTTTATTCATTCATATATTTTCTGATTCAAATGAAAAACATTTGCTTCATCATAAAAATTACCACAAGGAAAGATTATTTCATAAACTCAATTTGCAACATGGGAAATTAAGCAAACCATAGAGATAAATCACCTTTAAATGGAGATATTTTGTCCACACTTAACCTAGCCAAATGATAGTTTAGATTTCTCTCAATCTTTCACCAAATGACCCCATGCAGAAATCTGCGATTTGTTCTTTATATTTTGCTAAAAGCTAAAGAAAAAACATCAGCACAACTGTCAATATGTTTCCAAAATAAAGGAAAAAAAACCACATTCATGAATTGAGTTAGGTTAAAAATAGAATACTAAGTTGGTAACTGTGTCATAAAAGAAAGGCAAATAAATCACTGTTCTTTCTCCAATACATGAATCATTTACTTGCTTGTTGGTAAATTGAAAAAAAAAATGCAACAAACCCTCTATCCCTTTCAAGCATGATCCTAGGAATTTGAGCCCAATTATTTTCAAATGTGCACTGCTTTGGGCCTGAATTCACACTTTACTTGCCCTTCCCTCTTCAAAGTCAGTTTGTTTAACAAAAGTTACTTTATATATATTTTTTCTTTTCTTCTCTGAGGACTTGAAATGATAGGTATTGAACATTCTTACAAAAATTGCCATATGTACACTAAGGTTCACCCTTTTTAATAGTCACTTTTGTGTCAGTCTGTTAGACTTAAAGTCACTCCTCCAGCATGGTAAGCACAAAGACTTTGTTTTTTAACATTTGGCAACCCTTCTCTTCAGACATTCTAGGGGAAGATTATAATCATAGTCAATATCCTGCATTAAGCATTTATTAGAAAACAATGTGCTAAGGATATACAACTGCCTGTCATTATATATATACATATATAATATATACACACATATACACAAATATATGTGTATGAATATAATTATGTATATGTATGTGTATATATACATATCTACATATCTACATCTACATAAATACATACATATATACACACACACATACATATGCACACATATAGATATGTGTATGTACATATTTCTATATATGTGTATATGTATATGGTATATAGAGGGTGAGAGATTAAGAAATGGGTTTTTCTTGTTTTTTGCCAGACCTGTGATTTCATTGGAATAAGAAGCTATACAGTGAGGAAAACTCCCTCTACCTTCCTTCCGCCAATACAGATTGGCAAACACACTGAAACTTACGGTCTTAATGAGTTGTCTAGGAGACCAGGAGATTATATGACTTTGCTATGGATCACAGAGCTATCATTTGTCAAAGCAGGACTTAAGTTCAGGTCTTGATTCCAAGGGCACCTCTCCATCCACTATGTCATGCTGCCTCTTTGTATATGGCAGGTCTTTAAGTAGCAGGCCCACCTTGCCCTTTTGACCGATTGTCTTATTCTATCAGACATTTTTATCTGAATCAAATCTTCCCCTCAAAGTTGTGAACCCTTAGAAGAATTTGAGTACTGCTGAAAATATCAGTTACTTCACTTTCCAACTAACAGAAGTCCTTGACTCAGCTCCTTTCAATCTCTGGTCACTGCTGTGCCCAAGGATACTGTGTAGATTTTGCATTCTGAATCTTAGGTATACTTTGGTAGAAAGTGCCAGATCCTTAAGGAAAGTGCCCTCTGAAAAGATTTGACTTGAGCCAATGCCCAATCATTATCAATTTAAGGCAGAAAGGAATTTAACCAAGTTAGACATCCTGTAATAGATCTTTTGACTGGGGCCATTAGAAGCATTTTGGTGCAGTTCAGAATAGACTAATGACTGAAAGCAGAATTCACTTGAAAACAATCTGGCTCATTCTGTACTCCCACTCCCATTTAAAAACTCATTTGGAATTTGTCTTTTTTGACATTTTTTTACATCAATCTATTCAAATTAGTGAATTATAGGTGTTAAAAAAAAGGAGTTGAACTCTCTCCCCCTAACTTCCTAGGTCTATTCAAGAATTTTTCTGCTTTTCTGTGTTAAAGAACTTTGGGAGCAGGATCACTAGAATCAGAACTCCCAGTATTCCCTGAATTCTTGAACTATGTCTAGAAGTCCTAACCTTGTCCCAACAGTCACTCAACCAGTCTGTCTCCATTGAATGCTTACTACCCAATCAATGGCCATTTATTTAGTACCTTATATGAACAAAGTTCAATTTGAACAAAATGAGAGTTAAGGAACATATAAAATAGTTAAGCTGTAGTTCCTGCCTTCATCAAGCATCCAATTTAACCAAGGAGATGGTAGCATACACAAATATGACATATTATACATTAGAGGGGTAAGAGTTTGCATTGCTGCCTTGAAATTTCATTGGTATAATCAATTCCCACTGAGGAAAATCCTTTCAGATGTACAAATGAACAACTGGCCTAGTACTTAATCTAAGAAAGTTGCTTAGGGAAACTAAAGGATAAAATGACTTGGCCTTGACCACATAGCCAGTGATAGTCAGAGACAGAACCTGGACAGTTTTTTGACTCTAAGGCCAGTCCTTTATTACTTATTATACCACACTATCTGTCACACAACACACACACACACACACACACAGACACACATACACTATACTATAATACCATACCATAGCATGTCATGTTATACCATACCATATTATATGATACCATGCCATAGTATAAGAATGTGAGAGTATAGAAGAGTCAAAAGGGCAGCTAGGTGGCACAATGGATAGAGCGCTGGCCCTGGGGTCGGGACCAGAGTTCAAATCCAGCTTTAGACACATAACACTTACTAGCTATGTCACCCAGGGCAAGTCACTTAACCCCAATTGCTTCACAAAAAGAAAACAAAAAAAAAAAAAAGAGGCAAAAAATTCTCTGTGAAGTCAGAGGGAAAAAAAATGAGATCAAAATTTTGGTGTATGCGTAAGAATAAGACATTAGTCCTTAGTCTCAAGGAGTTTATAATTGAATTGTGGAAATGAGATACATTGGGAGGCAATATGATATAGTGGAATAAGCATTGGCAGGAGGGCTTGGATTCAAATCCTGTCTTTAAAAATTACTACTGACCTTAGGAAAGTCACTTAAACTCTCTGGGCCTTTGTTTCCTCATCTGGAAAGGAAGATAGTGGAGAAGGAGGCCTCTGACTTCCTTTTAGGTACCAGTTCTATAATCCTATGATTTCACATGGAATTCAAGATCGTAGAGGAGGGTGGGGTAGAGCTCAGGTAGTGGTAGACCAGTACCTCCCTTCTCCTCTTCTATCAGATAGGATGATATTGTCCTTGCTTTGTATTTAAAATAAGAGCAATGAAGCTCACAATTTAAGTGACTGTCTCTCAGCCATAAAGTTAGCCAGTAAGTAGGGTAAAGGAAGGACTAGGCCTCTGACTTTCTGCCTTCTAGTATAATATTCTCTTTATTTTAGGCATATGACTACAAGAAGCAGCAGCCCCTAATACAAACCTTAGTATGCTACAGAGTTGGGCCATTAATGACATTTTAGCCCTATAGAAATTAAAATAAAAGGAAGTTCACTGAAGGCTGGAGAGATCAAGAACAACTTCATTAAGGAGGTAGGACCCGAGTTAAACTTTGATATTAGCCCAGGAGAACTCCCAATTTTGAACATATGTATTAAATCATATTTTCATGATTGTAAAATAATGCAAAAGACTATGGACAATGATTACCACATAAGGGCACAGCTTCCATGACACTTCTTAAATTTATAATAATTTATAAGAGTTTTCTGTAGCAAGATGTTTGAGGTGTCTTGGTTGACTCACATGGTTGAGCCAGTTATAGTTTAACCAATTCCATTGATAGAGTTTGATTATGTCTTAAGGACTGAAGGTGATATGATGAACCCACGTGAAGGAAGGTATGTTTTATGAGCTGGTTCTGCAGAAGTGGGGATCTGTTTGTACTAAGTCACATTCTTTTACCTTTTCTCCCTTGTGAGTGATATAGGAGGTGGCTTTCTGGAATCTAGAATCAAGAATTTCTAGAATCTAGAATTTCTAGAATCAAGGGTGAAGTCTAGAACCAAGGAACAGAATTGACCTGAATGACTAAAGTAGGGATCTATGACTAAGTCCATGGCCTTGACCTCCATGACACTGTGGTCCTAATTGGATAGGCTAACCAACCTCAGACAATATTTGTACCAGCAAGGCAGATGTAGCAGAATGGGCTGGCTACATTTTTGGTAAGGATGCAGTGGTGAGTAGATCTCATGCTATGGTCCCCATTATATTCATGGAGAGAGTTTGATATAACTGTAGGTGAATAAAATTCATCTATGGGAAGGGAATTCAGCTAATTTATGACAATCAGATAAACAGTGACAAGTATTTATTGAGCACCTAAGTATAATGTCTAATATTGGATGCATAGAAGTTTATAAGGGAAATGTAAGACAATTAGGGCAGATAGTTGGCTCAGTCAATAGAGCATTAGGTCTGGAGTCAGGAAGACTCGTCTTCCTAGGTTCAAATACGGCCTCAGACATTTACTAGGTGTGTGACCCTGGGCAAGTCATTTAATACTGTTTGCCTCTGTTTCCTCATCCACAAAATGGCAAACTACTCTAGTATCTTTGCCAAGAAAACCCCAATGGGATCATGAAGAGTCATATAAAACTGAAAAATGACTAAACAACAACAAAAAAGACACAATCTCCTAATTCTTCAAATGAAAGTGCTACTCCTTGGGGAGACAAGTCAGATCCATATAAAAATAAGCTAATAACAATACAAAACATTTTCTGATTATGCATATGATTAGAGATTAAGCTACGTAGATGAGCACTTCCAAAACGGAACACAGTTTAAGCATTTTTCAGTACCTTAAGGTCAGGACCATTATGGGCATTGACTATATAGACTTTTTTAAAAAAAATTTTGTTCAGGACTCTAGTTTTATCAGACTCCAGGAGATTATTCACTGTGAAATGTTCTTCAATATTGGCGACTTGTAGTCTTATTCCCTGGGGCCAGTGAGGGGTTAAGTGACTTACTGTGGGTCATAGTTAGTATGTGTTGGGGGCAGAACTTGAACCCAAATCTGCCTGACTCTAAGGCTAACACTTTACCCACCATATTACACTGATCATACTATAAGCAGAGAAGGAGACTGATTTTTACAGCAACAGGAAGGGGGCAAAATTCAAACCATGTTCTATAGATTAAAGAGTTTTGAAAATGCTATAAATCCTTAGCAAGACAGGCATATACCAGATTTTTTCCTTTTGAATTACTTAACTAGAGCAGCAGGATATGACCAGATCAAGGATTTTCAGTGTATGTAATTGGCAAGCACTTATACTTCCAACTCTAAGTCACCCATGGCCCCTGAGCCCATTTTGCAAGAATACCACATTCTTTCTAAATATTCCATGTGCTTCATTATGCATTAAAAAATGTCACCCTGAAGCTAATAATAAGATAGCCACTGAAAACATGTTCCTTTTGAGTCGGTTCTATAATACTGTCTGTTAGTGAACCTTGTAAAAATACATCAAGGAAGAGCAATTCCCAGATTTCAAAACTTAGGCAGAGTAAAGAGATATAGATAAAAAAAAAGTCACTGTGAAGCCAAGAAGCTACTGTGACTTATGCTGCAGCTCTCACAAAGGATTCAGCCAACAGGCCTAAGTTGCTTCTCTACACATCTTTCTCCAAAAGATGTTCACATTAGCCATGAAATGGACTGACTATTTTGCCTCAAAAACCAAAATCGATAAAAGGATGTGTGACAGCAAATAGAAGCATTGGGCTTAGATTTAGCAGGAACAGGGCTTATATCCTGCTTTTGACATTACTTAACTGTGTGTAACTTTGGGGAAATCACTTAATCTCCCTGAAACTCTATTTCTCTGTCAGTAAAATGGGGATAATAATGTCTGCTGTATCTATTATACAAGTTTGTTGAGAAACACAAATGAGATACCTTCAAAGTGTTTTCTTAAGTTTTAAAGGGCCATATAATTTCCAGTTATTATTCTTGTTATTGTTATAATAATTATAATAATAGTTATTAAGAGAGTATGTGGTATAGTGAATAATGAGATGGCCTCAAAGCTCAGAGGACATGTGTTCAAGTCCTGTCTCTGACACACATTGGCTATATAACCCTAGGCAAGTTGTTTAAACTCTCATTGTCCTAAGCAACTTTCTAAGACTATAAATTGCAGATTGAGTTCCAACTTCCATTGTTCAAATGAATTTTCTCACTTGAGCAATCCCAACCTTATCCATACTATATGGTCTCTACTCCAGTCATCATTCCTCTACCCCTCCAGAACCTTGGTTTCCACTCCTAGATGCTAGGCTCTGATAGGTGAGCTTTTGCCTTATCTTGCCTAGAGCTAGGCCTTCATGCCACTTCCTGTGGCTGTCTCTGCATCATGTTCTTCCCCTCTCCTTTTCTCTAGCTCCCATTTTTGAGTTGTATTTCTCCATTAGGATATAAGCCCCTAAACTAGATAATTTGGCGAGGGGTCCCTTTGGGTAAAATCTAGGACTTTACGTTGCTCTCAATGGGAGAGTTCCTTCACTTGGTATTGTATGGCATACATTCTCCCATGTGCACCATCTCTGATTTATGTTTTTCTATTGATTTGGATAAATAGGTTTCTTTGCTAAAAATGAATGAATTAATGAATGATTGAATGAATGAATGAGTTAATAAATAGCACCTTAACACAAGACTTTATGTTTGCTTCTATTTGCATCCCCCAGGCTTACTACAGTGCTTGGCACATAATAATCACCTAATTAACTATTTTATCTATCTATCTATCCTCTCTGTATCAATGGAATCACAATGGAATCCAATTATTGTTGTTGCTATTGTGAATAAAGATAGCATCCCCCTAAAATCACTGTCAATTGATTGATAGGAAAAGAGTCACCAACCAAAGATACAAAGTTTTCTGTGTTTCAGTATCAATTAAGACAGACATCCTGTTTTGGTGGAAAAAAAACTAAACCAGACATCAAGACATCTAGATTTTAGCCCCAGACTTGTCACTGCATGTCCTTAAACTAGATTCAACATCTCTAGGTCTTAGTTGTTTCATCTTGAAAAAGAGAGGGTTAAATTAGCCAGTCTCTAAGCTTACATTCTCAGTCTAATATTCGATGATTCTACAAAAGACTTAGTAAGTACCTACCTACTCCCTTTCAAGAAATGTGGGGGCTACAAAAATATTCCAGTCTCTGTGTTCAAAATATATTTAGGGAAATAAAACAATATGCATGGGGAACAACCTAGATCAGTGTTTTTAGTTGTCATTCCCTTCACGACCAGAAACCTTGAAATTAAATGGGTTATATGTGGGGTAAATCTATTCAGATACAGGAAGAGGGATTAGTGTAACTCAGGTTGAATTTCACAGATCTATGAGATTCAGGATGTCATGACAACTTTTTGAGAAGTAGATGGACTATGGAAGTTCATGCCTAAGCTGTTTTACTCTTTAAAGAAAAAAAAAGATAGGCAGTAGGGTTTGTTAAATATCCAAACAAAAAAACAAAATACCCTACATACCTCTTCAGTGAAATTATTTTGTTATATTTTGTGGCTTTAAAAAATGTTGAGTCCAGTTTATCAAAGTGATGATTATCATCCTGAGACAAGTCATAGGCAATGGGCAGAGTCTTCACATAATAGTAAAAAGGGATATGTATCTATTTAGATCTACTCAGAAACTTTTGAAATAGAGATACATTGAAAGACTGAATTTTAGAGGTCAGTTGTGAGGAAGTTGCTGTTTACATGATAAAGTCATTTGTGTAATTAAAGAAAATTAATTATGCTCTTATAAATTTCATAAACATACCACAGATTGGCTTTTGATTAATTAAGCTTTAATTTAATGGGAAAAAACTAGACTACATAAGCTTTTATCAGGAGTGTTTATTAAATCCTCCCCCTCATAAAAAGTGAGGGAGAACAAAAATAGTATTTTTTAGAAACCATCTGGAGAAATAAAAAATTGGGGGAGGGTTACAAGAATAGAAATCATTGGTAATTACTGAAGATATAAAGCAACACTCTGAGGTCAAGCTTCCTTCTTTTTTTCTCAGAACCACCCTTTAATTAAATGCAAATAATTAGAAATGGCAACTAGTAGATGAACATAATTTTCTGATTAAATAATATCTCATTTATAAAGAAAAACAGTAAGTAAGTTCTGTTGGGAGTGGAGTTGGCAAAAATACCAATTGTCAGTCTCTAACCCCTCCAATGGCATGGTTGTTTTCATAGTTTGCTCTCGATTGCACCCCTCTTCTGAAATGCTTTCTGTGATTATGTCACCTCAGAGGCCAGGCAAAAGGTTAGGTATTACACCATTACAACAGTTTCCAAGGTATTTTGATGCATAAAGATAATTGTAAAGTATAAATTATATACATATGTGTATAAGTTAAATAACTATATATAAATATTATCAAATACATATATACATATATTATTGTCAAATATGGCAAATATAAATAACAATCTTTCTGGAGACATTTAAAAACTAACCATAGAATAGTAGATTTGGAGCTGAAGGATCTAATAGATCAATAAGGGCCCTTTTCAGATGAGGAAAATGAGACCCAGTTAAATGACTTGCACAAGCGGTATTTGAACTCGGGTACCTTAGCTGGAGATCTGAGGCCCTTTCCATCATACCACAGTGGCCACTTCTCCTCTGTTCTTCTTCAGGAGTTTGAAGTTTTGTGATTTCATTAGTGTGAACATTTTTTCCACTGAAAAAGACCACAACTTCCTCCATACCTTAATAGACAATCTCATTGAGTTGTTGTTGGTGAAAACATCCATCACCTTGTTCTAAACCAGGTGATGAGACTCTCCAAACTTTGCTAAGTTATTCCTTGGATAACACACAGTTGGTCACTAGATATCATTTTTAAAGCCTTTCCAACTTAGTAGGACCTACCAGAGCTTGACCTCTTCTGGTATAGCCTTCTAGATCCAGGAGCCATTTTTATGTTATAATGGGCATTGGAAGAGGACTGTGGTATAGGTTAACCTTATCTATCTATCTATCTATCTATCTATCTATCTATCTATCTATCTATCTATCTATCTATCTATCTATCTATCTTTTGAGCTTATCCCTGGTTTTGGCCACCAGGAAAATTTGTATTTAGCAATTAGTTAGTCCTCCTTTCACTTTTCATCAATGTAATTTCAGTCAACAACAGTGAGTGAAATGAGACTTGTGCACATCAAAATATTTTAATCCTTCTTTAAAAAAATCCTTAAAATTGTTTTACTCTTGAGACCATATGAGCTTCCAGAGCCCAGGAGTCAATTCCTTTAATGTAAGCAAATAGGCTCCCTACTGACCTAGGCCGCTGTGAGTTTCTGAATCAGTTATTCCAGAATTCAAGTGACAAAGGATTACCATTCTCCCATTCCCTTCAACTTTCCCCCCCCACACACACTCATATACACCCACCAGAATTTCCCTCAATGCATCTGATGGCACAATGGTTTCTGCACAAATAAAAATGAATTTGGGATATTTAAAGCAACCAGCTGACCAGTGTTGGGAGAAAGAGTTTGCTCCAGAGTAATTAAGCCCCTGCCAGGCATGATGCAAATTAACCTCACAAAGTGCAATAAGTGATTCTTCCAATATAGGGAAAGAATCAGTAAGGGTCATTATAAAAGAGAGAGAATAAGAAATAATAAGACTTCTTAACAGACCTCGTGAGAGGTACAGCAGAAGTTTGGAATGAGATGTATTTATCATAATATCTTAGGGTTAAGAGGGGCTTTTCAAGATAGGTATATTGTAAGAATTTGAGGAATAGTATTACTCTCTATACATTTTCTCTATGTCTCCTTGTTCCAGATGCCATTTACATAACTCCATTTTCCTTGAGAAAATATTTCCAAACCTCTCCTTGTGTCATTTTAGAATGACAAAAGTGCTAAGAAAGACCACAAGGCCTCCTGAAGACAGTTTTTGCAAAGTCTCTAGAGAATACACCTCGAAGCGTGCAAAGATTTTGGTGCGCTTATATTAAAAGCCAAAGACATCAGCTTTTGTGCTAGAAAAATAAAGCCTATTTGCCAGGCTGTGAACTAGGGAATTTTTGTATTTATACTTGGATAAACAGCATGGAATAGTTTACTGCTGAGGGCTCTAATTCAACTAGTAAAGCAGTCAATATTGGCTCCATTGGTGGTGGTGCTAGGGCTATGATCATAACCTTCTTCCTAATTTCTTTCCCATTTCTCTGCTTTTCCCTCCTGTCTTTCTACTCAGGACATGTCTTTTCTCCAGACCTCTTCTATTTTCTCCATTTGATGTCTGCATCCTCTTTCAACTTGTCTTCCTTTGTTTTAAGTAAGTGCCAAATTCCCTCTTCTTTTCAACAACCACACTCTGCTCCTTATTCATTATGTTGTCACTCTACGGATGGAGCAAAGAGGCAGGTTCCAGTAATAGTACAGCAGTGGGTGATGTCAGATAAGTACTATTTCCCTTGTCTCACTAGGCCATCATTTCTTACAAAACAGCAATGTGAGGGCTCCCATTGAAGACTGAGAGTTTTCAAGGTGTTCTTTTAAATGGTGACATGTTGACAATATGTACTTCAGTCCTCCTAAATGGATTTCTTGAACCAACGGCATAAGGGTAGGGTAGAGGCAGTGACCCAAATGCAAGATCAGATGGTGATCTCCTTAGGTTTCACTCATATTGCATAGTTCACAACTAATCTTTCTCCACTGAAACTCTTAAGACAAAAGACTTAGAAGCCTTTGGTGGGAAGGAGGGTGGGTAGTCACGTATTTCACTCTCCAAATTATTTTTCTAACATTGTTAATGTGCAATATAAACCCACACAAATCCAACAGCCGCATAAATGGAAAATATGTCTGGTTGTATTCCTTCTACACATATGTTGGACCATGTGCACGTTTGTGAAATTCACATCCAATACCAATTTTTGTCGTTCTTTTTATTGTTTTATTTGTTATTGTTTTTACTGTTAATAGTGGTAATGACAACAATAGCTGCCATGTACATGGCACTTTGGAGTTCACAAAGTGCTTTCCTCACAACATCCCCATCAGGTAGGTAGTATAAATATTACTATCCCCATTTTACACATGTGGAAACTGAGGCTCAGAAAGGTTTAAATGACTTTCTTAGGAGGCTGTTCAGCTAGTAAATGTCCATTCAAGGACTTGAATCATGGTCTTCTGATTGTAGGTTCAGTGTCATAAAGGCTGTGATCCCTTATTATGCTGGGACTGGGGGACAGTTCAAATTCTTCAGTCACAGGCTAACTATATTCTATTTGGCTTCTTTCCTACTGTTATAGAGGGGTTATTTGTCAAGGGACATGATTAGCCCAAAGCAAGTCCAATTCTATGTAACAAAAAAAGCTGTTCAATCTCCTTTGACAAAGCCTGGATAACACCCAGGGTCCTAGCTGCTGTTCATTGCTGCCTCTCTGTACACTTCCCACACAACAAAGCTGGTTAATACATAAGCTGCCTAACCCAAAAGCAGCATTTTGACAAAGGTTTCAGTCATAGTAGCCTCTACAGTAAAGAACACTTAGTCATCTACTGAGGAGCGAATACTTATTCCTAGGTGAGAGGCCACAAAATGTAATCAAAAGACAGCTGGACTTATCGTCAAGAGGAGCGTGGCTTCAAATCTTCCACTCCTGTCTCTGGTGTTTATTAACTGTATGATTATGGGTAAATCACCTTAACTCTCTAGGAATCAGTTTTCTCATCTGTAAAACGAAGATAATAAACCCTATAGCATCTACCTCACCAGGTTGAAAGGTTCAAATGGTACAAATTACATAAATCATTATTCAAATATGAAAGTGCTCTATTCATAATAACCATAATAATTTTAAAAGGACAACTAGTTGGAGAATTTACTGTGATATGTATAGTGAAGGTCTTATCATGATTCCAAATGCAAACAGGCACTAATTTTATAAGACACATATCAACAAACAGATATCATTGGTCCATCTTTATTTTCCTATATGAGATAGTATAACATAGAGAAGTAAATGTATTTGTTCAAAATTGCACAAAAAAAGGCCAGGGGTAATGCCAACCTGGAAATTTTATAGCAGCAATTCTTAGACATTTTTGCTCATAGCAATCAGTAATATTCTTTGCCATGAGGAATCATGACACACGATGGTACAACATACTCTCAAGTGGAAATTTGATAGAATTAGTGACACACTTAGCAGAAAATCCTAGCACATTCTTTGAGAACCATTGCTTTACAGAATCACACAATTTTAGAGTTGAAAGGTACCTCAGTGACCATCTAGGCCAACCTGTCCCTGGGCAAGAATATCCTTTCTATTATAAACAATAAGTAGTTTCCAGCCTTTGCTTGAAGGTACCTAATAAGTGAGGACCCATCGTCTCCTGAGGTAGCCCCTTCCACTTAGGAGTAGCTCTAATTGTTGAGAAGTTTTCCTGAAATAAAACATATTTTTCCTTTTGACACATTCTTCTCATTACTTCTAATTCTGCCCTCTTGGGGCCAGGTGTTTCTTAAAATTATTTTGGGTTATAGATTCCTTTGGCTGTCTGGTGAAGCTTACAGACATATTTTTAACTGAATCAATAGAAATATATAGGATTTTAAAGGAAAGCAAGAATATTGAAATAAGATATCTATTTTTCCCATCCAAGCTCATGGACCCCTTGAAATTTATCCACAGACTCCCTAGGGACTATGACCCCCAAGTTAAGAATCCCTCGTCTACATGACAGTCTATCAAATATTTGATAATGGATTCTATCTTCCTTCTGCCTAATTCTTCTCTTTCCCAGTCTAACTGTCCATGGTTATTTCAACCAATTTTAATATAACATAGATCCTAAGTTCTTTACTCTCCTACATGCATTTCTCTGGACACTCTCTAACTAAGCAATATCCTATTTTGTGTGGGGGCCCAAACTGAACAAAATGTTCTACATTTAGTCTGACTAGGAAAAAGTACAGAAGTACTACCACCATTCTAGATCTGATTCCTGCCTCTTAATGATACCCAAGATCCCATTCATTCTTCTGGCTACCATATCACATATTAGTAACTCATACTGAGCTTGCAAGTCCCATTCATTTCAAACAACTGTCTAGCCACCAAGCACAAAATTATGGAATTGATTTATTTTTAACCTGAGTATAAGATATCACCTTTATCCCTATTAATTTTTATTTGATTAGATTCAGCTCAATGATCTATCCTGTCAAGATCCTTTTGGATGTGGATGTTCTTCTTCCCTCCAAGCTTTGTGGAAACTTCTAGTTTCCAAATACCATTCCTTGTCCCTTTCAAGATGCATTGACCATATCTAAAGAGTTATACACTATGACTGCTAAAATTTATTTTTGTTGTCTTCCATTCTTGAAGAGGACCAAAATGACATCACTATGTTGGAGTCAAATTACAGTATGTCCGACTGGGGCTGATCAGACCAATACAAGTTTGGAATGCTCTATCACAGGTCAGGCACAAACAATCCATGTGAACATTTGGGGTGGATTCTCTAAATTTGCACATCTTGCATTTCTTCTGAGCTATCTTAATTCTGCTTTGCTCATAGAGCACATCATCTTCTCTGATGAGGGCATGCCATGCTAGGTGATCCTGTGCCAGTGTCTTTCATGTCATACAATCAATTCCAAAATTTTCAAGATAAACCTTGTATTGCTTTCTCTGACCACCGTGTGAGCACTTGCCCTGTGAGAGTTTTCCATAAAATATCTTTCAAGCAGGCGTACATTGGCATTCAAACAACATGATTAAAACTTATACAGATGAACTAAATCTGTCATCACACATAATCAGAAAGCAGAAGTGAGTGTCAGGCAGAATTAAGTACTGGTTGGCTGCTCTACTGCCCCTTTCATTCCACACTGGCCACCAAGCTAGGGACAAAAACCTGTGCTCCTTATCCTGAAAGAGATAACCTATTCAACCTTGGAATGAGTCCTTGTGCAGAGATGAGCTAAAATGGTTGAGGGTATGTACCTCAAACATATAATTTCCATCTATGGCCTAGCATCAAGAATCTGCTAATCTTTTCCTTGACTGTCAGGCAGAAAAGGAGACCCAACATCTGTCCTGATGCCTGTGAGTGCCACCTTCTCTAACTCCTTTCCCCCTAAATATCATTTCTACCTCTACCCTAAAATGAAAGTCTGATCATGTCACCTCCTGCTCAACATACACTAGTGTCTCCCTTCTGCCACTAGAACCAAATATAAACACCTTTGTTTGACATTTAAAGATCTGCATAACTTGGCCTATTCCTACCTTTCTAGTGTTCTTGCATGCTACTCCTCTGATCACATTATACAATTTAGCCACTTTGTTCCACGTTAGATACTCCATCTCTGTGTCTTTGCACTGCTAATCAGTCATTCCTGAAATGTATTCCATCTTTATCTCCAATTCTTGGAATCCTCGATTTCCTCCAAGTCTCTGCTCAAATACCTTCTTCCATGTGGAATCTTCTTGGATCCTCTATCTCTTAGTGTATACCTTTCCAAAACTACCTTGTATTTTATATATATCATGTACATGCTTGTATAGTTTCATATTGTCTCTGCCTAGAATATAAGGGACTAGAGGTCAGGGGACAATTTCAGTATCCGCAGTGCTTGGCACATAGGAATTGGCATAATAAATGTATACTGGTTGATGAAATCAATATTGTCCTTATTGATGTTCAGGGCTTGGCAAGCCACTGCCCCACGGATTCATTCAGTATCTCTGTGTTTCTAAGTTATAAACTGTTTAATAAATGCATGTTGAATTGAATATAATTGGATAAAAGTGGTATGAACTTACTCTCCAGTAAGTATCATCATAAGACTTACACATTTCTCAGGATGTAGAATCAAAATTTAAAAAAGACCTTAGAGATGACTGAATATGTTTTTACAAATGAGAAAATTAAGACACAGAGAAACGATATAAACTACCCAAAGCCACACAGGTTAAAATTAATCAATCAATCAAAACTGACATTTATATAGCACTTGTGAAATAATTTTTTGTACATTCTCTTCACTCATGACAATCCTCATAGGTAACTACTACAGACAATATTTCCCCCATTTCGTAGATGAGGAAACAGAGGCTCAAAGAATCATACTGTCTTCTTCATGTTCACCTGACTAGTAACTATTAAAAACAGGATCTGTATCCATTCCTTCAAGTTTAGAGCTACTTTCAGTATGAACCCTATCCTAACGTTTGCCTGTGAAATGTTGCCAGAATTCAAGCCTTGGACCTAGGATATCAAATGCAAAGCTTCTTCCATCGACTGTTCTGCCTCAACTCTCTCTCCCACAGCTGCTTAAATGACCAAATGAAAGCAGAGAAGCTAACTTCTGACATCTCTGGACTCTTGCTTCACTGTGGGGTGGCTCATGTTATCTGAAAATCCAGTGCATGAGCATTCATGTGTGAGTGTGAAGAGGACCATATTTCCAGAGTGATATTTTCAAACATTTATCCTGTATTTTCAATTTAGGATGACTAAGAAAATCTCTTGGTATATGGAAACTCTGATAATAACAAGATATACTTTTCCCTGAATATTACAGTGGGCATTTAAGAAAGTTCAAAGGCATGACTATCCCATGAACCCTAGACTTACAGTCATTCCAGGTTACACAGTTTTAGTGATAGTTAATATCTTCCAACATTCATGCTGTGGCTACAAAACTTCATAAAGACGACCTTGAAGATCAGCGTCTTTGAAAAGAGATGACACATATTCATATTAAAACCTAGTTGCAAATTAAAATAAAAATAAAACCAATTCCTCAGCTGTTCTGAGCAATAAAATTATTTGTTGTGGGGTTTTCCTCCCTTTGGTTATAATTTTTATGCCTCCTGAAACAATGACATTACAACAACTTTAAAAGACAATGAATGTGAACTGAATAACTAGACAGGTTTTAAGCAAGTACAATAGAACTGGGTTGTTGCAGTTTGCAATTCCTTTTTTTTTTTTTTTAAGTAAAATCTCTGATCCATCAAGGAGATCCTAGAAAAATGATAAACAAGGGAGAAGACATGGTTCAGTCACACTGCATTCATTGGAATTTTTAAATGAAAAATGTAATTACAGTAAACAGTATCATTTCAAGTAATTATTGAGAAATCCTGTCTATTAGCTAAGATTAATTCTCCTGATTCTAATCTCTCTCTACTGCCTAATGGTGCCCTCCTTGTTTCATGAAATTAAAATGTAGCAGGTAGTTTATACACAAGAGGGAGTGTTTGTATTAAAAATATCTTTTCATAATCAACGTTAAGCACTCATTCCATTTATGATTGAAGTCTCTGAATAAAAATCTAATATTTTATTGTGAATTTTAAAAATATATATGTTACTGTTCATTTATTTTAATATATTTTAATTTCATTCAGAATTATATGTGGTTATGAAAAATTTAAATACTTAAATAGGTATGGAAAGTCAAATTAGTGGCTTGGTATGACGTTTAAAAAAGTCAAGTAAATTTAATTCTATCAAGTTGGACTCCAGTTACTCACAGTGACAAAAAAAAAAGATAATTGAGGGTATTTTTTTTTCAGATCTTCTGGTTTTTTTTTTTCAATTTTCTTGTTTCAAAGTATGCTGTCTTTCTCTGACTTTCATGGCATATTTACATAGTGCAAATGTATCATAATTTAGACAAATAACTCCATAAATTCAAGTCCTATTATATACATACACAAATATATATATTTAGTAAGTCAGTCAGTAAGCATTTATTAAACACTTATTGTGCACCAGGCACTGTGCTAAGTGATGGAGATACAAAGAAAGGCAAAAGACATTCCCTGCACTCAAAAATTTCACAGTCTAATGGGCGAGAAAACAGGCAAACAATTATGAATAAATAAAATATGTACAAGAAAGTATAATAATACACATTTCTTGTGGTAGTCAGGTGGCAGTTGAAAATAAATTTTATATATCATATCATATCATAATCATATCATATATTTATATCAAACTCTAGTTTGATTGAAATCTTTTAGAATAAGTTTTTATTGATGTTTTCTTTTATGTCATCATGGTTATCCTCAGGATCTCTCCTCTCCTCTTTCAACAAAGCTATTATACGTAACAAAAAAAAATTTATTTTAAAGGGGAAAAAAATAAGTATAACTGACCCATACATTGAAAAAGTCCAAAAATACGTGCAAGTTGTAACACCTATGCGTCTCCCCCCCTCCACAAGGGATAGGTTGGGTGTCCTTTCATATCTCTTTATTTGAATCATGCTTGATCTTTATAATGATTTGAAATCCTAATAAGAAAAATGGAAAGCACACTACCCTGGTAGTCAGAAGTTAAATCAACAAGTCAGGAAGCATTTATTAAATGACTACTATGTGCCAGGATTTGGGCCAAGCACCAGGATTCCTGCTCACTAGCTGTAGCATCTTTGGTAAATCACTTCTCTTTGGTCTCCATTTCTTCCTCTGTGAAATAAAGACTTTGGGCTACATGATTTATAAAATCTCTTCTAGGTCTAACAGTCTGTAGTTTTGCATGCATTTAAGTTAGACTCCAACCTACCAAATCATAAGAAGTCATTTTATAAGTGCTTGGTGTTTGATCAATACTGTATAAGATCAATGCTCCTCTATGTTAAAAAGCATTTAAGAAAGAGGCCATAGGATTCCATGGGCTAAACTATGCTAACATATGCTCAGAGTGGGTAGCCACCCATGTGCTTTGATTTGAGAAGTGCCAAAAGCTTTCTTCCTCAAAATATGTACCCAAATGGCCATTTACCTCATTTAAACCCCACCTCCCTCCAAACTGTCACTTTTTTGGGTTAGGAAAGGCAGGGACTCCAGAGGTCATCTACCCCTCATTCTATAGATGAGGAAAACGAGGCCCAGGAAGGTCAAGTAACTTGCTCAAGGTTAGTAACCATTAGAGGTGAAATTTATGTGCTCAGGAAATAATGTATTAAAATATTAAACCTAAATCATTTTCACTCAGTTTTGTTTATCAGATGTTGGAAGACAGGAAATGGAATGCTAAGGACTACTTTTGCCTTCTTCACAATTGGGTGGATGAGTTCACTTTGTAAGAGGCCAAAATATCACAAACTAAGATACAATAGTTTGTACCATTTTTTAAAAAAATATAATCATATAGGTATATTTGTATCGGCCCTTTCAAACCAGAGAAAATCAGTTAATAAACTAATTAGTTACAGACTAGCACCCATTATTAATAAGGTCCACTTGAACCCTAAACCTACACTAAGAGCAGAGTAAATAGAAAAATGTCCTCCATTTATCTACCAAATGTGACAGACAAACTTGGCTATTTGTTTGGATGTCAGTGTTGGGGGAGGGCATCTCTTGGCAGGGGTCTTTGGACAGAAGTGTCATTCTCCTGGACCAAAGTGGAAATCCAGCTTACCAAATTCTTAGCAGTGCTGCCAATGTCATTTATCATGCATCATATAATTTGACTCTTCAGTCATTTCCACAGTTCCAACTTTGCAAGTATCCCAGTGACACAAAAGAAACTCCCTGCCTCTAAATCAGTGACTGGTTTGTGAGAGAAAACACACACCTGCACACACTAACATGCACATACCTGAACTCAACTGTACAATCATCTTTCTGATTCCTCCTAAAAATGCAGAGTTAGTGCATAAACCCTTACTTTTGGATCTTCCCGTTCAAGAAAATTTACTATTTGCATGCTTGAAATATAATTCTAAAGGGACATGCTTTACACTGAGGCTGATTGAAAAATCAGATGTTAACCAGCAAGACAAGACCAATTTTCCAACACTTCAGCTCTATTTGTTCAAATTTATTGCCATTGTAAAGCACCAATTATGGCTAATAATGGTGTTATACTCATCTCAGTAAGTAACTGGTTTGGTAAAGCTTAAAGCGCCCTCAACTTTGGCATTCACTTTAGTTAACTACTGGCAATAGCTAATTTCTTATAGATTATTACTTTAATGCCTTATTGCTCCCTGAACACATATATACTGTGAATGAATTATCATCTGATATACAATTATATCCTGCCATTAAACCTTCGGAGGAAATGCAGGCTATAAGCCATATTGGTAGAGTATTATATCTACTGGATATTAATGAATTACAGAATCTTGCAAGCCAATGTCTTCGGCTAAGTTAGAATTCAATTTTCCCACATTGTCTGAACTACAGAGGCTCAGCTGTTTCAAACTTCATGAAGCCTAGGTGTTCTAAACATATACTGATCACTGAAGTTTTCTAGTACTTGTCACCTTGAACCCATATAACTGAAAAAAATTAACCTATACACTCTTCCCAAGAGGAGACAATCTGGCTTTTTATTCAGAGAGAACATCTGTGAAAACAGAGGTTGATTCTTACTAGACCTTTCTGGACTACAATAATAAAAATAAAAAAGTGAGCCATTTAGCTGCTTGGGAAAGTACCGTTAACCTTAGCTCATAGAGGCCCTAATGAAACTATCCATAAGTGAGAACAGGCAATGTTACTTTTATAACCCCAAAAGAGGCAAATATATGTTCCTACTGAGGTTTCTCACATTATGTTCCTATGTCAAGACACTCATTCCTTTCTATTCTAGATATTCTTCTTTTTAAATGAAAAAGTAGACATTTTTCTCTGCTAGCCTACCCATTTATTATGAAAGATGGAGAATGATGGGAATACATTCTTAGAGCATGATTACACTGCATCTATCATCTAATTAATGCATGGAACTCTTTATTTTGCCAGTGTAGACACCTTTCCTTGAGGAAATAATACAATATAACCCCAAAGAGAAACATCCATCACCTATTTCTCCCTAACCCCATCCTTCTGTCACATTTTCCTATATCTCAAGTCTGAGCAAGTTAATGTTCAGGCTGAGCAGTTGCTACTGTCTGTGTGCAAATCACCAGAAACACTTCAAGGAAGAGTATATGCAAATCCCTGCAAAATGAAACATGCATATCCTGTTCTTATTTCAGTTTAAATCATGCAAGAGTAGAGAGGATTTCTCTCCTGGAAGCAAAAGGAACTCTCAATTATCCACAGGAATGGGATACCAGGAGTGCATGGACAATTGAAATTCACAGATAATCCCTAAGGGCTCATTTTAGTCAATAGCTTCGAACTTCTTATCCCACCAAACCTTTTGCCTTGCTGCTTAAAAGTGGGGCTGTTTAATGGCTCTAATGTCATTCTCCTATATTTTCCCCCTGCCCACTTAGTGGAAGAGCTAATGAACAGTGAAATGGTTGAAAGGGAAGTAGCAGAAGGGAGGAAGAGAAGATGACAAGTCTGTGAACTGGGAAATATATAAACTAAATAATCAGCCCTTGGTAGTGGAAAGTTGACAAAAATTAGATTCCTGTTTCATCTACTCTTGCTCTGTGCCCAAAGGTCAAGAAGTGATTCATTTTTAACTGAGATTGAAATGCCTTTGAAACCAAGTACCAAGTTATCAGATATTTTAAATCATAAACCCAATAGGCATCAGTTTACTATAATCCTCCCCACCTTCCATATTATCATCTATCTTCCCCACCCCTAATCCCCCACTACACCAAGAAAAACACATATAGTAGCTTAGAAAACTTGTGTTATTTTACTTACAATTGTGAAGTTCATGACCTTGAGAATCCAGATGGTCATAGCCAAGTTCACCAGGATTAAAATCATTAGGAGAAGAACAAAGAAATAGAGGCATCTCTTCCGCCAGCCATAAATCCCTACTTTGTATACCTGCGGTCCTTCAGAGCTCTGCATATTGTTCCTGTTGTGAGTATACTGTTCCTGAGGCATCTGGAATTAACAAGAGGGGAGAGAGAGAGAAAGAGAGAGAGAGAGAGAGAGAGAGAGAGAGAGAGAGAGAGAGAGAGAAAGAGAGAGAGAGAGAGGAGAGAGAGAGAGGAGGCATATACACATTAAACTGCGGAAAAAGTCAACAAGTGAAGAGCTATCGGTGGCTGTTGTCTTGGATTTCTTATCCCTTTGGGTGTTTCTAAAAAATCTCAATTACTTTTGGATTCTACCAATTCCTGTGGCCTGGCTTAAGGCAATGTTCTTGTTGTTGTTGTACAGTCAAACAGTCATGCCCACCTCTTCACGATTCCATGGACCAACTGTCCATAGGGTTTTCTTGGCAGGCTTAAGGCTATAGCTTTCTTATATCATTCATCAGTGCAATCATAGTTCATATTTGTGTGTGTGTGTGTGTGTGATGTACAGGTATATATATGCACCCACAAAGAGATACAGAATGTTGTTGTTGTTGTTCAGGTGTTTCAGTCTTGTCCGACACTTCCTAATTCCGTTTGGGGTTTTCTTGGTAAAGATACTAGAGTGATTTGTCATTTCCTTCTCCAGCTCATTTTACAGATGAGGAAACTGAACCAAACAGGGTTAAGTGACTTTCCCAGGGTCACACAACTACGTCGTGTCTGAGGCCAGATTTGAACTCAGGAAGACAAGCCCAGCACTCGATCCACGGAGTCACCCAGCTGCCCCATAGAATATAGAGAAGGGATATAGAAGTGTGAATTTCCCTGGGAGACCATTCTCAAGTGAGGTTTTTTTTTTGTTTGTTTTTTTCTCAAAAGTTGCATGGAATCATGGAATGGTAGATCCAGAACTGGAAGTCATAGGGGATCAGAGGCCATCTAGCCCAATCTCATTGTACAGATGAGGAAAATGAAACTCTGGGATTTGTTCCATGTCCCCCAGGTAAGAAGTGTCAGAGGCAGTATTTGAACTGACATCCACTGACTCCACAGCTGACTACAGTTTCCACTATACCATGCTGTTCCTGGTCTTTGCTAGCGAAATGTTTAGGGATCTAACAAAGTCCTGAAGATGATATTTTAAATTAGTTGGGTAGAAGGAGTTAAGTTCAGCAGATCATTTTGGGGACGTGATGAGACTTCTCAGAGGTTTTCTTCATTAAAAAATCATAAGGATCTCAGACACAGTCTTTCTCCATGGCTACAAAGGCAGCAGGAAAAGAACCATTCTTAGCTTTGTTCATTTCCATACAAACTCCAACTTCAGAGACCAGGAGTTCTGGCTGTGCAACCCAACCGAAAGCTTTACACCAAACAAAAGCCTTCACTGTCATTGTTACATCTCTTGCACTTCCTTTGTAGGGCTCCCTTGTGCAGGCTTGAGCACAAAGGCAATATCATCCATGGGCCTTAGACATTAAGAGAAAAGAAGTCACTCAGAAGAGGAAAGAAAGCAGGTGGGAAAGTTAGGGTGCCTGAAAAGAAGAACTCTTTTCTTTCTTGTGCCAAATAAACTCACTGATGGTGTCCAGTACAGGATTCTAGCCATGAAATGTAAACTGCATGTTTAATCTACCTTTGTAACAAGGAGGGAAGTGGATGTCAAAGATATGTTTTCTTCTCTTAACTTTCGAGTTTAGTAGATTCCTAGAGGGTCCCACTTTGAAACGAGCTTAGAACTCATGAAAGTTTTTTATTTTTTCTAGGGAGGAAAGTGAGCATCAGAGGAGAGAAGGGAGTAGTCCCACTAGTGATAAGCAGCAGAGCTGAAACTAGAACCCCAGTCTCCCTTTGCACTATTTCTGTGCTGATTCTCAGATCTTTTTGTAAAGATTCACAAGATTAAAATGCTCAGTTCTCTAATGAGTAGCTAAAAATGATGGACACTCATTGGACATGTTTGAAAAGAATGAATGCAATGAAAAGTCATTGTAAGGCATACATGAGGCAAAAGGATACCCACCTTTTATAAATAAACTTTTCAGCATGAGAGAGATAATCTCTTATACATACATTGCATTTCTGATATATCTTCTAATAAAAAAAATCAACCAAATGAAAATGTAGAAGCTAAGGAAAGGATACCTAATATCAACTGTTCCACTAGACTTTTCCCTAAAGAACAACAGTTATAGACATGGGAATAGAGGGGCATATTATTATCTTTGTTTAAAAAAATGACATATTTCTGAAGGCTACCTATTGAAGATTTCAAACATTATGTCAAGTAGGCACCTCAAATTTATCATATTCAGAACAAAATATTTTATCTTCACTCCCAACCCCTTTTCAAACTTCCCTACTTCTGTCCACCTTTATAAAGGTTTTCAGCCTGAGAGTTGCTCTTGACTGCTCCTTTTTCTTCCCTCTTCAGAACCTTCCTCTTTCTGTCAAAGGCACCACCATCATTTTAGTCAGGCAGACTCAGTATCTTGTAGACATCCTCCCCTCACTCACCCTTATACCACATACCCAATGAGGTGAAGAGTGCTAGCCATCTACTTCCATACCACATCATTTTTTCACACGGTTGCCCTCCTGGTTCAAGCCCTCATTACCTTTTACCTGGGCTATTGCAATAGCCTCTTAATTGATCTCCATGGCTTAGGTCTCTTCCTTCTCCAATCTATCTTCCCCATAGCTGCCAAATGAATATAGCTAAAACACAGATCGTTGACCTTAATGGGTGGCTGCCCCATTTATTACCTCTATGATCAATTACAAACATTTTTCTTTGGCATTTAAAGCCCTCTGCAATCTGAATCCAACATTTCTTTCCTGATCCATTCTGCATTTCATCACTGCAAATATGTTATGTTCAGTCAGTCAACTAATATTTAGTAAGTGTGTGCTACATGTCACAAACTGTGCTAAACACTAGGGATACAAAGAAAGGTAAAAACACAGTGCAAAAAAACAGGAGATCACAGTTTAAGGAGAGGGAGGCAACATATAAACCTCTAATACAAAGAAGATATGTACAGACTAAGTTGGAGATAGCCCTAGAGGAAAGTCACTGAGATGGAGGAGGATTGGGAAAGGCCATCTTTCAGAAGATGGAACTTTAGCTGATGAACAGCTACTGACAATAACCAGGCAGGAGATGAAGTGTTGAGTGTGAGGAATAGCAAGGAGGTGAGTGTCACAGGATCACTGAGAGTTCAGTGTGTTGGGACAATTTGTGGCATAACTTTAAGAAATTTGGGACCCACTCCTTACCACAATAAGGCATTGGATGAGGACTTTAATGGAATTACCTTTGTATGGTGCTATTAAAAATACATATTTAAACCAGTATCACCTCTATTATTTCAAATGCTCCTCACAACTCTCATGTGAGATAAGAAAGGTAGATAATTTGACTTCCTAATCCACAAATGAAAAACTGATGTCCAGAGATGATGACCCTCAAGGTCACATCATTTGTTCAGACACCTAAAGTCAGGAGGGACCTCAGAGGCCATGTGGTACAACTCCTTCATTTAATAGATGAAGAAACCGAGGCCTAAACAGGTTAAGGGACCTAACCAAGATGACACAAGTGGTCAGCAGTAGAGGTGGTATTTGAACCTAGGTCCTCTAGCTCCAGAGCATCTGTCCCCTGTACCATACTGTCTCCTTAACTCTTTCTGTTGCCCTTTTTTTTTCACATATATACTACTTCTCTCCCTTAAGGATTGATAAGCATATTGCATCTTCTAGCATTTGGTTCAATATGAGGGACATTAAGCAGATTCTTAATATGTGCTCACTGATTGGATGATAAACTACGAAGACATTTCTATGTTGATTATGGTTGATTTGCATTTGTCTCTGGATGCAGCTGCCTATTCTCAAATTATCTCAGTAAAACTATTATTATATTCCTTAAAGTAGAAGTTACTTGGTTTCTCTCTTTCCTGCCTTCTTTCTTTCCAAGGCTAACAGCTACATTCCTTTTTGTGAAACTTTCAGGTTCTTGCAGGGGGTGGGGGGAGCACCTTGGTACATGAAGAAGGCCAAGGAGTGGGAGCTGAACAGCACATATAGCATTGGGCAGAGTGGGAGTTGGTATATAAGGTGGAGTGGAATTATGGCAGAGAATAGCTTAAGCCATATTCTTGTAAAGGTTGAGGTTTATAGATTTCTGGATTCAGAGAACACTGTTGTAATAAAGGAACATACTATTTCAAAATTCATATTCTTTGAGCATGTTGCAAGAGTGAAATCAAAAGGTCATGGCAACAGCTCAGGTGTGGTGGGGTGGGGCAGTGAGAGATAGTGAAGAGTTCGGGGTGATTCCTAGATTGTGAGCCTGAGGGACTGGGAGCATGGTGTTGCCCTCTTCAATAATACAAAAGATGTGTGTTGGGGGGCACATTTTGAGGGAAAGAATGAGTTATGTTTTGGATATATTGAGTTAAAGATGTCTACTGAGGCAGCTACATGGCTCAGTGGATAGAGCATAGGGTCTGGAGTTAGAAAGACCTGAGTTCAAATCCGACCTCAGACATTTACAAGCTGTGTGACCTTGGGCAAGTCATTTAACCTGTGTTTGCCTTAATCCACTGGAGAAGGAAATGGCAAATCACTCCAGTATCTCTGCCAAGAAGGTTCCATGAACAACTGAATAACTGAAAGGCAATAACAACTGGACATCTGGTTCACGATGTCTGAAAGACAGTTGAAGATGCTAGACTGGAAACCAGCAGAGAGATTAGGGAAGAAAAGGTATATTTGAAAGTCATAAACATAGAGATGGAAATTATATTCTTAGGAGCTGATGAGATGACTAGCTGAAGTAGTGTAGAGGGAGAAGAAAAGAGGACTCAGGACAGAACCCTGAGGGACACTTAAGGTTAGAGGGTGTGATCTGTAGGAGGAGGATTCAGCAAGGAGACAGAGAAGGAGTGGACAGATGGATAGGGGGAAAACTAGGAAAAAATGGTATCCTGAAAACCTAGAAAGAAGAGAGTTATCAAGAACGAGAGAATGATCAACAGTGCCCAAGGCTGCTGAGAGGTCAAGAAGAATGAAGTCTGAGAAAAGACCATTGGATTTGGCAACTAAGAGATCAGTAATAACTTTGGAGAGAGCAGTGGTAGAATGATAAGATCAGAAGCCAAATTGTAAAGAGTTAAGAAGGAGAGAAAATAGAGGTACCTATTATTAATGGTTTTTTCAAGGAGTTGAAATATAAAAGGCAGGAGAGATATAGGATGAGATATAAGGATGGAGGGATCAAGTGAGGTTTTTTGTTTTTTTTTTCAAGATAGGGAAGACATGAGCCTGTTTATAAGCAGTAGTTAATGGCCCAGTAGGGAGAGAAAACTTGAAGATAAGTGAAAGAGTGGGCATGACAGAGGGGGAATACTTTTAAGGCAGATGAGATGGAATGGGATCACTTGAACAAGAAGGAGTGTTAACCTCAGTAAGGAGAAAGGCCACTTCGTCATGTGAAACAGTGGTGAAGTAGAACAAAATGGAGGAAAGCATCTGAGTGATAAGAGATGAGGAAGAGGAAAGAAGACAAAGCTCACAGCTAACAGCCCCATTTTTTTTCCAGTAAAATATGAAGCAAGATTCTCAGCTGAGAGAGCTGTGGGATGGAGAGGAATGGGAGGTTATAGGAGGGAAGAAAAAGTTTGGAAGCACCACTCTGGAGAGTGGGATAGTGAGTTGATTAGTGAGGTACAGTAGTATTGCCTAGCAGCACTGAGGGCCCAGTTGAGGTTATGAAACATAAATCTGTAGTGGACCCAGTCAGAACAACTGTGTGATTTTTCTCTACCTTTGTTCTCCAGCATGTGTGTAGGAGTGAAGGAGACAAATGGTGGGAGAGATCCAAGGCTGAGTGTTGGCTGGATATAATTGATCGCATGACAAGAGGACTAGGAATTCAAGAGAGGAAGGCAGTATAGAGCTAAATTAGATGGAAAGAAGAGGAGAGAATGGCTAGTGCTGGGAGACAATTGAGGATCATCAAAGGATTAGAGGTAACTGTGAGGAGAAAGAGTAGGGTTATGTAGGAGAAGGCAGAGAGAGAGCTCAAAGCTAATTGATTATGATTGTATAAGGATGTCAGAATTCTTAATAATTTCATATTTAATAATTTCAATTCTTCAACAAAGAAGTGATACTTATGTGGGTAATGGCAAGTTCAAGGGTATGACTGACCATCTTTGCATGTGCCTGAGGAAGGGTAGAGGAGTAACTCATGGGAGAAGAGTGGGTTGAAAAACTGAGTAGTTAGAATGTTTAAGGGAGAATCAATATGTATGTTGAAGTCTCCTAGTATGAAAGCAGGAATTAGGGAGGAGAGAAATATAGTAAGCCGGTATTGAACTCATTGAAGAAGAAAGAGAGTGGCCTGGGGGTCTGTAGATAACAGCTACTAGGATTTTGATTAGGTGGTATATGTAAATATCATAAACCTCAAAGAAAGAGTGGTTACTGAATGATGGAGGAAGGGGGATGACCTGGAAGTGGCAATGGGGAGCAAGTAGTATTCCAACTTTCCAGGTCCTCAACCAGTGAGCAGAGAATAAGTTAAAGTGCAGCTAGCACTAGAAAGTGTGGCCAGGATGGTTACATCATCAGGGAGAAGTCAGGTTTCAGCAAGAGATAGTGGATGGAAGGAGTGGGAGAGGAAAATATTTAAAATTAAAGAAGTTTGCTGCCTATGAAACAGGCATTCCAGAGGGCACAGCAGAAGGAATGGATGGAGTTAGGATGAAACTTTGGGGTGCAGAGGGTTGAAGAGAATGGAATAAGGAATCAGGGATTATGGGGTGAGGGATGGGGTTTTGATGATGATCTACAGGAGTTTAGATTCACTAGGCTGTGAAGGTATGGTATGACTAAGTGTTTAGAGTGTTCATCATTGAGTAGAGGGTGACACTCCTCTACCCTCAAAGGACAGGTATGGCAGGAGATTGGAAGCCTGAAGTTGAAGGGAGAAGTTCTCTACATTTCAGTTGGGAAATTGGGCAGGCAGTGGAAGATACCTTGTTCTGGTATAGATGGAAGTGGTTGCTCTGGGGCAGATGGAAGATGCCTGGTCCATCCCTAGCAGTCTTTCTTCGGGGGGCATGCTGTTGCCAACATGCCATAATTACCATGCCTGTAATTCCTGCTATTGGGGAAGCTGAGGCTAGTGAGTTCAGGAGGTTAAAGGTGTGGTATTAAGCCAATTTGCTATCTGTATTATCTTGTTACATATGGTGTGCCCCTGGGAGTAAGAGAAAGTGGAAACCAGGTTGCTTAAGGAGAGCTGAACCAGTCCAGGTCAGAAATAGAGCAGGTCAAAATTCCTGTGTGGATTAGTAATGGGACTGGACCCATGAGTGGCCTCTGTATTCCTAGCCTTTGGAAAATGAGGATATGCAGTCTCAAAACCAAACTAAACAAAAGTAATGACATTCAGTGTACTTACTAACCTTCTACACTTATTTCTTGCATGACCTTAGGCAAGTCACCAAACTTCCCTGGGTCTCAGTACCTTCATCTGTAAAATGAGGCTCATTGGCCTCTGAGCTATGATCTCAGATCTACGATCCTATGATTCCATAATCTGGTTTTTGTTGTCATCAGTTTATTGTGACTCTTCTCCCCCAAATCAGTAGTGTCTTGCTAACTGTAAAATCTTAATATAATTATTTTGGTTCTTATTCCCCTTGGTTTTTAGCAAGAAATTATGTGCTCTACATGGTTTCCGTTCTTTAGGTCCACATGAATTACTCTCCATGGAGTATGGGAGTACAGGATTCTAAGACTCAAGACACATAGTTTCTATTCAAGAAGCTTTTAGGAAGGACCTACTAAATGCCAGGCTTAGTACTAAGCTCTGAGGATAAAGGTGAAACTGAGAGTTCCTGTCCTTTGGGAGCTTACATTCTTCTGGGGAAAAACAGCACAGACACACAAATACATTAGCACAAAATACATACAAAGTACATACAAAGTCATTTTGGGGTCAAAGAGAATGTTAACTGGGAGTGGAGAAGAATCATGAAAAGCCTCCATACAGAAAACTTATCTCCTCAGCACCTACAACACTAAATCTCTATTCCATCCACACTGATATTAGTAGCTTTTTTTCCCACCACTTAAATGCTTTTTGTTTAAAAATGTGACTTCTTATTCTTTTCTCCTAAGTTAGGAGTGTATCTGGTAAACGGTAATCATGTCTGCACTATCAATTTACTGAGCAAGAATGTTTTCAGGGAATGATAAAAAAAAAAAAATCCAATAAAGATGTCTCTAGACAAACCAATGTCATCGACTTTCCTGATGATTTTGGGGGGAAATTTAATGAACCATGATCGACACTACAATAAGGTGGGTATGAGAATAAGTACCCATTGGCATGCCTCTGGAAAGCCAATTCAATTTAATTCAACAAACATTCTTAAGAATCTATACTGTGACAACTCCTATTGGAAGGGCTTGGAGATAATAGATGAAAATCAATTAAATGCCGGACCTCAGGGAGCTTACATTGATGTATGTGTGTGTGTGTGTGTGTGTGTGTGTGTGTGTGTGTGTGTTTAAGTGGGTGGACAGTTTTGGGGGAAGTACAGGTAAGGAAGGAGGCCAGGACACATACATAAATAATTACATTATTTGGCAGACTCTGCAGAGTGCAAAAATGTCCAGACAATTTGCTATTAGGAAATTTGACGAAATGAACTTCCTTTGATGACTGATTAGTTTGTTCTTAGTATGACACACCCAAACACAATATTTTGTTTAACAAATAAATGTTAGGGAATTTTACAACTTTCATGGGATTCAACTAAGCTCAAATTTTATTTTTTAATCAAATCAAACATTACTTGAATACCTACTATGTATTAGACATTGGGGGAGGAGGATATTGAGAAATGGAAGGCATATCCAATGCATTCAAGGACATTCAAAACTTGCTGAGGAACTGAGGCACACACAGAAAAAATGTAGGGTTGCTGATTTGGTCCAATCTAGTCATTTTAAAGACAAGGAGACTGAGGCCCAGAGAGGTGAATTAAGGTCCCTAAGGTCACAATAAACAATTACAAATCTATCACTTTATCTAATGAACAACACTGACTCAGATATTTAATACCATAAAACAATATAAGATAGGTAAAAAAATGGCTGATACAGAAAGTAAATGTCACAGGTGGTCAGGGATGGGAGAAGGAACTTCGGACTAAGATATTTGATGAAGGCCTCATAAAGGAGGTGGGCTTGAACAGGACATGGAATGATAGCTAGCATTTGTAGAGGAGGAAAGAGAACATTCAATATCATAGACCCACAGAATTTCAGAGTTGGCAGGGAGGAACCTCAGTAGGCATTTATTTCAACCAATACCTGAAAAGGAATGGCTGCAACATGGCCCACATCTGGTCATTTATCATCTACTTGAAGATCTCCAAGGAGGGGGACTGTACTAGTTCCAAAGGAAGTTAGTTCTTCTTTGAGAGAGCTCAAACTGTTAGGAGGGTCTTGACATGAAGCCCACATTCAGTTACAATTCTACCCATTTCAAACTGGTAGTGTTTAATTAGTAACTAATGTTAAACACCAGTTAACTAGTAATTAATGTTAGACACTAATTAACTAGGCATTAGTTACTAGTTAACTAGTGTTAAATACTAGTTAGTAGTTAAACTAGTTACTAGTAAAGTTAACTAGTTACTAGCTTCAACTCATTGGGATTTCAAATTAGTGGGGTTTAACAGAACAAGTCATATCCCTTTTCTACCTGACAGTCCTTCAAATCTTTGAATATAGTTATCACATGGCCCCTAAGACTTCTCTTCTCCAGGTTAAATATCCCCAGGTCTTTCAACTGATCATCATATTTCACGGACTAAAGGACCTTCACTATCCTAACAATGTTCTTTTGAAAGTTGTTTTTTTTTTTAAGCTAATAATAGCAGTAGTAGGAGGAGGAGGAGAAGGAGTGGTGGTGGTGCTAGCAGTAGTAGTAATACTAGCTAACATTTATAAAGCACCTACTATGTGTCAGGTACTGTGCTAAGTGCTTTACAAATATTATCTCATTTGGTCTTCACAACAACCCTGGCAGGCACATATTGTTTCTATCCCCATTTTACAGATAAGGAAACTAAGACAGGTAGCATTTAGGTGACTTGCCCAGGATCAAAAAGCTAGAGACTATTCAGTGCTCTATTTACTGTACCACCTAGCTGTCACTTTAATAAATAATGCCTTCCAGAACTGAACCTGATACCCTTTAAGTGAAATGATTAGGGAAGAGTAGAGGAGACCATCACATCCTTATTCCTGGCACCTATGCCTTTATTAATTAATACAAACTAAATTCCCATTAACTGTTGTTTTTGTTTTTGCCTGATACATTGCACAGCCGTGCGATGCAACTTAGAATCCACTCAAAACCTTAAACGTTTTGAGACAAACTGCTGTCTAACCATGACTCTCCTATTTTGTATTTGTTGATTTTTTAGCCAGGTGTGAAACTTTACAATTATCCTTATTGAATTGCATATTACTATATTGAGATCAGTGTTCTAGCTGGTCAAGAAGTTTAATCTCTATTATTAAAGTTTCCCCCCATAATTTTCTTAAGCCTAGAATTTAACAAAAGAATAAATAAAGTCCTAATTTGAAGGTGATTGCTAATGTGTAAATGGTATTTCCAAGGTGTAAATGATCACACTGAAAATTTAACAATCAGCTCTCATGAGCCTATTTGAACTGGCTCCAGGAAATCCCTGATTCTGCCTCTATCATCCACAATAGGCTAAAACAATGTCAGCAAAATCTTAGACGAATCACAAAAGGCAGATAGGAGACAGTGAATGACTAGTGTGGCTGCAGCAGAAGACTTGTCAGGATCCATGAGAAATAAGTAAAATGGAAGCTCCTTGAGAATCTCAACTGTCTCATTTGGGTCTTTCTATTTCAAATAGAGACTAGTACAGGGCCTTGCACATGGTAGAGCCTTAATCCATGTTTGTTGAATTGATATTAAGGTTGGAAAAGCAGGTTGTGGCCAGATTTAAAGACCATGAATTCCAGGCTAAAGTGTTTGGACTTGATCATGTTGGCAATGAAAGAACAGCTGAAGGCTCCCCAATGTGATATTACTTGTTTATAAAGTAGGCTTCACAACTTGATTGGATGAGGGAAAAACTGAAGTGATTTGTTAGCCTTGCTGGGCATAAAGAATTTACTTTAAAACATAGAAGCAGAAATAAATTGGCTTAAGGAACACCAAGCTGTGCTTCTCCAGTCACCCAAAGCAATCATTTAAAATAGGCTAGCAGGCTTAACGGTCTTATTTGTTGTATGTTGTAATAGCCGGCACAAATCATATAAATTCCCTTAGTATGAATATGTAACTCTAAAAAAATCATAAGCAAATATGCTAATGCTGGGCTTGAGTTAAGTGAGCCTTTGCCCATGCCTTCGTTCTACTCTTTCTAGAGGCTATTGTGTCTGAATCATTTTTTGGACATCTGGGCACATAAGTAATCTTTCATTAACCATGTTAATTTCTGCATCTATTTCCAATTTAAATGCTGGCAAAGGGAATCTAGACCCACATGGCTTCAGGGGCTGTTTGATTCCAGACATTTATAAAAAGCATTAGTTTGGGATTGCTATTGTTTGGCAGCATATAGAGGCTGTAACGAACCCATCATCACTTTCAGTTTTGATAGAAGGACCAACATTTTTTCTCAGGAAAAAAAATCATTCAATACAGTAAGCTCTGTTACCTGGCATGGTCAATGAATTAAGAGCTTTAATTTATCAAGTATTCAAGTAAAGAGAGTTGTCATATGTACTATGCATCAGTTTTCTTAACTGCACTCGGAAACAATCATCTAGCATTTATTAGGCACCTATTTTATGCCAGACTGCACTCTCAGCACTTGGAAGTCAAACACAAAAATGACACTTTTCATACCCTCAAGAAGCTTACTTTCTCTCAGAAACAAAGGCCCATCTTCTCAATACCAAATTATTGCATCAGTGATGTTATGTGCTCATGGAATGCCATAGGCAGTAAAGAATCACTCAGAGGACAGTAGAGAGGCAGCATGTTAAAGGACATGAGCAATCTGTGGCATAGTTCAAACAAGGGATGATATGGGAGAAACAGAATAAATAATGTCATTAGAGATATGTGGGATAAGAAAAATGATGTGATGCTTGCATGGTTGTGAGGGACTGTCTGATGTTGGCAGCTACCAGGTTGGGCACTGTGGCAAGAGTAGGGTAAGATCTGGGTATTTTGGAAGTCAAGGCAGGGGCTGTGGTAGGCGGAGTCGTGGTGAACTGGGATGGGCTGGGTACGGAGAAGCCCTAAGGCAGTGGGCAGTGCTATGTGAGATAAGCTGGGTACAAGGAAGTAGCGGAGCTTGTGCTCCTGAGGCAAGGGGCGGTGCCACGGAGTGGGACGGCAGAGGACTGAGTTCCCTTTGCTTAGTCCCCTCCCTATATGCAACGTCAACCCCAGACACCTCCATCTTGTGACCTTCCTGACTTCCTGGGTCCCTTTGTGTAGCATTGACCCCAGACCCCTCCTCCCACTATCTGAGTCTGACTTCCTAGGTCACGTACTCTGTCTATACACTAATCCCAGATGCCTCCTCCCTGTATCTGGTCCTAGCCTCCTATGTCACTCCCTCCCCCTTGGTGTGCTAAACTCAGACAGCCCCTTCCGGTATCTGACCCTACAATCATTGGCTAGTAAGCGGGCTGGGGAGGAGGGGCTAGGTAGGTATTTAGGAACGAGCTTGGTCAGATCACGCACGCTCTCTCTTGGCTCCTGCTCTGTTGCTCTGCCCTTGCTGCTTGGGCTTGCTGTGATGGCCTCTGAATAAAGCTCTGGTGTTGGCGCCTCCTGATGGCTCGTCTCTGTGTGTTTATCTGGCTGAGGACCGAAGACTCGGAAGTGAGTATGACTCTGGTAGCCTGCTCCCTATAGGAGAAGAGGGTCAGCACAGCTGACACAGGGTCGGCGCAGCCGGTACACATGGTAAAAAATGTTCCATCAATATCTGCATAACATAAAGAGAATTCAAGAAGAATTTATTTGAGAAGTGGGACAAGAGTCTTATAGGATGGGAAGGCCTGGATGGTTTATGATTATTGTCATCAGAGAGAATGCCTTCATCAATGAAGTCACAGATCCATTGAAAGGACTAGAGGATAAACTAACAGAATTTAGTCTTTGATAAAGCAGAAGACACAAGCATCTTTTTGTTTTTCTAACTGATCTTTGATTTCATTGGCATAGAGAGCTTCAAGTGAGAAATATTCTCTAACAATGTAAATCAGCATGTTCTATGCAACTTGAAGTCTTTACTGAAATTGCAGTGACAAAGATTAGTGAGACCCATGTGAGAGGAGGCTATGGAAATTCATGATCTGTTCCATGTTTAGAGCACAGTAGGAGTGCAGTCATACTACTTGTTATATTTCACAGGTCTTTTTATTTTAATTTTTGGTGGCATAATTGAAGAAAGGACTGAACTTGGGGTCAGAAGTTGTGTTATAAATATCATTTAAGGTATATGTGTGTGTTTTCTAAAAATATCAAGATTGCATTAATAGATAACTGATCTGGGGTCTGGCCCATTCCTCTCCAAAGAAAGAGGCAATGGCTAGATCCTTTCCCTTTCTCTAATGTCTCTAAGTGGGGGTACAATGTAAAATTAAATCTCTCCACAACACCACAAATATCTGTAAGCCTATGAGTACAATATTTTGGGAAGGTCAGTATACACACCACATTCCTTAACCATTCTTAAGAAGAAGGTAGTAGTTAACTTAAAATCACCAACTTAGCTACCTTCTACTAAATGATGCTTATACAAAAGACCATCAAGAATATGGATACACCTATTTATCTAAGCAAAATGGAAAAGAGAAATCAGGGAAATTATATAGATTGGAACAGATCGAAGAATTCATCATTGTAAAGGAGATCTCAGGACAGCTAGGTGTTGCAACAGATAGAGTACAGGGCCTGAAGTCAGAAAAAACTCATCTTCCTGAGTTCAAATCTGGCCCTAGACACTTGCTAGCTGTGTGACTCTGGGCAGTCACTTAACTCTGTTTCCCTCAGTTTCCTCATCTGTAAAAGAAGTTGGAGAAGGAAGTGGCAAACCACTGCAGGATCTTTGTCAAGAAAACCCCATATTGGGTTTGAGAGTTGGACACAACTGAAATGACTGAACAATAAAAATGATGTCTTTCACTGGAGTGAGATAAAGTACCTCAACCAAAGAGAGAGAATGATCTCAGCAAGGGGAATCCACTCTGAACAGTCTTCAGGGTTACAAGCACTGCATGTCAAGAGGCATGACTGGGGGCCAGCTTTCCCTCATGTTTGTTTGTTCATTTGTGAACTCCATTAGTCATTCGAAGCTTCATATTTTGCATCTCTTTAAACCACTCTCCTAAAATCCTTCTCCTTAATATATTCTAACATTCCCCTTAAGCAGGTATGCAGTGCTGAGTTCAGCAGCCAGAGTTTGTATCCCTCAGCAATGAGCAAAACAAAGTACAGTATCTTTCCTGAAAAATCAAACATCATAATTCAGTGGGAGTTGATGTTATAGTTGTTTTGGGCACTAGCTCATTCAGCGAAGTCACCTTTCTGAGGATAGGCCTGACTAGCTCATGGATTTGTTGAGAAGAAAATACATTATAAAGTATAAAGTGTTATATGTGAGCTATGTGGATGAGGAAGGTAGAAAGGCTTCACACATGATATCAACAGTGGACAAGGTTGGACTAGATGACCTTTGTAGTCCCTTCCAGCTCAAAATCTATGATCCCATAACTATGTGTGTCTAATCTGATGGCCAATCTAGTGAAGTTTGTAGAGGCCAAACACTACCGAGGTAGTCACAAGGAGATCAAGATTTTGGCCACATCAACTCTTGATATTGTTTAGAGCCATTTTTTTTTTTTTACAGGTATTTGGAAGTGTTTGGAGGAGAGCTCAATCAGGTCACTGCTTTTACTCCACCATCTTTGACATTGTTGATTAAGGCATAGAGACCTTGTGATCTGCACTGACAGGATTTTGTACTATGAATGAGCTCCTTGAGGCACTGGATATCAATTCTCACTGTAGGAATGGGGAGAAAGACACTGATTTGACAAAATACGAAGAGTTAAAAAAAATTTCAATATACACTTATTTTAGACATTTTTAGAAAGCTTGTTGAAGTATAGCCAAGGCATCTGTGGAAAACATTTAATTGGGCCAGACCCTCTTTATCCTCACTGGCTAAATATTCAATTGTTACCCTCAACTATGACTGCCAGTATTCCATTGCTGAAATCTCTTCAGTTAGGACCTAGCCTTTTGACTTAAAGTTCTGATTCTGGTTGGCCCAAAGTTCATTGGTTTCAAATGAAGCATGGTCTCATAAAGAGATAAGTCAAGAATATGAATGCATTAACACAAATCTATACTCATCACTGGAAAGATAACTCTAAAATCATTCCAGTGCAATGTCCTTCCCTTCCCCTTTTTCTTTCTTTTTTTTTCAGCCAAAGACAAAGTTTATTAGAACATCCATCATATTGGGCAGACTCTTAAGGAGCCTGAACATTAGTAAGCTATTGGCTTATTGGCTAGATTATAAGAATCCCAGCAGTGGCTTGATTTTAGGAATCTGAGCCTCTTAAGGGAGACAAGATGGACCTTATATACAGAAAGACTATGGGAGGGATCTAGGAGTGGCCAAGTAGTCTATGAGGTAATAGAACTCCAGGGGTGGTCAAGGGAGAATGGAGCCTAGATAGGATTAAGGGTGGGAAGTGGCCTGGGGACTAGGCTAGGTTAAGGGTGGGAGATTGGGTATAGCCACAAAGAAAGGCCATTTGGTGGGATTGTAGACTCAGGCTAAAGCCAGAGATTTGGCCAGGTGGGAAAGTCCAGGGTTTTTCCTTTTTGGGGTCTAGTTGCCATCCTCATCATTCCCCCCTCAAACAAATGGGACCCAAATTCTTTTGGGGTAAGAGGAGAAGGTCTTGGTTTCTGAAACTGCTTCCTGCTGGCAAGGATGTGTAGGGCTATCCCTGCCTCAAGGGGGTCCCAGAGAGGAGGTTGACTGGAACTGAGCATAGGTCTCATCCAGGGAATGATGGGGGGACATTGGCTGGTACCCGTTGTTTGCTACCAAGTGTAGGTGAATGGCCCATAGTCTGGAAGACACAAATCTGACAGAAAAAACTGCAGGGCCCAGATATAAAGCAGGGACTAGATCTAGGGCCCAACATTGAGAGGATAAAACATCCTTAGCTCTGTTTGGATTCAGATAATTCAGTTTTCCAACCATGCAGTATCAAATCCACCTCATAGCCAGACTCAGGAATAGCCAGGTGGGTAACATTCCCTTTCAAAGGAACACAATGGGGAAACTGAGCCAGGAGGATCCCATATTAGACTGAGGCTAAAATTGTCCTCTCAGCTTTTCCCGATGCTGACTTCCCACCAGTAACACATTCTCTGAGTAAGTTGTGGCATTTCTCTCAGATGCTGGATTATTGATTATCGACAGATTATGACCTATCAGACAACTCAAAATAAAATCCTATGAGCATTTACCTCAAACAGCAAGTTTTAACTAATCACAGCTTAGGAAAAACTTTTCTAGGATTTACATCTCAAACTGGTGTAAAAAGCCAATCATTAGAGATTTCTATACACTTGCAAATTCTCAGCAAGCCATACATAACCCAAACAAGCTTTTTGGCTAGTTTACACATTAAAAGGATAACCAACAATAGCTAAATTATCTTAACAGTAACCAAATTATGAAAAGTTGCTTGACATAACTGATACAGAAAGTTCACCAATTTGAAACTTGAAACGAAACCATTACCAATCAGGTGACTTCAGTTTTGTTAAATGCACTTCCAAATTATCAGGATCTGCTGAACCTGGGTGATGCTTCCAGGCAAAAGTTGCCCTAGGGCCCTAGGCCATTGCAGGGGAGCCCAAGCCTGCCCCTCCCCCCTCCTTCCTTTCCCTGGTGGGGAAGGGTGAAATCAAAGGTGAGGGGTAAAGGGTGAAACTCTCTTCTCCTATGAGAGGGGTTAACAGATACCCTCTTGACTCAAGGGAAGGGAGTGACCAGGTTGTACAGATGTTTCAAAACTCCTTAATGATCAATCACAAAACCTCCAGAATCTGCCAAGATATTTTTAGCTGTTTTAACTTTCCCTGTAACCTCCATGAAGGAGGATTCAGAGGTGCAGAAGGAAGGGAGTAAGTAAGCCTCAGGGAACCGAAAAGCAACTGCCGAGGGAATTAACAGAATTGAGCACACACTTCCAGACAGGGCATCCATCCTTGTCCTCTATGCTGCAGAAGGTGAACCCGGGTCCATGGCCTTCAACTGACCCAGTGGACTGAGAGCCTCAGAGTGTCAGGCTGAGTGCGAGACAGCTTCATAAAGAAAAGCACCTCCAAGCCTTGGTGCTTGGAGAGCAACCCTAACTGCAGAGCAAGAAAGGAGCCCTTCCTTCCTCTCTCCCTCTCTCCTTTCCTTCCTCTCTCCCTCCCTCCCTTTCTCCCTTCCTCCCTTCCTTCCTTCTTATTATACCTGTGATTTTATTGGTATACACAGTTCCCTTTATAATAAAATGACACCGAGAATTACACATAAAATATTAGAACTGGAAGGATCCTTACTATTTAGTCCAACCCCTCATTGTATAGATATGGTAACTAAGGTCTAAAGAGAGCAAATGACCTGCCTAAGGCCAAGCAGTGTTTGAACCAGACTAGAACACAAGTAGTTAAATTATCATACTGAAAGAGGTTTTCATGATGCCAGTATAATAGTTTAAAAGGAAAAAAAAATAAAAAGCCTAAATCAAGCTTTTTCAGTTTTAGTCTTTCTAGTGGTAGGCTGTGGAAGGCACTATGGTACAGAAAGTAGAAAGAGCACCGGATTTGGGGTCAGAGAACTTTAGTTCGAATGTTATCTCTGACTCTTATGACCTGTGTCTTTATGGACAAGTCATTTGAAGTATCTGGGACTGAGTTCCTCATCTGTTAAATGGAAAGATTATACTAGATGATCTCTAAAAGTCCCTTCAGATTCTAAATCTGAGGTCCTTTGAATTCTTTCCCCTTAACTGGAAGCTTCCATAGCCATTGCTTGAGGGTGGGTTTGGGGAAGTGGGAATGGAATGGATCTAGGCCAATCTCTGGTGCTTTCTCCCCAAGATATCCAAGATGGGAAACCAATAAGACATGTCAATGCTAGACCTATCATGACCCTCAATCACCTGCATCATCTAGTTCTCTATAGTATCCCTTTTTTAATCCTGCTTTGGAGGTGTTGATTAATACCATGGTGGGGTTCTTTCTTTGTTGCCCTGTCCCTTTATTTTCTACCTTAGTCATCTGCCTAAGCTTTCCCTTGCTTGAGTTACACATATTAAAAACTGACTATTTTCAGCTTTTACTGGCCATTGTGATTCTTTTGTGTATCTCTGATTAAGTCTTCAAACTACTGCAATCCTATTTCACATGCTGTATAGGGAACCATTGCATCCATAATATCATGGAATCAGAAGAGTATTGCTGAAAGGGAACCTTAAGATCATCTCTGGTCCAGTTTTTTCAGTTTACAGATGAAGAAAATGAATTAAGGTTAAGTAGTTTGCCCAAGGTCACACAGGGATTGAGGGGAAAAAGTAGGTTACGACCACTCACATTCTCCATGCCTTCAAGTCCAGCGATCTCTAATTAGGACATGATGAAATGAGCTAGCCACATCAATACTACTGGTTACATTGAAGTTTTATAATTTGAAATCTCAACATCTGGATTTTTAATTAGAGGAAATGTTGTAATTAAGAATACATTCCAATCATTGGTGTAACCAACAGCTTCTCTTTTCTCCTAGCTAATAGGGAACAGTTGTAGGCAAATGCTGACAAAGCAGGGTCCCAGATGTCTTAGAGATATTAGCTGGGGTTTTTACCTTAAAGCAATGAGATAAACTAGATGACCTCTTGAAATTCTTTCCAACTTTAATAATTCCAGAGGACTGATCATCAAATATAAAAGCTACCCCCTGACAAAGAGGTGATGGAATCAGAATATAGAATGAGACATATTTTTTGAAGGTAGCCAATGAGGGAATCTGTTTTCCTTGACTATGCATATGTGTTACAAGATATTTGATTTTCCTTTCTTTTCTCTTTTACAATGGGGTGAATGGTGGGAGGGAGATAACACAGATTTTTTTTAATTTAAAAAATAATTAAAATAATTCTGTAATTCCATAGTCAAGATTCTTGCCAGTACCATGGGCAGAGAAGCTTTGTTCTCACCCTAACTCCAGATACATGTAACTAGTAGCAAAAGTAAGAAAGAGGATCCTGGGAAAAATAAGTGGTAGATGATGAGATAGAGAGAAAATAAAGAAATAAAGGGAAGAAGGAATGAGGCAGAGAAATGGAGGAAGAGCTAGAAGAAGATGAAAGTAAGAGGAAAGTAAAGGGCATGGAATAGGAAGACAAGAAACAAATTATGACTAAAACAATGCTGTCTCACCTTTTTTTTTTCCTTCCCAGTCTCTCCTTCATTAGATTTGACATAGTCAGAGGTTTCCAGGATTATAACCCCAATCACATTCAGTATAGCAGTATGTTGTAAAATCATTTGCATAGAGAAGGGAACCAAGGCCCAATTTTTACTATGACCTCAATAAAGGCAGATTCAGTGACTGAACTCTGACACCCTGGAAAATCTAGGCACAATTTCCAGCCGTATAGAAAGTTATGATTTGGAAGGCAGAGTATTCAGAAAATTTGATACCATCACCCTTAAGATGGCAAAGAGATTGAGCCAGGAGTGAGGTTCTAATCCCCAGCAATACAGTTTTTATCAGTTAATTGTGCTTCCTTTAATAGTTTCCACTGCCTTATCCACTAATAAACACAATTGTACACATACAAATAGTAGTGTGTTGCCTAAGCTCCATTAAAACCATGATCCCAAACTATTCCAGAGGCAACCCATCCTACAAGATGTATATCCTTCCTCAGACATGGGACAAGGTACAATATCGCCTATAGCTTCTCTTCTACAAGGCAGCGACCCTATCTATATAAGGGAAAAATGACACCCTGCTGCTGCTGCTGCATCCCTTCCCCAAGGCTTTAGCTAGCACAAAAAATGAGGTGCAGAACAAACCAACTACCGCTTATAAATTTGAAGCAGGTAGGAGGAACGCCAAGCTGGATAAATAAGAGCAAGGGTACCTTTAGCTTGTTGAAAAAGGAGAAAAAAACCACTGACTGTGAAGTTGGAGAATTAGGGTTCATCCATGTCTGACACTTATTAACTGTATGACCTTTGGTTAATCACTTAATCACCCTGGGACTCAGTTTCCTTAACTGTAAAATAAGAAGGTTGGAATAACAGACTCCTGAGGTCACTTCCAGCTCTAAACCTATGGTTGTGGATGATTCTATAATCTTGGGGAAATCTATGTAGCATCCAGATCCTAGGAAATAGTAATTCTACAGTATACTACACTAGTCAGACCACATGTGGATTATTGTGCTTCATCATGGTCATCACATTTTAAGAGGGACATTGGCAAACTGGAGAGCATCCTTATGATAATGAGCAGGCTATCATTTCCTATGATGTTTAATCAAAGGAACTCAGGATGGTTTTCCCAGTAAGAGGGCGTTTAGGCAGAACAAAACTGTCTTTAAATATTTGAGGGATTGGTTGTGAGAAAATATATATATACATTTATTTATCCTGTGTGATCCTAGAGGACCAGTATTTAGAAGCTGTAGGGAATCAGCTTTCAGATCAATTTAAAAAGGACTTTTATAACTAGAGCTACTAGTCAATGGACTAAATGTCCTGTGAAGTGTTAAACTTTGTTACTAAGAGTATTCAAGTAGATGCTAAGTGACCATCTGCCAGGTATGTTGCGGGAGAGGTTTCCTGCATTGGGTGAAAGTTGGACTCAATGGACTTCTGGGTTCCTTCCAACTCAAGGTTATTTTTTGTTTGCTTGTTTTTGGTTTTTTTTTTTAATGATTTCTCTGCCCATAAAAATTGCTTCCATGTTTACACTCAGCTGTGATCAAAATGGAGAGGCATACAATGTAATCTTAATATAGTCCACCATTCAACAAGCACTTAAATTAAGTACCTACTATTTGCCCCTCACTGTGCTAGGTACTGGGGATCTAAAGGAAGACTTAAGAAACCAAGGAGAGGCAATTCTTTTTCCTGCCAAGGCAAACCTTTTTATGTGCACAAGGGGTCCATTCTATTCTGTTTTCTCCAACAGATTCTCCTCTTTATCATCCTCACTTTGTCACTAATTTCTAGTCTCTCCTTGTCTCCTGGTTTCTACTGCCTACAAATACACCCATGTCTCTCCAGTCTTCAAAAAAAATCTCACTTGATCCATTCACGCCTGCTAGCTCTCATGCTGCATTTTGTACCTTTTATAGCTAAACTCCATGAATAGGCCATTTACAGCTGGGGCCTTCGCTTCATTTCCCATCACTCTTCTAAACTCTCTGTCGTCTGGCTTTGATCTAATTATTCAACTGAAACTGCTCTCTCTAGATTACCCATCCGTCTCTTTCACTTGGTGATCTCACTGGTTCCCATGGATCCAACGCTCATCCCTAGGTGGATGATCCTAGATAGACGTTCACATGGATCTATTTACTCAGTCCTAACCTCTCCCCTCACTTCTAGTCTCACATCTCCAACTGTAAGACATCTTAAATTCAGCATTTCCAAAACACAGCCAAAGTGCCCATATCCTCTCCCTTTCTATCTTCTCTATTACAGTCACCATTCTTCCAGTCACTCCAACTTACAGCCCATTGTCATCCTCAGCTCCTCATTCTCTCTGCCCCACCCCACAGCCAATCTGTTGCTACGTCCTTTCATTTCTGCCATTATAACATCTTTCCTATATGCTTCCTTTTCTCCTCTGACATTGTTATCACCTTGATTTGGCCTTTGTCAACTTATAGTTTGATTATTGCCATGTCCTGTTGGTTGGTCTGCTTACCTTGAGACTTTTGTCACTCCAATCCATCTTCCACTTAGCTATTGAACTGATCTTCCTTAAGCACAAGAATAATCATGCTACAACCTTCTCCTCCTACCCCAAACCCCACCCCAAATATTCAATCAACCCCAGTGTCTCCCTATTACCTTCAAGGTCAAATATAAAGCCATGTTTCTCTGAAAGCCCTTCCTACCTTTCCAGTTTTCTTGTACTTTATCACTTCTCTTCTCTCTCCATCTTCCCCCAATACATACATTCTCTGCAATCCAGTGGCGGTATTGTCCCTCACACAAGACAATCCATCTCCCTACTCTGGGAATTTTTACTAATAATCCCCAATGCCAGAACTCTCTCCCACCTCTTCTCCACCTTCTAGTTTTCCTGTTAAAGTCTAATCTTCTACAAGAAGCATTTCTTACTCCTTAATTAGTCCATTTCTTCTTAGATTATTTCTAGTTTACCCTATATGTATCTTGTGTGTGTATATGTATGTATATATACACATAAATGCATGGATGTATGTATGTCTACATACAGATGTGTGTGTATTCATGTGTATATATTTCTTTCTTTGTTTGTTTTCATGCTGGCTACCCCATTAGATTATGAGCTCCTTGAGAACAGGAACTATTTTTTTTTTCCAGTTCAATTCAATTCAAAAAACATTTATTAAGTGCCTAGTATGAGCCAGGCAATGAGCTAAATTCTGGGAATACAAATAAGAAATAGATAGTTTCTGTCCTCAAGGAGCTTACAATCTAATGGGTAAAGGCTACACAAAAGGAATTGGAAAGATGAAGGGGGGACATCAGGGAGTACCTGGAATGGACACCAGGAGACACCCAGTGGGGGGATATCTTGTTCTGTGAAGTTGAAAGAAAGCAGAGTTGCAAACGGAGAGTAGAGTGTGATAGAATTCCAAAAATTTCTGCCATCTGTAAAGAAAGGCTTTGGGAGGAGTTTAGCACTCTACTATGCTCTAGCATCCAATCAGAGGGGAGAGGAGACTGAGGGATGTGGGAAGATGATGAATATCCAAGGCTTCAGTTAGACACTTTGTGATGAGATTAAGAATAATCAGTTTATCCAGAAAGGAACATCTTTGTTTTGCTAGACTACAGTTATTTGTTTCAGGGTTTTTTTTTTGTTGTTTTTATTACATTCCACCACCACCACCACCCTCAGTGTGGGAGATGTGGGAGGGAAAAAAATAAGTGCTTCTTAATTAAAAAATAAAAATTTAATTTAAAAATCACTTCCCCAAAACCTCACCTTTCACTGGGGTGTTGTTGTTCAGGTGTTTTAGTTGCATCTGACTCTCCATGACCACATTTTGGGGTTTTCTTGGCAAAATTACGGTACTGGTTTGCCGTTTCCTTCTCCAGCTCATTTTACAGATGAGGAAACTGCGGCAAACAGAGTTAAATCACTTACCCAGGGTCAAATATCTAGTAAATATCTAGGACCGGATTTGAACTCAGGAAGATGAGTCTTCCTGATTCCAAGCCTTGTGTTCTATCCATTATGCCACCTAGTTGCCCTTCTATCAGGGCAGACAATATATAAATAAATTGTAATACATACTAATTTTTTTAACCAGCGGTAATTACATATTCTTAAAGGGAATCAGACTTGAAGATAGGAGACCTGGGTTCTACTCTTATCTGCTGCATTCTAGTGACTGTTCTTTTGGGTTGGTAACTTTATCTTTCTTCACCTTATCTCTAAAATTAGTGGGATGAATAAAATAACTATTAATGGCCCTTCTAGATACAAAACTCTTCAGTTCTAGGAAATTCTAGCGTGGAATTGTCACTAACTTTTCCTATCATGATTTCTTTGCTTTTCTATATAACATATACTTCCCTTCTAAAGGCTGGATTAAACATTCTTTCATACCAATAATCTCCCAATGATGCTATATGACTGCAAGTTCTGAAACACCTATGCTTGCAAAAGAACCCAAATTATAAATAACCCAGATGAAATGGAAAGCTCTGTTGGGTGTTTAAATAGGCTATCATATTACCAATGAGGATGTTTGAGCAGTGGCTTAAAAAATAATTGAGTAGAAGCATTACTGAAAAGAAAATCATATTGTAAGAATTCTAGTTTACAAGATAGTCAGCCCAAGTGTTACACTCATACTCCAGTCATTGAGAAAAAAAAAAAGAAAGGAACAAAAAAACTAGAGAGAGGGCCCTAGAACACTGAAAAGTTCTTTATAGAGTATTTATGACACTACATGGATAAGAATTACATAGGTTCAGAGTGAGTGGAGGGATAGGGATCTGTTTCCATGGAAGTAATGTCTACATGTTTGAAAACACAAGCTAAGTGTTCACAGCCTGGATCCTTAAAAAGTAATGAATTTGAAATATTAGCAGTACTTCTGTTAGCCTCATGAACATGCTTTTACTCCTCCTGTCATGGTCACTCACGCAGCTGGAAAACCTTAGAAATGCAACTTGGGTTAAAAATAAAGTCTCTAGTGTATGGCTCCTCCTCCACAGGAAATGTGAGAACTTTGGCAGCATTAGGCTCTACAAATGTAATATCTGATTTCTTCCAGAAGGGATAGCAATCTGACCATGTGGTCTCATATTCTGAACAGAGAAACACAATTCTGTCTACTGAGGTCATGGTTTATTCCTGTTGGATAGGCAACAGACATCAAGGGAAACACATCACCCCTCCCTGGCACTCTCCATACTGTTTCAGTCTGTGCAATTAAGGAATTCCTGTAACTAGGACCCTGCCTCCCAATTCCTGACAAGGATTACTATACTGCTATCTTTCTTCTGTTTTTCTCTTCTTCCTTGAGAGAGAGAGAGGAAGAGAGAGAGAGAACACATAGGGAATATGTATCACTACCCACCTCACCTGGTTCTTGTGAGGAAAGTATACCTTAAAGTACTTTATAAATGAAACCTATTAATATTATTATTATCACACTTATATGAGTTATTATGGCCACTTACCATTACATTCCACCTTATTCCAAGTCCAATCAGTCTCCAAGTATCTACTAGACATAAATAAGCAAAAAAAAAAAAAAAAAAACCTTCTTACAAGTCTTTGCAGACTGAGAAGTCCTCAATGCCAAGAATGCCTCAATTTTCTACTAAAAAGGTGGTGAGATGCATTGTTTCAGGATCCCAGCAGCAAGAAGGATGAAATGTCCAAGCCTGAAAAGTCATTTCTACTGTTAATGAGGTACCTCTAGACACCTCTGCAAAGTCTGTCTCCACTTGTTAGAAATCTATTTCTTGTCATCCTAGACACTATAGAGTCTGGTGAAAACCAAATGCCAACTCATCACCTCTGATTCATCCATCATCTTTGTTTTTAGGTTAATTTCTGGACCAACATCAGCAAATCTCATTATGAAAATAAGGTGATTGGACTAGATGCCTCTGAGATACTATGAAGTACCTTCCCCTCCTACATCTATGATTCTTTGACCTTATGAACTTGCTTAGAGATGTCAGCTTAGCCCTCCGTCCTGCACAACAAAGCTCCAATTTCTAGGTCTTTTCTCCATTTTCTGTGAGTTTTGTTACATATTGTATATGAGGCCCCTGGGAGCACAATGGATAGAGCACCAGGCTTAGAGTCGGGAAGACCTGAGTTCAAATATTCCTTCTAACCTATGTAACTCTAGGCAAGTCACTGACCTGTTTGCCTCAATTTCCTTAACTGTAAAATGGGGATAGGCATCTACCTCACAGAGTTGTTGGGAGGATCAAATGAATTATTTGTTTAAGAAAAGGCATTTAATTCAGTGCCTAGAACATAGTAGGAACTATGTAAATGTTTATTCCCTTCCCCTTCCCCCTACATATAAACCAGCCACCTAAAGCTCATTCACACATTAAAATCTTGCCTAAATTCAAGTCCCTCTTGAGAAATTTCATTTGTTGTCACTATAGATTTTCATGATTGTCACAGCATGATCTAGGCCTAACACAGAGAAACATTATTCAAGTCACTTAACCTTCTTTAGACTTAGTTTCCTTATCTGTAGAAGCAGAAGAAGAAGAAGAAGAAGAAGAAGAAGAAGAAGAAGAAGAAGAAGAAAAAGAAGAGAAAGAAGAAAGGCTCTATCCAATTAGAGGGTTACTAAGAGACGCAATGGCATCATGGATGTAGTGTTATACTCGGAGTCTTGAAGATGGGTTCAAATCCAACTTTTGCTTATCCTTGCTGTTTGACCAAGGTGATTTACTTAAGTTTTCTGAATCTCAGGCAACATTCTAAGACCGTTATTTACCAGGATATAGATGGTTATATCATGTTTTCAAAAAACAGAAAGAGCTGTAAAAATATATTGTTATCATCATACCTCAATTGTCCTTAATTTTAAATGTGTGATCCCAATTGAAATCCTCACCAATAAATTTCAAAGTCTTATGCTGAGCCGGAATGCTCCCAGGGTAAAGAAAGGAGTTTGGTACATAAATGAAAAAAGTGAGGAAGGGCTCCCAATAAATTGCAACATTGAGACTGAAAAAGCCTTTAAAAGCCTTTTTTTTTTCAAAGAAGAGAATTCAGAAGACAAGCACAGAATAAATGAAAGAAAATGAGAATAAAATCCCCCCTCTCCCACCCTCCACCCCCGTCTTCTAGCAATTGGAATCAGAAGAGCTGAGTTCAAATCCCTACTCTCCTATTTACTATCAGTGTGACCCTAGACCTGTTAATTTGAATATGACATTCACTTAGCTTTTTGCACAATGCACAAAATACTTTAACGGAGTTTATAACTGCAGGCTGCCTTCTCAGGAAGGAAACTGAAATGAATTATGGAAACTGAATGATTTCCTGAATTGCAAAATGTGGATCTAAGATATTCCTAAGTCAATGTATCAAAAGTATCTCTAACAGCAACCAAAATCCTCTCTGCTAATAGAATATCAGAGTTCCTTATGTATGTCTGGTATTACACTCAGAAAGAGTGGGTAGAATCATCAACCTCATTCATTCTTTGATTTTCTTCTGAAACGAGGGTCATATTTTAAAAAAGCTATCATCAGAACTTTTTGGAAGGATAGTATCACAGTCAGTTTCATCTAAAATGGCCCTTGCTGGCAATAACCCATTCTCACTCTGCAAAAAGAAGGGGAAAAAAAGTTGGGGAGTATTGGAGTGGGATGGTAAAAGATGGGTTCTATATACTTCTCTCCATAGTCTCACATCTCCCCCTCCCCCCATCACTAGAGGAAAGAGTCCGCTTCAGCAGAAAGCTGTTGGGGGTGGGAAATGGGGGTCCACACCAAATGTATAAGCAATAACATTCCCAACTTTAATAATAGAAAAAGAAACTTTCAATAACTACAAACAGATATCAAACCAGTTGTAAAAACACAGAATGCAAGGAACTTAATAGGATCCTACCTCTCTCTCTGTCTCCCTCTCTCTCTGTCTCCCTCTCTGTCTCTCTGTCTCCCTCTCTCAGAAGCAAGCAGATGAAAACAGAGCACAGTTCTAGGGTACGCTGAGGAGTTCCAAGGGAGAGGCAAGCAGTGCCTGCAGAGTGTGGCTAGGCCCAGCCCGTTTTCAGAAGCTTGCCCTGGTCAAATTTTCCAAAAGCAGAAATGTAGCCAAGTCCCTGCCCATGCCTGAAGAATTTCCTGAACAGCATTCCCGTTCTTTTTTCTGACTGCTTTGAAACCACACTCTGTCTGTACTTCAATAAGGCTTTGTCAGGCCAAGTTACAGCTACTGGTCTGCCTCCAGATATCAATGGAAAACACATGTGTCATGCACAGACAAAGCTCTCCCCCCACCTCCCTGCAACAGCGCCTATGGCGTCTGCGCGCCTCATACTCACAACTATAAAGTAAACCATTTCTATAATCAATTCTGATTTTTCAACAATTCTACACACACAGAATCCTCTTTGTGGTGCTAGATGCCAGAGATAATACCTCTCTCTATGACTCAACACTGCCTCTTTTTAAAACACTTCTCCCCCTCTATAGCCAAAGTCTTAGGCTGACCCAGGTTAGCACTTAGCTCTTACCGGCCTTTATAAAAAACAGCCTATTACAGTGGAGAGATAAGAATTCTAATTTGATCTCCCTACCTGCCTTTGCCTGGGTCTTTCTTTGCTTAAAATTTCAATTGCTGGAAGGGAAACAATATTTTTAGCATTTCTAGACTTAGTTCAGCACATCACAGCCATACCCTAATCTTGACACACTCTACTATAGCTGCTGAAACTAAAAATAATGCAATTATTTTTCAAGCACTTTCTTTCCTCCCTACTCTTTAGTGGAATTTGGCCTAAAAAATGTAACATTTTACACACCACCGTGTCAACATTGTTTTTGCCTGAGTTGTGGAAAAAGAATGAGGAAAAGTAGGTATGTTTAATCAGAATGGGGAGAATTCTTTACATCTGAGATTATTTCCCCAAATGATAGTGTATCAGATTTCTGTGTTCATGCATTCTGTTCATGGTCTGTAATTGACATTCCATATGTAATTATATATGTATGTATACATAGATATATGCATACATCTCTCTATATATTTGAGTGTGTATGTATATATGTATGTTTAAAATTAAAGTCTATGTTAAAGCTAAAAAGACAGAAAGATGTTCCCCCTTTTCTCCCACAGTCAACTCTTCCCTAAAAGCTGAAGCAGAGTTGTCAAGGTAACAATATGGGAAAAGAGACAATTTAAAGAGAAACAGTTGTTATTATTTGGGGGATACTAAAATTTTTCTTCTGAAACTCACACCCTATTACCAGCTTACTCCAAATAATTGGACTTGCTGAGTTTTAAAGAGATACGTGCTGTGGAGGGAATGTGCTAAATGATTGAATGTGAGTCGGGGTATTAGCCTCAGAGTTGATTGCAATGGAGTTTCAGTAAAGAGGCAGGATTAAGTCCCCAGGCTTGAGAGGAAGAGGTGTGTGTGTGTGTGTGTGTGTGTGTGTGTGTGTGTGTGTGTGTGTG
>NW_020954641.1:25598795-25615718 GCF_900497805.2 Vombatus ursinus
GTGTGTGTGTGTGTGTGTGTGTGTGTGTGTGTGTGTGTGTGTGTGTGTGCATCTAAGGGGCCAAGATCCAATCCATTTTCTCTATTTCAGGACCATCTTGTGGAACAAAAATCAACTCTTTTTTCTGTAACATGCAGTCTTCAGAGCTTGTACAAAGGCAAGGATTGACTTCTACATCCAGGGACCTTAAAAGAAACTATTCAGTTGGTCTTGACAAAGCTCGGGTTACCAAGGCATGAAAATGACATCACCAAGACCTTTGACACCAGCAGAGAGCAGAGGTAACTATTTCCCTAATTTCCCCTAATGATACTTGAGAAAGAAAGCAACCTTGGACGACTTTCTCTTTCTTCCCCAAATGTAAGAGTCAATATTTTTCCTCTGAAGATTTAACTCGCAGGAAAGCAGATTAGAAAATTGGATTTGCAGTCATTTACGGTGGGTTGGACAAAATAGTGCTGTCACTAAAAGAGAATTGGCTTCTTTCACCGTAACCAGACAAGGAATTTGAAATGACCACTCAAATTAGAAAAGAGTTAGCAAATACGACTCCCATATCAGGAAACAGCTGAAGTCTTGAATTTTAAAAATCTTTATAAAAGACTGTGAGGAAATTTTGCTGAGGTAAGACAGCTTCTCCAAATTCTAGGATCAGAGAAACATGGAATTGAGAACTGGAAAGACCTTAGAGGTTTTCTATTACAATCCTCCTGTTTTACAGATGAGGAAATAAAGGCTTAGAGATATTCAATGAGTCACCCAAGGTAACATGGAGACTCAGGAGCAGCGCAGAGAGTCGTGTTCAAGACTCACTAGAAATTAGGGGAGTCACCCCTAGACTGGTCCTGGCTTTTACTGAGGTTTTATCACAGATTATATAGATGTCAAGAAGTCAATAGCTTATCAATTCCATACTTACAGTGTTTATTCAGTTCTGCTCTAAGGACTGGAGGTGGGCAAGAGAACTGAGAAAAGGAGGATGGAAGATAATGTGGTAAAATTTCCACAGCTAAAAAAAAAAATTGGGGATAGAAATCAAACAGAGAAATAGGAAAAAACAGAAAGAAAATGGGAAAGCAGGGCAAAGTAAATTTTACTCCAGCTCCCAACCTCTCTCCCCCACCCCCCAATCCCTTCTGTGGCTAGCATAGCAAGAAAAATAGGGAAGGGCAAAAGCATAGACAGTAGGAGGAAGAAGTGGTGGATATGACTTTTCTGAAATGGAGGCTAGTTTAAAGAGGGAGTCACTCATTTTAGGGGATAGAAAATACAAGGTCCTTGTTTGTCTTTGCAAAGAGATAAGACTTTTCTCCTTCCTGAGTTTATAATCTTCTTTGTGAGAGAGATCCTTGGGACTGATCTAATGTGTAGGCAGAAGATGTAGTCACCATAGTGTTGCTGAAAGAACACCATGTCTAACCTGCGCTTACCTAAAATCCATAACATTAGGAAATATAAAACAACAACAACAACAAAAGCCAAATAAACAACAAACAAAAAAGAAAAACATGGGAAAACATGTGAGCTGATCAAAGCAAAGACAGAACCAGAACAGTAAGCAAAATAACTATAACAATGTAATAAAATATTTTAACTCATATAAAAGGGAAGTGACCAACATTGGTTTCAGAGTATACGTGATGAAACACACGACCTCCCCTCTGTAAAGGGGGAGGGGACACCAGGTATAAAATGTTGCAAAAACTGTCAAGCATGGTTCTGTGTTGGTTAATTTTTTTTAAATTGTCTTTGAATTGGGATAAGTGTGAAGGAGGTATCAAAAAATGTCTATGGCACAAAATACCAAAGGCATAAAAAAAATGAAAAAATTAAGGGGCCAAAAAAAAATCTCATAATTAGTAATTCATTCCAGTTAAACCATTTCTTCTCCAGAAATAATTTTTTTCACAGATAAATACCTTGGGAAAGACAAGATATTAAGGCATTTTGAGCCATTAACAGCCTTAGAGAATGAATTAATTTGTTAGAGATTAGCAAACCAGTCCCCTGGGAAGGCCCTGATGAAATAATTGTTAATTGATTGGTTTCCACTCCTATCTCACATTACTCCTTTTACAAACTTTACATTCTACTCAAATTGGATAGCTTACCATTTCTAAATTCATTTAGTTCTTCTCTTTCCCCATGCCATTTGTTATAGTATCATATAAACCTGGAATCCTCTCTCCCGTATTTTATGCCTCTTCTTATGCACAGGCCACCATTGGTGATGTTTTGAAGCCTCTTTAGACCTACCAGGCCTCTGTATGTTCCCTTTTGGATCACCTGCAATTTTGATCCATTTGAAATCACAGCATTCTATTGTACATAACCATGTAGATCCAATAGGAGAAAAGTAAGTATATTTGGAATCTCAAGAATTGAAGGTAGATCTTCCCTTGGAAGAGGCTGCCCATACACACCTTCTCCAATTAGTGCCCATTTTTTTTTGTACTTCTTCCAAAAAGGATCTATTAAACATGTGGGAGGCTTTCCTCTATGTCATCTTATACCTTGTGATGATCAATGCTGCTCTAAAGCTGTCCATTTGCTTTCTTTTGCTTTTGATGCATCCTTTTCTGACTCAACATTTACTCAATGCAATCCCTTATACACCTTCTCACATCATCATTGGAAAGATGCTTCAGTCTATTTGCACCCAGCATGAATCTCTCCATTACATTACATTAACCTCTGGGTCACTCTCAACTTTAATACTATGAAGCTGGTGGTATTCCAAAATTGGCAATTACATAGACATACTAAAAGTATATTTGTGTTTCGATTTTTTTAAGTTAGCCTTTGGCATGGTTCAGAGTCATTGGAATCACAGCCCAATTTCCAAAATGCAACCCACCCTCCTTTCTTATGTCTGTTCCATTCTTCTCTGCCCATCTGTAGAGCCTGTCCCAGATATCTGGATTGCTGCATTAACTCAATGGATAAGACATAAAATTGCATGCCATAGTCTGGACTATAGGCAATCTTCATTTATTAAGTATTTCCTGTGTAGACTTTTGGCCTGATTTGTTCCCAGATGAGTCTCTATAATGTTCTAGAGCTCAGTGTAATGGGTATGATGCCATCTGCAAAAAAGGAACAAAAGAGGACACTAGCCTATAGAGGGAATCCCTATTCTATTTAGACCTTGCAGATGACATCGCCCCAAAAGCAGTGATGAACAACTTTGGAAAGCATGCATATCCCCTTTTTTCTATGCCTTACTTTGCATCAGTAATCAGATAGTCATTAACTACATATCTCCATGGCTGAATTAATCAAGTTATCTTGCTTAATCTAAACATGTGCATGAGAAACTCTATTGCTCTGAGTCATTAAAGATATGTTTTGTTCTATGGAATCCAATGCTTTCTTACACTCCAAAAACTAAATAAAGCACAAGAAGAATCTTATATCCTTTCTATCATGTAATCAATTTTGCAGCTATAAAGCATATTCTCTTATAAAAACTTATTTGCAAAAGCCTGTCTTTTCCCTCCATTAAGTGGTACGACAAATAAATCACTGGACCTAGAGCGAAGAAGACCTGAGTTTAAATCCTGCCTCAAGAATCTGTTAATTGTGTGACCCTGGGGAGGTCATATAATTTCTCACTGCCTCAGTTTCTCATCTGTAACATGGGGATAACAGTATCTAACTCCTTGGGTTGTTGAATGGATAAACTGGGACAAAATTTATAAAGCACTTTACAAACTGTAATACTCTATATAAATGCTAGCTATTACTCTCTTCTTCAGTTGTGGGTCTACATCATCTTCCATACTCAGTGCTTGGCTGAAACATGTACTAATGGACCGACATGTCCAACTGCTTGCCCCAATCCATGCAATCTGTATTTTAATCCACATGTTGTTTTTCTCTTATATGAATTGCTAAGATGATTTTCTTTAGTAACCATGGATATCATCAAGGAACCTCTGTAGCTATCAAGAACTAAAATGCAAGCACAGCACAATGTCATCTGAAAAAAAATGTGTCTAGAAAACCTCACCATCTCTAGAGAATCTCTCATTCATTTGAGCTTTTCAGAAAATATTCCTCCCAGCAGTGACTGAGCACACTGACTTGTTTCATGCCTCTCCTAATCCTGATAATCAGAAGATCCTGGCCTGTGCATCACGGTGCTTTCAATAGTTGGATATTGAATTGAGTTGGAGTGTATGGAAATGGTTAAAAAAAACAAAAACAAATTTCTTGACCATTACACTGAGAGCTTACTGTTCTTTTCTTTCAATGTTATATGTGGTCTATTTCTATAAAACTTTGTTTTATTCCATATTCTGTAAGTATAGTATATCTTATTGTAATTAACACTAATGGCTGACAGCATGATTCCTTTCCCCCTCCTAAATAGAATACTCAGAAGGCCAAGTTTAAAATTTTTACATTAAAGATGTCACAATATGACCCAACTTTGAACCTACCAATGACATCAAATACTTCAAGTTGCAGACAAATATACAAAAGAGCTGTGATTTCATCAGGACAGAGAATCCCCAGTGTGCAGCTCGCTACCCAGATCACAATCCCTTTATGGCTTACTAAATTATAAGGGCTTGCCCAAAGCTTGTAGAGGTTAAGTGACTTGTCAGGATTACAGAACTAGTAAGTGTCAGAGGTGGATTTTAAAACCAGACTTTCATGACACCAAGCTCTGCATTCTATCAGCTTCTCTCATACAGTCTCTATTTAAAATGATTTTTTGCGAGGGAGGGCAGTTGGGTGGGGAGTAGAACTGTGTTGGAGACAAACTGGCATTGTTGGATTTCAGAGACTCTAAGCCTAGGTTAAAAAGTAAAGAACAGAGGTAGGAAGGCTGTGTAGAATCAAGGATTCTTCTTTTTATTACTAGTTGTGTGGTCCTGGGCAAGTCACTTATCCCACATCACCTTGCAAAAACAAACAAACAATCAAATAAAAGCATAAAGTTACCAGGAATGTAGGACCATGGGAAATAGAAAGTCTCCCAACACTGGATCCAACATGAGAAGTATTATAACTTTAGTATATGTGTGTTTGACATATTTCTGTTGGCAAATCATAGCCATGATGATTTTATGCCTGAGATTGCTTGAATTTATATTAAAGGTGCCCTATCATAGCCCCAGGAGTCCATCATCAGGTTAGCCAGAACATATGGTTCTTCAGGTTCTTCTTTTGTCCGATCTGAAGATTAACATCTCAGTAAACTGGACTGAAGAATTGTCTGGCTGTGAATGGTGTCTGTGAGATGCTGCCAAAGGATAGACAGTCACACCTCTGCTGGGAGGAGAGAGACTCAAGCAAGATAAATTGTTGCAAGCAATAAGGATAAGCTGGATAAATTCTCCTTTCGTTGGGGAGACAGCATGATGCCATAAAAATTTGCTGGATTTGGAGTCATAGAAACTAGATTTGAATTATGATATTTGTATGATTTTGAGCAAGTCACTTAACTTCTCTGGAACTCAGTTTTTTCATCTATAAGATCAATCAACAAGCATTTATTAACCATTTAAGAAAATGAAGTGGCTGGACTAAATAAGACTCCTTCTAGGTCTAAACCTGTAATTCTATCATTTCTCATAAAGTCAATGACATGAATATGCATTTCATTATGTATTTTTTGGCAAGGCTACCTAGGGCATAGAATAATTGTTGTGAATTTAGGCGATTATGAAAGTATGGGGGGGGTCCTCACTCACTGTTTCCAAGAATTAAATGGAACCTGAGCTGAGCAAGTTCATCCTTGCCTATTGATACAGGTCTCCAGTGATATTATTTATCAGTATTTCATTACAAAAACACATACTCTGTTTTTTTTAAGGTAGTCACAGTGCTACGCGATCTCAATATGCAGTAAAGCCACAGACACCGGAGTTTTAGTGACATAATTATCATCAGTACAATCCCCATTGTTTCTCAGTGCTAACAGGGACAGGTTTATAATCTGAAACATTCTCACAATCCAAAAAGAAGTAATTTGGTTCTAGGGAGTTATTTAAGGTCAACAACATATCAAGTCTTGAGAATGAAAATTCTTCCACTCTTTGGTAGCCATAGTCATTGATGTCTCCTACACTCTATTGTGAATGTCCTGGCATAGTACTGTCTGACATTTACAATTTAACAACCTTGCAAGGTAGGCTTTATTATCTGTACCTTACAGAAGAGGAAAATGAAGTTATGAGAAGTTAAGAGAGAATGGCGTACAATCAGACAACTAGTAAGAGTCTCAGGTAGGAATTAAACCTTAGGTCCACTCTATCACCCCACCACACTGTTTCTTTTGTAAGAATACAAGGAAGTGTGTATACTTCGAGTTGTGAATTAGTTTAGTATTGCAAGTCTTTGCTGTATCTTTGACCCATGCCATGCCAATAAGAAGCAGCTACACATTCAAAGTATGGGAAACCCAGGAGCAAAACACTATTCTCTTAGAGAGATAGCCCATGTCTGTTTACTCTAATTTCCCTGAACTTAACGATTCAAATTGAACTGAGTCAGGCTTGAGGATACTGATTGTAGCAGCATGCTCATGCTCATTATTCCATATTCAAGACTAAACTATGTCCTAGAATTTATCTGTTTCTTGCCTGAAACTTCTTACATGTCTCAGTGCTCCCCTTTCACATACTTCTATGTCTCAGCCAAACCAGCTGTTTCTTGATCTTGTTTTGCTCTCTCCAGGACCCATGGATTTATGCAAGCCAGGTCCTGTGGCTGGAATCTGCTGAAATCCTTCTTTACTTTCAGGGAGGAATTCAAGTAGTTTATTCTAGAAAATCTTCCCTAATTACCCCCACCTAAAATTGTTTGTACAAGCTCTCTCTCTCTCTCTCTCTCTCTCTCTCTCTCTCTCTCTCTCTCTCTTATTTCCCCAGAGTAATTTCTATGGATCTCTCCTTTTCCTCTATGATATTCAACTTTTTAAATTCACATTTAAATTTTGTTTAACTTCGTATTGAGGCATCTAGGTAGTGTACTATGTAGAGCACTGAATTTAGTATCAGGAAGACCTGAATTTAAATCTTACCTCAGACACAAACTCTGTGTCCCTGGTCAAGTCATTTAACCTCTCTCAGAGTCAGTTTCCCAATCGGTAAAATGGGAATAATAATAGCACTTAATTCACAAGGTTGCTGTGAGGATAAAATGAGATAACATAAAGTACTTTGTGATCCTTGAAGTGCTGTAGAAATGTTAGCTATTACTGTTGGACCCAGCAGATTTTAAACGGCTTAAGCATTCTGGAACAGTATCACATTTTGCTTTTCTTTGTATCTCCAATGCTTAGCACTCTGCATTGTGCATAGGCTTTTAATAAATTTTGTTGAATTGAATTGAAATACTTCCATGAGAGGTAGCATGTTGCATTAACTCATTTATAAATAATTTCCTCACAGAATCACAGAATTTTTTTAATTAGAAAGAACCTTTATATTTATGCCTATTGAAATTCAACTTAATAGAAATAGTCCAGTACTTGAGCTCATATAAATATTTTTGATAGTATCATCTACTACTACTATGTTAGAACTACAAGCTCTGAAACATCCTCAAATCTGAAGATGTAACCTATGCCTTTATCCAAGACGCTGATAAAAATGCCAAACTGCACAGACTTTTAGCTAGGAAGTATCTGAGACTGGATTTGAACTCATATCTTCCTGATTTCAAATTTAGCACTTCATCCACTGCTTCAGCATAGACACTGGAAAACAGATACATTAATGTACTAATAACAGAGCTATGAATTGGAACAACCATTCTGGAAAGTAATTTGGAACTATGACCCCAAAGGTACTAAATTGTACATAATAGTATTATTTCAGCAGCCCCTCTAAAAATTGTCATTCTTGTATTTTGTCCATCTTGCTGATCTGATAGATAAGAGAACTGAAGAGTTCTTTAATTTTCCATGTTTATAATTATTATTGATGGGTAGCATTTTTTCCATATGGCTATTGATAGCTTTTGTTTTTTCCCTTGAAAATTTGCTATCCATTTCCTTTGTTTATTTGTTGAGTGGAAAATGCAATAGTTTTCTATTTGGTCCACCTACCTCAAGTCTCCCCCCATTCCATCCTTTATTCAGCTGCCAAACTGATTTTCCTAAAATATAGGCTTGAGCATATCACTCTCCTACATCATGCACTCCCTATTACCTCTAGGATGAATTATAGTCTTCTGTTTGTCTCTTAAAATTCTTCATAATCTGACCTTTTCTTATCTTTCTGGTTCCCTATCTTACTTTCCTTCATGTAATCTGTGATCCAGCTGCACTTCGTGGCCTTTTTACTATTCCTTGAATATGAAATTCTATGTCCTGACTCTGTGCTCCTGTAATTGTTGACCTCCATACCTGGAATGCTCTTTCTCTCCCTCACCACCACATTTTAGTTTTCCTGTCTTACTTAAGACTTAGCTTTGATTATACCTTCTGCAGAAGGTCTTTATTAATACCCTTAACTACTAGTCCCTTCCTCTGTGAGATTATTTTTCCATCTACTCTGTTGTTTGTACCTGGTTACTTACATGTTGTTTCCCCCATTATAATCTGTTCACATTGAGAGCAAGGACTATTTTCACATTCTTTATATAAGCAGCTCTTAGCTGGTGCTATGTGCCTAGAACCTAAGTGCTTAATACAGCTTGTTTACTGACTGACTAATGATTAACACTTAGGTCCAGTTATTCAAAATGTTTTCAATCCATCTAATTATATTATTCTCTTGTTCACATATTGTCATTTTTTCTCAGCAGAATTATGTTTTAGTTTATCAGAAACTTTGCTAAAAATTTATGTAATCTGCATGTATTTGCTTCATACCCCTTGTATACTAGTTTAGTAACTCATTCTTAATGAAAACATTCTGGGACTTTCTAACACTTCTCTTTTTGAAAATATATTATTGATATCTTTTCCATTTACACTGCTAAGATTTCCCCTTGTATCACTCCCACTCACTCTGTCAGAGAGCTGTCCCTTAAAACAAAGAATTGAAAAAGAAAAGAAAATAAAAAAGAGGAAGATAAAGGGGGAAATCACCCAAATCAAAATATCAGAAAAAATCTGATATTATATGTAATGATCCACATACTCCTCCTATTCCTTTGAAAGGAATTAGGAGGAACTGTTTTCTCATATCTCTTCATTGGGGCCAAGCTTATTCTTCATGATTTTATAACATTCATTTTAGATCAGGGATTGTAATTTTTTTTAATGTCATGGACCCTTTTGATAGTAGGGGTAAGGCTATAAAATCTTTCTTGGAATAATGTTTTCATATCCACAAAATATGTAGTATTATAAAGGACACAAATTATATTAAAATACTACTCTCACAATTAAAAAAAAAAATCATGGACCCTAGGTGAAGAATTTTAGATTGTTTTGTGATTATAGTTCTTTCCATTTAGATGTTATAATCATTATAAGTATTATTTTTCCTGCTCTTCTTCACTTTGCATCAGTTAATATGTCCTTCCATGCTTCTCTGTATTCAGCATTTCACACAACATAGTAATATGCCATTACATTAATGTACCACAATTTATCTTTTCCCCAAATGCAGGCACCTACTCTTTCCTGTTCTTTACTACCACAAAAAGTACAGCTATAAATATTTTGGTGTATTTGGTGCACTTCTTTTTGCTAATAACATCATTAGGGTATATGCTTAGCAGTGGAAGCTTTGGGTCAGGAGATACAGGAATTTTAGCTGCTTTATTTCAATAATTCCAAATGACTTCTCAGAATGGTCCTACTAATTCATTACTCTACCAACAGTGTATTAGTGTGCCTGTATTTCAATGACCCCTCCAACATTGACTATTACTGTCTTTTATCATCTTTCCAATTTTCTGGGTGTGAGATAAAACCTAGGATTGCTTTGATTTGCATTTTTCTTATGGCTGCTAGTATTGCAATTCTTCTTTTGAGAAATCTCTGTTATATCTTTTGACCATGACCTATTGGGAAATGACTTCTGGCCTCATATATCTCTGTTAGTTGTCTATATGTTTTGGATAGTAAACCCTTATCTGAGAAATTACATACAAAGATTTGTTCCTATTTGACTACTTTCCTTCTTATTCTAGATGTATTAATTTTAGTTGTGCAGAAGCTTTTTAAATTTTAGGTAATCAATTATAAATATTTTGTCTTTTATAATTACTTCTATATCTTGTTTGGTTAAAAATTCATCTTTACCCTTGACTATAAAAGGTATATGATCTGTTTGCATTCACATTTTATTTTGATATCATCTTTAATATTTAGGGCATGTATCTATTTTAAATTTATTATAAAATATGGTGTAAGATGTTGGTTTAAGTCTAATTTCTACCAAACTGCTTTTCACATTTGGGTCAAGCAACCAATAAGCATTTATTAAATGTCTACTAGGTGCTGGGAATGTGCTAAGTGTTAGGGATATGAAGAAAGGTAAAAGACAATCTCTGATCCCAAGTAGGTCATAGTCTAATAAGGAAGACAACATGTAGACAACTATATACAAATAAGGTATGAACAGAATATATTGGAGATCATCAACAAAATGGGGGACACTAGAATTAAGAGGGGGTTGGAAAAGCTTTCTTCTAAAAGGTTGGATTTTATCTGGCACTTAAAGAAAACTAAGGGAGTCAGGAAGCAGAGATAAGGAGAGAGAGAGAGAGAGAGAGAGAGAGAGAGAGAGAGAGAGAGAGAGAGGAGAAACATGGGGGACAGTCCTTGAAAAAGTTAAGTGTTGGGAAATGAGTGTCTTCTTCAAAGAATGACAAAGATGCCAGCATCACTATATCACTTAGTATACGGAGGTCTGGAAGGTGTAAGAAGACTGGAAAGAGGGGGAACCAGGTTATGAAAAATTTTGATTGTCAAAAGATTTTATATTTCATCCTGGATCAAATTCTCAGGAGTTTTTTTTTTGTTTTTTTTTTTTTTTAGAAATTAGGAAGTTATATTGTTTTTTTCTTACTCAGTTTCAATTCATAAAAATCTTCTGATGTTTCTCTGAATTTCTCATATTTTTTTTAAATAGCAGGATATTCCATTACATCTAAATATTAAAATGTGCTTAGCCACTCTCCAATCACTGAGCCCTCACTTCATTTACAGTGTCTTTCTATACCACAAAAAGTGCTGCTAAAAATATTTTGGATTATAAGAGACCTTTGCTATCCTTGTAATATATGCCAAGCAGTAGGATCTCTGAGTGAAAGGTTATGAACAATTCAGTCACTTTTTTCTTTATGTAATTCCAAATTGTTTTCCAGAAAGTTTATACCAATTCACATCTCTCTCAATACACATCAGTGTATAAATCTATCTTTCCTTAGCCATTCCAACATAAACCATTTCGATCTTTTATCACCTTTTCCAATGTGCTTACTTAGGTCTGAGGTAAAAATATGGCATATGTGTTGTTCTAATTTATATTTCCCTTATTCTTAAACAAAAAAATCAGGACATTTTTATTAAGTGCCTACTATATGCCAGACACTGTGCTCAGAGTCGGAGATGCAAATTGAAAAAGAAGAAGAAAAGAAATCCATACTCACAAGAAGTGTATATCATAGGAAGTGAGACAAAATACGTATGTAAGTACATTTTTTTTCACATGGTAGAGGAGAGTTTTAATTCTTTTGAAAACTGCTTGCTCATATCTTCCCCCCCACACACACTTAACCATACTCTCAGTCATTTGTTCCTCCTGATCCCAAGGTACTTATTAACTAGCAATACTTCTGTCCCCAAACCTGTTATTCTCTGACTTAGACTTTATGAAACAAGCTTTGGGAGGAAGAAAACTTTTTTGGTGACATTTTAATTAACACTTAGAAATAGAGATTTTGTTCATTATAGAAATCCAGTAAGAAGAAACTCTTAACCAAAACAATGACCTTCCTCTATACTGAGAATGCAGCTTGTTTCATTCATTTTACATATTTGACTGAAAATCACTTGTGTCTCCCCAACATGCTTCCTTATTCTTTTTTTAATAAGGAGAAATGAGGAACCTCTTGGCACCTATTATATGTTTATGGGACAGTACATTTTGCAGAGTTGGCTGGGGGAGAGAGATGATGATCCACTGTTTCTAGGAAAGATGAAAATAGCATATTGGAGCAGACACCTACATATTAGAAATATAGAAAAAAAAATCAGGGAGCTATGTGTTGTCCTCAATTTTTATACATACCTTCACTAAAGTCAAAGTGAATTTAACTTGCAAATCCAAGGGCAATTAGAAGAGGAAAACTGAACTTGTGTCTGAATTATTTTTATAGATAAAAGAAAATATTATTTTGATTTATCCAAACCACAAATCTGTTATTTTTTCAGGTTATACTTCCAATGCCAACCAATTGTACAGGCCAATAGTACCAGGCAACCTGAAAGAATCTTTTCTTTTGCCATGAAGACTCAAGTGGCTTCTCAACAGCATTATGTAAGATTAGCACAAATCAGTTAAAATTTACTGCAGACAAATTCTGCCTTAGTCATTGTTAAAGTTAATTAAAAGTAAAACTAGAAGAGTCACTCAATAGAACTTTATAAGACTATAGAGTTATGCTCAAGCTGGAGGAATTTTGTAATGGAAATATAGGATTAGAAAGGGCATTTGAATATAAGATACCATTAGGGAGCAGAGATCCATCTAAGATATAGTGATTTGACAACTGATTGGATGTGAAGAGAAAGGAGGATAACACAGAGGTTGTGAACTTGAGTGATTGGTAGGATGATGATACCCTTGACAGTCATAGACAATGACAGAAGAAGGATGGCTCTAGAGATACAAATAATGAGGTTCTGGATCTGAGATGCCTCTAGAACATCCAGTTCAAGATGTCTAATAGGTAAGTTAGGCGCAATACACAAACCATAGTTGTCTTTTCAATCGATTGCTTTCTGACTCATATAGTAATGCAATGGCTACTGTCGGTCAAAGAGTTGATGTCACTGATTGACCTACAAACGGTTTGATTACCTCTTAACTAATGTGTTTGTTCTCAGACTAGAAATGACTTCTTTAATTGATGACTGTTCTTCTTATCAGATAAGTAGCACCTTAGAAAGACAGCTATTTATTCCAACAAAATCATCAGTTGTGGTTAGGATTACTCATTAGTCCCTGGGACAGAAGCAGTTAGAATCTTTCTCAATGCTCTATCACAACTTTGCATGTTGAAAATAGTAAATAGTTCCCAAGTGATTCCACTTGTGTTAAAAGATCAAGCAATAGTTTGGAGCCAGACTTTACTGGGGGGAGGGGATAACCAGCAAAGGCAGATACAGTGAAATAAATTAAAATTCTATTTCCTTCTTGGGCTGTGTTGTGAGTTTGGTTCTGTAACTTTTAAGCAAGCCTCATCCTGTTACCCAAAAAAAGCTAAAGTTTTGGCAGCGCTGAAACCTGAAGTCTTGGGGATCAATAGCTAGCCATTGTTTGTTCAATATATTTAAAGAGGGCTGCCCTCTAGCTCTATCCTGCTTTCAGGAAAAAAAAAATGGAGGCACAGAAATTTCTGTTGTGATTGCAGTACTTCTACATGCGCTGCTGAGAGGGGAGCAGGCAGAGGGGAGTAGAGAATAAAAGAAGCTGCCTGAGGCCTTTGAGACCAAGTTAAGTTTGAAGAAAAGAAAAAGAAAAAGGAAGTAATGGCATCTGAAGGAAATGGGACATTGGAATGCATTAGAAGCTCCCTTTCAATTTCTCTTTATATTTTCTACTTTGACTGAAAAGGCTATTTATTTTTCTAGGTTTTCATTTTTTTTGCTAATTATTTCAATATTTAGTTGTTAGAAGAAAGAGATGATTTTAGCCAGAAGAAGCTGATGTCTTTTGGCTTATTCTGCATATTGCCGCTAAAGTGTGCACTATCCTTCTCCAGGCTTGGACTTTGCAACCTTATCTCTCCCACTGGTGGCAGCACATATTTATTTACAGCAGCAAGAATGAACAGGGGGAAAACTCCTAATAGAAGCTATACTCCAATAAGACAACACAGGGGATGGCCGATTTTATGACATTTTAAGGTTCTTGGAGAGGAATGGGTAGGTAAGCGATCAGGGGAACAAAAATTTCTGGGACAGCATAGTGAATCATTGAATTAGAGATAGAAAAACAATTCAGAATTATAGGTCTAATGATGAAAAGGATCAAAAGGACCTCAGAAGCCATCTAGATCAAGATCAGCAGATGAGGAAACTGAGGCACAAAGAGTTTAAGTAATTTGCCCAAGGTCATACAGGTAGCTAGTGTCAGATTGAAACTCAGGTCCTCTGACCTCAGAGCCAGTGAGTGACCTTTATATTGTTGTTGCTTGTCCTTTGTTTTTGAAGAAGACTAATGACATGAGGGGGGTGATTTCTTGACTTGGATTTCAGTGCACAGAGGTGCACAAAGTCATTCACTCTCTCTTCCAGAGACATCGAAGTCCAGTGGCAAGACAAGAATCAACTGGCGATGGCCCAGGATGAGGTGGATGGCCTTGGCGTCTTTGATATCTGAGCAAGCTCTAAGCCTCCACAACTCCATGGCTGTTGAAATAAATTGTTCTCATCCAATCATTCCACTGGGGAAAGTTTTCACATTCTTGGGGTAGACATCCCTTACTCACAGACGCTTTGAGGTCTGTCAGTTACACTTTACCTGGTTTAGTCTTGTTGCCAGCAAGCCCTCACACCAGAAGTGCTAGTCCTCCTACCATCTAGTCAAATCTCTTTATTTATTTGCTTATTTGTCTATTTGTTTGTTTGTTTGTTTGTTTGCTTGTTTGTTTATTCACAGATGGAGAAATTGAAGCCAAGGGACTTTAAGCAACTTACCCCAAGTCAGACAGATAGTGAATAACCGAGGGGGATATAAACATAGGTCCTTTGGCTCTGTGGTCCAATGAACTCTCCACTACAATGCTTCATATTTCATTGTCTAGATCTCTCCAATGAAACATCCTGCCTCATATATCATGGCACATTTTCCCGAGGTGATAAAAATCAAGACATTGGTCACACAAAGTAACAGAATGATAGAGGAGAGTATGTGGGACCTAAGGGCAACAAGTTCTAGGTCTGATATTGCACATAATAACTGGGACAATGGATTTCCCATCAACTAACTGAACAAATCTCCCTGTAATCAGAGTGAATACCAGATATTTGAAGAAAGAAGAAAATATTGGCCAACACCTTATCTTGGAGATGTTTATGTGTTTTATACATCAATCTACAATATTATTATAGGTTAATAATTATTATTTATTAATAATTATTAATCTATAATTCTCTATTGACAAACTCTATTCAGGAGTTCTTAACCTGAGATCTGTGAACTTTTGGGGGGTTTTTTATTTTGTTTTGTTTTGTTTTGTTTTTTAAATGCATTTTTAAAAATCTTTGAAATATTATGATAACTGTATTTCCATATAATTCAATTCCTTGGTAACCCTATATATTTTATTTTACACATGAAAATAACAGCAGCAACAACATTTTGAGAAGGGATATATAGTCTTCACCAGAGTGCCAAGTGATCCATGACAAGACCAAAATTAAGAACCCCTGCCTTATGACCACTCTTTCTTCATTCGTGGCATGATATGATGCTTATTTAGAAGTATTGAAGCACCAAAGTAGACAAAACAATTGAGAAGGCAGCCAAATAAAGTTCTAAAGAGGAGGAATGCTCCTCCCATCTTAGATATAGAAAAGAATTGTTATTAGGAATAATATAAAAACAGTTAAACACATTGTGAAAAAGTGATTGGGCTTATCTCAGTCTTATCTCAGGAACAATTCTGATTAGCTATCTTTTCCAGGATATTTTAAAGGAATTCATAAAACATAAGAAAAGTCAGAGGCAGGCTAGGTATCTAAGTACAAATAAAATGATTATTCATGATAATTTTTTCCTACCAATAAAAAAAAAAAATCTTTTTAGCACGTGGCTGTGTTTTGAAGGTTCTCCCCAAATACAATATTTAAAAATTTTTTTTGCAACTTTTGTTTCAAATTAATTCAACATATATTAAGTGCCTACTATGTACAAGGCATTGTGCTAGGCTATAATGGTATGACAAAAATGGAATAGTTCATGTCCCAAAAGAGCTTTCTCTCTACTTAGAGGGTGGAACATATACCTATATGAGTAAAAATAAAGAATATCCAAAGTAATGCAAAGTAATTTGAAGATGGAGAGAGTGTTCACAACTACTGAGATGAGGAAAGGTATCCTTTAGGAGGAAAACCTGAGTTATTCTTTGAAGGAAGCTATGGATTCTATGAGTTGGAGGGGAGGAAGAGGTGCATTCTAGACTTGGAAGACCACCTATACAAAGATAAGGAAGTAGGAAATAGAATATCATGTATGGGAAAAAGTAAATAGACCATTTCAAAACTTAGAATCACGAGTGTATGAAGAGGAATAACAAGAAATAACATCAGAAAAGTTAGTGGTAGTCAGATTGTGAAGATGCCAGATTGAGAGTTTTGCTTTATATACCAGTGAAAATAGGGAATTACTGAAAACTGTTTTAATGGAGTAGTAGGGGGAATGACATTGTCAGAACCAGGAATATCAATATGGCACCTATGAGGAGAATGGATTAGAGAGGAAATTTGAAGCAGGCAATTACTATTTGAGAGAGTATTACAATAGTTCAGGAAAGAATTTTCTACCTCTGAGTTTCCTATACCTATTCCTTAAAAAAAAAAAAAATCCCTTATCTCCATAAACTTGAACTTCTCTCCTTTCCTCCATTTTTGTCCCTATTCCTTTCTATGTCTTTAGCCCCTTCCTTGTTTTCAGCTCATCCATATATTTCTTCTTTCCTTCTTTCCTTCCTTCCTTCCTTCCTTCCTTCTTTCCTTCCTTCCTTCCTTCCTTCCTTCCTTCCTTCCTTCCTTCCTTC
>NW_020954641.1:25615728-25640859 GCF_900497805.2 Vombatus ursinus
TTCCTTCCTTCCTTCCTTCCTTCCTTCCTTCCTTCCTTCCTTCCTTCTTTCCTTCCTTCCTTTATCCTTAACTATCTTCTTAGTACTGTGCAAAGTTCAGTGGAAGATGAATGAGATATGGTAAATGATTTCAGGAAGCTTATAAAAAGTAAGGGAGATAGGACAAATACAGAAACAACTATAAGATTAGGAAGAATGTGAAACTGTTGTTGTTGTACAGTTGTTTCAGTCATGTCCAACTCTCCATGACCCCATTTGGGAGTTTTCTTGGCAGAGATACTAGAGTAGTTTGCCATTTCCTTCTCCAGCTCATATTGCAGAGGAGCAAGCTGAGGCAAACAGGGTTAAGTGACTTGCCCAGGGTTACAGAGCTAGTAAGTGTCTGAGGCTGGATTTGAACTCATGTCTTCCTGACTTCAGGCATGGTGCTCTATCCACTGTACCACCTAGCTGACCCCAATGTAAAATATGCATGATCACATTACAAACAAAGAACATTGGACATTTTTTTGGTTAATTTTTTAAATTTTTATTTTTTATTTTCAACATGTGTTTTTAAAACTTTGGCTTATAAATTTTCTCCCTTCCTCCCTCCCCATCCACCCTCATTGAAAAGGCAAGCATCTCGATACAGGTTATAGATGTGTAGTCATGTAAAACACTTCCATAGTAGTCCTGATTGAAAAACTAAGTATATTTCCATTCATCCTATCCTATCCCCCATTTATTGTATTCTCTCTTTTGACCCTGTCCCTCCTCAGAAGTATTTGCTTTTGATTATCCCCTCCCTCAATCTGCCCTCCCCTCTATCAACCCCCTGCTCTCTTATGATTTCTCTTTCCTGTTTACCTTTTCCATGTTTCACTTGAGTCTTGTATTTGAAGGTCAAATTTTCTATTCAGCTCTTTTCCACAGGAATGCTTGAAAGTCCTCTATTTCATTGAATGACTATTTTTTACCCTGAAGGATTCTACTCAGTTTTGCTAGGTAGGTGATTCTAGGTTGTAATCCTATCTCCTTTGCCCTCCAGAATATTATACTCCAGGCCCTCTGGACCCTTAATGTAGAAGCTGCTAAATCTTGTGTTATCCTGATTGTGTTTCCACAATACTTGAATTGTTTCCTTCTGGCTGCTTGCAATATCTTCTCCTTGACCTGGAAATTCTGGCATTTAGCTACAACATTCCTAGGAGTTTTCCTTTGGGTATCTCTTTCAGGAGGTGATCAGTGGATTCTTTCAATTTTTATTTTGCCCTCTGGTTCTAAAATATAGAGCAGTTTTCCTTGATAATTTCTTGAAAGATGATGTCTAGGCTCTTTTTTTGATCATGGCTTTCAGATAGTCCAATAATTTTTAAGTTCTCTCTCCTGGATCTATTTTCCAGGTCAGTCGTTTTTCCAATGAGATATTTCACATTCTCTTCTATTTTTTCATTCTTTTTGATTAGTGTTAGAGTACCTTGATTTCTCAAATTGTCCCTATCTTCCAATTTCTCCATTCTAATTTTTAAGGAAGTATTTTCTTCAGTAAGCTTTTGGACTTCCTTTTCCATTTGGCTAATTTTGTTTTTTAGGGCATTCTTCTCCTCATTGGCTTTTTGGACCTCTTTTGCATTTGGTTTAGGCTATTTTTTAAGGTGTTATTTTCTTCAGTACTTTTTTGGGTCTCCTTTAGCATCACTCTCAGTTTTTCCTCTACTTCTCTTACTTGCTTCTCAAAATCCTTTTTGAGCTCTTCCATGGCCTGAGACCAATTCATATTTTTCTTGGATGCTTTGGACATAGGAGCTTTGGTTTCATTGTCTTCTTCTGGTTGTGTTTTGATCTTCTTTGTCATCAAAGTAAGATAATATAGTCTGACTCTTTTTGCCCTGCTTGCTCATGATCCCAGCCAATTACTTGAGTTATAAACTCTTTGTTAAGGTAGGAGTCTGTTTCCAGTGTGGAGAATGTACTGTCCCCAGCTTCAGGGGTTTTGTGCAGCTGTGTTAAGAGATACTTCTAGGGACCTGTAAGTTTTCAGTTCTTCCAAGGTGGTATGATCAAGGGCAAGGTGTTTACTCCTTTCCTGGCCTGTGCTGTGGTCTATGAGCACTATTTTCTGTCTTGGAAATGTGAGGAGGGTTTCCTCTCCACAGCCACTACAAGCTCCCCCATGCCAGTGCTCCTCCTTACCCCAGGACTGCCACCCAGAACTGTGACCCAGATCCAAGCATGTGCAAAGCAAGAGAATCCTGAACTAGCAGAGAGATCCCTGCAATCCCCCTCTTATCAGTCACTTGATTCCCACTCAGTCTATGGCCCGGGAGCTCTGAAGGCAGCCGCTGCCCCGGCAGAGTTCGGGGACTGGAGCTGAGACCACTGGCTTCTCTCTCTCACCTTGGACACAGACTTTTCCCCACTGACCTCCTAAGTTGTCTCTGGCGTTCATGGGTTGAGAAGTGTGGAAACCGCCACAGCACAGCACCGCGATTCAGCACTCTGAGGCCTGCTCCAGGTTCGCTGCAGCCTGCCCGCCCATGACGAACTGCCCTCCTTTCCCAGCCCGATGCGATATACCTTCCGATCAACCATACAGGCTGTCTTGGGCTGGAAATTTGTTTCGCTTTGTCTTTTTTTGGGTTCTTCTGCTTTAGAATTTGTTTAGAGCCATTTTTAATAGGTATTTGGAGGGGTTGGGGGTAGTGCTCAAGCAAGTTACTGCTTTTACTCCGCAATCTTGGCTCCTCCCCCCCAACATTGGACATTTTGAAAAAAAAAATCATTTCTACCTGGAGATGTCAAGTAAGTCTTCATGGACAGGGTAGTATCAAAGGTTAAAAGAAGTATAGGACTTCAATAGGAAGAAATAGAGTTTCAGGGAATTACAAATGGAAAGATTGTTCTTGTTTGTCCTTTGTTCTCAAAGACACCATGATATTCAGGGAGGTGATGCCATGGCATGCAAGTAAATTGCCTTTAAGTAAGTCAGAGCTATGCAAAATCACTAGCCTCACTTTCTCCTCTGGAGCCATCTGGGTCCAGCAGCAAGATATAGATCAGGAAGACTGGAGATGGCCCTGGATGCAGTGGGAGACCTAGGCCTTTTTAAGCTAAGGTGTGTAACAAATCTCAGTTTGACTGAGGCAATGCCCATTGCATGATTAAGACAAGGTAAGAAATGAGGTGGAGAATGGCCTCCTTACTTAGTTAAAAAAATACAAAAAATAAAAGACCCTCAGGGTTTCTGCCTAAAACAGAAACAATTGCTATTTACATTTGCTCTGAGCCAATTGGCCAGAAACATTGACTAAGTAGAGTTTGTCCTGGGACCTATTGTTGGCCAATCAATAAGAACCAGAGTGATTTAGGTTTAAGACTTGGTCCTTAAGAAGGAAAGGTTTCAGGGATCAAAATTTGCATTCCCTTTGGGCAGAGCTCCTGCTGGTAAGGGTATGATACCCAATGTGGACAGGGGGAGGGAGGGAATTAGGGAAACAAAGAAAGAAAGAAACAAAAAAAGAAGGAAAGAAAGAAAAAAGAAAGAGAGAGAGGAAGGAAGGAAGAAAAAGAATATAAGCAAAAACACAGAGTTAGAAAAGCATGGATTATGATTGGGGAGTAATTAATATTCAAATTGAGTTTGGACAGTAGTTATTTGAAAGGTTTGAGATCATATAGAGGATAGTACCATTTAGACCTAGAAGGGATTTTTGCTATTCAAATTCAAGACCCTTATTTTATAGGTGAGGAAACAAGGCTGAGATAGATGTAGTATCTTGCCCAAGGTCACCCATATAGCCTGTATCAGAGCCAGGATTTCAACCTAAGCCTTATGACTCCAAATCTGCTGCTTGTTCTACTCTGCTGGGGGCAGATTGGGGAAAGTGTTGTAAACCTGGCTAAGAAACTTGAATTTTATTCATCCGACGATGGGAAACTGCTAAGGGTTTTTTTTTTTCTTTTTCTTTTTTCTTTCTTTTTTTTTTGTTAGCAGAGGAATGACTAGAACAGAGTTGTGCTACAGCAGGATATAGGATAGAAGAGACTGGGGAAAGACTAGTGTCAGGGGGATCTCTTTGGAAGCCATTGCAATAGTCCAGTTGAGATGTAATGACAGCCTGTTCCATGGTTGTGACTTTTGTTTAATTTATTTATTTTGTTCTGAACTTAAGAAATAAAACAAGCATTTCTATAACATGGTAGAATAGGGAAAGAAAAGATGATTGCACATGAAACTGCAAATCAATTATGTACAACTTGTTATTCTTTTTAAATACATGATAAAGTTATCATGTAGGAAAGAAAGGGATGGATGAAGGAACATTGTGGAGTTAGTGTCCTTGTTTGTTCCTATCGTCACCTTACTATGTTGATGTCTCCTGACAATGACCAAGATGATTTCAGAAGTCTTCTATGTAGTATGTGCAGAAGTGCCTTAAATATCCTGTATCCTAGCCTGTGATTACCTGAAATACCCTTGTCAAGTTCAAACTAAACTGCAAGAATTCTCTGGGAGGGATAACATTAAAACAACCATCATTCATCAATGCTGTCATTTGAGGTAATTTATTACACTAGCTTTATCAGTTATCCCTGGACATAGAACTGGTGAGTTTTATTGCAGGTAAAAGAACTAAGAAGAGAAGTAGCCTAAGAAGCATTACTTAAGGAGCCAGAAGAAGGACACTGGGAATTTGAGAGAAGAGGAATAAGAGAGGTGGCCCTGTGGTTGATGGGGTGATGGGACCTGGACCCTGAATTATATGGATACAGGGTGAGTCTGCCTGGAAAGAATTTGTGCACACAAGCTTTCTTTCAGTCAAAGTAGTGAGATTTATTTTAACATCAATAGAGAAGGCTAGATTCTTAGTGAATCTGTGCCTTGATGGGGGTGAGATTGATACTTATGTACAAAAAAAAAAAGACTGTGAGAAGATTTGGATGGGATTAAAGACTGGTAAATAGCCTGGTGTGGCCCAGGTGCTGAACAGTGAAAGCAGTTAAGTGATCTGGGCAGGGACTGAGAGCTGCAGTGAAAAAACTATTAAAAAAAAAAAAACTATTGAGTATCTAAGTGGGCTGGGATGGGCCTTGGGTGATATTCCAAGGACTAGGTTGTGTGGGAAAATTCTGGGACTGGGTTGCTGAAATAAATGGGAAAATTCAGGTCCAGGTCCCATCACCCCACCATGGTGACAGAGGAATATAGGAAACCAAATTTGTCCTAAAGCACAAGTTGGGCTGGGATTGCATCCTCATTCATGGCAGATGCACCATAGCAGAGCCTCCTTGGAGACAGAAGACTATAGATCACAGCTTCTCTGTCTCCAAGTACTATTCCTGTATAAAAGTATCACATAGGCCATACCCATGCCACTAACTAGAACCTTTTCTCCTTAATAAAAGAGAGACACTGAGAGGCCTCCTACTCCCCCCTTCCCACCTGTGAATTCCCTTCTAATTAGTTGATTGTTCCTGCCATTTTCAGACTCTTCTGGGAAATAATTTTAGGTGTATAGGCTAGCTGAGTTTGTTATTAGGCATAATGGAAAGTTCTCCTTTTCATTTTTCCAGCAACAATAATATAATCACCCTGAATCATTATCAAACCACAGCATGTGGGCTGAAAATTTTAGGCAGTGTTACTATTATGCAGACATCTGCAGGGATATGCTTTTTTTCCTTTTTTTCCACTCCAGGTATTTACTAATTGGACAAACCATCTTTATTAAAAATAATGAAATCTTTCTTATTTTGTTGCCATATAAATCAAAGTGCCTATCATGGTGCAGCCAGGTACATCATTCTCCTTATCTTCAAAAGGGATTTTTTTTTCAGAAAGTATATATTCTCAAAGTAGATCATAGGAAAAATCCTTATACTAAGACCAATTGTTATTCAATTAATTTCCTTAAGGTATCCAAATTTATTATCACTAGTTGGATACTCCTTGTTTGCTGAATCTGAGAGCTAAATATAAACAAAGCTATATTACAATTGTAGCCAGCATGTGACAATCAGAGGCAATCCAGCCCCTCCTTTCTCCTACTCCCTTCTGTGAATGGGGAAGGGAGCTCCTGAGAGTGCGTGTGGAAAAGCACTGGGCCAAGACTTCTAGGTGGGAATGCATGCAGCAAATTGACAACTTGGGAAGTCACCTGAGAGAGAGCAGGAATCTAGCACTTGAGATGGGCAGTTACACCAAGAGAGGGCAAGAAGTGAGGAGGAACCTGGGTTAGCTTGAGGGAGTTTCATAGACCAGGGCTGCATTGAGAGATCTCCTTTCATCAGGAAAGATGCAGTAAACTCCCAGACCTGCAGAGAGAAATGACGATCTGAGGGGACATAGGAATACACAGATAGGAGAGGGAAGGAGGACAGTGGCATAAAAGAATGAGACTGAATTAGATACAGGGGCCAAGCCCTAAGGAGATCAAGGATCTCATTAATCAGTGTGGTGAATTTGCAGGGTTTTGACACAACACCTCTGGGAAGTAAAGGAAGCTGAGCAGGAGAGTATATTGCTATTATATACTAAGGGATCAGATAGGAATCCTCTGTGTTGATACTTCATTAAACAAACCTATTATATGTTTATTGTCCTTGTTATTCAAATGCTTGCTGGGGAGCTGACTGATAATTAAAAGAAATGAGCCAGATTCTGATGTTTCTGTGGGGGGTGCGGGGCATTATGAGCGATGTGAGCCATTTGCAGTGATAATAAATCAATCAATAATCATTTATTGAGCACCTACTATGTGCCAAGCACTGTACTAAATGGAGGGGATAAAAAAAAAGAGGGAAAAGACAGTCCATGCCCTCAAGGATCTTGCAATCTAATGAGGGAGACAACATTCAAACAAATACATACAAAGCAAGCTATATATATATATATATATATATATATATGTATGTATATTTATACCTCTTCTTTTCTTCAAAAAGGATTTTTTCACAAAGTGTTTATCTCAACAGTAGATCATAGCAAAAAAAAAAAAGATAAATAAATACTTAAGAGAGGGAAAGCACTATATTAAGAGGGGTTAGGGAAATCTTCCTGTAGATGGTGGGATTTTAGTTGAAACTTAAAGGCATGGGGGACAGCCAGAGAAAATGCCTGGAGGTGAGAGATGGAGGTCTTGTTTGTGGAACAGCTAAGAGGCCAGTGTCACAAGTTTGAAGAGTAAATGCTGGGGAGTAAGGTATAAGAGTACTGGAAAGGTAGGAAGGGGTTAGGTTATGCAGGGCTTTCAGTGCCAAACAGAGGATTTTATTTGCCTCTGGGGACCATAGGAAGCCACTGGTATATATTGAGTAGGGGTTGGAGATGACAGGAGATACACGATCAGATCTGTGTTTTAGGATAATCATTTTAATGACTGAATGTGGAATGGATTGGAGTGGAGAGAAACTTGGAGCATGCAGATCCATTGGTGGGCTATTGCAATAATCCAGATGCGAGGTGATGAGGGCCTGCACCAGACTGGTAGCTGTGTCAGGGGAGAGAAGGGAGTGTAGTCAAGGGATATTACAAAGGTGAACTGGACAGGCCTTGGCAACAGCTTGCAAATGGGGTGTGAGAGATAGTAAGCGACCCAGGATGGCTCTGAGGTTGTGAGACTGAGGGACTGGAAAGATGGTCAATACAGCTTAGAAATTGAGCCTGCTCCATATGTCAGAGGCCGGGGTCTGAAACCTAGGTCACACAAGTTTCAATATGACATTTTACTTAACAAAAGTTCTCTCTTTTCAGTTGAGTATTTTCAAAGGACAGTATAGTCCTATCAGGCAGCATCAAGAATAGTATATGAAGCAAAACAAGTATTTTTTGACTGCTATGATGATTCTCATTTAGTTCAACTCAAAAGAATCTATTACCACATCGATATTGCAGTTCATTTAAAATCTCTTAATTTCTTTCAACTTAACTTGTTACCTGATCACACCTCTCCTATCTTCAACTTACATTTATTTTTCTTTTTTGAACCTTAGTGTAAAACTTCACATTTATTTCTGGTATATTTTTATTATATGTAATTTTCCTTAAGAGTGTTCTAGTATATTGAAATCTTTTTATGGGTCTTAGCTCCACTATGCAACAGGTCAGATCTCCAGCCCAGGATCATTGCTACCTGCAGATTTGATAGGAATACCTTTATCTAAGCTATCTGTAACAATCTTGAATAACACAGAAAAAGGAGAGATCCCTAATGGCACTTCATTAGTCACCTCCTTCTAAATTCATCTTCGTGATATGTAAGAAGATAATATTGGTTTTGTTTTCTACACTATAATAACCCTGGCACATAGTAAACACTAAATTATTTTTATTGATTATTTTTTGCGTATATTTGTACTTACATATATTTTTGTGCATGTTGCTTCCCTGATAGAATAAATGTTCTTTAAGAGAAGAGAATATTTTGTTTGTGTCTTTGTAAATCCAGGGCATAACCCATTGCCTACTTAATAAATGCTTGTTAATTGATTGACTAAGGGCAGCCAGGTAATGTAGTGGATGAAGTGCTAGGCCTGGATCCAGGAAGACCTGAGTTCAAATCCCACCTCAGACACTTAACGAGCTATGTGACCTTGGGCAAGTCACTTAACCCTCTTTGCCTCAGTTTCCTTATCTGTAAAATGAGCTGGAGAAGGAATGGCAAATCACTCCAGTATCTCTACCAAGAAAACCCCCAAAATGGTCATGAAGATTTGGACATGACTAAAATAACTAAACACAAACAATGCACATCTGCTATATTGTTGTTTTATCACAGACGTCACAGAGTCAGATTTAGGCTTGATATAAGAAAAACTTTCTAACATTTGGAACCGTCTAAAAGTGGAATGGTAATAGAACTACAGACAGAAAAGACCATCTAATTTAACCCTCTCATTTCACAGTTAAGGAAACTGTGTTCCATGGAGTGGTTTTCCTAAAGTCACTCAGGTTTTGTAAGAGACAGGATTTAAATGCCAGTTTCTTGAGTCTCCTTAGTACTCTTTCCTTCATGCCAGAGAGGTAATGAGTTTCCCATCACAAGAGATGTTCCAGCAGAAGCTGGATAAATCTAACCTGTGTATCCCGGGGAAATAAGTTTTCTAAGCCTAGTTCCTTAGCTGAAAAATGAGTAGGTTGTATTTGGTTGCCCCTGGGGTCCCTTTTAGTTCTTTGTCAATGACCTTATTTATTATTCAATTTTCAGGAATGCTTTAAAGAAGATTCCTGCTTAGAAACAAGTTGGACTAGATGTCACTCAGTTGGTAGGTTCACTACCAGCTCTGAGTCTATATGTTGTAATACTTCAATCTTATGTTTTTATCATCTCCCCATATAAAATAATCTGCAGTTTTCGTCACTATATCTCAAGGAAGATGTAGAGCAAACTGGAAAAGTTACAGAGAAAGCAAACTGAAATGACCAAACAGATGGTGGGAGGCAGGGTTAGAATTACTTTATGATTCATATTTTTCTTGGAGGCTTTGGATGTAGGAGCTTTGGCTTTGTTGTCTTCTTCTGGTTCTATATTTTGATCTTTTTTGTCACCAAAGAAAGATTCTACAGTCTGGCTTTTTTGCACAGTTTGCTCATGTTCCCAGCCAATTACTTAACTTTTAAACTCTTTGTTAAGGTAGGGGTCTGCTTCTAGTGTGAAGAATATACTGTCCCAAACTTCAGGGGTTTTATGCAATTGTTTTCAGAGACACTTCTAGGGACCTACAAGTTTTCAGTTCTTTCAAGGTGGTATGATAAGGGGAGAGGTGTTTACCCCTTTCTTCGCCTGTGCTCTGGTCTATGAGTGACCACAAGCACTCTTTTCTGCCTTAGCACTGTGAAGAAGATTCCTTCTCCAATGCCGGTACAAGCTCCACTGTGTCAGCTGTCCTCCTTGCCTAAAGATTGCCACCCAGAACTGTGACCCAGATCCAAGCACAGGCAAAGCAAGAGAATCCTGCCTTAGCACCAGCAAAGAGATCCCTGCAATCCCCCTCTGATGAGTCACTTGATTCCCACTCTGTCTGTGGGCCTAGAGCTCAGGAAGCAGCTACCACCCTGGGGCTGCAGCCAGGACTGGGGCTAGGACCGAGCTTCTCTCTCACCGTGGTCATATACCTTTCCGATTGACCTTCTAAATTGTCTTTGGCATTTGTGGGTTGAGAAGTCTGGAAATCACCATAGCTGCCCAGGAGTCAGTCCCTTGAGGCCTGCTCCAGGTTCACTGAGGCATGATCTTTGCCTATGCGCCCACGCTGAACTGTGCTCCTCTCACAGCCTGGTGCAATAGACCTTTCCAATCAACTATCCAGGTTGTCTTGGGTTGGAGATTTGTTTTTTTTGTGGGTTCTGCTGCTTGAGAATTTGTTTAGAGCCAATTTTTATAGGTATTTGGAGGGCTTTGGGGCTAGGGTTACTTTATGAAGATTGACTGAAAAAAGTAGAAGCATAAGACAATAACTCTATAATTGAAAGCGACCTAAGAAGTCATCTAGTCCAATCCCCTCCTTTTATAGATGAGGAAACTCTTAAGTAACTCTTAAGGAAACCCACTTAAGTCACTTGCCTAAAGTTATGCAAATAGTAGGAGAGGGATTTGAACTCAGATCCTCTGACTCCATAGTTACCAATGCTATTTTTGTCATACCATGCAAAGATAAAAAACTAAGAGAGAAATAGGAATGAAATCACAATGATGATAGGTAGGACGGATATGGATGAGGAGAGCAAAGTATAAGAAGACTGTGTTTTGTGCTTAAAAAAAGTTGTTTTTAAAAAAGATGTAGATAAATTCATGGATCAGAGATGGTTAGCCATAGAGGTTGGGGACCTTTCTAATCTCTGAAGTTGATGTCACATAATGTAGCCATCTCCTTGCATTACATATACTTTGGTCAAACTTAGAGGTTAGAGCACTGTCTGACTGGGTGGACATTTTTATATTTTCCACCTAGTGAATAATACAGTGGAATTCTAGCAATGTGGATGCTGCCCTGGCCACACAGATGTAGCTTAAATAATTCTGCTGCTTTGCTTGCCATTTTTCTTTCACCATAAAATTTGGTGCTCCTTGGATATCTTTATCATAGAAGTAAAAAGTATGAGGATAGTGAATAGTAGCTCGGTTAAAAGGAGTATATTCCAAAAGATCTGTCATGCTCAGCTCTTTTCAAAATACTGTTGATGCTCTGTTGGTTTTGAATACCATTAAAGGATTCTTGATGTTTGTCCAGGCCCCATCTGGCCTATCTTCAAATGGTCAGGCTTCCACTTATGGGCCAGGACATATACATTGCCTATTTTAATCTGTTAGTTTTCCTAGTAGAAGCTGAAGAAAAAAATACCAGAAATTTCTAAATTCATGCCATAATAATAGCTAGCTTTTACATAGCACTTGAGAAAATCAAATGTTGATTTTCTATTTTCTATTTGAGTTCATTCTGTAATTGACCCTATTCTGTTGACTGCCTGAGTCACATTTCTTTGTCTAACTTAACTTCAGAAAATCATGAGTCCAGAAGTTTGGTTTTCCCTCTCTGAGTTAGTTTAAAATTCAGTTGTCCAATAAATCACCCTAACTCAAGTAAATAAGTTATTTTACTAACAAGCCTTGCATACCTATATACAATTAAGGAGATCTGTTATCTCACTAACAAGGCTTGCAAGATGCAGGTGGATGCCAGCAAGTCTGTTGTCTCTGTAAGGCTGGCTATCCTTCAAGAATGTCTGGTCTGCTATTGCTGTGGCATTAACTGGTCATACAGATGGACACCATCAATGAGTTTTCCATAGCAACAAGATGGAAGGAGGGGTGGTTGCTAGCCTTGCATTCTAGACTTCCATCCAATCATATTGTTTTCATCATCTATGGTACTTTGTAATCAATCTCATTGCTTACCATCTGTGATGCTTTCCGTTCTTTGTTCTCTTGTGCTTCCCAAAACTATATAAAGGTTAGTATGTGCTACTGCCTGGTCTTTTGTCTGACTGAGGAGCCGAGAGATCCATTTTATTGGTAATTTCTACCCTCATCATTATATTGAACATACTCAAAACTTTATGCCTCAGTTTACCTTAATTTCAATCATGACACACTTTAAAGTTTACAATTTTTTCCATGTATTATCTCATTTGATGAAAGGAAATCATTATATTGAAACAGTTCATGGGCCCCAGATTAAGATCTTCTGGTATAGCTGAAGTTGTACTTCCTCAGTGATACTTTGCCAGACGATTTCTGCTCATACCTCTCTTCATTTTCTTAACTCCTACACCATTTATTAACTGAACAGAATAATTTAACATTTAATCAGAAAATGTATTTCTTGTCTCTAATAGTTTTATGTGCATCCCAATCTCCTTAGCCAGGTCATGAGATCCTTGAGAAGTCATAAATGAATTTCTTAAGGACAGTCTATCATATGCATCTTTTTTTTAAGGCTATTGGGGTTAAGTGACTTACCCAGGGTCATACCACTAGTAAGTGTCAAGTGTTTGGTCTGGGGTCATATTTGAACTCAGGAACTCCTGACTTCAGGGTCGGTGCTCTATCCACTATACCACCTAGGGGCCCCCTATCATACGCATCTTTTGCCTCCCCTCTTGGCTCCTAGTACACCACTAGGTATATAACAGCACACACTCAACTTATTCCTAACTTGACTCAAAGAGCTTTTTGTGTTGCACATGTGATTTCAATTGTGTGAGAAACTCCCCAAAGTGGAAACACCCTCCATTGGAACAGATAGGCAATTCTTTTGTCTCTTCTAGTCTTTGATAATTGATCATGGTCATTGAAAGATTGTCTAGGGTTACACAGTAGATATCTGTGAGAAGCAGGACTTGAACCCAGGTCTTCCTGGTTCCAAGGCTAGCCCTCAATTCCTTTCATGATACTGTTTCTCAAGCAGTTTATTATGCTTTGAATAGAAAAGCATGGCTAGAAAAAATGCTCTAAATCACTATTGATTAGAGAAATGCAAATCAAAACAACTCTGAGGTACCACATCACACCTATCAGAATGGCCAACATGACAAAACAGGAAAATGATAAATGTTGGAGAAGATGTGGGAAAATTGGAACACTAATGCATTGTTGGTGGAGTTGTGAAATGATCCAACCATTTTGGAGAGCGATTTGGAACTATGCCCAAAGGGCTATAAAAATGTGCATACCCTTTGACCCAGCAATAGCACTTCCAGGGCTATATCCCAAAAAGATCACACAAATGGGAAAAGGACCCACATGTACAAAAATATTCATAGCAGCTCTTTTTGTGGTGGCAAAGAATTGGAAATTGAGAGGATGCCCATCAATTGGGGAATGGCTGAGCAAGCTGTGGTATATGAATGTGATGGAATACTATTGTGCTATAAGAAATGATGAACAGGCTGACTTCAGAAAAACCTGGAAAGACTTGTATGGTCTGCTGCTGAGTGAAGTGAGCAGAACCAAGAGAATGTTGTACACAACAACAGCCACGTTGTGTGATGACTAATATTATTATTAAACTTAATTTACTAACTAATTAAACTAATTTACTAACACCCTTAATTAAGCTAATATTATTATTAAACTTAACCCTTCCTGGCAATACAAGGATCTAAGACATCTCCAGAGGCCTTGTGATGGAAAATGCTATCCACACCCACAGAAAGAACTATGGAAGCCGAATTGTTATTTTTTTTTCTCTTCTGTTGAGTTTTGTTTCCTCTTTCTGATGGTTCCTCCTATTGGTTTTAATTTCTACTTACAACATCACTAATGTGAAAATACGTTTAATGTGAATGTATAACAGATTGTGTGCCATCTTGGGGAGGGTGGTGGGGAGGAAGGGGGAGAAAAATTTTAAATTTGAAAGCATATGGAAGTGATTATTGATAAATAAAAATAAATTAATTAAAAAAAAGAAAAGCATGACTATACAAGTCCACATGAAGAAAATTTTACTAAACCTATTATAGTGTTTTCTTATTATATTGGGGATTATACTACTTAATTCAACAGGAGTGGTCCTAAATTTTCTTGCCTTTAATGTTGAATAATTATGCCTGATATAGTTCAGCAATTTCTTAGCCTCCTTCTGAAAGGAGTTTACAAAGAGAGAAACTGAAGCCCGAAAAGAACTCAGAAATGGTTCAAAACATCAGAATACATTGAAAACAAACTTTGCATCCTCCTCTGCTTCTATTCAATCCCAGAACCATTGATTAGGGACCTTCTGAATGCAAGACATTCAGCTTTGTGCTGGAGAAACATAGATGGAAAACCAAGTCCCTAACCCAGGGGTGGCGAACTTGTGGGACGTGGCCCTCTAGGTCCTCAAGTACAGCCCTTGTACGTCCACATGTGGCCTTGAGGCCTCAGGTTCCCCACCCCTGCCTTAACCTCAAAAGGTTTACTATGGAAGAGAGGAAAGTGCAAAGACAAATCAGGAAGCACAGGGGAATGTAATACAGACAAAGATGAGGTCAAGGCAAAAGGCTAGGGAAGAAGAAATCATCTCGTATATTGGACCTCCACAGGCTAGAGCAACAGAATCACTGAATTTGAGAATTGAAAAGTACCTTTTAGTCTCTCTGGACCAATCCTCCAGTCCCAGCGCAATCTCTTCCACCTGTGCTAATTGCCGGATCACTTAAAGTCACACTAAGACGTTCTCAGTCATATAAGACTGTATTCTGGATTGAGGGTAAATTGCCTAACTTTTGCTTCTTAACAAATTACTCAAGCTTTCATTAAGATCCCACGCTTTCAGTGTACCTTACTAATTGAGCATCCTTGCTCTGTGGATTTGCACTGATAATGACTTTTGATTCTTATTAATACAAGGCAATGGGGAAACCAATCTGCTTGGCTGAGCAAATTTTCAGCATAACAAGCACAGGGTTGGGCCCTCAATGTTGCTAACAGGAATGGTGCACTTAATTTCCTTCTCCCAATGCTCAAGTGTATCCTGCACTGAAGGCTGCTGGTGCTTGTACTAACTGTGTAAATCTATCATTGATTTAAAAAACAACACTCTAGAGTATGCTCAGCCCCCAAACAAGGAAAATAGCATCCAAGTGAAAATATTCAGTGGGGCATTAAAACAATCTTAGTTTTGATTTTTTATTTTTGTCTGCATGTAATTGCAGAACCCAAAAAGAGGATGTTTTCTAAAATCCAGCTCCCCATTAGAATGAACAAATCTCAAATTGAGACCAGAAAATGGAAAAGGCACTTACAAGCAAATGTCATTATGAGACATATGAGATTTTGAAATCATCAGGTCCCCAGGGAATTTTTGAGCTAAATGGCAACTTCATGCTTGAGTTTGCAGGTGGAAGTTTTAAAGGTGCCACTGCAAAGCCTCACAACTCTGGTTGTATAATTTTTTTTTCATGAACAGTTATGCCCAAATCATACATGCTCTGTGGGTTTCTATTGGAAATGTCTTCTTATTCCCATAATTGTAATAGAAAAAAATGAACTTGGCATCTAAGGAAATAGTCACATTAACAGTAAAGATTTGGTCCCCTGGCATTTCTATGACAGGTATGGCTTTTTGTCATCATAAAAGATGCTGTTTCAGTCAGTATACACTAGGGTCAATGGTGCATATATATAGTTGTTGTTTTTCAGTCATTTCAGTTGTGTTCAACTCTTTGTGACTCTATTTGGGGTTTTCTTGGCAAAGGTACCAGAGTTGTTTACCATTTCTTTTTCTAGCTTATTTTACAGATGAGAAAACTGACGCAAACAGGTTTAGGTGACTTGCTCAGGGTCACACATTTAATGTCTGAGGGCAGATTTGAACTCAGAGAGATGAGTTTTCTGACTTCAGGCCCAGCACTTTATTCACTGTGCCACCTAAATCTTTGTTGTTTTGCTTTGATTTCAGAGAGACAAAAGCAAAATATACGGGATAGAGGAGACCACCTATTTTTGCTAAAATTGTGTGTTATTCTATAAAGAAATTATGCATTCCAAGAAATATATATATATATATACATATATATATATATATTTATAAAGACAATAAAAAGGTAGCATAAGGTAGGGTATGCAGACCACTAAAACCAGTCACTGAATAAGCCTACTATGTGGGAACATTAATGAGTGCTTATAATGTACACAAAGTCTGAAATGATTACATGTTAAGGTTCATGGTTCCTTTAATTATTTTGTGATTTACTAGTAACAGGTCACATTGATATTGTGCTTTACATTAAAAATAAAGAAAATCTAAGCATCCATATCCATAAAATAAAGGAATTCAACTAGTTGAAAGCTAAGATTCCTTTTAGTCTTAAATCCTGTGATCCTATTATTTCAATAGGTAATAATAACTCATGATGCTTTAACACTTTACCATGTAGAAAGGGCTTTTTTTTTTAAGGAAAGCACTTTGTCATTTCTTCCTTTGTAATATCTCTTGTATCCTCTCTTGCTCTGCTCTGACAGTTCCACCATGAAGGATCCCTTAAAGACCTCATGTCTAGGTTATTTTCAATAGTCTGCTGATTGATATACCTGCCTCACGCCTCATTCCAGTGGATTTATCCTCCACTTGGCAAGTTAATCTTCTAAAGCCCAAGCCTGACCATGTCATTCCCTTATTCAATAAAATCCAGTGGCTCCCTATTGCCTGTAGGATCAAAAATGAAGTCTTTTAAAGCCCTTTATAACCTGGCACCACCTTTCTACCTTTCCAGTTTTCTAACATTATCCCCATCTCATCACACACATATACAAACACGAATACTCTGGTATCCTCTGACACTTGCCCGCCTATTTGCTGTTGCTCACACATAACACTCTTACTCTGGGCATTTTCACTGGCTGTCTCCCATGCTGGGAACTTCTTAAGTCTACCTCCTAGCTTCTCTAATTTTCTTCAAGGCTCAGCTAAAATCTTACCTTTTATGAGAAGCCTTTTCTTTTTTTTTTATCTCTCTTAATCTTAATGTCTTCCCTCCGAGATTATCTCCAATTTATGTTTTATATATCCTGTTTGTTCATAGTTGTTTACATATTGTCTCTTCTATTAAACTTCAATCTCCTTGTAAGTCAGGACTATTTTTGCCTTTTCTTGGATCTCCAGATCTTAGCATAGTGCTTATCACTTAGTAAGCCCTTAAAAATTCTTATTGATTTGACTCGATCAATGTATGATCAATATAGGAATCTGTTTTGCTTGACTAGTTTATTTGTTACAGGATTTTTCTCTTCCCCTCCTATCTGCCTTCCCTCCTTCCCCCAGGTTAATGGCAGGGGAGGGAAAGAAAATAAATGTCTTTTAATTGAAAAATAAAACAAAATTTAATTTAAAAATTGTTATCCCTGTCCTAGAGAGCTCACATTCTAATGGGGGAGATAGCACCAAAATGAATGCCATCACCTTTATTTTCCCACCAGTTATAACTACATGTTTTCAAAGAGTAGCATACTTGAAGATAGGAGATCTAGGTTTTACTGTCATCACTTCCATTCTACTGACTGTGGGCTTTGGGCTGCTAATTTTACCTCTCTGCCCCTCAACTTCCTTATCTCTAAAATTAGTGGGATGAATAAGGTGACTCATAATGGCCTTTTCAGGTCTAAAATTTTTGACTCTATAAACTTCTAGTGTTCAGTTTGCATTTGCCCTTTATATGATGATATCTTTGCTTTCCTGGGTAACATTTCTTTATCTTTGTAAAGGCTGAGTTAAGCATTGTTTCATATCAATAGTCTCCCAAATGATTCTATATAGCTACAAATTCGGAATCACCATGTTTGTAGAACACAAATAACTCAGATGCAATGGAAAGCCTATGGTGGGTATAAGCAAGATGGCAGGCACATAATAGGTACTTAATAAATGCTTGTTGACTGATAACAACCTTATCAGAGAAGCCATGTATTGTTTGTCCCATTTTATAGATGAGAAAACTGAATGTATGTGACTTCCTCATAATTATATCCCACATTAATATCTCCTAAGTCTAAGCCCAGGGCACCTTTGTACTATGATTTCTTATAACAACCCAGTATAGGAGATATTGCAAATATGGGTACCAACCCCACTTTATTGATGAAAGAATTGAGGTTCAGCACTGTTAAGAAATTTTCTCAAGGACACACAGCTAGTAAGTGACATTTACCAGGTCTTTTAACTCCAAAGCTAGTCCTTACTTCACTACCTTCACAAGGTACCATCACAAACTTAGTTAAGACTATTTAGAGGGGCAACTAGGTGGAGCAGTGGATAGAGCACCGGCTCTGGAGTCAGGAGGACCTGAGTTCAAATGTGATTTCAGACACAAAACACTCACTAGCTGTGTGACTCTGGGAAAGTCCCTTAACCTCAGCAAATAAATAAATAAATAAATAAATAAATAAATAAATAAATAAATAAATAAATAAATAAATAAATAAATAAATAAATAAATAAATAAATAAATAAATAAATGAATAAATGAATAAATAAATAAATAAATGAAGATTTAAAAAAAAATTGAAAAAAACTGCTTACAGATCTATATATGATTCTTCCCTTCCTCCTACCCTTCTCCAAATATCCCTTCACCCCATGTGATCTCTCCCACATACATACAACTCCAGAAACACATCTTCTTATTCATGTTACAAATTCTATTCCATAGCATTTTGTGCCCCCAGATTCTATGTTTCTGGGATGTTATTGCAATTTCCTGACAGTTTAAAGTCATTTGGCATGCTGTATGTTCCCCCACTCAGTGCATAGCAGGTTCTAATCCCCCAGAAGGGCTCAGCCTCATCAGCTGCATTACCCAGCCAGGGGTCAGCAAACTTCCCTTGACTTCCAATGCAGAGAAGAGAACCGTTAGGGGCTTCCAAATGGCAACTCAATCTGTGTTGCAGGAAACCGTTTCCCCAAATGCCAAAGGGACTTTAATAAAAAAGGCCAGGAGCATGGGCAGTGGGAGAAAAAATTAGAGAGGGATGTTGGGTCCATGTTGTAAATGGGAGGTAATTTTTAAAATGTTATTAAGTATACTCTCTGTGGCAGTAATTCTGTAAAAAGTCTCTAGTAGCCGCCTAGAGCTGCAAAGGGGCAGAAGTGGAGTGCTATTTGGGCTTGCCTGTAAAAGTCATGGGCTGATGGCTATATCCAGAACCATGGCACCGAGACAGAAGCCACCAATTCACTCCCTCGCCCCTAAGCAGCGATTTCTCCCTTAAGTACTTCTCAACATGGGAATCTCCAACCTCCTTATGTGGCCATGCTGCCTTCAACTCTCCTGACTCAATTCGAATTAGGTCAAAGTGGTTTCTTTACTCCAAAGGAAACAGCTTCTGAAATAAGCCCATGGACCTTTCAATGCAGGCTGGGGAGAAGGAAGAAGGTTTTTACAAGCAAAACCACTTCGAGATTATTTTTTTCCCAGAACACCTCACTTCTCCTCCATGGTCTAACAAATTTCTAATTTGACATATAAATGCTCTTCTCTAGCAGTCTTTTACTCACCCAGTTTTATTATGCTATGACTGAAACTCTCCAGCAAAACCTCCAAAGGTTAACAGACCAGTCCAGAAAGCAGGAGTGCCCTCTCCTCCATGCTGTGAATCTTAATATCCTTCTTACAACAAGTGGGCTATTTTTATACCCGTTAGCAGCCAACAATCAGCAATATCTCAGGGACAGTATAAAATATGACAGGAACAGAGGAAAGGGGCAGTAGTAACACCACTTATCCAAGAGCTAGCCCAGTATTAATAACGGCAGCCCACATTGTAATAGAAGGGAAGAGACTGGGGGTAGGCATCATAAAAGGAAAATAGACTGTGAAACCTGGAAGGGGATCATCAGTATTTGGCATTGTAAAAAGGGTACAGGAGGCCCCGAGAGGCAGCTTAGCATAATATATAGCGCCCTGGTTTAATCTTCATCTTAGACAATTCACTTACCTCCAGGATCAAACATAAAATCCAACGTTTGTCATTTAAATCCCTTTACAACTTGGCCCCTTTCTAGATTTCCGGTCTTCTTATACTTCACACCTTTTCACATACTCTATAAGCAAGCAACACTGACTTTCTTATTGTTCCCTGCCCATGATACTCCATCTCCCAAATGGATGTCTTTTCACTGGATTGGAGTGCTCTCATCTCTCACCTCTGTCTCATGGCATCTCTCCAAGACTCATCTCCAATACTACCTTTTGGAGGCCTTCCCAGTAGCTCTTCCCTGCCTCTCCCCTGGCCCCCTGACTCCAAGTCTTGCCTTCTGGATGGATTACTGCCTGGCTACACTGTGTGTGTGTGTATAGGTACGCGTATGTGTGTATACATTATTGTTATTCAGTTGTTTTCAGTCGCATCCAACTCTTTGTGACCCCATTTAGGGTTTTCTCAGCAAAGATACTGGAGTGATTTGCCATTTCCTTCTCCAGCTCATTTTACATATGAGGAAATTGAGGCAAACAAGGTTAAGTGATTTGCCCCTGGTCACACAGCTAATAAATGTCTGAGGCCAGATTTGAACTCAGAGAGATGAGTCTTTCTGACTTCAGGCCCAGCACTCTATCCACTGTGCCACCTACCTACCCGTGTATATACATACATACATATATACGTATATGTATACATATATCTATTTGAATACTTAGATAAATACAGATATATATATATCTATAGATAGATATAAATGTAGATGATATAGACATAGATATATATCTATAGTTAAATACATATAAACATGGAGATATAGAGATAGAAATATGAGAGAGGTAGAGATTTGAAAGAGCAAAAAAAGATTTTAAAAATAATAAAAATTAAAGTAATGCAATATCATTCATCATTTCTATTGTATACATGTGCAAAAAAGTAAACCTAACCAATTAGTGCTTAGTAGTGACCTTCAGACTTATTTTTAATAATATGTTATATGTAATTAACATATTATCTGTAAATAAGTCTTTCTAAAGTACTTGTACATGGTCTATTTTCTTAAAGCAACCATGACTTCTGCTATATTATTGACATCATAAATATGTTTAGCAACCTCTTTTTCAAATATACTCCAAAAGTGAATTTTAGTCTAGGACTCTGTCCACATCATTTATTCTGAATTAGTGAGAGAAATAAGACTCACTATATAATGAATTTGGATATAGATGTTATACAAGTAAAAACAGTAAAACAAAGTTACTGTCTTTTCTGAAGCAAACTTTCCAAGCGCCAGTCACAAGAGAGCCTGAGGGGGAAATTAGAGATAGTGGGACACCCGATAATATAAAAGACTTAATTAATAGAACTCTTCACATTCTAATCAGCCTCTGAGAGAAGGGCTGGCTGAAGCAGCCCAATTTTCTTTTGGTCACATTACACAGTGTTGTCAAACTCTCAAGGAATAGATACCCTTCACGTAGCATACTGACTTAGAAAACCACATGTTAACATCATCTATGTTGTATTCTTATTTATTTTGTTAACTATTTCCCAATTACGTTTTGATCTGGTTCTGGTGGCATTGGGAAGTGCCAGGTTTGACACTTTTGCATTACAGGACCAATTAAAATGTCCCTTGAGGATCCTTTTGAGCAAAGTGGCCAAGTACCAGCAAAACAGAGAAAAATGCCATGCATATTCCTGCATAGTAAAGCTATCAATGGCAGCTAGGTAGTGAAGTGGATAGAGCACTGGGCTTGGATCAGGACGACTCATCTTCATGAGTTCAAATCCAACCTCAGACACTTATTAGCTGTATGACCCTGGGTAAATTACTTGACTCTGTTTCTCTCTGTTCCCTTAATATAAAATGATCAGGAGAAGGAAATGGCAAACCACTGCAGTATCTTTGCCAAGAAAACTCCAAATGAGGTCACAGACACAACAACAAAGTCAACAATATTCAAAGCTTGATAGAGCCTAAAATCCTCCTGTAGACTCAGGGCCCCAGTGTTAAAAACCTCATACTTAGTGGGTTGTACTTTATCAATCAACATGTTGAGAGCAGGGTCCTTTTGACTACAAGACCTAGAGTTCAGTTCTTGTAGGGGCCAGTTAGTTTTCTTTTATTCCATGGTTGTAGATGGCTTTGCTATATGTTTAAACAAATGCTGTTGGGCATAAAAAAGGGAAGAGGATTAGAGGAATGGGGAATGGCTTGGGGCAGTTCCTCTCCTATACCTGAAAAAAATGCCAAATGTGTACCCTACATGAAAATTAATTTACAGAGTAATAATCACTGAAGGCAAAAGACATTACAACCACACACAGCCTGACCTAACACAAATAGAGCAATTAGTCTTACTATATCCTCATAAAAACAGCTGACATTTATATGGCACCTGGGCCTTGATTTTAAAATGTTTTACTTAGCATTATCTCAAATAAGACTTCCAATGGTCCTAGGCTAATAGCTGCTACAGATATTATGATCCCCATTTTATAGATGAGGAAACTGAGACTCAGAGACATTAAGTATCCCCAAAGATACACAGACAGTGAGAATCAGAATTGATTGTTGAACCCAGCTCTTCCAGACTCCATACAATACTCTATCCTAACATTGGTTCCTCACATTCTTCAGGGTTTTCTTGCATCAAGGAAATGGGATTGAATTCTAGGGGATACATGCTCAATTCCCATGGAAGACAGACCCTGAATTCACTGTCTTATCAACCTTCAAAAAGGAAATTACAACAGAGTTACAATGAAGCAAGTCCAATATCCAGTTAGTTTTAGGTATGGCTTTTGTTTTATTTTTTTTTTTAATTTTTTCTCCCATCACTTTCCCTCTCCCCCCTCCCTGGATCCGAAGAGAATAGCCAAATGACTTGTCTTCACTTGTAAGCAATGGTCTTTTTCCATTTTTAAGCCGAGTCCCCAAAGTGTCCCAAATACCAAGTACCCAGAATGTCTCTCCACCCATGCCATAAGGTGTCCTAAATATTCTTTTCCCTCTTGTGATCTGATGCCTCAAAAGGTTAGAAGCAAAATAAATTTAGCCCAGGAAGTCAAATGTACAGGATTCCATCAGTTGAGTTACTCCAGCGCCTGATTAAAGAGGCCTGGTGGTAGGAAGACTGCTCTATTGATTCCAAGCGAGAGAAATCACACTGGCTTTCAGGGAGTTGACAATGTGCTGTGACAGGAATTTCCATGTTGTCAAAATCTCTTTCTATCTCCAATCTTGGCATTGCTTCCTATTGACTTGGAAGAAAAATGAGTTGAGATCTACCTCAGTTAATGCCTTTGTTCCTCCCTTGATGAAGAAGATGCCACACTATAAATATATACTACAAACCCAAGCAATTGATTTTGTCTCTGCTTGTACCAAGGTGTGGTGTGCTAAGGAAGGAGGGAGCAGAGATCCGTAACTACAGTAGGTAAATAGCTGAAAATAAAGAAAAAGTAGAATGCTCCTGTGATAGGGGAGAGTTAAGAGGAAGGGATGCTGGTAAGGACCTTGGGAGACACACAGGCCCCCTCTCACACCCAGTCTAGCAGCCTCTTTTCCCTGTGAGCCCAAGCTGATGCTCACAATGGGAAGAAGACTGTCCTTGGTATCTGTTTACCCTAGAATCAGTACCACAGAATTCAGAGTCCAAAGGGACTTCTGAGGTCATCTCATCTAACTTACATATAAATAAGAATTCTTTCTACAACACATAGGGTAAATGGTCATTGCATTAAGATTTCCAGGGAAGGAGGGGAGGAGGGTAGGAAAAAAGGGAGAAAGGGAAGAAGGAAAAGAGTGAAGGAGGGAGACAAAGAAGAAGGAAGGAAGGAAGAAAAGAAGGAAGGAAAGAAAAAAGGAAGAGAGTGATAAAGGAAAGAGGAAAAAGAAAGTAAAGAAGGAATGAAGGAGGAAGGAGAGGGAGGGTGAAAGGAAAGGAGGGAGGAAGGAAGGAAAGAGGAAACAAGTATATATTAAGTGCCTGTTATGTGTCAGCCACTGTCCTAAACACTTTACAAGTATCTCATTTGATTCTCACAATAATCCCATGAAGTAGGTGCAAGAAGTAGGTTTCCATTTTACAGTTGAGGAAATTAAGGGAGACAATGGTTTAGTGACTTGCCTAATATCTCACAGTTAGTAAGAGACTGAGGGTGGAATTGAACTCAGGTCTTCTTGACTCCAAGACCAATGCCTCATCCACTGGAATACCTAGCTGCCTCACCAGGTAGAAGGGTAACCCACTACCTCCCTAGGCAACCCATTCAACTTTTCAATAATTCTAATTGTTAGGAATTTTTTTTAAATCAAGCCTAATCCACTCTTAGAAGTTTCCACTTATTGCCTCTCAGGTGAGAAGAACTATCCAATCTCTCTTCTATTTGAAGACAGCTATCATTCAGCACCTCCTAATCCTCACCATGTCCTCCCTTCTTTGGGATAAACACTCCCAGTTCCTTCAGCCCATTTTCAGAAACTATGATCTTCAAGCCTTTCCTTGTCCTCCTCATCTTCCTTAGTATGCTCTCCAGCTTGTCAGGGGCCTTAAAGAATTTCAAATGTTAGGCAAAATTCCAGAGGAAGACCATACCCAACTAGAGGTATCAGAGAAAGCTACGGTCAGGCCTTAAAGAAGGAGAAGGAATACAGCAGGCAGAGTAGGGAAAGAAAATATTATGGAATAAATGTAAACAAAATCAGAGAGATGCAAAAATACAGAGAGGATGGAGAATGGTCCCAATGTGACTGGAATGCAGAATATGTGAAGGAGACTATAAAATAATTCTGGAAACATAATAGCTGTTGGAGTCATTATTTCATGTTATAACTATTTTTGTGGATTTCTTTTGTCCCACACTTGATTTTACATCTCTTAATGTCATGGACTATATACAGTTTATCCACATGTATCCTTCAATACCTAGCATAGTGTCTTCCAGAGGCTATTTCTTTTTTTTTATTAATTGATTTTTAGTTTCCAACATCCATTTTTATAATATTTTGGGTTCTAAGTTTTCCCATCTTCTTCCTCTCTCCCCTTCTCGAGATAGCATGCTATACTTTATAGGTTATACACGTACAATAATATTAAACACACTTCCTCATTAGTCATGTTGTGAAAGAAGAATCAGAACAAAAGGGGAAAACCATGAGGAAGAAAAAAAAGAGAGAGAAAAAGGGAGACAGGGTAGGGGGGGAGAGAGAGAGAGAGAGAGAGAGAGAGAGAGAGAGAGAGAGAGAGAG
>NW_020954641.1:25640869-25742235 GCF_900497805.2 Vombatus ursinus
GAGAGAGAGAGAGAGAGAGAGAGAGAGAGAGAGAGAGAGAGAGCGAGCGAGCGAGAGAGAGAGAGAGAGAGAGAGAGAGAGAGAGAGAGAGAGAGAGAATAATATGCTTTGATCTGCATTCAGACTCCATAGTCCATTCTCTGAATGTGGATAGTACTTTCTAACATGAGTCTTCTGGAATTGTCTTAGATCATTGCATTGCTGAGAAGAGCTAAGTCTATCAAAGTCAGCCACCACACAATCAGAGGCTATTTCTTAAAATACTTCTTTGATGAGAATCTCATTAGTGAGGTTGTTTCTTCCTTCTCTCCTTTATAGAGGATCTTTGGGAGTCACATCTGATGACTATCCCTCTGGTGATGAGCCCTTCCAGACTAGGGTGATGAGTCTTGATAGCGTAAGGTGGCTCAATGATGATGGACACATAGTAAGCAACTTAGCCTCTACATGAAACTTACTTAATTTGGTAGCATTTTCTAGATCTCTGGTCTTACTGACAAAACCCCCAAAACCCAAGGTGACTTCCATGTCATAATACAACATTAATTATGATTTTAGAAGGAACTTGCAAATGCTGTAGTAGTCATCTAGTAATTTTTTTTCAGTTGATCAATGAATATTTCATGTTTGCTATGAAGTAGAGTATCATCAAGGAATTTTATGACAGGAAGAAGAGATGTTCTGGTCATGAGACAAAAACCAGGAATGCTTAGGTGGACAGGCAGGGTGCTTCTCTGGAACTCTCACAATGTCAGGTGAAAGTGTGGAAGTTTCTAGCACTTTAAGTGGACCCTGTGTGGTGGACATTTGGGAGAAAGACTATGGACAAGCAACATGCAGGCATGGATGGTGGCATTTTCTAACATTTTCTAACATTAAAGGAAACTCAAGGCCATGATGACATCATCACAGTTTGATTTGAATTTTTGCGTAATGAATGAATGATCAGGGTGTCTTGAAAGGTTTTATACATAGGAGTCTTAACATATTGATGTTGTTATTATTCAGTGATCCTTACCGACATTTCAGTTTGGAAAAGATCTTAACATTTAAACTTTAAGGATAATACAGTAGGGTTTAGAAGTAGAAAGGACTAGGGAAGACTTCAAATCCAACATCCTATTGTACAAATGAGAAAAGTGAGGCCCAGAAATGTTAAGAGACTAGTTGGTTAATTGTCCTTTGTCCTCAAAGAGGACCAAAATGACATCACTATGTTGGGGTCAAGGTACAGTGTGTCTCACTGACTGATCAGACCAATATGAGCTTGGAATGATCTACCACAGAGGTACAAATAGTTCATATGAACATTTGAAGTGGAGATGTCTCTAAATTTGTGCATCTCACGTTTCTTTTGAGAAGATTCTTTGATGTGGGCATGGCATGCTGGATGGTTCTGTGACTAGTAGGTCACAAAAGTAGTAAGTATGGCTGAGCCAGAATTTGAACTAGGTCCTCTGATGCCACATTCATCACTCTCTCCTGTCCTTTGCTGCCAAGAAAAGTGGTATTTACCATCATTAAACCAATTCATTAGATTTCTCTTCCCCTCTATATTATGCCATCAGCCTTTGAGAGAGACTATCATCTCCCCTCCACCAGGACCCCAAAATAATTCATTTAGGTGAATACAATTTTTTCTACCTAGTAAAGAATATTCCTTTACAAGAGTTTTACTGTCGGTAGGTTTTTTTTTATTTAGTACAAGCAGAAGTCCTTGCCTGGGCCCCTGTCACATCTAGTAGGCTAAGTTTAGACTGAACTAGGGATGAGCTGGAATTCAATGTTCTCTATGAGGTGGCCTTTATGCCATGACCTATTTATAAAAAGGATATTTAATATGTGAGGGAGGGGAGGTCTTGAGTTGGAGAGATGGATTGTTCTTCAATTTTAAAATGCCAGGAAGGTCTTCTTGATTTCTTCTTTCCCTTCTGCCTCTCCCCCCCAAAAATCTTGTTTAGTCTTTTACTAACACATGAAACTCTCATGTTTGAGTGTCATTATTTTTGTGGCTTATTCAAATGAAAACACATGAATCCTAATAGATCATTTATGTCTTAAAGTTAGTGAGTTTACCAGATCCTTTCCAGAGAGGTTTTTGATAGGGGGCAGGATGAAGAAGTCACCATGATACTGTTTCTAAGGGGAAACATGGTTTGCCAAAAGAGGAAGACACAAAATATCAATTGGTCAGACTTCAAAATTTGCCTTGGATCCAGCACTGACTCTGGAGCCAGTTGGTATTGACTCTCAAGAGCTGATTTTTAAAGTGTGAGCATTTATACCTTGAAAATAGACAAATCAGATCTGGATTTATTATTCTATTGATCATCTAGACTTAAGAAAGTGATCATAGAAAATATCATAGGTTAATTTTTAATTTTGGAGAGCAGGTTCTTAAATAATTACCAGCACACCCCTGCTTAGACTTTTCCTGCCAATGATACTGTGCAAGTTGCTATTTAAAATCATTAGTGTCTGGTCATCTTCAAATTCCTACCCAATTATGGGATTCTGAGAATTAGGGTGGGGAAGAACAGTTGTTCAGTTATTTTTCAGTTGTGTCTGACTCCTTGTGACTGCATTTGGGGTTTTCTTGGCAACAATACTGGAGTGGTTTTCCATTTCTTTCTCCAGTTCATTTTATAGAGGAGGAAACTGAGGCAAACGGGATTATGTGACTTCCCTAGGGTCACACAGCCAGTAACTATCTGAGGTTACATTTGAACTCAAGAAGAGGAGTCTTCCTGACTCCAGGCCTGGCCTGGCACTCTACTGACTATGCCACATAGCTGCCAGAAAAGAACAATAGGCTCAGAGTCCAGCCCTTTTTCTATTGACTTTCATACCTTGGTCTCCTCAGGATACTGGAAACAATCTAAACTCAGCTTCTGATGATTTAAGATGCTGTCAGGTTTATAACCAGAGAGAACACATTTTAAAATCCTTACTGATAAGGAAAAAGGTTGTACTATTTAGCAAATAACAAAACTTCTGGATGAAACTTAAGATTTAAAATCAAAAACAAGAAGAGGAAATATATCTTAGTAGAATAGAATGAGCCATTTGACTCCTCTTCCTGATTTAAACTGGAATTGGGATCACTCGTGTGATCAGATATTTAATGGTTAAATCGTAAAATGGTATACCATGGGGGGAGGAGAGTTGAGGTTAGTATGACAAAAATTAAAGAAACAAATATAAGAGAAATAAGTACCTGCACATCTGTGGCAATTGCAAAAGGACAGACAGGGAGAAATAAACTGAATGAGAATAGGATACTAAACTAAGAAGGCAAAAATAAATCTATTCTAGTATAAATAGAAAATGAGAAAATTATTGTCTTACTCAAAAGGACAAGCACAAATTATTCTCTCACTTATTTGTATTAAGATGCTACTATTACTACTACCACTACTAATAATTATTTTTTAAGGCAATCGGAGTTAAGTGACTCAGCCAGGGTCACATAGGTAGTGTCAAGTGTATGGTCCGAGGTCGGATTTGAACTCAGATCCTCCTGACTTCAGGACTGGTGCTCTATCCACTGTGCGTCCTAGCTGCCCCTATTACTAGTAATTACAATTATTGTTATTATAGCTAACATTTATATAGCATTTACTTTGTGCTGGTCACTTTCCAATGATTATCTGATTTGATTATCAGAACAATCCTCCGGGAGGTAGGTGCTATTTTTACCCCCATTTTCTAGATAAGGAAGCTGAAACAGAGGTTGTAACTTATCCAGGATCACACAGCTAGTCAGTGTCTGAGATTAGAGTTGAACTCAGGTCTTCTTGATTCCAGGCCTGATGCTTTATCCATTGTGCCACTTAGTTTCAACCAATAAACAAATAAAGCAGTAATACTTGTAATTGTACAAAAGGCAGCATGTCATAGTAAATAGAGGCCCTTTCTCAGCGTCCAGGGTTCAAGTCCATCTCCCACATGCTCTACTTGTTGTGTGGCTTTGTTTGTTACTATTCTTGCTCCTTTGTTTCAGTCATGTCCGACTCTTCATGATCCCATCTAGGGTTATCTTAGCAAAGATAATGGAGTGGTTTGCCATTTCCTACTCTAGCCCATTTTACAGATGAGAAAACTGAGGCAAACAGGGTCAAGTGACTTGCCCTGGGTCACACAAGTATCTGAGGCCAGATTTGAACTCAGGAAGATGAGTTTTCCTGAGCCCTGTCACTCTGTTCACTGCACCACCTAGCAAGTGTGGCTCTAGGCAAGTCAGTTAACCTTTTGGCACCTGAGGAAACTCTCTGAGACTGTAAAGTTGCAGCGCAGATGCTGATCTGGGAGGGAATTTCCTCACTGGAAGTTTCCTATACTAATGAAATCTTGGTCCAATCCAAAAAACAATTGAAAACATCCATGTAGTGTTTTACATATTTAAAAATACTTTCACGTTATTTCACAGCAATCCTATAAAGTAGACGCAACAGAAATCGTTGTTCTTATTTACAGATAAAGAAACTGAAGAATATGGGGACACTAGGTCATTTGATTAAAGTTGTATAGCTCCCTAGTGGTAGAGTTGGGACAGTTAGCTCACTTTTGCAGTCCCTGGGTCCTGTACCTTCTCTACCTTCTCAACTTCTCTTCTCACCACCATGCCGCACTGACTACTCATAGTACACATGGCAATGAAATGTGATCTTTCAAACTTCCACACCCTTGGAAGGCGAGCATACTGTGCTTTCCAGCCCAAAAGACTGCCTTAAAGCAATCGGTTCTGACCAATTGCTGCAATTCACATCATATTTTCTTCTGAAGAGGCTGTTGCACATCTGGTATTCCTGTTATGGGTCTATTTGGATTTGTTTTAATTTGAGCTGCAGAGACAGACAGCAGCCTGTGCATAGAGGTTGGCCCGTTCTCTGGGGCTGGACCAAAACACCAATCAGCCATATGTCCACTCCTTTGGTCACTGGAGCTTCCAAATGTGATGAGTTCTGCATCCTAATTATTTTTGCAGAAAGTTTCTTCATTTGAATTGAGAAAATCTAGGGACCAATTTTACCCAAGTTGGGATGTACTTAAAAAGGAGGGCAGCACAATGATCCACCATCAATTTTTTTCCCCCCGGACTGAAGCTAATGAAACACTCGCTGCACTCACTGGCTCCAATCTGCACTTCTACAAAGAGCTTCTGCTTGGGAGTTTTGCCAAATGTAAGTTTTCCCCATCAGCCAGCCCACTCTCATGCCTTATGCCTCAGTTGGGAAGGAGATACTATAAAGCAATTGACTATAACAGAATTTATACAATCATCAAGCAAGAGATAACTGAAAAAGATCCTGTGTGGTGATGGGAAGGAAAGGAGATAAACAGAACCCATTCCTGATGTGACTGAATCTTCAGCCTAGGCTGAAGATGCATTCTACCTTGCAGCTTCCTACCTAAAACAGCATGGTATTACTGATGCTCAAATTTAGATTGAACAAAACTTAAAAGAGTACAAAGTCATAAATTTCACCATTTATTCCTCAACTAGAAGATGGTAGAATTCCAGCATTAGTATGGTTCACCATGATGATACATATATTTTTAAAAAAAAGAACAATGAAGACTGTGATGTATTATAGTAGAAAGAGTACTGGATTCAGATTAAGATCACCTAGGTTCAAAACCCAGCTATGCTACTTAATACCTGTTTGATCTTGGGCATGTCACTTAATCTCTTTGGGACTCAGTTTTTTCATATGCAAACTTCAGAGTTTGGTCTTGATGACTTTCATGGTCCCCTGCAGCTCTAAATCTGTGATTCAATGATTTTAAGCATTCTTTTCCAGCTCTAGATCCTGTAAGTTTGGATAAACCACCCAAAAGATAGGGGGAGTGAGTTACCCATCACTTGAATTTTGCAAAAGAAGACAAGATAACCATATATCAGGAATGTTATAGAGGAGACTCCAGCTTTCGCTAAAGGTTGCATTAATTGATTTCTTTTTTTAATTTAATAATTTGTTTTTTTCCAATCATGTATTAAAAAAAATTAACATTAATTTTTAAAAAAGTTCCAATTTCTATCTCTCCCTCCCTCCTTCTCCTCTTCCTTGAGAAGACAAGCAATTTGGTATAGATTATACATGTACAGTCATGCAAAACATATTAGACATGTTGTAAAAGAAAACAACAACAAAAGAAAAACTAATAAAGTAAAAAAAAGTTTGCTTTGATCTGCATTAAGACTCCATCAATTCTTTCTCTGGATATGGATAGCATTTTTAAGCATGAGTCCTTTGGAATTGTCTTGGATCATTGTATTGCTGAGAAGACCTAAGTCATTATTCACAGTTGCTCATCATACAATATTGCTTGTTACCATGCACAATGTTCCCCTGGCTCTGCTCACTTCACTTTACATCAGTTCATGTAAGTCTTTCCAAGTTTCTCTGAAATCCACCCACTCACCATTTCCTATAACACAATAGTATTCCATCACAAGCATATACCCCAACTTGTTCAGCCATTCCCCAAATGATAGGTATTTTCTCAATGTCCAATTCTTTGCCACCACAAAAAGAGCTGCTATAAATATTTTTTGTACATATGGGTCATTTTTCTTTGTTTTGTTATCTCTTTGGGATACAGACCTAGTAGTAGTATTATTTGGTCCAAAGGTATGCATGATTTTATAGCCCTTTGGGTATAGACCCAATTTGCTCTCCAGATGGTTGAATCAGTTCACAACTCTACAAATAAAGAATTAGTACATCAATTATGCCACATCATCGCCAACATTTATCATTTTCCTTTTTTTTTCATATTAACCAATCTGATAGGTATGAGGTGGTACCTCAAAGTTGTTTTAATTTGAATTTCTCTAATTAATAATGATTTAGAGTATTTTTTTCATATGACTATAGATAGCTTTGATTTCTTCATCTGAGAACTACCTGTTCATATCCTTTGACCATTTATCAATTGGAGAATGACTTGCAGTCTTACAAATTTGACTCTGTTCTCTATATTTGAGAAATGAGGCCTTTAGCAAAGAAACTTGTAAAAAAAATTCACAGTTACAGTTATTAAGTATTTTCTTCAACTTATCCCCCCCTTTATAATCATTCTCCCCTTCCTTTTACCCTGTCCATCCTCAAAAGTGTTTTGCTTTTGACTATCATCTCCCCCAATGCATCCTCCCTTTTATCATTCCTTTCCTTCTCTTATCCTACTTTCCTATAGGGTATGATAGATTTCTATACCCAACTGAGTGTATATGTTATTACATCTTTGAACCAATTCCAATGAAAGTAAGGTTCAAGCATTCCCCTCTACCTCTTAAATCTTCCCCTCCACTGTAAAAGCTACTTCATGCCTCTTTTAAGTGAGACAATTTACACCATTCTCCATCTTTCTTCCTTTTCTCCCTGTGCATTCCTTTTTCTTGCCCCTTAATTTTATTTTTTAGATATCATCTCACCATTGTCAATTTACACCTCTGCCCATTGTCTATGTATACTACTCCTAACTACCTTAATAATAACATTGAAAAATTATAAGTATCATCTTCCCATGTAGGAATATAAACAGTTTAGCCTCATTGACTCCCTTATGATTTATCTTTTCTGTTACCTTTTTATGGTCCTCTTGAGTCTTATAATTGAAAGTCAAATTTTCTGTTCAGCTCTGGTCTTTTCATCAGGAATGCTTGAAAGTCTTCTATTTCATTAAATATATATTCTCTCCCTGAAGAATCATAATCAGTTTTGCTGGGTTGGTGATTCTTTGTTTGCAATTCTAGCTCCTTTGCCTTCAGAATATCCTATTCCAAGCCCTCCAGTCCTTTAATGTAGAAGCTGCTAAATCTTGTGTTATCCTGACTGTGGCTCCTTAATATTTGAATTGCTTTCTTTCTGGCTGCTTGCAACATTTTCTCATTGACCTGGAAGCTCTAGAATTTGGCTATCATATCCTTGGAAACTTTCATTGTAGGATTTCTTTTGGGAGGTTATCAGTGGATTTTTTCCATTTCTATTTCACCCTCTGGTTCTAGAATATCAGGACAGTTTTCCTTGATAATTTCTTGAAAGATGTTGTCTAGGCTCTTATTTTTATCATGGCTTTCAGGAAGTCTCATAATTCTTAAATTATTACTCAATTTATTTTCCAGGTCAGTTTATTTTCCAATGAGATATTTCATACATTCTTCTATTTTTCATTTTTTAAAATTTTATTTTACTGCTTCTTGATGTCTCATGGAATCATTGGCTTCCACTTGCCCAATATGAATCTTTAAGGCATTATTTTCTTCATTAGGTTTTAGTACTTCCTTTTGCATTAAGGCAATTCTACTTTTTAAGGAGCTCTTCTCTTCAATGAATTTTTTTTAATATCTTTTTTCCATTTGTCCAATTCTGCTTTATAAGGAGTTCTTTTCTTCATTGGATTTTTGTGCCTCTTTTACCATTTATCCTTCTCTGTTTTTTAAGGAATTATTTTCTTCAGTATTTTTGCGTGCCTCTTTTTACCAAACTTTTTACTCTTTTTTTTCATGATTTTCTCAAATCACTCTAATTTCTTTTCCCATTTTTTCCTCTACCTCTCTTAATCAATTTTTAAATTCTTCTTGAGCTCTTTCAGGAATTATTTTGAAGCCTGAGACCAATTCACATTTTTCTTTGAGGCTTTTCATATAGCAGTTTTGACTTTTTTATCTTTTTCCGAGTTTGTATTTTTATTCCTGTCACCATAGTAATTTTCTATGGACAGGTTCTTTTGTTGCTGTTGTTTGCTTATTTTTCTAGCCAATTTCTTAACGTTTAACTTTATGTGAAAGTTGGGCTTTCTTCTCAGGGTAGAGGTGGAACTATCCCTAGCTTCAGGTATTTTGTACAGCTGTTTTCAGAGCTAGTTCTGGGGGTTTGTACATTTTCAGTCTCATAAGATGGTATGATCTAAGAAGAGGTGTGTTTACTACTCTCCCAGCCTATGCTCTGGTCTGTGAGATACCACAAGCACTCTTTTACATCCTGGAATTGTGAACAAAGTCTCTGCTCCCCTGTGGCCATAAGCTCTGATGTGCTCCTCACACTGGGAATGTGACCTAGGACTGCAACCCGGATCTGCGTAAGGGCAATGCAATAGAATTTTGCACTGAGACCACTATAACCTCCTTTTGACCAGTTGTCTAACCTCCTTACTGTTTGTGGCTGAGAGCTCTGGAAGCTGCTACAGAAGTTTCAGTTGCCCCCAAGGCCTACTGCTATCTTGTTGGAGAGTTGCCTGCGCTGGCCTATGCCCTACTCTCACCCTCATGTGATGGACCTTTCTTGCTGAACTTCTAGGTTGTCTTTGGCTGAAAAAGTGTTTCACTGCATTATTTTGCATGTTCTGCCACTTCATAATTCATTTTGAGATGTTATTTTAAAATTGTTTAGAGGAGAATTTGTGTGAGCTCTCACAAGTCTTTGCCTTTTTTTCTACCAGCTTGGCTCTGCCCCCTACACTATGTGACTTCTGATGACCCTTCTCAATCCTGACATTCAGCAATTTGTCTTTGAGTGAGTGGTTTGGAGCTTAGATTACATCTCCCCCCTCCCCTGCAACAGAAACTATATGTAAATGAAGGTTGGATTTCAAGTCTATTTTTTAAAAAATCACTAACCATAAGTTATATGAAGCAAGGAGGCATTTAATACTATTTCAGTAATGTCTAAAGAGAGAACAGAGTTTAGTGGATAACTGACTATTGGATTTGGAGGCAGGAAGACATGAGTTCCAATCCACCCTTAAAACCTTAGTGTCAGGCAGATCCAAAATGGCAGAGTAAAGGAAAGGACTTGACTAAACTCTCCCAAATTTCCCTCCAGACAACTTGAAAGTAACACCTAAAAACAAATTCTGGAGGGGTAATATGAACAAAAGGACATGGTGAAACAATTTTACAGCCCAAAACAACTTAGAAGGTTGACGGGAAATGTCTGCCTCATTGGGGTGAAAGCTGAGCACATTCTAACAAAGGCAACTCCCCAACAAGACAGCAGCAGACTTTAGGGGTGACTAGATAGATAGGGGAGGCTTCCAAAACTCTCAGTCCACAGATAGTAAAGGGATTGGACAACTGGTCAGGAAAGGATTTAAAGGGACCATTTGCTGGCACTAGGGGCAGGACTCTGTTGCATTGCCCATCCACTGTTCCAGGTTGCAATCCCAGATTGAAGCAGGGCATTAGCAGGACCAGAGACTCTGGTCACAGTTCCAGGGGAGAAAAGAATGTTTGTGGTTACTCACAGACGAGGGTATAGGACAGGAGAGCACTGACCACACCTTTCCTTAGATCACATCACCTTGGAAAAACCAAAAACTAACAGAGCTCCAGAACTAGCTCTGAAAACAGCAGCATGAAAAACTTGAATTTTAGGATAGTGTCCCTTGCACTGTTTTTGTTTATTTGTTTTTAAATAGGACATGGTAGGGGCAGCTAGGTGGCACAGTGAATAGAGTACCAGCCCTGAAGTCAGGAGGACCTGAGTTCAAATCCGGCTTCAGACCAAACACTTACTAGCTGTGTGATCCTGGGCAAGTCACTTAATCCCAATTGCCTAAGAAAAATAAAAAAATAAAAAAATAAATAAATGGGACATGGTATCTCATAGTAGCAGGGGGAAAGTCTTAGTAGTATAAACCATATGGATGTAGATTTAGAGTTGGATTGAAACCTAAAGATTATTGAACCCAACACCATCATTTTATAGATAAAGAAGCTTAATCCCAGAGAAGTCAAGTTATTTGTTCAAAAATATACAGGTAGCAAGTGTCAGAGTCATGATCTGAACCCAGGCCATCCAATTTAAAATTCATCACTTTTTTAAAACTATAACACAATGTCTCTCCAGAAGATACTGGGCATCAGTAATTTCTTAACTCCATATTTCTACACTGGCATAAGGGAAAGATCTTCTCTAGGTCATACACTCCCCAAGTATATCAAATTGGAGAAAGAGAAATGGGAATGGGAGAAAAGGGAAACCTATCACAGAAGCAATACTATCACCTAAGGCTATTTTAAGTAGGTAGGTAGATAGATAAATAGACATAATTAGAGAGATAATTCACTTATTAAGTACTTTCTATTTAAGCAAGACAGACCCTGTCTTCAAGGGTCTTACATCCTAATAGAGGAAAATAACATATAGAGGGGTGATAGAAAGGAGGAGATATGTTGCCCAAATTGGTGAAGTCTTGTGTGGACAAGATATCCTTCCAAGGCAAACACCACATTTTTAGTAGGGTATTTGGGTGACAGAGATATGGGAGGCAGGAGGTATATAGGGGCAGAAGTTGAGGAGAATTTTCCCAATGGCTCATACCTAAATATTGTTCTGGGCACCCAGTTACTGGTTAGGTTATTACTGCTCTGAAAGCCAGAAAGCATAGGATGAGGAGAAAGAGGAATCCAGAGAATGAATTCAGTGATCAGGTAACTTCAAGAACTTAAGAAGATTGTTTCTAAATCAGTGATTTAGAATAGCCCCATAGTCTGTTTTGGGTGCCATATTTTGGGCAGGACATCACCTCTTGCCTGGAATATTAAAATATTTAAAATATCCTCCATTTCATTTCTCATCCATTAAAATTTTTATTTCGTATGTTCTGTAATGTAACAGCAATGAGTATTGAATTATATTATATACATGTATATGTAATATGGCAATATAGCGTAATATATATTATATATAATGTATGTGATATAGACATATAGTATAATATAGATACCTATATATGCATGCACACATGTATATGTACATATAATATACACATAAGCATGTTTAGTACATACATGGGTATTTATGTGTGCATGTGTGCATATAGATATATACATGTATTTGTATATATCTACATATGGTAATGAGTTTTTTTTTTCTTGACAGGAATGGGTAATTGAAAAGTTTGGAGACCACTGGACCAGATCCCTGAGCTCCCTTTCATTTTGGTTAATTTTTGATTCTGTTTTACCCTTTGGACTGACAGTGTCATGTGCAATAAGATCTTTGATCAGTTCTGAAACACCCTTGACTCTAACCTAGTTTTCTGAGTTTCAGCAGCTGTGGATCTCTGCTCAGCTGTCTACCCACAGCCCTGGTATGACAATAGGCTTGAAGGACCAGATATAGTTTGTTCGTTGTTTCATATTCAAATACAGTATTTTAGTAGCTAATGCTTAGGAAACTCAATTGCTTTAGGAATTTTTGCATCTTTCAGCTATCACACCTGTCAAGGTAACCACAGTCCACCTGAATCATGAGGCTGACAACAGATGTATTACATTTGTTTTTTTTTTTAACTCCAAGAATTCCCTGGTATTCATTGCTTAGATTATTATTATATATCAGGGGGTCTGTCTGAGTCGTGACAGCTCTGGAAGTTCTAATAAGCAATACTGTCATGTATACAGATGATTCCAGAGATGAGATTCCCTTTCTAGGCATTCCAAGTTGTAAGTCCTTCTTTCAATTATAATGAATTTGTGTGCTAACATAAACACACACACAAACACACACAAATCCAGACAGTAAATGCATATTCCTTATTTTAATTGATGGCATTATTATATTTTTGAGGGGGGGCAAGTTGGTTCCAACCTGTGATTTTACCCATGAGAGAGTCCCAACTCTTTCCACATGCACTGTGGCATTTTCTTTGTAATTTATAGCCTATACTGGGCCTGGACTCAGGGTGACCTGAGATTAAATACTGTTTTGGACACTTAATAAACTGTGTCACCCTGGGCAAGTCACTTAACCTCTGTTTACCTCAGTTTCGACAACTATAACATGGGGATAACAGACCCTAACCTCACAGGGTTGTTGTGAGGGTCAAATGAAATAATGTTTATAATTTACCCCAGTACCCTGCATATAGTAGGCCCCATGTAAATGCTGATTTCTTTCCCTTTTCCTTCCCCCTTCCCTGAAGGCACTGAGAAGTTCAATGACTTGCCCATAGTTACAAAGCTAATATATGTCAGAGCCAGGAATTGAACCCAGGTCCTCCACTAAGGTCAGTCTTCTATCAACTACCCAAAGCTGCCTCTCCACGTTAATATTATGTGATATTGGTCCTTAATGCAAGAAAGAGCTTAATTAATATGAGATTTCATCTAAAAATAAACAATGGTTTAAATTACTGATACTTCCAAGTGGTAAATTAATACCTCAATAGAAATTTTCATATTTTAGCTATTATGATATCATTTAGTACACTGTGGAATTAATACTCCATTAGTATGAGAAATAAACATAACTCATAGTGTCTACTTTATATCACTAGTGTCATTCCCGTTATAGGAGTGTCTTAAACATGTCTATTTTTTTTTAAAAAAGAAGTTTTAAATTGTTTTAAAAAATAATCAGAAATTACATAGTGACTTTTTATGAGTTTATTTCTTCTAGATTGTTTGATGAGTCCATCAGCTATGGTCCCACTAGACAAATTATAGGAATAAAATTCAAAATAGTAAAGAAGGCAACTGAGACAAAATCAAGGAATAATATGAATAATCACTGACACATATATCACTTTAAAGTTCACAAAGCACTTTACATACATTATCACATTTGAGATAGCCCATAAACCAATTTCAGGCTTCAATGCACCGAACTAGTGGAGAGTTAAGCATATGACCTCAGTGTCCTAGAGACTTTCTACAACTTTAAAATAACTACTAAATAGTGATCTTCAAACCTATAATATAAGGCTATACTGCTTAACAGTTCTGTGGAAGCAAGATCCTAAATAAGTATGTATGTACATATGCATGTATGTATGCATGTATGCATGCATGCATGCATGCATGCACACATACATTTGTTGTTGTTGATCAGTCGTTTCAATCATGTCTAATTCTCTGTGACCACAGTTTTGGCTTTTCTTGGCAAAGATACTACAGTGGTTTGCCATTTCATCCTCCAGCTCATTTTACAGATGAGAAACTGAGGCAAATAGGGTTAAGTGACTTGCCCAGGGTCACACAGCTAATAAGTATCAGAGACCAGATTTGAACTCATGAAGATGAGTCTTCTTGATTCCAAGCCCAGTGCACTATCCACTATGCAACCTAGGTACTCCACCTATATACATGCATATGTGTATATATACATATTTAGAATCTTGCATATATATGTATTTAAGATCTTAAATAGAAATATATCATGTATATTTAACTAGAAAATTTGTTTATAATGTGAAATATGTTGTTTATGAAAATAAATAATTGATGTAATCTTCCTAATGTTTTTCCATAATTGTCATTGTCCTAAATCATTTCTTTACCAAAAAGTCTACAAAGGTTCCTCCTTACCAGCTAAATAAAGTTTAAACCCTTCACTCAAGCACTCTCTGCTGGAGGAAATACTATAAAATGTTAAAGGCACTCAAGTTTTCAAGATATTTCAAAAAGATGAAAATTCCAGTAGAGGTGAAAAAGATCTCCGGCAGTAGTATTAAATCTGAAAATATGATCAAGAAAATGCTAGTAACTGGTGAGTCATGTTGTCTTCCTTTCTCCTCTCTATGAAATCTTTCTAAGTATGGACTTAAAATATAAATTGAAGACAGTCTTGATGATGACATGAGAATGGAGCAGATAGGCTTTCATGGATGATTTACACAGCAGACCACATGTTGATTACATCATCTTTAGAGACTGTATCTTCAAGGTAGCTGAGTACTTGGAGTCAGGAAGGTTTGGTTTCAAACCCTGCCTCTGATATTTACTAGATATGTGCCCCTAAGCAAGTCATTGAATTAATCTGGGTCTCAGTCTCTCCACTTGAATAAATGTGAGTAGATAATCTATGTCATGGGCATCCCAAAATTGTCATGATGATCAAATAAGATAATGTTTTATAGAAATAAAAAAATGGCTTGAATATTTTAAAATGACATTTAAATGCCATTTTAAAAAAAAATCATTCACAGCCATACCATTGACTGACAAGGAGGGAGTAAAAGATCTCTTGTCTTATTTTAGCAAACACAGTTGTCTCTCAAATATGAGGGTCATTCATAGTAGATTCCATTACAGATAGAATCATGGAGAAAACTTTGTAAAAAGGACCCTATCACCATGAAAAAATGAGACAAAATGGGACAAAACAGGGAGATAGAATGAAAAATAGGGGCAGCTAGGTGGCACAGTAGATAGAGCACCAGGTATGGAGTCAGGAAGCCTTAAATTCAAATCCCACGTTAGATACTAGCTGGGTGAACCTGAGCAAGTCACTTAATCCTATTTACCTCAGTTTACTCATTTGTAAAATGAGTTAGAGAAGGAAATGGGCAAACCAGTCCAGTATCTTTGTCAAGAAAACCTTGTGGTCATGAAGAGTTAGACATGACTGAAATGACTGAACAACAACAGAATGCTTATGGAAGGTATTTTCCACTGTCATGGTGGATGTCCAACAGTCTCTTGTATTCCTCTTTGTGAACGCTTTTATGCTGATTGAATAAAGCTCTAGAACACTGCACTCTCCTAAGTATAACTTACAATAAAATCAAAGAGTTCAGCCTAAGAATCCACACAAGTAAATACACATGTAGATGGATACATGGATAAAGAATGATCAAAGGACCTAATTTGCATTCCCCATATGTAACATTAACACAGATTAGCTTGCATTTATACTTGAAAAACTGACCCTCCTCATCTTGGCCTCTTAGAATTTACAGGTTCTCTAAAAGCTTAGCTCAAATGCAACTCTCAGGACTTTCCTAATTCCCCAGGATATATAATTAACATCGCAGAATTTGAGAAGTTTGAAAACATCTCAGAGATCATCCAATTCAATTCATACAGGAAAGGAATCCTCATTTTAACATGCCTGAGAAGTGTTGATCCAACCTCTGCTTGAAGAACTCCAAAGATGAGGAACCCACTACTTCTTGTAGCAATCAATTTCATTTTGAGATAGCTCTAAGCATTAAGAAGTTTGTTCTGGCTAACTGGGGAAAACAACTCCTTAAAAGTTAGAATTGAGCAAGTGAAAGTTTATGACTCTATGAGACATTAAGAATCAATCAGACAAATTCAAAAGAATGAAAAAATAAAAGAAAATGTAAAATACCTCATGGGATAAACAACTGACCTAGAAAATAAATTCAGGAGAGACAATGTCAGAATCATTAGACTCTAAAGGCCACAATCAAAAGGAGACCTGGAAAGCATCTTTCAAGGAATTCTCAAGGAAAATTGCTGTATTATCCTGGAACCAGAGGGCAAAATAGGCATTGAAAGAATCCACTGATCACCACAGGAAAAAGATCCCAAAATAAAACCTCGAAGGAACATTATAGCCAAATTTCAGAACTATTGGGTCAAAGAAAAATATTACAAGTGGCCAGAAAGAAATAATTCAAATATTGGGGTTCCTCAATCAGGATTATACGGGACTTAGCAGCTGCAACATTACAGGATTGGAAGTCATGGAACATGATATTCCAAAAGGCAAAGGAGGTAGGACTACAACAAAGAATTATCTACCCAGAAAAATTAAGCATTATTCTTCAAAGGGAAAAAAAAATGATCATTCAATGCAATAGAAGGATTTCAAGCTTTCATAGGAAGATGAGAATTGAACAAAATTTTGATCTCCAATATCAAGGCCCAAGAGAAACCTAAAAAAAGTAAAAAAGGAAAAGACATAAAGGACTCAATAGAGCTGAACTGTTTAGATCCCTACATGGGAAGATGATACTTCTAATTCTTAAAAATTGTACCACTAATAATATAGCAAGAAGGAATATACATAGATAGAGGGTATGGGTATAAGGTGAATTTGAGGGAATGACATAAAAAATAAGGGGTGAAAAAGAAGAGTACACAGGGTGCAAAAGGAAGGGAGAGGTAGAATGGGGTAAATTATTTCACATGAAGAGGAGTGAAAGACCTATTACAATTGATGGAAAGATGGGACAATGAGTGATGAGTATCACTTGAACCTTACTGTTGGATCAAAGAGGGAATAATATATATAATCAGTCGAATATAGAAATCTATCTTATCAGACAGGAAAGTAAGAAAGGATGAGATTAAGTAAGTAAAAGCATTAGGGGTAGGGGAAAGAGGGGAACTGATAGAAGAGAGGGCAAACCAGAGGAGGTGGTAGACAGAAACAAAAAAAAAAAACTGTCAAGGAGGGAAAAGGTAAAAGGCAAGATAAGACAAAAAAGAAGAAAAATATGATGGAGCAAAATACATAATTAGTAATCATAACTGTGAATATGAATGGGATGAAATCTCTCATAAAAAATAAATGGATAACAGAGTGGATCAAAAACCAGAATCTTACAATATGTTGTTTACAAGAAACACCTTTGAAGCAGAGAGACACACAGAATAAAGGTAAGGATCTGGAGCAGAATTTATTATGCATCAGTTGAAGAAAAAAAAAAGCACTGGTAGCAATCCTGATCTTAGACAAAGTAAAAGCAAAAATAGACCTAATTAAAATAGATGAGGAAGGAAACTGCATCTTTCTAAAAGGTACAATAGACTATGAAGTAATATTAATACTAAACATACATGTACCAAGTGGTATAGAATCCAAATTCTTAAAGGAGAAGTTAAATGAGTTACAGATTCATGACCAAACAAGAGATAGTGAGCATCATGAAATATAAAATAGATAATTTTGATTATATTGAATTAAAAAGCTTTTGCACAAACAAAACCAATGCAACCAAGATTAGAAGGAAAACAGAAAGCTGAGAAGCAATCTTTACAGCAAGTGTCTCTGATAAAACCCTTATTTCTCAAATATATAGAGAACTGAGTCAAATTTATGAGAATATAAGTCATTCCCCAACTGATGAATGGTCAAAGGATATGAACAGGCAGTTTTCAGAGGAAGAAATCAAAGCTATCCATAATCATATGAGGTACTCTAAATCATTTTTTATTAGAAAAATGCAAATAAAAACAACTCTAAGGTACCACATCACACCTATCAGATTGACTAACATAACAAAAAGAAAATGATAAATGTTAGAGAGGATGTGGGGAAAATGGACACTAATTCATTGTTAGCAAAGTTGAAAAGTGATCCAACCATTCTGGAGAGCAATTTGGAATTGTGCCCAAAGGGTAGCCAAACTGGGCATACCCTTTGATCTAGCAATACCACTGCTAAGTCTATATCCCAAAGAGATCATAAAAAAGGGAAAAGGAGAGGGTGGCAGAGCCAAGATGGCAGAGTGAAAGTAATGACTTGCTTGAGCTTTCCTCAAAGTCTTCCAAATACCTGTAAAAATGACTCTAAACAAATTCTAGGGGGCAGCTGGGGCAGTAGAAAGAGCAATGGCTCTGAAGTCAGGAGGACCTGAGTTCAAATCTGGCCTCAGACCAAACACTTGACACTTACTAGCTGTGTGACCCTGGGCAAGTCACTTAACCCCAATTGCATCAAGAAAAAAAATTCTAGAGAAGCAGAACCCACAAAAAGACAGAGTAAAAAAAATTTCTAACCCAAGACAACCTGGATGGTTGTTTGGAAAGGTCTATTGCACCAGACTGGGAGTGTAGGCAAAGACCAGGCCTCAGCAGACCTGAAGCAGGCCTCATAGGACTGAATCAAGGGCAGGTGTGGCAGTTTTCAGAGTTCTCAACCTACAAACACCAAAGACAACTTAAAAGGTCAGTAGGAAAGGTCTGTGACCTGTGGTGAGAGAGAAGCTCGAAGTTCTGCCACAGCCCCAGTCCCAGCACAGCCCCTGGGCAGCAGCTGCTTCCTGCTGCTTACGGAGCTCTAGGCCCACAGACAGAGGGGAATCAAGTGGCTGGTCAGAGGGGGATTGCAGGAATCTTTTTGCTAGTGCTGAGGCAGGATTCTCTTGCTTTGCCCATGCTTGGATCTGGGTCACAGTTCTGCGTGGTGGTTCTGGGGTGAAGAGGAGCACTGGCGTGGTGGAGCTTGTGGCAGTAGAGAGGGAATCCTCCTCACAGTTTCAAGGCAGAAAAGAGTGCTTGTGGTCACTCATAGATCAGAGTGCAGGCCAGGAAAGGAGTAAAAACTTTGCCCTTGATTGTACCACCTTGGAAGAACTGAAAATTTACAACTTCCTAAAAGTATCTCAGAAAACAACTGCACAAAACCCCTGAAGCTTGGGACAGTACATTCTCCACACTGGAAGCAGACCCTTACCTTAACAAAGAGTTTAAAACTCAAGTAATTGGCTGGGATCATGAGCAAACTGCACAAAAAAAGTCAGACCATAGAATCTTTCTTTGGTGACAAAGAATATCAAAACATACAACCAGAAGAAGACAACAAAGTCAAAGCTCCTACATCCAAAGCCTCCAAGAAAAGTAGGAATCAGTCCCAGGCCATGGAAGGGCTCAAAAAGAATTTTGAGAAGCAAGTAAGAGAAGTAGAGGAAAAACTGGGAAGAGAAATGAGAGTGATGCAAGAAAATCATGAAAAACAAGTCAATAGCTTGCTAAAGGAGACCCAAAAAATACTGAAGAAAATAACACCTTAAAAAAATAGAATAGACCAAATGGCAAAAGAGGTCCAAAAAGACAATGAGGAGAAGAATGCCTTAAAAGGCAGAATTGGCCAGATGGAAAAGGAAGTCCAAATGCTCACCGAAGAGAATAATTCCTTAAAAATTAGAATAGAGCAAATGGAAGCTAGTGACTTTATGAGAAATCAAGAAATTGTAAAACAAAACCAAAAGAATGAAAAAATAGAAGACAATGTGAAATATCTCATTGGGAAAACAACTAACCTAGAAAATAGATCCAGGAGAGATAATTTTAAAATTATTCGACTATCTGAAAGCCATGATCAAAAAACAAACCTAGACATCATCTTTCAAGAAATTATCAAGGAAAACTGCCCTGATTTTCTTGAACTAGAGGGTAAAATAGAAATTGAAAGAATCCACCGATCATCTCCTGAAAGAGATCCCCAAAGGAAAACTCTTAGGAATATTATAGTCAAATTCCAGAGTTCCCAGGTCAAGGAGAAAATATTGCAAGCAGCCAGAAAGTATTGTGGAAACACAAACAGGTTAACACAAGATTTAGGAGCTTCTACATTAAGGGACTGGAGGTCTTGGAATATAATATTCTGGAGGTCAAAGGATATAAGATTACAACCAAGAATCACCTACTGAGCAAAACTGAGCATAATCCTTCAGGGGAAAAAATGGACATTGAGTGAAATAGAGGACTTTCAAGCATTTTTGATGAAAAGACGAGAGCTAAATAGAAAATTCAACTTTCAAATACAAGACTTAAGAGAAGCATGAAGAGGCAAACAGGAAAGAGAAATCATAAGATACTTATTAAGGTTGAATTGTTTACATTCCTACATGGAAAGATGATACTTGTAACTCATGAGACCTTTGTCAGTATTAGGGTAGTTGGAGGGAAAAAATTAGATAGATAGATAGACAGACAGACAGACAGACAGACAGACAGACAGACAGACAGACAGATAGATAGATAGATAGATAGATAGATAGATAGAGGGCACAGAGTGAGTTGAAGATGAAGGTGTGATATCTGGAGAATAAAATTAAGGGGTGAGAGAAAATTATATTGGGAGAAGGAGAAAGGGAGAGGCAGAATGGAGTAAATTATCTCATGTAAAACAGACAAGAAATGGCTTTTACAGTGGAGGGGAAGTAGAAGGTGAGAGGGAATGATTGAATCTTATTCTCATTGAATCTGGCTTAAGGAGGGAATAACATACACACTCAATTGTGTATGGAAATCTATCTAAGCCTACAGGAAAATAGGGGGAGAGGGGATAAGACAGTGGGGGGATGATAAAAGGGAGGGCAGACTGGGGAGGGGGTAAGCAGAAGCAAACATGCAACTGGGAAATAAGATATACAGGAAATGGGGTATAGAAATCTATCCTGCCCTACAGGAAAATAGAAGAGGTTAAGAGAATGGGGGGAGGTAGAAAGGCGGGCAGATTAGGGGAAGAGGGTATTCAGAACGCACACTGTCTTGGGGTAGGGGTAAGGATGAGATGGGGAGAAAATTTGGAACTAAAAAACTCAAAATCTTGTGGAAGTGACTGTTGAAAACTAAAACTAAAAACAAATAAATAAATAAATAAAAACCAAAGTGAGGTGAGCAGAACCAGGAGATTATTATACACACTAACAGCAAGATTGTACAATGATCAGCTGTGAATGACTTAACCACTCTCAGCAGTGCAAAGAACTAGGACAATTTTAAAGGACCTAGGATGAAAAATGCTATCCACCATCAAAGGAAGGACCGATGGAATCTGAATGCAGATCAAAGCATACTATTTTTTTTTTTGGTGTTTTCTTTTACAACATGACTGTCATGGAAATACATTTTGCATGACTGCCTATGTATCACCTTTATCATACTACTTGCTTTCTCAATGAAGGGGAAGGGGTGAGGGGGCAGGATAGAATTTGGAAAACTCAGAATTGTAGAAAACAAAGGTTAAAAATTGATTTTACTTGTAATTGGAAAAAATAATAATAAAAAGAGATGCCATATTTCCATAGTCACCATGTTGCGGTCTTCATAGCAGGGGAATGGAATGACTCTCTCTAGATTATATAGTGTAGAAATTTTGAGAAGATTTAAAAGAACAAAGTCATCGATTGATATGGAAAACTGGATTATGGTTCTCTCAAATAAGGTAATGTTAAAAAAAAAAAAAAGGAAAAGGACCCACATGTACAAAAATATTTTATCGCAGCTCTTTGTGTGATGGCAAAATATTGGAAATTGAGGGGATCTATCTAAAACTATTCTCAGTCAAAGTTGTAGGAAAAACAGACTATTTACTATGTCCTTTCTTCATTCTATCCTTGCCCCTACATTTTCATGGCTCACTTATAGGTCACTTCCTATGGCAAAAAAATATTTAATCTCTCCCAGCTGAAAGATCTATTCTCTCTTTCCTCAATTTTCTCATAGGATTTCTCCTGGTCTTCTCTGAACTTATTACAATCTGCCTGGTATCATTAGTACTTATAAATATGTCTTCTTCTTCCATTTGGTTTATAACCTCCTCCAGAGCAAGATTTATTTTTTGTTTCATTTTTATATCCCAGCATCTAGCATAGTGCCTTGCACGTAGTAGGTGTTTCATCAATATTTTTAACTGGATTGATGCTAAACTTGAAAAGGTGAATTTTAGCTATAAAAATATGAAATGCTATGTAGTCAAATTTTCTTGTCTCTACTTAAAGCTTTATTAATGTGAAAATGTGTTTATGTTTTCAATAACATTTTAACCGAAGTTCCTGTGGTAAGAGTAATTTAGTGAACCATAAAATTGAGCTAAATTCAATAAACTAAAGCTAAAACATCATTAAAATATCTCTAAGGCAAAGCCTATTTTCAAGCTCTCAAATTGTCCTTAAAAAGAGAAACAAGAAACTTCAGCTCTCTCTTAAACGTCATTATTTTCCCATTGACTTACATTATAATTTCAGATGTGCTTTCTTTTCATTCCTGATTGATCGTCAGCTGGCAATGGCTCCTCAAACTTGAGTTTTAATTTGCTGTGTTCCTATTTCTCTGTCCTCAACTTCTACAGCAAGTAGCTAGAAATATTTAAACAAATACTTAAATATATCAAGTTAGAAATTCTGTGCTGGATCAAAAGATTGTGAAGTGGAAGAAATCTTATAAAGTTTAACTACCATCTTACAAACGAAGAAACCAATGCTCAGAAAAAGAAAATTACTTGCCCAAGGTCACACACGTAGCCAATAGCAGAGCAAGGGGTCAAAGGCAAGTCTTCTGATTACAAATCAAAGTCACTTTCTACTACATCATTTTGCCTAAATGCATCATCTCCTGATGAGAGGCAACATGAAAGAGTAAATAGAGAACCAGCCTTGCAGTCAAGAACTCTTCAATATAAGTTTTACCTCTGACCCATATTCAGTCTATGACCACGGACAAATCATTTCAACTCTCAGTATCCCAGGTTACTTTAAGACTCTGGGTTATAAATATATTTATGAGATGCTAAGCTGCATTAATGAAAGGAATTCCACACCAGAAGTTTCTCACATTGATACAATAATAGCTCTGAACCCCACCCCCCCAATAAAACACAAACAAATATATCTTGTCAAGCAAAGAAATTTTAGAATCAGAGAAGTTTGAGCTGGAAATTTACCTTAGAAGTCATTTAGTGCAGGGATTTCAAATTTAAAATTGCATATTTCCTAAAATCAGGAATTCTTTAACTCTTTGGTATGTCTTGAACCCTTTTGGCAGTCTGGTGAAGCTCTAAGCTCCTTCACAGAGTAATGTTTTTAAATGTATTAAAAATATAGAATTACAAAGAAAATTAATTATGCTGAAATACAATCTGTAGACAGGATGACCAATCATCTGTGATTTAGCAGCAGGTCTAATTAATACAGTAATTTTGAAGTACTATTAGACTTAAAAATAAATAGAAATATCCACAATAATGAAATCATGTGTGCCTTCTATTGGTGACAAAGATGTAGGTATGCCTGATAGTACTATGGTTTATCACTTACATTCATAATTGAAGGAAACAAAAAAAATCTAGGTAGGGGGTTAATGAAAATAAAGATGTAATTTTCTCCCCGTTCAAATTCATTGACCTCTCCCCCTCAAAGTTTATAGCACCCTTAGTTTAAGTTTTATATCACTAATATATTTTTGATCTTACCATCTAAATCATCAAGGAAAATAGTCTACTTGCCATAGGAAAATAGAGCTTGGAAACTGAATTCCAAAAAAGCTTGAGTTCAAATCCCAGTTCCACTATGTTGTAGCATTGTGACCTTGAAGGAATCACAATCTCTCAGAATCTCTCTATTTCTTTATCTGTAAAATGGTTCCTACCTGGACCTTTCCTGATCTCTTCTGCCACTAGTATCTCCATTCAGTCAACAAAAGTGGTTGTATTCTTTGTATATGTGTGTGTGTGTGTGTGCGTGTAAATATTCATAATCTACTTTTGAATGAACAAATATGTGGATAAGTGAAAATCATTTCTTAAGCACCTACGATGCTCCAAGCACTAGGATGTAAAAAGAAAAAGAAGACAATTCATGCTCTGAAGGAGTTTACCATCTAATTAGTGAAGGCAACACATGTAAGAGAATTCAGGGACACAATGTTTGGGAAACACCCAAGGGTCATAAGATTGCACAAGGCTGTCTCTCCCAGCAGAATAAGCTGCATGATGGAAAGGACTGTTTCATTTTTGTATTTGTAACCCCAACCCCTAGCACATAGTGAGCACTTAATAATTGCTTATTGATTGATTGATCAGACTCTATCAGAGGGTTGTGGTAAACACTTTGACATAAAATGAGTTAAAGTAGAGAGAGCACTTTGCAACCCTTAAAACACTACATAGATTTCAGCAGTAGTGTTATTATCATTATTATTTTTTGTCTCTGAAGAGACTAGTTAACTTGATTCCATATTTGTCTGAACAAAGCACCAAAGGCTTGAATATCAGGATTTGGAAAGATAAAAGCTCCCTGAAACCTGAGTTCCCTTATATATACCCATCTCATCCAACTACCTTATATTACAGATAAGGAAACTGAGGTGAAGAGATGGAATTAGTGTTAGAAATGGTCTCAATGTGACTTAACTAATCAGTTACAGAGCTGGGAATAAAAGCTAGGATTTGAGCCTCCCAGTCTAATATTCTCTCCACTATACCATCCTGCTTCTATCTTTTATAAAGTAAATCAGGACTTTGTAACTTAATCTACTGTGACTAGTTTTTCAAATATCTCATCCTGATAGCCTTAAATTGAAGATACATTAATTTTCTCACTTTCCCTCAGGGGATTCCTGTTAACTTTTGTACTGAAATAAGAAAACTATGATTCCTCTGAAAAAGCAGACTTCATTTTGTCAGGAGACTTTGGAAGTTGTGGGAAAATATCATTGATGACAAGGGCAGACCAGCACATTTCTTTTCAAATAACATTTCTGACAAACAAAAAACAAACAAAAAAGAAAATTGACAATGGTGATTTACTTGGGAGTAATACGCAAACAATCCAAGGAGTAAGAAATTTAACAATAGCACACTGTAACAGTGTCTGAACACAACATTGGCTAGAGATAGCTATATCACCAATGCCATTATTTTCTGGATCTCTCCCATCCCTATAAACTTCTTCCCTCAGAGAATAATCCCCTCCCTGGTTAGGTGGACAAGGTCTTTCAAACACCCATTGGACATATATTAGAGTTGCCATGCTTTTCTGGCACAGACTTCCTGATGTTGCCCTCCAGAATGTAATTCAGTGGGACATCAGCTTCCTTGATTGCCTTCCTTTGCTTGGTGACAAACTTGTGCTCAACTTTGTCATTCTCTGATCTTAAGGAAAACAGTAAAAATCTGCTGTGCCATCCCCAGATTAATCACAAAGGAGGAGTGACCAGTGGGCCTGGAGATAAGAAAATACAACATTAAAAAGAAGTATAACATAGAGAACATAGAGAACAGAATTAAAAAAATAGCTCTCTTCCCTCCTCTCCTTCCCTCTCCACTCTTTTCTCCTCCTCTCCTCTTCTCTCCTCTCCTCGTTTCTCCCATCTCCTCTCTTTTTGATACCTTCCCCACTCCACCCTCACTAAATCATCTTCTCTAATTTTATTCTCAAGAAAAGTTATCTTATCCTAAGATAACCTTCAGATAAGGGAAATCTCCAAAGTCCCAAGAAGAAACAGTCCTTGTCACAGTAATATAAATCTAGAAATGGAAAAGACCTCAGGGTTCACCTAGTCCAACCTTCCCATTTTCAGATGAAGAAACCAAGGCTCAGATAAGTTAAAGGACTTGAATGAGGTCATACAGGTAGTAATCTTCAGAGAAGGGATTTAAATCCAGTTCCTCTGCCTCTAGCACCAGTGTACTATGCTAGCCAATAGATAGTCCCTATTCTGACCAGCTCTTTCCTTTGTTAAACAGAAAGCACTCCTGGCTAGTCCTGAAGAGGAAAAAGACATTCATTTATAATCTGAACAACAGAAGGGACGATGAGGTAGTGATATGGAAGTCCTAGGGAGAGAACTCAGTTGGGCGAGGGAATAGGAAGTAGAGAAAATGTTTTTGATTCCCCAAGGTTTCTTTATTTCCCTGGTGATCAGCCCAATTCTTCCTTCCTGGATGCCAGCAACTATCTTGCTCTGGGCAGGGATGGAAAAAGAAGTGGAGAATTTCAAACAGATGGAGCATGAAAGCATCTGCTGCTTCCTGCTGTTCCATCAGGGCTTGAACTGGCCACAGAGAGTCCCTCCTTCTAATTTCCCTAAGGCATATTTCTCCCCAAGAAGCAGAGAAGGGTGGCTCCCCAGATGAGGAGGTCATTGCCCAGGGTGCCTTCCTTGATGAGAAAGTGAGTGCACATCCGCTGGGTGCAGATGGAAGGGAGGGAGAGATTTTCTAACAGATGGATTTTGAAAGTATCTGTTGCATCCTGCAGTGCCATCAGAGACTGGTCTTGCCATTAACAGTCTGCTCATCTGGTGTACCTGAGGCACATTTCTCTCATGAGGGCTACAATGAATGCTTTCCTGAGTGGGAAGATTAGTGTACTTTTGGAGTTTATGGGATTCTTTGACAACTTTCAGTCCGCTGAAGAAGAAAAAGAAGGATGAGGGAAAAACTAAAAGATGAAGAGATAGGAGGTTGTGATTCTAGAGGGGAATTCTAGAGTTCTGTGACTCATAGGAACATAGATTCGGTGCTAGAAGAGACCTCAGAAGTTGACTTTCACATCACTCTTATTTTACAAACAAGGAAACTGAGGACCAAAGAAATTAAGTGACTTGACCAAGGATATACATCAATATTAAGTATAAGAGCCAGGATTTTATATCAGGTCCTCTGAATCAATAAATAGTGCCACATTTTTGAAAGACAATGTCATATAAGGTATGACTCTCCCTCATAACTGGATGAGGTAGAGTGGAGGTTGAGGTCATGGAATTTGTGACTTAAAGAGGCCAATTTATTCAAAAGAATCATCAACGTGAAAATGAAAATCAATAATAATGAGGGCGAGGCTTAAGGAAGAGAAGATTGTAAGCCTGGCATCAAATTCACTGAGGAAGGAGGTAGTGATGCCATGACAGTAAGAGATTACAACATTAAGAATATGAACAAGGTGATAAAAATGGATTGAGTGAGGTCACACAGGTAGTAATCTTCAGAGATGGGATTTAAATCCAGTTCCTTTAAAGGCAAAAAAGCTAATGAATAATGGTGGCCAAGTGAGGATTTGGAAATGGCAGTAGGGAGCAAGAGATATGTTTCCTTGTACTGGGTTTGTGTGTTGTGGGCACTGTCAATCAATCAATCAATCAACTATCACTTATTAAATTCCTACTTCATGCCAGGCATCATGCAAGTCACTGAGGCCATAAAGACAAACAGTCTTTGCCCTCAAGGAGCTTATATTACATTGGGGAAAATATGAATGTATATATAAGGTAAATTCAAAATAATTATGGGTGAAGGTATTAGGAAATGGTAGCAGTGCAGTGAGGATCAGAAATGAGTTCCTGGAGAAGGTAATTTATGAGGTAAACTATAAAAGAAATTAGAAAATCTAAGTTGCAGAAATGAAGAAGGAGTAAATGTCAAGCACCATGGTGGACAACGTGTGCAAAGCAAAACAAAGGAATAACAACAACAAAAACAGAAATGAGAGGATGTTTTGTATGGGTAACGAAAAGTAGAAGACTTTAGATGAAACGTGTACTATGTGAGTGGGAGTAATGACTATTACCTATAAAGGTAATAGTCTGTAGTAAGGCAATGAAGAATTTGAAAGACAAAACAGAAGAGATTGAACTTTATCCTGGAGGCTATAAAGAGTCACTTGAAATGGTATTTTTGTTTATTTGGGTTTTTTTTAAATATTATTAGTCCTATGCTTTAAGAATATCACTTTGGCAGTTATGTGAAATATGGGTTAGAGAGGGGAGAAACCTGAGACAGGGAGACCAATTACAAGGTTATTGCAATAGTTCAGGGGAAAGGTGATCATTGCTTGAATTAAGGTGGTAGCCTTGAAAGTGTTGAGGACACATATGTGAGAGATGCCATGGAAGTAGAATTGATAAGACATGGGAAGGGGCATAGACAAGAGAGAAATGGATGAGAGAAAGTGAAGAATCAAGGATGACTCTTCTGAACTTAGATAACTGGAAGGATGATAGTGTACTTGACAGAAATAAGGAAATGGAGTAAAAGTGTGGGGTATTACTTAAGGATAAAGATAAGCAGTTCTGTTTTGAACATGATGCATTTGAAATATTTTGGACATACAGTAGAAGATGAAGAAGGAAAAGAAGAAGAAAGAGAAGTAAAAGGAGGAGAAGGAGGAAAAGAGGAACAGGAGAAGGAGAACAAGAACAAGAATGAAGAAGAGGAGGAGGAGAAGGAAAAAGAAAAAGGAAAGGGGAAGATGGGATAGGAGGCAGTGGAAGGGAAGGGAAGGCACAGGAGAGAACTTTGTGGCATATGCATAGTTCCACAGTTAGGAATTGGGACATAACTCTTGATTCAGTAAAGGAGATCAAGAGTTGAGTGATTTATGTCAGGAAAAACCACAGAGGATGAGAGAGTATGGAGGAGCAGAGGGTTGTCAGCAGCATCCAATGCTGTAGACAAGTCAAGAATGATGAAGATGGAATTAAATTGGCAATTGAATATTATCAATGATCTCAGAGAGGACAGTTTTTGAGGAGTAATGAGTTCATTAGTTAGATTGTATGTGGTTGAGGTACGAATGTGAAAAAATGAAGGGAACTAGGGCTGACAAAGTTTCTTAGGAATTTTATAGGAAATTGAAGGAATAACAACAGGCAATGAAGAAATGAAACTATTAGCCTTTGCAAATGATATGGTAGTATACTTAAAGAATCCTAGAGAATCAGCTAAAAAAAAGCTGAAATAATTAATACCTTCAGCAAAGTAGGATATAAAATAAACCCACATAAATCATCAGCATTTCTATATATTATTAGTGAAGTCCAGCAGCAAGAAATAGTAAGAGAAATTCCATTTAAAATAATTGTAAACAATATGAAACACTGGGGACATCTGCCAAGACAAACCCAGGAATTTCACACAAATAACATCAGATCTAAACAACTGGAAAATATTAATTGCTCATGAATAGGCAGAGCCAATATAATAAAAATGGCAATTTTACCTAAGTTAATCTACTTATGCAGTGCCATATCCATCAAATTTCCAAAATTATTTTATAGAGTCATAAAAAAAGTAATGACAAAATTCATCTAGAAGAACAAAAGGTCAAGAATATCAACAGAATCAATGCAAAAAATGTGAAGGAAGGTGGCCAAATCTCAAATTGTATACCAAAGTGATAATCATCAAAACATTCTGGTACTCACTAAGAAAGGGGGTAGTGGATCAGTGGAATAATTTAGGTACACAATACATTGTGGTAAATGACCATGGTAATTTAGTGTTTGATAAACAGAAAGATCCAAGCTTTTGGGACAAAAACTCACTATTCGACAAAAACTACTGGGAAAACTGGAAGATAGTATAGCAGAAACTAGGTATAGACAAACATCTCAGACCTAGAGAGAAGGTAGGAGTTTAGGACCAAACAAGACATAGAGAGCATTATGAAATATAAAATGGATAATTTTGATTATATTAAATTAAAAAGTTTTTGCACAAATAAAACCAATGCAACCAAAATTAGAAGGAAAGAAGAAAACTGGGGGAAATTTTTACAGCAAGTATCTCTCATAAAGGTCTCTTTTTAAATATATAGAGAACTGAGTCAAATTTATAAGAATACAAGTCATTCCCCAATTGATAAATAGTCAAGGGACATGAACAGGCAGTTTTCAAAAAAAGAAATCAAAGCTATCTATAGTCATATAAAAAATACTCTAAATCACTATTGATTAGAGAAATGCAAATTAAAATAACTCTGAGATACCACCCCACACTTATCAGATCAGTTAATACATAGAGAAAGAAAATGATAAATGTTGCAGGGAATGTGGGAAAATGGGGACACTAATGCATTGTTTTTGGAGTTGTGAACTGATCCACCCATTTTAGAGAGCATTTTGAAACTATGCCCAAAGGGTTATAAAACCGTGATTACCTTTTGACCCAGCAGTACTATTACTAAATATGTATTCCAAAGAGATAAAAAAGGGGAAAAGGGCCTATTTGTGCAAGGGTTTTAATAGCAGCTCTTTTTGTACTTGCTAAGAATTGGAAATTAAGGGAATGTCCATCAACTGGATGATGGCTTAACAAGTTATGGTGTATGATTATGATAGAATACTATTGTGCTATAAGAAATGTTGAGCAGGATGATTTCAGAAAAACCTGGAAAGACTTACATGATCTGATGCAAAGTAAAGGGAGAAGAACCAGGAGCACATTGTAAACAGGAACAGCAATATGGCACAATGATCAACTACGAATGACTTGACTAGCAATATAATGATCTAAGATAATTCCAAAAGACTTAGGATGAAAAATGCTATCCACCTCCAGAAAAATAACTTATGGAGTCTGAATGTAAACTAAAGCGTTTTATTTTTCACTTTCTTTCTTTCTCTTTCTTTTGAGAGGGTTCAAGTTTCCTTCTGCAAAATGACTAATATGGAAATATGTTTTACATGATTGCACATGTATAATCAATATCAGATTGCTTGCCATATCAGCAAGGGAGTAGGGCAGGGAGGGAAGGAGAGAATTTGGAATTTAAAAAAAAACTTTGAAATTGTTGTTACATGTAATTGAGGAAAATAAAATATTTTTAAAAAGGAGTTTTGTAAAAGAAGGAATAATAGAGAAGGTGAAGACTAATTATTTTAGGCTATTTAATCATTAGCAAGATCCATTGTCACAAAAATTTCAATAAACACCTATTAAGTACCTTTTCTGTGTAGAATGCCATTCAAGATGCTATTGGAAGTGAAAAGTTCATTCAACAATGTGACTCTGCATTCCTGGAACGCACAGTTGAATATGGGGTCAGGAATGTTCACTGATAATTTTGGACTATGCCTGTGATTACTTTGGAATTGGGAACCCCTGATGTGGAAACTTCCCCTAACAATGCGGTTTAATACCTACTCTGAATCTTATGGTCTTAGAGTTGCCTCAGTGAGACAGACATATAACAAAAAATTCCATTATTATAACACAAAATGATAAGTAAGTGAGGAACAAATGAAGTTTTATTTGAAGTCCCAGGAGAAGAGGATATAGGAATATTTGGATTGAAATTATAATAGGCAGAAATTTAGGGTTATGTGCAATGGAAATGTGAGGGGGTGTTGATTTAAGCATAGGATTAGTTATTTTCCTTAGATAGACAGGAAAGTATAAGTACAGAGAATGGTGAATGTTGATTATTGATCGGCTGCCAGACAGAGTTCATCGAGTGGAACGGAATGGGACAAGGCCACAAAAGGTAATATGGTATAAGCCTGTTGAGGACTTTGAATGACAGGTTAATGAGTCTGAACTGTATTCAGTAGGCAAGAGGGAGCCACTAATGAGGCTTCATCAGAGGAATGGCAAGATTAAACCATACCCTCAGTTTTGAAACTAAAACCTGGGAGGAGTTTTAGCAGCTGACTGGGAACTACAATATTAGGCTCAGCTATATGCACATGTATCCGGTCTTGAGCTAAATACATGTGCTATCTTTGAAAGTAAAGTCCTCTAATAAGATCCTGGTTCTTATGGCTAGACACTGACCACCTTCACCCCTACTCAACCCATGCACTTTCCATTCTGACAGCTCTGCCTGCCTAATAGGTTACTGGGGTAATATTCCTAATGAGTGTCCTTCTAAAATTGTTCTTGAAGTGTCATAAATGAAAAAGAACCCAGTGGAGCCACTGAATGGTGAGTCTAAGTGGTACTTGTTTTCTGTGTTTGTGTGTGTGTCTATTTTCTTTATGCTAATTAAGTAGGTTGCAGAACAGTTACTTAGCAATATTCCTCAGTGAGATACTCAGTGCTGGAAGCTTAATTATATGTTTTAGGCTTAAAGTGGTCATTATTAAGATGTGAGAAGGAGATATCCATGGATTAGATGCTGCTCTCAGTGCTTCTGGGTTCTGGCACTAAGATACTTCTTCAATGTGAAAACCCATTTACTAAAAGGGATATGTCATTATATGGGGTGCTTTATTGCCTGATGACCTGAATGACCTTGGGGAAGATTTTGGAAATTATTTTAGGGACTGCTTTATTTGTATAAGGTGATCTCATTATATGGATACTGCTGGCTTTGATAGACCTTCTTCCACTCTATTGCATTCATTATCTTAGTAAGCCCACCAAAATGCAAGCAATTTACACACTTACCGTTGACTAGTGTGAATAAGTGCTTCCTAAATCAATCTTTTATCTACCAGTGAAAGAGAAAACTCCATTAAGAATCAAATTTCTCAAGGGTTTTTAATACAACCCATCAGTTTCTTTATATGTGAAAAGGAAAATCCATAAGTCACTCTAGCTACATTTTTCCCTAAGAGAAAACAAATTATAGATTTTCTTTTCAATTGGATTTTAATGTTTTAAATCAATGATTGTTTCTTCCTCAAATAAAAATCAACGACCTACTTCCATGTATAAAATAGGGAGGGAAACATGGTAATTTTGTGCAACTGAATCTGACTTAAAGTTCACCACAGAAGCCTAGACAGCAAATAGACATAAACAACATAAAAAAATTTAGATCCCAGAAAAACCAAGAGTGATTCTAGGGAGTGACGGATATGAGTTATCCTTGGTGTAACACAAGTAGCTGATAATTTTCCATGGTTTCAGGACATAAAAAGAAACACACCTTCTGGAAACTAAAATGTCCACTTGTAAGATACCTTCTAAACATGCTACCTAGGAGATAAACCAAATATTGTTGTTTTTAGCCTGGCTTTATAATACAAGTTTGCTGACTATTAGTTGACTCATTAGTGAAGCCTAGATGTGTATCATTTATAAAATGTGTTTGCCTCCAGAATACCATTCTTGAGAGTCCATGATCAAGTCCAGCTCCTGTATCAGATGAGGCAGGTACTGCACCCCACCCCTAATCCCCTCCACTAAGCCATACCTGAAAGGCAAACCCTTCAGTGTAAGAGTCCAATGAGGTGAGCACTACACATTGAAAGAAGAAAAGGAAATACAAGGATTTGTAATACAAAATACTTGCTGGGAAAGGAAATGACTGGAGTGGGTAGGAGGCAGGTTAAGCTATCAGTCTTCAAGTGTGCCTTCCCCTACCTGCCACTTCCCAGTTGTTCAACAGAACAGGTTAGGAGGCAATGCTCTCTTCAAGTCCATTACTTGTAATCTGTGCTCCCCTCCGCTCCAAAATAGCAATTATTTACTAGCAGCTAGGTACCTATAATCCTTCTATCTCTCTCACCAACCTTCTCCTACAATGAAATTTCTCTTATATGAACAGACATAGAACTCCATTCTGTTATCCAGCCTAACATTTGCGCAATCAATTTTTGTTGTTGATGATGGTGGTCCAGTCTTATGATTTCATCTGGGTTCTGGGTTCTGGGAATTTGTGAGTCAAAAATTCCTTCCACTGAGGCAGATCAGCAACTTGTCTTCAAACTATATAGTTTTAAAGGACTGACTTGGGGGGACTGATTGGTTAAATAACCTTACCAATGTACACTCTGTCTCTCTCTGTCTCTCTCACTCTGTGTCCCTCTGTCTCTCTGTCTCTCTCTGTCTCTGTCTCTCTGTTTCTCTCTCTGTCTCTCTCTCTCTGTTTCTGTATCTCTTGCTCTCTCTCTATTTCTCTTGCTCTCTCTCTCTGTCACACACACACACACACACACACACACACACACACACCTAATGTGTGTCAAAAGGAAAACTTAACCCAGTTCTTCTGATACTAAAGCTTGCGCTCCCTCCATTAAGACATGCAACCTCTTGATTACACAATGCCTAAAAATATTTTTAGTGGCATCATATACATACATGAAATTACAGAATCATACATGTGAAAGAAATATTAAAGATCCACTGGTACCACTCCTGCCTGAAGCAGAAATCTATTTTACAGTCCTTCAGTGAATCTCTTCTTGAAAACAAACTGTCATGTTGAACTTACTACCTCTTGATAATCTTGACAATCATTTTATTGTTGGGCAGCTCTAATATTTGAAAAGTTTTTCCTTATGTTGTATCTAATTCTGTTCTCATGTAACTCTTACTTATCCTGCTGCTACCCTCTAGTGCCAGGGTGAGTAAATATCTTTCTTCCCTCTTGTCACTCCATGATATCAAAGACTGTATTCTAGCTCACTAAGTATAAAATACAGCTCAATGGGTCAGTTACCAACTAAGTGAAAAAACAACAACAACAACAACGAAACTCCATCATGCAATAAGCTAATTTTAGTTATTGTATTATCTAAATATTTCTTCTTGCCACAGCATTGGGTTATTAGAGGATTAGTTCCATTTCTAATAGCAGGAAAAGTATCTATCTTGTTTTATCTTTATCAGTTTCTCTACAGTAAAGGCCCATCCTAAAGCCAGGCTTTTTTTAAGCTTCCTACAATTTGAATCAATAAAATCTAGCTCTTTGTGATTGCTGACTCCTTTTCTAGATGTTCAATAAGTCATCCCTTTAATGAAAAGTTCTAGAATTTTGCTAGAAATTGAATTCAATCTCATTGACTTTGATTTCTTTTATTTCATTCTTCCTCAATTTTTTTGAGAATATGTTTTTCAATCTTTTGGCAATTCACCAGCACTTCAAGGACCACTAATAGGGATAAGGAATCATACCCACTAGTTCTTTCAATATTATGTGAATAATATTGATAAAACTTTATTGAGCATTTACTCTGTGTAAGCTACTGTGTAAGATCTGGGCTGCAAAGAGGGAAAAAAAACAGTATCTGACTCTAAGGAGTTCACATGCTATTAGAATATACAACATCTGGATCTGGTAACTTGAACTCATCAAGGATACCTAGGTGATCATTTAATCACATTACATATCATGTGCTTTAACTTCAAGGTAAACTATTTTTCTTCTATCCTTTCTTTCATGACCATAGTCTCATTCCTACTGAACACAATCTGTGTACCATTGGTGGTAAACTTCCTGCCCAAAGCACATCTAAAAAGGCAAACACAACCCCTTTTTATTGCCCTTACCATTCATTTTCATGATGTCCAGTTTACTCTCTGCTTTAGCGTTTTTCACATCATCCTTAGAAGACCATGTTCCACTTTGGCATTTATCCTGTGTTATCTCTCCTTGCTTCTATACTACTCCCTTTAAGAGCTAAGCTGCTGCTTCTGTATTGATTTTTGCAGGCAGCTTCCTTTTTTTCTTACTCATTTGAATGGTATTTTTTTGGATTATCAGAATTTCTTTCTTGAGACAACTTCCCATCCTTCTGTGCTGACCTCATATAGATTTTAGGATATAGGATCCTACCTTTCCTTTCTCTGAATACTTTGATATTTGCTGTCCCAAAACCCAGAGTGGGGAAAAATAAAGAATAGGTCAGGCCATGTCTGATTTTCATATCTTTTTTTTTAAATTGTGACTTTAAACATGGAGTGATCACTTTTTCAAAAAATCCTATTATTTCTCCTTCAGCAACCTGTTCTTTATTGTTGATCAGGATCAGGACTAGGATAACAGTTGCCTTTGCCAATTCCTTTGACTCCTGGAGGATGAAAATATCACTGAGGCATGGAAATAAATTATTAGCTACTCTGCTTTGGGCAGAAAGAGAGAGAGGAGAGAGCTCTAGGAGATGATGAAAATAATAATAGCTGACATTTATATGGCACTTTAAGCTTCACCAAGCATTCAGATCCTTCTCATCTGAGCCTCACAACAGCAGTCTGAGATAGCTTCTACAGGTTTTATTTCACATGAGGAAACTGACCCCCAGAACGGAAAGTGACTTGCCTAGGTCACACAACTAGTTAAGTGTAGAGGTAGGAATTATGCCCCGGTAATTCTGACTTCAAGTTAATCATTCTAACCCCCCGACTATTGAAAACATTATTTCATGCAGGCTTGTGATCTATTTTCAGTTACCCCCTTGGATTAGTAGGATTCTTTCTCATTCTTTTTATTTTCTTTCACTTTTTCTCTTATATGGTCTCTCCATTCTTTTGTATTCATTTATTTTTTACTTTGCATTATTTCATAAAGATTTTTTAAGATTTTGTTGTATTGCTCATACTTACATATCTCAACTGTATCAAGGTATTACAATTTATTTAACTATTCTATTGTTCAACATTTAGGTTGTATCATATATATGTGTATGTGTGTTTATGTATAAATGTATGTATAAATATATATATATATGTGTGTGTGTACATATATATATATATAATATCCATGAAAATATTTGAACAGATGTCAAAAACAACAACAAAGAAATGAAGACCTGACACTTTGAAAGTTAGATTATAACCTGACTACAGTTCTCAGAGAAGGAAATAAAAAGGGGGTATTGGGGAAGTGAGGAAAATGGCCAGATGAGCACTATGATGCCATGGAATGCAGAACAGAGTTGCGTAGTTCCTCTGAGGCATGGTCTGGGGGTTGGTCCATTTTGGAGCATGGAGTAAGCTGCAGAAATAGTAGCAAGGTAGAAAAATGATTGTGTGTGTGTGTGTGTGTGTGTGTGTGTGTGTGTAAGAGAGAGAGAGAGAGAGAGAGAAGAGAGAGAGAAGAGACACAGAGAGACACAGAGAGACACAGAGAGACACAGAGAGAGAGAACATGCTAAATATGAAGGATGTTCTAATTTCAGGGATTGGTTGGCAAACTAAAACCTATGGGCCATATGGCCTACAGCCTATCTTTTGTGCAGCTCAAAAGCTCAGGATGGTTGTAAAAACTATACTGAGCACTTGAGCTGTGCAAAAACAGGTGGCAGGCAGCTAGATTTGGCCCTCAAGGCATAGTTTTATGACCTTTGATAGTTTATTAGTGAAGTTAAATGCTTCTACTCCCCCCCCAAGTAATTATTAATAATTTGTTTCTGATTTTGGAAATCGCTTATGACCTTTGATCATTTATTGATTGTGAACTGGGAATTACCATTACAACTTTTTAGTAGCTCCTTATATATTTTAGACATCAATTTTGAGTTCTCATATTTGTTGTAAATATTTCCAATAAGTTGTTATTCTTTTTCTTGTAGCTGTACTGTGTTTTGTTACAGAGTATTTTAAAAATTGTCTAGTGAAATGCATCTGCCTTGTTCCTTAGAATTTCTTATCTTTTTTTAATACAAAAATAAATCATTCTTCTCCTCCATAATTGAGACAAATACTTTATTCTACTCCCTCCAATTTTTTTTAAACTTTCTAATTTTAATATTAAAGTTTATCACCATCTAGAATTCCCTGGGGTATGTGATGTAATTTGAAAGTACATGCAAGTCTTCTTGCTGACAGACTTCCAACCAATTTGTCCAGGTATATTGGTTAAATAATGAATCTTTACGTTCTATAGACTTACCAAGCATTATTTTTTCCATGTATTTGGTTGGATATTTGGTGTGTCTGTTCTACTTTCCTAATTGAGTTCTTATTTTTTAAGGCATAAATTGATGATAACCATTTTATAATATGCTTTAATATATGGGTTTCGAGGAATACCTTCAGCTTTTATTTTTAACGTGTGTCTTGATAATCTTTCTCACTGTCATAAATTTCCCTGTGGTTTTAAGCAATTTTATAAGGATCCCTGCTGGCATTTTGATTGATATTACAATAAACATATAAATGAATTTGTGGACTATTGTTATTTTTACTAGATTGTTCTGGCCTATCCATGAACGATGACCATCCCTAAAAATATTTCAGTTGTCCTTTATTTTGCCCATTTTGTTCTCTAACATTAATCTTCAACTAAATGTTCTCTTCCATTTTTCTCTCTTGTTTTATAGACTTCTTCTTTATAAAATGCATTGTACCACTTCCCACCCCATCCCCCATCCTGTTTCTTTTAATAAGCATGCCCTTTAAGAGCTATATTCTAGTCATGGATCCCAACCCACCAAGTCTTACTGCCATCTATAAGATCCAATGTCCCTCCTTGCACTTGGATGGATAGTTCTTCCTGCTAGTTGCTTGTATTTTGCATACAGCATGACTTTCATTGCTGGTTCTTTTCTTTGATTTTGTTTCATATGGGTCACTCACTGAGTGTGTTTCCTGCTATTCTTTCTACAAGCAATGGTTTCAAAAGCTGTTACTTTAAATGTTTTCACAATTTGGTTTAGTAGATATTCATAGATCATTTTCTCTATCCCACATCCTTTTCAGTCTGAGACTCTTTTGATTATATTTACAGGGTAAGACTTCAGGCAAATGCATGTTCATCATCCCTTGTTAAGTGTTTTCTATTCCCCAACAAAACTCCATTCCTATATTTTGAGCTGTAGTCTAGAAATCCAAATTCCATTCTCAAAATCATCTTGTACAACTTTTCATTTTCCATTCAACTACATCCATGGATGACATGTATCTCCAATACTGGCTAGACACATTTCATTAAATCCAGGTTACTGAGCAAGGTACAAGGTACCAAAGATGCCCTTCAGAAGAATGATAACTTTAGGTTGCCCATATGGGCAACTTTCAAAATTCCTTCTTTCTGGGGAGCCTCACACATGTGGTCTTCTAGGTCCTTAGGTGTGGCCTTTTGACCGAGTCCAAATTTTAAAGAACAAATCCTTTTATTAAGGAGATTTATTCTGTGAAGTTTGGGTTCAGTCAAAGGCCCACACTTGAGGACCTAGAGAGCGACATGCAGCCTTGAGGTTGAAGGTTTCACATTCCTGTAATGTAGACTTTTGTAAGTTAGTATTAAGTATTTGGAGTCAGAAGACCTGGGTTCATATCTGGTTCTCACACTAGCTCTGTGATGATATCCTTGAGCCTCATCTGCAAAAAAGAGGCTAATATCTATAGTTTCTATTCCATAGAATTGTTATGAGGATTAAATGAGATAATGTACATTAAATATTTTGTAAACCTGAAAATATTTTGTGAATAACAATTAATGAACTTCTATGAATAATGTGCTTTGAACACCTTATAACATTATATATAAATAATTGTTTTTCATATTTATGGGTTCAAACAAACAAACAAACAAGAATAATAAGAATAGCAGCAACAACAACAATGATAACAAACTTCTCTAAGCAAAAAGGTCATCATTTATTAGATACCAGCATTTCACTGGTGCTGTGATATGAATGTACAGAGGGTTTGCTGAAGCCAGTTCATACCAACTCAGGAAATCTTATTGTTAAATATTCAGTGTGAATATTTATACTTCATAAATTGCCAAATGCTACAAATCAGGGCTTAATATACTGTTTTGTTGATTTTCAAGACTTAAGAGAGTGATGAAGAAAATGTACAGATTGATAATAATAATAATTAATAATAATACAGAAAATAATACAGATTAAGGTTAAAATGTGTCATATATATATATTTAGAAATCCAATTTTAAGCATTTACTAGCATACTCCAGCAGTCTCTAAAGATTTGAAAATGAGTATTACAAAGAAGAAAATATATAGGGGCATAGTGCATGTAAGCAGGCTGCAAAATATAACCAATGAGGAACTTCAAAAGAAAATAGGAACATAGATTATCATAGGGTAATGTTACACTTGAAATAGAAGACAGGCTGGTTATATGGCAAAGGTAAGGGTCAAATACAATTTAAGTGACATATTGCTTTCTCTAGAGTATTAAGAGTAAGCAAGGAAAGCCCCAAGTAGGGTAGAATCCCCATGGCAAACCTATGAGATGAAATGGACAAGAATAACATAAAATGGTCAGGTATCTAAATGGAGATCCAAGATCCATTTGAATACATTTGGGGGATATATGAGGCAAATCAGTGATTTCATTGCTGTAGGGAATTTCTTTCTTTCTTTCTTTCTTTCTTTCTTTCTTTCTTTCTTTCTTTCTTTCTTTCTTTTTTTTTGGCTAGGCAGTGGGGTTAAGTGACTTGCCCAGGGTCAACAGCTAGTAAGCGTTATGTGTCTGAGGCCAGAATTTGAACTCTGGTCCTCCTGACTCCGGGGCCGGTGCTATATCCACTGCACCCCGGGAATTTCTAATATGGGAACTTCCTCCATAGATTTAAATTGGTAGATCCTCTGAAATACATAGTCTTAGCAGGTTGCCTCAGAAATTGGGAGATGAAGTAATTTAGGATCTAAAGCTAAAAGTACACTCCAACCTTCTCATTTTACAGATGAATAAACTGAGACCTGGGAAGGTTAGTGACTTTCAGAGCTAGTGCTCTTCTTCTATAACCAAGCTGTGTCTCCTTGTTCAGGGTCACAGAGGTAGTATGGATATCTGAAGCAGAACCTGAATTCAGATTTTCTTCTTCTGCACACATGGCAGCCACATTGCTAGTGAATCTATGATAGTTATTTAACCTGGATCTGACACTGAGTGTAAAAAAAAATTAGAGTAAATGAGTATGTTCCAACTACTAATCAGTGATCACTTTTATTTCCATGAGCTTTTTCTATAAATTTTAAATTAGATAGATGATAGATAGATAGATAGATAGATAGATAGATAGATAGATAGATAGATAGATATTTTCCTATCTAAAACAATGGCTAGACTAGATTATCTGTTGAGATCCAAGTTTAAGATATCTGATTTATTTCTCGGAGATTGATTTTCTAAGTGCATGAAACCAGAGCTATTTATTAATTCTTTCAAGATGTTATTTTGTTAATTACCTCATCCAGCATGAGGAATACTCATAACACTTTTCAGTTACCTCACCAGGTCAAACTCCCAAAAGTTGTCTTAGCTTTTGTTTGAAGCTCTCCAGTGAAGGATGCAAGCATACTACCATATTAGCATTTGGCTACATTTTTCAAAGAGCAATACAGATATAGAGATAGGTAGATATATATATATATATATAGACATAGATAGATAGACAGACAGACATATGTATATGTGTGTGTATATATATATATATATATACACACACAAACATGTATTTAAGTATATTCTTTAAATTTCTTTCCTCTCTAATCCATCATCCACACAGCTGCCAAGTATGATCACATCAATCCCTTGCTCAAAAGTCAATCACCTTCTCAAAAGTTGAACTCTTACAGCTAATATAGAAATGTATTTTGCATGATTTCACATAAATAATTGACAGTATATTACTTTCCTTTTCAGCAGGTGGGGGAGAAGGGAGGGAGGGAGAGAATCTGGAACTCTTTTTTTAAATGTTAAAAAAGGAAGAAACAAAATTGTTACCCTGGCAGTCACAGCCTGGTGAGATTTTTAATCAAAGTGAAGTGTAAACTGTAGAGGTTCAATTAATAATAATAAAAAATCCATCCTATGGTTGGCTTCCCAAAAAAAAGTTAATCTCTATTGCCTCTAGGATAAAATACAAATCCTGCAGTTTGGCTTTTAAAAACCTTTACTATCTGACTCTAGCTTTCCTTTCCAGGATTATTACATGCCACACTCTACAATCCTACCAAACTGGATCACTTGGTATTCCTCATACATGATATTCCATTTCTCCTCTCCATGATTTTACATGGTTTTTCCCTCATGCCTGCAATGTCCTTCTTCCTCATCTCTGCCTCTTTGAATCCCTAGTTTCCATCAAAATTAAATCCAAGTGCCACTTCTTAGAAACCTTCCTCACCTGACATTCAAAGTAGCTATGCTGCCCCTCACTCCAATTACCTCGTATTTCTTTTGTGTATATATGGCTTCCACTGTTAGGATGTAAGCTCTCTGAAGGCAGGGCCTGTTTCATTTTTGTCTTTCTATCTTTAAGAGCTATCATAGTATCTGGCACACAATGTGCACTTAATACTTGTTTATTGGTTAGTTAATTGGTTGAACTAAACTCAGAATTCACCTAAGTCCTTTTGCAATCTAACTAGAAGTAGAAAGTGAATAGTTGGGCATATAAAGGTAAAATAGAGGTGAATTCCAATAGGACATTAGCACATTCAGTTTCACTCAAATGCTTATTAAGCATAGTCTATAGCAAACTAGCATAGAAAACACTAAGCATATGAAAATATAAACAGAAAAAGAAAGAAACAGTTACTTCCCTCAAGGAACTTACATTTTATTGGGGGAAAATATGTATAAGAATAAGTAAATACATATCAATTTTAGAAAGGAGAGCACACTAACAAATGAAAGTAGGAAGACTCAGAAAAGGACGTGATATCTGAGGTGAACTTCGCAGGAAGCAAAGTATTTTAAGGTAAAAAGGCACAAAGAGTGCATGTATTCTAGATATAAGCATCAGTATTATGAAAGCAATAAGGATGAAAGATGGACTGCTGAATTAAAAGAACAGTGGATAAATTTGGCAAGAATTTAGACTGCATGGAGAGCAGTAAGAATGAAATAATCCTGGAAAGATGGATTGGAGCCAGATTATGAAGGGTTAAATGTCCCACTGAGTTTTTATTCTACTCTTTAAACAAAAGGGAATATTATCATTCATCTATCTATCTATCTATCTGTCTATCTATCTATCTATCTATCTATCTATCTATTTGTAGTGGAATAACATAGTTACTCCTGTGCTTTAGGAAGATTATTTTAGTATCAATAGAAGATAGATTGGAATAGGAAGAGATGTGAAGGATGGAGACCAATTAGAAGTCTGTTGCAATAAACTATGCAATTGGTAATAATTCCCTGAACTAGTCTGGTGGCCATGTAATTAAATAGAAGGAGCTAATTGTGAAAGATGCAGTGCAGGCAGAATTGCCAAGATTTTGATTGTATCAGAGATGACTTTGAGGTATAAACCTAGGTTACCAGAAGGATGGTTGTGCTTTCAAGAGAAATAGCAAACCTTGAAGGTGAGGAGAAAGAAATTGGTGATGGTCCAGTAAAGGACATCAAGAAATAACAGGTAGGAACACATAAAGCCAAAGGAGAATCACGGGAAACAGAGGAAATACGACTCCTACTAGAAGATAAACAAAACAAAACAAAAAAAAAATTACCTCTGTTCAATTTTGATCTGTTCAAATAGAAGGTGACTGCTGTGTACCTCATTAGAGACATGCCACATGTACACATCTATTTTTTTAAGGAGTATAATCTAAAGATAACTTTTTTTTCTTTTTAAATCCCTTTTCTGAATTATCCTACAGAATGACAGGTATATACTGAACCATCAACAATTACATTCACAAAAGAGAAAGAGATTCCACCAGTGCATTTTCCCCCTTCAAAGTACCAAATTATACAAGTTCACTTCTAAAAACCCTTTCAGTGGGTATGTAGGGCAGAACAGACTGATTGATTTCATGAAAATTGATTGCTCTCCTTCTCATGCACATTCAATGTCTTCTCATTTCTCTAATAAGGGAGAGCAAAGGAAATGACTCCTTGATTCTTGCATTTGTAAAGGATTTATGGAAATGAGAGATCCTACACCAAAATGAAGCTGTATTCTATTGTATCCTTATTATTCTAAGCATTTTGTACTTCCTAATGAACTTTTAAAGAAAAGATTCCCGTTAATCAAAATCATATAGTAAGTCAAAGTAATTTAATTACAGCAGTATATTCCAATGAGGTTTTCTAATGGGAGCCAAACTGTAATGCTCAGCTTTCACTTAATTTATCTGCAGAAGGATAGGGGGAAGAGAACTTCCTCTTTCATTAAGAAATGAAGTCAATTCATAATCAATAAAGGAACAAGTCTATCTGTCTCTGTCAGGAGCTCTGAGCTACACCGGTATTCAGCAAAGACATGTTCACACTTGGCCATTGACAGAACTGTCAAGGTTTGCTTATTTGTTTGGCTTGATTTTTGTTGGCAAATGCCATATCCAGAATGAAAAGGTCAAAGTTAAAGAACCCATTGCAGTCTCAATGAGGTTCTATGATACCCCATAAACAGTCATTTTCCCTCCTTTCAATACAGCAATTATCAAGGCAACCACACAAATTGATTTTCCTACCTGAAACAAAAGATTTGCATTAACAGTGATGTGAAGAGCATGGTTTGACCTGGCCACAAGCACATCTGATTTGCAGTAATTGCCCTACATTATGTATACTCAAGTGCATCCTGTAGTCATTGTGATTGATAGCCCTCCTCATTGGGAATGATGCTGCTCTTTATTACAGCAGTATAATGTACAATCCTACTTACTGAGGAAAAATAAATATAGCATGACCTACAAGATCCTAACAATGATGTATCTCTAAAGGAAAGAATGCTGTACTTAGAACAGAAAATCTGGGTTCTAGGTCTGGTACTGTAGGCAAGACTCATCACCTTTCTGTGCTTCAATTTCCTTTTCTGTAAAATGGCCTTAATAATACCTGTCATTCTTGATTCATAGGACCATTTGGAGGAAAGCAGTTGCAAATCTTAAAGTGCTAAAGAAATGTTAGCCATTAGTCAGATTAAAATTGGTCTTACTCTATGGTCTTGCTACTGTTACATTTCTGTAGCCTTCATCTGCAGAACATTACCTTCCAGCAAATTTAGTTATATGTCCAGTTAGAACCACTAGCTAGCTAGATGTTGGAATTTCAGAAGTACTGGGAGAGCCCTTGTTCTCCCAAATACTTCCACAAATATTCATGAAATTCCCATGAAATTGGGAATGTCCAGGGACACAGTAAGATATGGATGGGATGGAATATTGTTATATAATAAGCCAAGAGAAAGGTGAACCAAATGGCAATACTTAACTTTGACCTAATTTCTCTGGAACAGAACTGTCTTTTCAATCATAAATACTATTGGTATTGGCTAAGAAATAGAGGGGTGGATCAATGGAATAGGTGACGTACAAAAGACATGTAGTAAATGATTATAGCATTCTACTGTTTGATAAACCTAAAGACTACAGCTTCTGGAATAAAAACTCACTAGTTGACAAAAACTGCTGTGAAAACTGGAAAATAATATGGCAGAAACTAGGCATAAACCAAAAGCTCACACCATATACCAAGATAAGGTCAAAATGGGTACATGATTTAGACATAAAGGGTGATACCATAAGCAAATTATGAGAGTAAGAAATAGTTTACCTGTCAGATCTATGGAGAAGGGAAGAATTTATGACTAAATGAGAGATAGAGGACATTATGAAAGGCAAAATGAATGATTTTTTATTAATTTATTTTGATTTATCAACAATCACTTCCATAAGCTTTTGAGTTTAAAATTTTTCTCCTCCTCCCTCCCTGCCTCCATCCCCAAGACAGCACACAATTCGATGTAGGCTATATATATACATTCCTATTAAATATATTTTCACATTAGTGATGTTGTAAGGAAGAATTAGAACAAATAGGAGGAACCACAAGAAAGAGAAAACAAAACAAAACAGAAGAAAAAAATAGCAAATAGTTTGCTTGAATCTGCATTGAAACATCCCAACTTTCTTTGAATGTGGATAGCATTTTCCATCATGACACCTTTGGAGATGTCTTAGATCCTTACATTGCTGAGAAGGGCTAAGTCTATCAGTGTTAGTCATCACACAACGTGGCTGTTACTGTGTACAATGTTCTCCTGGTTCTGCTCACTTCACTCAGCATCAGTCCATGCAAGTCTTTTTTTTTATCCCCCCAATGGAAATTTATTAATTAATTTATTTTGATTTATCAACAATCACTTCCATATGCTTTTGAGTTTAAAAGTTTTTCTCCCCCTTCCTCCCAACCACCCTCCCCAAGATAGTGCACAATCTGATATAGGCTATAAATATATATATATGTATATATATATATATATATACATATATATATACATTCTTATTAAACATATTTTCAGATTAGTGATGTTCTAAATAAAAATTAGAACCAATAGGAGAAACCACCTGAAAGAGGAAACAAAACTCAACAGGAGAGAAAAAAAATAGCAAATAGTATGTTTCGATCTGCATTCAAATTCCATAGTTCTTTCTTTGGATGTGGATAGCATTTTCCTTCACAAGGTCTTTGGAGATGACTTAGATCCTTGTATTGCTGGGAAGGGTTAAGTTTATCAACATCAGCCATTGCACAATGTGACTGTTATTGTGTATGGCGTTCTCTTGGTTCTGCTCACTTCACTCAGCATCAGACCATGCAAGTCTTTCCAGGTTTTTCTGAAGCCTGATGGCTCATCATTTCTTAAAGCACAATAGTATTCCATTACATTCATATACCACAACTTGTTCAGCCATTCCCCAACTGATGGGCATCCTCTCAATTTCCAATTCTTTGCCACCACAAAAAGAACTGCTATGAATATTTTTGTACATGTGGGTCCTTTCCCCATTTGCATGATTTCTTTGGGATACAACCCTAGAAGTGTTATTGCTGGGTCAAAGGGTATGCACATTTTTATAGCCCGTTGGGCATAGTTCCAAATTGCTCTCCAAAATGGTTGGATCATTTCACAACTCCATCAACAATGCATTAGTGTTCCAATTTTCCCACATCTTTTCCAAAATTTATCATTTTCCTGTTTTGTCATGTTGGCCAATCTGATAGGTGTGACGTGGTACCTCAGAGTTGTTTTGATTTGCATTTTTCTAATCAATAGTGATTTAGAGAATTTTTTCATATGACTATAGATGGCTTTGATTTCTTCATCTGAGAACTTCCTGTTCATATCCTTTGACCATTTATCAATTGGGGAATGATTTGTATTCTTATAAATTTGACTTAATTCTCTATATATTTTAGAAATGAGGCCCTTATCAGAAAGACCAGTTGTAAAAATTCTTTCCCAATGTTCTACCTTCCTTCTAATCTTGGTTGCATTGGCTTTCTGTAAAAACTTTTCAATTTAATGCAATCAAAATTATCCACAAAATGGATAATTTTGATTACATTAAATTAAAAAGCTTTTGCACAAACAAAACCCAATGCAACCAAGATTAGAAAAAAAGCAGAGCGCTGGGTATCAATTTTTATAGCAAATGTTTCTGATAAAGGCCTCATTTCTAAAGTATATAGAGAACTGAGTCACATTTATAAGAATGCAAATCATTTCCCAATTGATAAATGGTCAAAGGATATGAATAGGAAGTTTCAGGTGAAGAAATCAAAATCTTCTTATAGTCATATGAAAAAATGGTCCAAATCACTATTGATTAGAGAAATGCAAATTAAAACAACTCTGAGCTACCACATCACACCTATCAGATTGACCAGTAAAACAGAAAAGGAAAATGACAAATATTGGAGAAGATGTGGGAAAATTGGAACTCAAATACATTGTTGGTAGAGCTGTGAACTGATCCGAGCATTCTGGAGAGCAATTTGGAACTATGCCCAAAGGGCTATAAAAATGTGCATACCTTTTGATCCAGCAATACCACTATTAGGTCTGTATCCCAAAGAGATCACTAAAAAGGGGAAAGAATCCACATGTATGTAAATATTTATAGCAGCTCTTTTTGTGGTGGCCAAGAATTAAAAATCGAGGGGATGTCCATCAGTTGGGGAATGGCTGAGCAAGCTGTGATATGAATGTAATGGAATACTATTATGCTATAAAAATGATAAGCATGTGGATTTCAGAAAAATCTGGAAAGACACACATGAACTGATGCTGAGTGAAGTAAGCAGAACCAGGAGAACATTGAACACAGCAACACTGTGCGATGATTAACTATGACAGATTTAGCTCTTCTCAGAAATACAATGATCCAAGACAATTCCAAAAGACTCATGATGAAAAATATTATCCAGATCCAGAGAAAGAACTATGGAGTCTGAATGCAGTTCAAAACATACTATTTTCATTTTTTTGTTTTTGTCTTTTTCTTTCTTATGTTTTTTTCCCCTTTTGTTCTAATTTTTCTTTCATACCATGACTAATGTGGAAATATATTTAACATTATTGTTCATGTATGAGCTATATCAGATTACTTGTCTTGGGGAGGGGAATGGAAGGGAGGGAGAAAAATCTGGAACTTAAAATTTAAAAAATTAATGTTGAAAACTATCTTTACATGTAATTGGGAAAAATAAAATATTATTAAGGGAAAAAAAGAAAAGAATTGCCTTTTTCATTAAGAAATCAAGTCAATTCACAATAAGTTTCAGAGAAACATAAGAATATTTATATGAATTGATGCAGAGTAAAATAGAGAAAAAAGAAAACAATGTACACAATTATTATAATAACTTAGGTGAAAAAGGACTATAAAAAGAAACCAACCTCTAAGCAGTTCTAATGACCAATCTGTCTTGGCCCTAGAGGACAAATAATGAAACACACCTTCCACCTTTAAGATAAGCTTAGATGTCCTAGGGAAGATGGTTGCATATACTGTCAGGTAGGGATGATATAATGGCTTTAGAAAGAAAAAAAAGTCTTTTTCTTCTCCTTCCCCCTACTTTTTTTAAATAAGGGAAGTTTCAATTCAGAGGTGGGAATAACTATAAGGTAAAAACAAACAAAAAAAACATTAGTAATTTATACTTTAAAAAAATTCTCATGATTTCCTTTTTTAGATTAAGGCATTTAAAGACTTCTCTTAAAATAAATAGATGCTGCCTTGGAGGGGCAATGCATTAAATTATTATCACTTTACTAGTAGTACCTATCTACCAGGGCCATTGTGAGGATCGAAGTAGATAATATTTGTTCAGTTACTAGGTTCAAGAGAGAGAGGAAGGGAAGGTCTAAAGTACAGAACTGCTGAAGTGGCCAGATGTTCCTGGGAAGGGGAGAAGTCTGAGAATCCAGAGACAATAAGAATAGTCACTGAAAATTCAGTAAACAGTTAAACACCTACTATAATGGGCCCTATTCTAGGTCCTACGGTGGGAGGAGGCACAGTGATAAATAAGGCATATTTCCTGCCCTCAAGGAACTCTCATTTAGTAGGAGATATAAGATATAAGAAAAATAAATACAAAGTAATGAGTATAAAAAAGTCCCAATTCAACCCTACCAATCTTGTTATTTATCCTGCTTTCTAACCTGTATGCTACTATCTTTATATTTATATCTCTCTGACTACAGTTTCTATAAGAGCTTAGTAGAAGAGCATTGACGTGCTGAAGTCAGAGGACCTGGGTTCAAATGTAGGCAACTGGGTAGTGCAATGGGTAGAGAGTATGACTTCTAACTCAAACTCAGGTCTTCCTGACTCTACCCATTGTACCACTAGGTCCTCTACCTCCAGATCCTTGATGCTCCTTCCACTAAGTTATATCATAGAGAATGTTGTGAATGATATAAATGTAAAGATGGATAACCTCTCTCAAGCTCCTGTTTACTCATCTGTAAAGTGGGGATAATAGCTGTACCTATTCCACAGCATTGTTTTAAGGACTAAGTGAGTTAACTTACATAAGGTACATTGCAAACCTTAAAGTTCAATCTAAATGTTTATCATCATCATCACCATTATTAATATTTTCTCCAATCTTCTACTTGCTACCTGTGTTGCTTGGATAAGTTTCTGAATCTTCCAACCCTTACTTTCCTCATCAGTAAAGTGAAAAGCCTGAGAGGAAAACCTTGATTCAGCAGAAAATGCTCTGGAGTTGCAGTCAGTGGACCAGGTTCAAATACTAACCTTGATAATTTCTCTGGGTCTCCCTTTCCTCATATGGAGAATGAAGGGGTTTGGGCTAGATGAGTTCCAAGGTCCCTTCTAGCTTTCAGGCTGTATGTGATCTTACCATCATAAAGTGTTCTTCCTTTGCTAAATTCCATGATCATTGGCTGCTCTTGCTAGAGGTCAGCTTCACATTCTGAGGATTCCTCTGACAGAGGGATCATAGCTTTCTCATTTGATTGAACTATCAGATCATTTGTTATACACTCCTTTTCGGATGCTACAATCACATCATTAGGTTCCAATCAGTAGCCACCTTGATCTCTCCTTATCTTGCTGTTAACATTATAAGCTAGTTACAAACTAGATGAAGGTTCAAAGGCCCCCTTTAAGACCAAGGAAGCTTTTTATTTTTATTTATTTATTTTTTGGTAAACATTGTAGCAAACACCATTAGCTTCTTTCATTAGCTTCTTTAACACATTCTCACTTATCCAAAGGTTTGGCATGGATAACTGGGAATCATGCAGATTAGACTGCCAGACAAGCTATAGATCCAGGGTTCCAGTTATGATGTTTAATTATGAGATGTTAAAGAAGCTTTCAAGTATAACTTTTATTACTCTATTTTACTGCAGCTTATTGCAAAGGCAGAGGCCTTTTTGAGGCTGCACCAATGATTGCCTCTCTCTCGAAAAAGCCTGGAGCATGTCTTAGTACTTTATATAACCACTGGGTATAGCCTATATTCATTTTCCCCTCATCTCTTTGTTCCATTTGGCTCCAATTTCTGCCTTGGCTACATTAAGTTAGGAAAATGAACAGCAATTTAGTAAGTTTTTTTTTTCTTATTGCCATTCTTCATGGGAATATAGATAATTTCCTCCAAACAGGAAGTCATGGGTATCATGAATAATCTTTTCCACCAATTACATTATAGTTTTTATTCTATCACTACTACATGCTGAAGAGTATTTGAGTTTCATTTGTTTTTTTTTTAAAGAATTTTTATATCTTCCTCTATTCTTTTCCAGTAGAATAAATGCCCCCTTTTAAAGGGGAGGGGGAAACCTGAAACACTAAGGAGTTAGAGGAACATTTGGTAAGAATAACAAACATTACTCCTCAACAAATATTCATAAAGTGAATTGTGAATGAGGCCTACACAGAATCCCTGAACGGCATGAAAATCAATGTGATGTGTTTATTATGGGAGACTCTGACAACAGACAAGTTAATTCACTCAAAGGGGAAGGTTAACCTCTAGAAAGATTTCACTTTTTGGCAAATCCTTTTGGGAACTAGAGCAAGAAGTATCTTACAATAATAACATATCAACCATGGATTGGAAATATGGAAAATGGGCTACTCATTGCTAATAGTTTTGCGTAGAAAAAGCAGTCTGGTCATTCAGGGAATAAAATACAATTACAGAATTTTATAACTGGAAGGGTTATTAGAAATCATTTAGTCAAATACTCTCACTTTTTAAGAGGGGATATTGAGGCACACAAAAATTGGTCGAGGTCACATGTCAGCTAGTTGGAATCTTAGTTTTGGAAGTAACCTCAGATCTATCAAGTCCAAGCTGTATCTGAAATAGAGTCCTTCAATAACATCATCAAATAGTCATCCTATCTTGGCTGGAATACTTTCAGTGAAGGAAACTCAGTACTCCTTAACACAGTCCATTCTATTTTTAGATAGCTCTAATTGTTAAGTAGTTTTGTTTTTTTTCCCTGACATAAAACCAAAATCTACAACTTCTATGCCTAGCTCCTAGTTCTGAACTCTGGGGTCAAGCAAAACTAATTGAATTCCTCTTCCCCACAATAGCTCCAGAGGAGAAAGTGAGGCTGGTGACTTTGCACAGCCCTCCCTCATTTAAATACAATTCACTTGCGTGTCACGGCATCACCTTCCTGATGTCATGGTCCTCTTAGAGAAGGAAGGACAAAACAACAACAACATCATCAAATGCTTGAAGACAAGTGTAATGATTCCTAATGGCTTCATGTAGAAAATAGTCAAGACCTACAAATTGAAGAGCATAATTGTAGAAGGTAACAAGAGTAAAGGACATTAGAAATAATGTAGTTCATCACTTGCTTTTTATAAATGGGGAAACTGAGGCCCAGATAAGTTGTGTGACTTACCTAAGGTCATCCAGATAATTAGAGCTACTTTGAGCATTTCAGATTATGCCTACTGGCATTGAGGTAGTTAAAGTTCTCCACAAGGGTTGGTCACAAGAACTCCAAGAAAAAAAAAAAGAAAAAGATTATAACAAATATTTCACTTGAGCAATTATGGAGAGCCAGGAAAAAACAAAACAAAACAAAAAACAAACAAAAAAAAATTTGTAGTGACCTAAGTAGACTGTGCAATGTTTGCTTTTCTTCTGTGACCAAAGAATGAGTAGCTACACTCAGACTGGTCACTTTTCAAAGAGAGAAGGCAAATGGGGCTCAAGAAACACTTCATCATTGTCCCAATTATCAAGGAAAATGAAATGTCCCTTTAATTTTTTTAATATTCTTCAATATAGGAAATAAAGAGAGATCTGAAGAGACAGAGGGATATCCTAACTTATGTCAAGAGGTTAATAGATCATAGGCTTAGTCCCAGAAAGGATCTTAAGGGTCATCTAGTCCAACACTATCATTTACCCACTGATCTCATGAGAAGTAGTGGTGGAGTGACCTACCAAAGTTATGTGAGTGTTTGTGTATATACATATGTATGTACATATATTCACATATATACAACACTGCATGTGTACAACCACATATATATATACATAGTACACCCAAGACATATACACATATGCACACATATATGCACTGTAATACAATATAGGAACACACAATACAGCATGTATATAGATGTATGTGTGTGCACATTATGTATATGTGGGTGTACATTGGGATACGTATCATATGCAATATATGCATATATGATACACGTTTGTATTGGGTATAGATGCATGCATGTGTGTACATAGATGTATGTATATATCTATTTTGAGTGTGCATTATACACCCATACATGGGTATGTTTATGTACATATATTTATGTATGTGTGTTTTGTTTTGTTTTGTTTTTGCAAAACTGGGATTTGAACCCACATCCTATTCCAAGTTGAGTTCTCTTTCCACTCTAATGGTTAGGAAGATGGAAGAATGTTACATAGAAGAGAAACCACTGAAGAAAGGACCACCGGACCGTTGGAGTCAAGTAATAAAGTATAAGCTTCTTTCAGTAGAAAAGGCAGGGACCCAGACTCTTTGAGGAAGAAGCAGATGCTTGCATTCCCAAGAAACAATAACTCATTCCTTCTATGTTTGGGGAAGAGATCTTTCCATGATGGTCAGAGAGTGGAGAGACAGTAGTAGTGGTCGGCAACTTTCTGCTAAAAGATACCAAGGAAGCTCTCTGTCACCATAACCTCAATAACAAAGAAGTCTTCTGTCTAACTCAGGTATGCATGCATCCAGGACATTATGTAGAACTTCCTAAGACTTGTCAAGCCTGATTGACTCCTACTAACTTCTTGTGACTTCTATGGGCACCCAGAATGCTGCCAGAGGAAATCTACAAAGTATTGCTATGGATTATGACAGCTAGTGTAAGAAACAAAAGAACATGCAAAGGAGCTCTTTAAGAGCAGGCTAATTTCTAATATGATGTTTGCTTCACTGTTGTTGCTCAAAGGCAAGGACTTAAAAAGAAAATACTAATTTTCAGTATGTAAACTAAACAGATGGTTGGGAATATGGTGCTAGAAAGTGGTATTTGTATTTCTGGACCATAGCTTAAAATTCAAGAATTATGGGCTTTTGGTCAAGGATGGAGTGCAACAAATACAGGTAGACAAAAATGTACATACTTGGAATATGGAAACCTGAAAAAAAGGCTTTATGAGTATGGGTGGATGGTATGAGGTGGGACGTGCTTGGGGATAAGGGTGGTGCCTTTGAATAGCTACTACCCTCAATTCTATAGAAAGTAGCTCTAAGGTGGGAAGAATAGCGATAGACATGTGCAATTAGTTCTCAGCACATAAAGTGCAAGGAAGGATCCAGAGATAAAACTTAAGGTCTCAGGTGTCTATGGATAAATGCATAGAATATGAGTATAAAGCAAGAAGGATTAGAGATTTTAATGCAAGGCAGTAAATTTGATCACTTAGGTATCTCTGAGACTTAGTTGAATGAGACCCATGAATGGAATATGACTGGGGAAGTTCTCCCTTTGTGAAAAGAAACAGATTACATAAAGTAGTTGCTGGTGATGAAGTGTGGAACCTGATGGGGAAAGAGCATGATGGGGAGCATTTAGGACCCTGGGGAACTCTACCTCATAATTTGTGATAAAGAGAAAGGGCAAAGCAAGGCAGGTACCTTAGATTTTTGGGGAGCAGATTTCCAAGGATTCAAAGGAAAGACAATTAGAATTCAATGACTTAAAATTCATCAAAAGAAGTTCCCCAGAAGTAATTGGGAAATATTGTTAAGACACAAAGAAAAAAAACCATTCTAATGAAGAATAAAAAAGGATGTTGTTTAAGGAAACCTATATGGATGCACAAGTTACTCATTGGCCAGCCTATGAAGGATTATTCATCCCAGGGAAGGAAATTTTATAAGACTTGAAAATTGAGCTTTTGTTGAAGCTACACAGAAAATGCCAATTTAAGTTTATGGAGGAGACAGAAATACAACTAAAATTGCAATTTCACAGTTCTGTATCATTTTTCATTTAAAGTTCCCAATGAAAGTTGGCATTCGTTACTGCCCCAGTAGGATAAATGATTGTAATTCTAATAACAAGAAAAACAATAATCAGTCTTTTAAAAAAAAGGTACTTATGAGGGATTTTCTCTAAGGAGTTTCATATATTTGTAAACATCCTATTAATCCTCACAGTTAGCCAGTGGGTTGTTTTCTTTTTTTAAAAAAAGTTATTTCCTTTAAAAAGTACCTACTTTAAATTAGCTTGGTGGCTGAATTCTCTTCACTGAGGGTGGCAGATGCTGAAAAGTATGTGTAACAATAGACTTTAAAAGTCATTGATCCCCCACAATTTGTAAGACCACAGGTTAGGAGTTTAATAACAAGAGATCCTCCAATAAGGTTTCCATACTCAAATTCCCTGAAAAGAGACTTCCAGGTAAATTTTAGCTTATCTAAATTATCTTCAGGGTATAGAGAAGAACCTTTATAAATGTAATCATGACCCCATGCATTAAAAGATCACAGTCCCAACTTGCTTCCTGAAATAGCATGTGATGAAAACACATAGGCCCGGGAATGAAGGAAAGCATTTTGCTGCTTTATTTTCTCTGGGTCATGATTTTCTAAGTAGTATCATGTTTGCCAAAATTCTTCCAGTGTCATTATCTGGCTGCGATTCAAGGAACAAAGCAGCCTCCAAAGACCTGAGACTCAGGATATAACCCAAACAACCCTGGAAAGGTGCATGATGGGCATGAGCAACTGCCAAATTTTACAGGGAATTATACAAAATAAATGGCATAAATGAGACACTATTTATCCCAATGGGTGGTTCATCTGCTCCAATGGAACCTTCACAATGTTAACAAAAAAAGGAGTAAAGCTCCAGCTTGGTGGATGGTCTCTCGTGTAGGACATTGAGAAGAGTTTCCCAGGAAGGGTAGACATAGATGTGTTATATATGATCTACCATGTCCATGCACATCCTTTATTCTGAGACATACATGAGTAATCGCTTGGACTACATAGGAGCATGAAGATATTGTGGGTATCCTTTTCCTTAGTATGAGCACAAAAAGTCTTTTTATTTCTGGCTGAATTCCTGTCTTTTTATCTTTACCCCCTCTCTGGTTTTCAGTCTCATGCCAAAGGCCAACTTCAATGGATTTATTTCATGTCAAGGTTTGGTCAACAGTTAGAAAGCTAATTGCAATCAAAAGCCAGAGTCTGTCTAAGCTGGCATCTGTTTCCACAGACCCTTAAAAAATTTACAAGATAAGGACCATAATTGAGTTCATTAATTTATGACCTAATTTTAATTTTTCCCTTTCTTAAATGATTGGCTTACTATCACATATGTTGTTTTATTTAGAAAGAGATGCCCTGTTGTGGCCATCATAGCTTTCTGGTTGTTCTTGGTCAGGACGTGGTGGCAATACAATCTGCCCCCTGCTGATTTGCTCTCATGTCAGCTAGAAGCAAGTATGATCATTTATGCCCCCTCTGCACTCAATCTGTTGCACATCCTGCTGTGTCTTCTTCCACAGCAACACAAAGGCCTGCTCCTTATACCCCCACCCTCAGAGGCAAATAACCTGCCTAGCCTCAGACTCAAGATAAATGCCCCCCATTTCTTACTGTTTCCTCCCTGCTCACCTCTCTTCTCATCAAATCATTCTAAAATGACCTTTTTTTCCCACTATTGTGATCACCAGACAACCTTCTCTGACTCTCTACTGGTATTCTTTTGCCTTTTCTGTCTAATACCATGTTTGTCCTATCCATTTGTTTCAAGGGTCAAGCATCAGCCAGGGCAAGTTACATCATCTGTCCCATATTCCTTTTTATCCTAATCTACATCCTTCAATCTACTTCTCACTTAAACTCTCCACCTAAGAGTTCACATGGTTCCTTAAAAAGTCATGTCTTTGGAACTCAGTATCTCTATTTAAATAAAACCCCCTAAGCTCTATTTTCAGTCAGCTATGCATTTACCAGCCTTTTCTCCCTTTATTTGATAAATCTAGGCATCTAATATATAGGAGTCCCTGTACTTTTTCATATTTCTGGAAGGTAAAGATTCTGCCCATATGTTACTCTTTCTGACCAGAACAAGTATGCCTGTCCCTATGTAACAATTTCCCTCTACTCAAGATATCTCAAATTTCATCATCCTTGAAATTTTTCCTACAGAGAAAGTGTATATATATATATACACATATATGTGTGTGTGAGTGTGTGTATATATATCTATATATATAGATATATATAGGCTATATAGAGACATATATATATATACACACACATATCTTATCAATTTTATCATGACCTTTGACTTACTTCTAACGGAATTCCGACTCTTCTTAGAAATAATCTCTGTAAGTAGGTACGGACATGGCTTTCTTAGTTTCTATTCTGTTTTTGTTAAAGACCCTCACCTTTAAACATATAACTGGGTCCATGATTTTATCAATGTATATTACTCATCATGAGGAAACTCTAATATTTGTAAAACGTGTTTGGACGATGCCTGGCACATAATAGCTGCTGTATAAATGTTATCATCATCATCATCATTATTATTGTTATCAGTAGTAGTAGTAGTACTAATACAGTTTGGCAAATATTGAGAAACTTATGGACTTAAAGTTGCCAAACTGTATTAGTACTACTTCCTGGGGCTTTCTTGTTTTCATATATTTTAGATCTAGAAGGACCTTAATCCTTTAATCCGATGCTCCTAAAACATGGACTCCAGAGTATTTTTCTCTTCACCAACTATCCTCTGGACATATGCCTATATACATATACATATACATATACATATACATACATTTACATACACATATACATATGTGCATATATAGGTATGTACATATACGTATATACTCATACACATAGACACACATAGACACATATATTGTATGTATATGTGTATATGTATATATGTATGCATGTATATATTTTTAAATATAACATCTAGAACTAAAGATAATTATCCAAATCTGGTCTGACCAGGTGGTTTTGTATAGTGGGAAATGTAGTGGTGTGGGAGTGTGTAGATCTGCCTACTAGTCTCAAATAAGTAGTTACATGACTTTGGGTAACTCACTTGCCATCTCTGGGCCTCATTTTTTTTATCTCCCACACCCCTCAAAAAAAGAGATACATATAGAGAGCTTGCAGGTCCTTTCTTCTAAAATTACATGGATTCTAACTTTGCTGTGCTCTGAATAGTCCATGTATTTAAAAGAGAGAAAGGAATAGTTGCACCTCCTAGTTATATTATAAAGAACACACTTTCTAAATTTTAAGCACTCGATTTTGATATTGTTCTGTCATTTCAGTTGTGTCTGATTTTACATGAGCTCATTAGGTGTTTTATTGGCAAAGATACTAGAGTGGTTTACCATTTCCTTCTCCAGATCATTTGACAGATGAGCAAACTGAGGCAAACAGGGTTAAGTGACTTGCCGACAGTCACCAAGCTAGTAAGTTTTCGAGGCCAAATTTGAATTCAGAAAGATGAGTCTTTCTGAATTCAGGTCTGGCATATTATCTATTGTACCACCATTATGATATATTGTTTATAAACTTTTAAATATCTTATTTATTATGAATGGCATACCCTACACTTTCATGTATAAGATCATGTATAGATGTAAAGGGAGAAGGGACCACAGAGACCATCTAATCCAATCCCAGCATTTTACAAAGGAAGAAACTGAGGCCCTGAAAGGTTAAGATACTTGACTAAGTTCACACAGGCTGTTTGTGAAGAAAGCAGAATTTGAACTTGAGTCTTTTGACTCCAGAGTCAGGGTTCTTTCCACTACACTACTTGGTCATATGTCCAATTGTTCTGATCCCTGCTTAGGCTGTTGTGGGCATTCACCAAATGGTAAATAATGATGACTGAAGCCATTTTCTCAGGTACCAGTTGCAATTTCCCACAATGGTTACTTTCAAACTGTGAGTTCTATATACTCTAAACTAGCCTGCAGTTATCCTGACTCTGAGGGCTTCTTCTCATGTAGGTTTTGCCAGAGATTCCAGAGAAACTTCCATGGGATGCCCACTCTAACTCTTGATGGGGCACACTGGTTTTCTTGGGGGCAATAGGCATGCAGCAGAACCATGTGCAGCACAGTATTTGGTTAGCATTGCCACTATATATCTTTCCTGGGGCTTATTTCACATTCTACAGCAGGGCTCCCAGAAGAAAGCTATGGTTCCATGTGATGATTTTCCCTTGGCTCCAGAGTAACTCTGGCACCATTTTATGTATCATTAACCCTTCTTTTAGCTGATATTTCAGATGAAACCTTTGGAAAATTGTAAGAAATGGTAAACTAGTGAAGTTAAAAGGATCAATAAAACTTACAAGGTCTAGATAATTTCTTTTTTTTTTTTGGTAAATAGTATTTTTTTCAATTACAGGTAATGATAGTTTTCAACATTCATTTTAATAAGCTTTTGAGTTTCAAATTTTTTATCCTTCTCTCCCACTCCCCTTCCATAGGATGGCAAGTAATCTGATATAGTTTATATATGTGCAATCACGTAAGCATATGTTCATATTAGTCATGTTGTGAAATAAGAATCAGAACAAATGGGAGAAGCCACAAAACACATAAAATGAAAAAAGTGAAATTAGTATGATTCAATCTGCATTCAGACTCCATAAGCATTTCTCTGGATGTGGGTAGCATTTTCCTTCATGAGTCTTTTGGAATTGTCTTGAATCATTGTATTGCTGAGAAGAGCTAAGTCAATCACAGTTGATCATTGCACAAGGTTGCTGTTGCTGTGTACAATGTTCTTCTGGTTCTACTCACTTCACTCAGCATCAGTTCATGTAAGGCCTTCCAGGTTTTTCTGAAATCTGTCTACTCATCACTTCTTATAGCACAATAGTACATACCATATCTTGTTCAGTCGTTCCCCAATCGATGAACATCCCCTCAATTTCCAATTCTTTGACAACACAAAAAGAACTAATATAAATATATTTGTATATATGGATCCTTTTCCATTTTTTATAATCTCTTTGGGATACAGACCTAGTAGTGATATTGCTGGACCAATGAGTATGCACAGTTTTATAGCCCTATGGGCATAGTTCCAAATTGCTCTTCAGAATGGTTGGAGCAGTTTACAACTCTACCAACAATGTATTAGTGTTCCAATTTTCCCACATCTCCAATATTAATCATTTTTTCTTTTCTGTCATGTTAGCCAATCTGATAGATGTGAAGTAGTACCTTAGAGTTGTTTTAATTTGCATCTCTCTAATCAATAGCGATTTAGAGCATTTCTTCATATGATTATAGATAACTTGGTTTCCTCATTTGAAAACTGCTTTTTCATATCCTTTGACCATTTATCAATTGGGAAATGACTTGTATTCTTATAAATTTGACTCAGCTTTCTATGTATTTTATAATTGAGGGCTTTATCAGATGCACTGGTTGTAAAAATTCTTTCCCAGTTTTCTTCTTCCCTCCTTATCTTGGTTGCATTGGCTTTGTGTAAAAAACTTTTCAATTTAATGTAGTCAAAATTATCCATTTTGCATTACATAATGTTCTCTATCTTTTGTTTTGTTATAAATTCTTCCCTTCTTCATAGATCTGACAGGTGAACTATTCCTCGTTCTCCCAAATTTCTTATGGTATCACCCTTTATGTCTAAATCATACACCTATTTTGACCTTGGTACAGGGTATGATATATTGGTCATTGCCTAGTTTTTGCCATACTATTTTCTAGTTTTCCCAGCAGTTTTTGTCAAAAAGTGAGTTCTTATCCCAGAAGCTGGAGTCTTTGGGTTTATCAAACAGTAGATGACTATAATCATTTACTACTATGACTTACATACTTAATCTATTCCACTGATCCACCACTCTATTTCTTAGCTAGTACCAAGCAGTTTTGATGATAGACCACCTTCCTTTGCTTTTTATCCCATTAATTCCCTTGATATTCTTGACCTTTTGTTTTTCCAGATGAATTTTGTTATTATTTTTTCTAGCACAATTTTGCTGAGTAGTTGACTCTTGGTTGTAATCCAAGCTCTTTCACCTTCTGGAATAACTTATTCCAATGCCTCTGATCCTTTAATGTAGAAGTTGCTAAGTCCTATGTAACCCCGACTGTGGCTCCTTGATACTTTTGAATTGTTTCTTTCTGGCTGTTCACAGTATTTTCTCCTTGACCTGATAGTTCTGGAATTTGGGTACAATATTCCTTGGGGTTTTCATTTCGGGATTGCTTTCAGAAGGTGATTGGTGAATTCTTTCAATTTCTATTTTTACCTTCTATTTTAGAATATCAGCACAGTTTTCCTTGATAATTTCTTGAAAGATGTTATCAAGGCTCTTTTTCTGATCATGGCTTTTTTCTGATAATTCTTAAATTGACTCTCCCAGATTTATTTTCCAGGTCAGTTGTTTTTTCAATGAGGTATTTTACATTTTTTACTATTTTTCATTCTTGTGATTTTAATTGATTGATTGTTGATATCTCATAGTATCATTAGCTTCCACTTACACAATTCTAATTTTTAAGGAATTATTTTCTCCAGTTAGCTTTTGTACCTCCTATTCTATTTGGCCAATTTTACTTTTAAAGGAGCTGTCTTCTTCAGGGGATTGTTTTTCCCATTTGGCCAATTCTATGTTTTAAAAAGGTGTTTTCTTCAGTCAATTTTTGTGCTTTCCTTGTGTGATGATTAATATTGATAAACTTAACCCTTCTCAGTAATACAAGGATCTAAGACATCTCCAAAGGCCTTGTGATGGAAAATGCTATGCAGATCCAAAGAAAGAACTATGGAGTTTGAATGCAGATCAAAGCATACTATTTGCTATTTTTTTTCTTCTGTTGAGTTTTGTTTCCTCTTTCTGGTGGTTCCTCCTATTAGTTCTAATTCTTACTTACAACATCACTAATGTGAAAATATGTTTAATAGGAATGTATATGTATAGCCTATATCAGATTGTGTGCCATCTTGGGGAGGGTTGTGGGGAAAAAAGGGGAGAAAAATTTTAAGCTCAAAAACACAAGGAAGTGATTGCTGATAAATCAAAATAAATAAATTAAAAATTAAATTAAATTATATTTAATTTAATTTTAAAAAGTTGTGCTTCCTTTTCCAAGTTGTTGACCCTTTTGGTCCCTTAATTCTCTTGCATAACTATCATTTCTTTTCCAAATTTTCCTTCTACTTCTCTTACTTGATTTTTAAAATCCTTTTTGAGCTTGGGACTAATTTATATTCCCCTTTGAGGCTTTGTATGTAGACATCTTGACATTGTTGTCATCTTCTGTATATGTGTTTTGATCTTTCCAGTTGCCATAGTAGCTTTCTATGGCCAGGGCTCTTTTTTTTGTTTTTGACGAATTTTTTTCTAAAATTGAGTTCTGCTCCTGGGGCACAGGCGGCAGTCTCTCAAACTTCTTGCCCTGGGGACCAGGGGCCTCGTCACTGGTTTTCTTCACTGGGGCTTCTGGAGCTGGTGGCCTTCCCAGTGAACTAGGGTGGCCCGGCCTAGTCACAATTGTTGTGCCCTGGCTCACAGGGCTAGCAGTTTGCCTGTTATGCTGGGACTGGAGGCCTTGCAGCTGTCCTGCTGTGCCATTGGCCTGCTGAGTCAGAACTGTGAGGTCCTGATTGCTGATTTGCGCTCTGGCTAAGAGCCTCCTGATGCTTTGCCTGGACACTGCCTTGTACTGAACTGTGCTCCCTTTTTATCCAAGTAAAACAGACCTTTCCTGAAGTCCTTCTAAGTTATCTTGGGCTGAAAAATCGTTTCACTCTTTTTTTATGTGGTTTCTGTTGCTCCAGATTTCTTTAAGAGATTTGATTTAAAGTTGTTTCCAAGGGAAACTGGGGAGAGCTTAGGCAACTTCTTGGCTTGTCTGCCTCATCTTAGTTCCTCCTCTATCTGGATTAGATAATTTCTCAAGTGCCTTTGGGTTTTAGATACTATCTGAACTTCTGGAGTGCTAATTAGCTGCTTCCTAACTGCTTGAGGCTTCACTTCTCTTATCTATAAAGCAGGCACCAAGAAGTAATTTAATGCAAGGTAGCATGGTATAGTGGATAGGGAGATGGCCTCAAACCCAGGATTTCTTATCTTCACATCACTCTTCTGAAACATGTTTTAATGTCTTCCTTCTGTCATTGTATTTATCCTTTATATACCTCATGATTTTCATGTTTTCTCCCCCATCAGATTTTGAGCTCCTTGACATTAGGAACAGTTTTTTGCCTTTGTTTGTATCCTTAACTCTTTGCATGATGCCTGAAATATAGTGGCTATTTAATAAATGCTTGCTGATTGACTGTTTGACATATAGGCTGCATGACCCTGAACAGGATAAATCATTTAACCTCTCAACCTCTAGCCAACTCCCTAAGTTTCAGAGAAAGTGCCAACCTGAGAGTTTCTTATACTAAAGAAATCATTGATCCTGTCCCTATTCTTTATCAAGTAACATACAAATGATAGTATAGGTAGTATAAAACTGACAAAAATGTTTAAATAGTTTGATGAAATACTACAAATATTATTTAATTTTCTTTTGTTTCTTTGACCATTTTAAGTCTTCCTATACTTCCAGCTCTGTAAGCCAGGAAGCTAATGAACCAGAATGCATGATCTTTTTTTTTTTTTATTTGATGCTTGATACATGTTTATCGACTGACTGATGGGCTGATTTTCCAATAGAAACATAAAAAAGGTATAAATATTGGTTTGATTTAAAATAAATATGTAGGAATAAATTGTTTACATGTCAGTCAGATAAAAAATATGTCTTCTCAGAACCCTAATATCTTTAAGAATCAAAGAGAACATTTAAAATGACAGAGGGTCTGTGTGTGGTTATATTTTTTTTTAATGGTGAATGAGAAAATTTGGAACTCAAAATTTTAAGAAATGAATGCGAAAAAATTTACATGTAATCTGAAAAAAATCCTTAAGAAGAAATATTTCAAGTGCCAAAAGAAAAAGAAAAGAAAAGAATTGAACTGGTTCAAAAACAGGATCCAAATAGGGGAGTGCTTGAGGGAAAAGGCAATTGATATGGTGGTAGAGCAAGACTAGAGAATGAGGTAGAAAGTATGGCTGGGGTTTATGATGGTATTAAAGGTGTGTGAAGACTGTATGTTCTTTATTCAGCGAGTTGGCCTCAGGGAAGCCATAAACTAGGCCAGCTTGGTAATTTCCTATATTTTGTTGCTGTTGCTGGTTGTCTATTGAGGACATATTCCAGGGCTGCTCCATTCCACAGTTTGACTGAAAAGTACTAGGCTCCAAATAAGGATTGGGATATGTAGGAACAATAATTGCTTGAGGATAATTGCCATTTGGGAACTGGTCTATCTTCTGTTGTTTATGTAAATGAACATATGTAAATGAACAGTCCCAGGACTGGGTGTCCCTTTTGAATGCATGAGTGTTATTTGTCCAAGAGTCTTGATGCAAGGTAACTGTGGGCTGGGCAACAGTGGGCTGGGCAACACCTCGAGTCACACTGCGCTTAATTACTGATGGGTCACACGCACCATTTTCTCACCTGATTGCCGGTAACTCCCAGTCTTCTAGATATGTGTCCTATCTGCAGGGAATCAAGACATGCATTCTGTTTGAAATAAGTGTGCAGTTCCTGAAGTTGTGCTTGGGTGTAGGCTGTTTTCTTCCTGGTTTTATTTTGCTTATTGGAACTATCATTCAAGGATTTGGATGTGGGTTCCACCGTTGAGTTTCCTGTGAGTCTGTCAGTATTACTAAATTCTGATGAGCCTGAGTTTGAAAGAGGTCCTGGAGCAGTCCATGGTTTCCACAGGGAATTATAATCTTCTTTAATCTGCTTTGAGGTTAAGCCAGGAGGTGAGTTGAACTGAGCTGAGGTGAGTTGAACTCCAGAATACATGATCTTAAGAGCCTATTACACCTTAGAGGCCCAAGGCAAAGGGTTAATGTTTGCCCAGTAAGTCAGTTAAGGGATCATTCAGTATAGAATACTGAAAGATGATTTGCCTAAGGTCACACAGCTAGGAAATGGCAAAGTCAGGATTCAAACCCAGATCTCTTCTGGCTTCAGTTTTACCATTTTTTCCACTCAATCACACTGCTACTATATATCAAAAGGATGATGGGTAATGAGGATGGTATCAGCCATGGATCTATAGATCTAGAGTATTCTAGAACAGGCAATAGTCATATTATGGAAAGTAGGCTCACTCAGGTTTTCTTTCTTAGGGAAAAGTTGGTCAGGGAATTTCAGAGTGAATAGGTCAGACAGACAAGGCAACCAATACACCAGAATGGGCTTTAGCAAAACAACTATCTGTAGGCCAGGTTGCCCTTGACCAAGATTCTTTATTCAAGTAGTTCTATCTTCCACCATTGGGCCCACCCCAGATGTTGCCTTATGATCTCAAGAGGTTGTTCCAAGTTTTAGTGGTCCCATTCTTACCAGTGCCTTTGAGGAAAAGACATACTTTTGGCCAAAGGGCATTGCCCACTGGGAAAGAAAGAGGACTTTGCTCCTGGCATGGAAGTTCCAATTGCACTAAGTATGGCAGCTTAGATACTACTCCAAATCCCCAAATCATTTTGTTTTATTCTTTGACTGAACTTGTGATTTCTTTAGCATGGAGGCCTCTGATAAGGGAAATCCCTCTACCAATACAGATGAGATAAAGAACTATAAGTAGCTTATAGTCTGAGATGACTTAGAGGAACTGGGAGGTTAAGTACTTAGACACAGTCACACAGCTAGTATGTATCACAGGTTTGACTTGAACTGTGGTACTCCTACTTCTGAGTTGGACTCTATCCAACAAGCCATGGTACCTCTCATGCTGTCTACAATAATGGGGAGGCAAAAAGGGGATCTATTCACCAGGTAGCTAGAGGAAAGTGTCTGCAACCAGTTGCTCAAATGTGAAGGATGAAGTGAGGGATGTTTACAGATGGACTCCTACCTCACAGGTCATGGATTTTGAGTTGGAAAAGACCACAAAGGCAGTGTAGTCTAAATATTCCCCCTTCCCTTCATTTTACAGAAGAGGAAACTGAGATTGAGAGATGTTAAATGACTTACCTAGAGTCATGCAACTGCTAAGTGTCAGGTGAAGGATTTGAACTAAGGCCTTCCTAATATCAAGTCAAATAGTATCTACCAAACCATCTGCCTCTCAGGGAATTCTTAGGGACTAAATATACTTTGAGTCAGAGTTATGATCAGCAGTTGTACTAAGATATAGATGAAGTTGAGGTGGGAAATTAGATTAATCTTATATTAATTCCAAAATACTCTTTAGTGCTTACTTCTCTGAATAACTATGCTTGACAAGGTCAATATTTTTTTTTATCATTCACTTCTTTCATGTAAAGGATAAGCAGTCTCTTCATAAGATACTCAGTTCTCGACTGAAAGGGACCTTAGGGAAAATCTTGCCTACCATCTTCATTTTAAAGCTAAAGACAATTGGATGCAGAGGGAAAGTGACTTCCCCAAGACCATATGAGGAATAATTGGCAGAGCGAGGATTCAAATCCAAGTCTGCTTGGATTTTGACTCCATATTCAGGCTTCTTTCCACTGCATTCAGATATGAGTTCTTAAACATCAGGATCAAATTCCCCTCAGGGCCCAATTTACAAGTGTCATTATAAGCAGTACCATCACTAGACTATGGCTAATTGGGAGACTGTGCTGGTCTTGGGGCAGAGAGTCTTATCAAGGTGTACTAGAGCAAGCTCCAATAGGAGATCTGATTGTTACACTTTCAGTTTTAGCATTTAGGCCTCAGAAATGAGCAAATGCTACAAATCAGGGCTTGATTTATTGTTTTGTTGATTACCTAGATTTAAGAAAATGATGGAGAAAATATTAATAATGCAGATAAAATTTCAAAGTGTGTCATGCATATTTTTTCCAGAGAGCTGGTTGTTAAACTTTCACCAGCATGTACTTGCTATCTAGCTCATGCTAGGCAGTGACTGAGGGAAGCCACCAAGGGAGACAAAGTTAGTCTATCACCATCATCAGCCCATAAAATGCTCACCACAGCAAAGGCAAAGCTTCTGAGATTTCCCCACTCCCATCACACTCCTCCAACTATATATTTTTCTTTAGTGATTTATTTTCTCCTTGACAGCAACCCCTGATGTTAATTTTATCTTTATCCATAGGGAAGGTCCTGATTATGTGAGTATGTCTGCTAAAATTAATTGCAATCACACTTAGGTATACGTGCTCTCTGATTCCCCTGGCCACCATGCATATGGGGATAGGTATCAAATATGCAACTTCATATTGCTTCTTCCTGGTTAGAGTCCATATTGTTTTCTGATTTTTTTTTAATCACAATTTTCACTCACTCAAGGCCTCTGATTTATAGTGGCAAACATGCTATTCTATGTAATCGAATCTCCAGGATTACATGAGAAGATTCATCACAGCATCAGGACAAGTTAAGATTTAAGCACATGCATACACAAACAGATGAGCACATGCACAACACACACAGACACACACACAGACATACACACACAGAGTTTACTCATGTAAAAATAATCAAGTATGTACCAAGTTCCAAGGGACCTTTCTGAGATTCTGAAGCATAAAGTGAAATCCTATGGAGGGGGACTATGATGGCAATAAAACCCCAGAAATATATACTCATAAAGGCAGAGGTTTGCAAAGCAAATAACAAATAAAAGTGGAAATATTCTTTCCCAGAATCCTGAATCACTCTGACAGCTACAATATGTGTGAAACCTCAAGTACCTGTAAAAACTCGGCCGGCTCTTAACTGAAGACAGCCTTGCTCAGGGATGCATGTCCTCCTCTATTCTCCCTCTTCTCCATTGAGGTGCCCCTCTGAGCCCTCAACATGGGGTAAAGATGGTCCTAGGGTCTGGCAGCCTCTGTCGGTAGAGCAAATGCTCCAGTAGGTCCTGACAAGCTGGCAGGGCTTTGGGGTAGATCCAGTGACAGATTCAGTCTATTGCTGGGACTGTTTTCACTAAATGCTAAAAGGCTCGGCATCAAAAGCCAAACACCAGGGGATGGTTTGGGTTTCAGTGTCTGGAATTTTGTTTTATTTTTGTTTATTTTCTTTTTAGTTTGCTTTGGTTTTGGCTATAGTGACTCATGAAACTATTGACTAAGATATGACAAGGTTATAATCTATATTAGTAAAGGAAATTGTTGTTATTCAGTCGTTTCAGTCTTGTCCAACTCTCCTGACCCCATTTTTGGGGTTTTCTTGGCAAAGATATTGTAGTAATTTGCCATTTCCTTCTCCAGCTCATTTTATAGATGAAGAACTGAGGCAAACAAGGTTAAGTGACTTGCCTATGGTAACCCAGCCAGTAAGTCTGAGGCTGGATTTGAATTCAGTAAAGGGAAATATCTACCCCGAAACTAAAATTGTAGATATAAAGTCAATATATATCTATCTATATATCATATAATATATAATATATTATATATTATATAGATGTATATATATAGGGGCCACCTAGTTGACTTACATGTTTTCTTATTGGCCTCAGAAACTATATATATGTATATAGGCACATACATATATACAAATATAATATATACATACATATACACATATATGTATATATATGGAGAGAGAGAGAGAAGTTCAATATGTGATATAATTGTGAAATAAATCAAATATCTAGTAATTTATGGCAACATATAAGATCTTTCAGATACGCCTCAATACTAGAACATGTTAACACTTTCCCTGACAATTTCAAATGAGAGATGACTGTCTAATGGTGTACTAATCACTTTTTTTTCCATTCTGTTTTGGACCACACCTGAGCTCACTCACATAATGAACTCCCAATCAGGAAACTCCCTCTTTATCAATACAGACTGGCAAGTTGTATATAATACAGAGTTTGAAAGAGTTATCTGTAGTACTAAGTGGTTAAATAACTTCCCTGGCATCACATATCTATTTGTCAGAGTCAGGAGCAGGGCACAGCTCATTCTGACTGAGGCCAGCCTATAGCACTGTCAGCTTTGAGCTTGTCAGTCTTGGTGACTGGGAGCATAATGATGCCCTGGTTGGTAATAGAAAAGTTGGGAGAAGGGAAAGGATTAGAGGGAAAGATAACATGTTGTCTTTTGAACAGGTTGAGTTTGAGATGTCTATAGGATATCCAGTTGGAGATGTCTAAGAAACAATAAGGGAGTATAGACAGGAGGTCGAGAGAGGTTAGATCTGAGAATCATCTGGATAAAGAGGGGAGTCAGCTTCTGTTTTCTACTACTGCTTTTATCATGGCCTTATGTGTCTTCTGTCCCCAGCTCATCTTGTGCTTAGCTTCCTCTTCCTCTCCTTTCCTGTTCCTGGATTCTTCCTTTACCTTCTTCTCAGGCTTCTAATGCCTCCTCTCAGTCCTTCCTTATAATGTAAAACACGACAAATCACCTTTCTGTCAGATATTATTCCAAGAGTCCACTTATTTAAGAGACCCTTAGTCTCCAAATTATTTGATTTATGGTTTCTCAGTTGTAACCTTTAAAATTCTCTGAATAGTCACATTCAAATAAGTTAATGGAATCCAATGTCCTTGCTACTTTAGTCATTGTTCTGCCTTCAGATAAGTCTTCTTAAATCTTCTTGAGTTCAACTCTGCCTTGGATACTTACTATCTGGGTGATTCTGAGCACGTTACTTCACCCTGTTTGCCTCAGTTTCTTCATCTAGAAAATGACCTGGAGAAGGAAATGGCAAACTGCTCCGGTATTTTTACCAAGAAAAATACAAATGGGGTCACAAAAAATCAGACATGACTGAAACGACTGAACAACAAAAATTGACTATCTGATTTTCAGAACAACCCATGCTTATCCTCAATATTTTTATACATGAAGTCATATTTTTACCTCAAGCTAATTTTTATCAGTTTTTCTTTTTTTTAAAATCTGCCCCTATCAGCAATCAAAGTGCTCACATACAAAAAGTATAGTAGTTTATACTGGCATTTATTGACTTAGCCATTCAAATCACATCATCATCATCATCAGTAGCAGCAGCAGCAGCAGCATTTGTATAGCATTTTAAGGTTTTCAAAATACTTTACATGTGTTATGAGGCAGCTAGGTGGCTCAGTGAATAGAGTGTCTGACCTGCAATAAGGAAGACCTGAATTCAAATCTGGCCTCAGACACTTATTAGCTGTGTGACCCTGGGCAAGTCACTTAACCCTGTTTGCCTTAATACACTGGAGAAGGAAATGGCAAGCCACTCCAGGATCTTTGCCAAGAAAACCCCATGGACAATATTGGTGTTGTGTGGTCCACAGGGTCATGAAGAATCAGACATGATTGATTGACTGCACAAAAACAATATTATATGTGTTATATTATTTAATCATCACAACAAGACCACACCATGTTTTTTTTTATCATTATTCCCATTTTATAGATGAGGGAACTGAGGCTGAGAGAGTTAAAGCTTCCCCAGGGTAACACAACTAATTGTCTGAGCTTCAATGTCAACTCAAGTCTTCCTGACTCCAAGTTTAGTTCTCTATCTATGGGGTCACCTAGTTGACTTACATGTTTTCTTATTGGCCTCAGAAACTAGAAAAGCTGTTGAAGATATCTTTTTCTATTCCTGAACACATTAAAGGAAGCTTGAACATTTTGGCAAATGTTCTTATGAAATGACACATTGGTAGGAAATGCTTTGCTGAATGACAGTAATGACTTATTACCCCAAATCCTCACTTACACCTTTATGGTCCCTATGATATTTTGGGAGTCAACATGGTATAGTGGATTGAGTATTGGGATTAGAGTCAGAAGATGTGGGTTTAAATTTTATCTTACATACTTGGTAGCTGTTTGATTATAGACAAGTTGTGAAATCTTGTGAAATTTTAGTGACCCCCTTCAATAAAATGGTGATGATAATAATAATCATGCTGCCTACTTCACAGGGTGGTAAAGAACCACTTAGTAGCAATGTGACCTTGGGAAAGTAACTTCTCTTCCTTGTTCTTTGTCTATAAAATTTGGTTGTTGAATTAGATGACCTCTGAGGTCCCTTCTAGATCTGAATTTATGATGCCAGGAATAAGCAAGATACTATTTGAAAAATGTTTTAGAAACCGTAAGATATTACTCTGTTACAATTAAGTACAACCTCCTTATACCCTCATAATACCGCCATAAGGAAGGTAGGATCAGTATAATAATTTACATTTTGAAGGTGAGGAAACTGGTACTCAGAGAGGTTAAATAATTTGCCTATAGTCATGTACTTTATTAAGTGTAAGAGCTAGGTCAAAAACTGAGGTCTCCTAATACATAGCTTGGAAATTCCCATAATCACATTTTACTAAATATAGTAAAAATAAATACAAATGCTTGCATGATTTTCATATTTTAATTTGTCAAATATTATTTATTTCATTTCACAGCTCATTGCCAAGATAACAGACTAGTTCAAAATCTCTGCACAGGTATTGAGAGAATTCCTTTTGTATAAGAATGTAATGTTGGTTCAATACAAAAATAATACCAACTGAACTATCTTTATTTGGAAATATGTACAAAATGCTTGGAAAACTTTAAAACAGTTCATTGGAAATGATGCTGCCCCTAAAGTCAAGGGATATAGGTTCAAAGCTCATCTTTGAGGCTTACCGTGTGCCTTAACTACCCTTGGGCCTCATTTTCCTCATCTGTAAAGTGAGGAAGTTGGACTTCATGGTCACTAAGGTCCCTTCCAGCTCTAAATCTATGACCTATATCAGTATAGACGTCAAATTGTTTTAGTAGAAATAATGGGCTTGCCCCAAGTTATCCATTCATATATATACTCCATTTCCTTGTGAACTATAACATAACAATCATAATAATAAACCTTGCTTAAGCACATTAAGGATTCATGAATTTTTCAGTGTAGGTGTTCCACCAAGGAGTACATACCTGCTCAATAACTCAGTTTTTCTGATGAAAAGGAACCATCATCTGGTACTTAAACTCATGACGATCCTCTCTGAACTTAGCTGGTATATTTACAGAAAACACACTATCACCAAGTTCATGTGAAACCTTTCCATTCCTAATAAAACTTCCAAAGCTGTATGGCATTGCTAGTCTTTGAGAAAGCATAGCTATGTCTGTGCCACCAAGAGGCATCAATGGAGGGAAGAAAAGTGAGAGGGAAGGAGAGAACTAAGGAAGGAAGGAAAGAATGAATGAATGAAGAAAGGGAGAGAGAAAGAAGAAAAGAAGGCGGGAGGGAAGGAGAAAGAAGAATGAAGAGAGGAATGGGAAGAGAAGAAATAAGAAACAGAAGGTGATGGGAGACAAAAAGAAGGAGATGATAGAAAGGGAGGAAGAGAATGAACAGAAGGGAAAGGAGGAAAAGGAAAAGAAGAAAGAGGAGGAGACAGGGGAAGAGGAGAAAGAGGAGGAGGAGGAGAAGAAGAAGAAGATGATATGATGATGATGATGATGATGATGATGATGATGATGATGGTGACTACGATGATGACCTCATGAGGGGAGGTGGCTGGAAGGGAAGGGAAGAAATTTGCCCATCATCATTCATATACAAAATTGTCCTATAAACAAAATTAAGAAAAAAATGTTTTAATAGATATTGCCACATCAAATATTCATAAATCTCCAAGGTATGCCAAATAAAAAGCTTTAAAAACACAAGACAGTGGGAGCTAAGATGGCGGAGCAAAAGCAATGATTGCTTGAGCTGTCCCCCAAACCCCTCCAAATACCTGTAAAAAATGGCTCTAAACAAATTCTAAAGCAGCAGAACCCACAAAAAGACAGAGTGAAACAAATTTCCAGCCCAAGACAACTTGGATGGTTGATTGGAAAAGATATATTGTGCCAGGTTGGGAGAGGAGCGCAGTTCGGCATGAGCGCGCAGGCAAAACAGGCCTCAGCTAACCTGGAGCAGGCCTCAGAGGACTGAATCATGGGCAGCTGTGGAGGTTTCCAGACTTCTCAACCCACGAATGCTGAAGACAACTTAGAAGGTGAGTAGGGAAGGTCTGTGTCTGCAGTGAGAGAGAAGTTTGGTTCCAGCCCCAGTCCCTGAGCATGGCCCTGGGGCAGTGGGGCTTCCAGAGCTTCCAGCCACAGACTCAGGAGGAATCAAGTGGCTCAGCAGAAGGGGATTGCAGGGGTCTCTTTGCTGGTGCAGGATTCTCTTGGTTTGCCTGTGTTTGGATCTGGGTCACAGTTCTGGGTGGCGGCCCTGGGGCAAGGAGGAGCGCTGGCGAGGTGGAGCTTGTAGTGGCAGTGGAGAGGAAATCCTTCTCACAGTTCCAAGACAGAAAACAGTGCTTGTGGTCATTCATAGACCAGAGCACAGGCCAGGAAAGGAGTAAACACCTCGCCCCTGATCTTAACACCTTGGAAGAACTGAAAATTTACAGGTCCCTAGATGTATCTCAGAAAACAGCTGCACAAAACCCATGAAGCTTGGGATAGTACATTCTCCATACTGGAAGCAAACTCCTAGTTTAACAAAAAGTTTATAACTCAAGTAATTGGCTGGGATCATAAGAAAACCTCGAAAAAAGAGTCAGACCATAGAATCTTACTTTGGTGACAAAGGAGATCAAAACATACAACCAGAAGAAGACAACAAAGTCAAAGCTCCTACATCCAAAGCCTCCAAGAAAAATATCAATTGGTCCCAGGCCATGGAAGACCTCAAAAAGGATTTGAAGAAGCAAGTAAGAGAAGCAGAGGAAAAACTGGGAAGAGAAATGAGAGTGATGCAAGAAAATCATGAAAAATAAGTCAACAGCTTGCTAAAGGAGACTCAAAAAAATACTGAACTAAATAACACCTTAAAAACTAGCCTAACCCAAATGGCAAAAGAGATCCAAAAAGCCAATGAGGAGAAGAATGCCTTAAAACGCAGAATTGGCCAAATGGAAAAGGAAGTCCAAAAGCTTACTGAAGAAAATACTTCCTTAAAAATTAGAATAGAGCAATTGGAAGCTAGTGACTTTATGAGAAATCAAGACACTGTAAAAAAAAAAATCCAAAAGAATGAAAAAAATAGAAAATAATGTGAAATATCTCTGGAAAAACAACTGACCTGGAAAATAGATCCAGGAGAGAGAATTTAAAAAATTATTCGACTATCTGAAAGTCATGATAAAAAAAAAGAGCCTAGACACCATCTTTCAAGAAATGATCAAGGAAAACTGCCCTGATATTTTAGAACTAGAGGGTAAAATAGAAATTAAAAGAATCTACCGATCACCTCCTGAAAGAGATCCCCAAAGGAAAACTCCCAGGAATATTGTAGCCAAATTCCAGAGTTGTCAAGTCAAGAAGAAAATATTGGAAGCAGCCAGAAAGAAATAATTCAAGTATTGTGGAAACACAATCAAGATAAGATAAGATTTAGCAGCTTCTACATTAAGAGACTGGAGGGCTTGGAACAGAATATTCTGGAGGGTAAAGGAGATAGGATTACAAACAAGAATCACTTACCCAGCAAAACTGAATATAATCCTTCAGGGAAAAAAGTGGACATTCAGTGAAACAGAGGACTTTCAAGAATTCTTGATGAAGAGACTAGGGCTGAATAGAAAATTTGACTTTCAAATACGAACACTCAACTGAAACATGAAGAGGCAAACAGGAAAGAGAAATCATAAGAAACTTATTAAGGTTGAACTGTTTACATTCCTGCAAGGAAAGATGATATTTGTAACTCATGAGTCCTTTGTCAGACTAGTTGGAGGAAAAAAACTTTTATGTATGTATATATAGATATAGATATAGATATAGATAGATAGACAGATAGATAGAAGGCACAGGGTGAGTTGAAGATGAAGGGATGACATCTGGAGAATAAAATTAAGGGGTGAGAGAGGATTATACTAGGAGAAGGAGAAAGGGAGAGATAGAATGGGGTAAATTATCTCACATAAAACAGACAAGAAAAGACTTTTACAGTGGAGAGAAATCAGGGGTAGGTGAGAGGGAATGAGTGTATCTTACTCTCATCAGATTTGGCTTAAGGAGGGAATAACGTGCATACTCAATTGGGTATGGAAATCTATCTTACCCTATAGGAAAATGGGGAAGGGAGGGTACAAGAGAGCAGCAGGATGATAGAAGGGAGGGCAGATTGGGGGAGGGGGTAATCAGAAGCAAATACTCCTAAGGAGGGCCAAAGTCAAAAGAGAAAATAGAATAAATGGGGGGTGGGGTAGGATTAAGGGAAACATACTTGATTTTTCACAACATGACTACTGTGGAAGTGTTTTGCATGACTATACATGTATAACCTGTATCGAATTGCTTGCCTTCTCAATGAGGGTGTTTGAGGAGGGAGGAAGGGAGAAAATTTGGAACCCAAAGTTTTAAAATCAAAAATTAAAAAAAATTGTTTTCACGATGCAACTTGGAAATATGATATACAGGAAAAATTAAATCTATCCTGCCCTACAAGAAAATTGAAGGGGAAGGGGATAAGACAAGGGGGAGAGAGATAGAAGGGAGGGTAGATCAGGGAAAGGTGTATTCAGAATGCATGCCATCTTGGGGTGGGGGGAGGGATGAGAGGGGGAGAAAATTTGGAACTCAAAATCTTGTGGAAGTGAATGTTGAAAACTAAAAATAAATAAATAAATTTTAAAAAAAAGCAAACATGAGACAGTGAAAGAAATCAAAATATATAAGAAAAAGATGAGGCACAAATCATCCTGGTCATTCTGGTCTGTTGCTCGAGTTGACCCAAAATACTTTCAGTGAACTTATGAAAGATGAGTTTACGTTCAAACTTTTATTCAGTGTTTTAAATGGTTGTTATATTCACATGTTATCACCTACATAATATTAAATATTTATAAAAAATAGCAGGAGAGTAATCTGTCCCAGGACCATTTCTATCTGAACTCTATAGAAAAAAATAAGATCAAGAATAATAATAGTGATGATGCTGATACAACCACCACAACTAAAAATAATAATAATAATAATATCAATACCAAATACCTAGCAAGACATGACAAAATGACTATAATTACATACCAAAAATTTGTTTCTTTTCATGGCCTGACAGGTGAAAATCTCCATACTACAAATACTACAAATACAGACTTCAAAATATCGTGGAGAAATCAACCAATAGTTTAGTATAAAGAAGTATGGAAACCAGATAATAATCACAGACTGAACTGGTAATTGGTGCCCACAATCACCCAGACATTATACTGATCTATTAAATTAAAGTATAACATTTAATATATGTTGCCATGCAAAACACTCATATTATCCAAGCTTCATGAAGCAAAAACATTCAATATGGAGACCATGGCAAGAGACAAAAATATTGTGGGAATAAGATGAATATTAAAAGGAAAATTCAATGTTCAGGTCTTTGCCCTGATTAAAGAGGCAAAACTCAAGAATAGAAAGTTAGAAAGGAGTTTATTAAAACACTAAGGCATAAAAGTGTTGGTGAGCTGACCTCTGGCACCAATCCCTGGATTCAAACTGGAAACTGCTTTTATAGACCACTCATCATAATAAGAGCAAGGCAATCTTGATAGGTACATGTTTACGAAAGGGGATGGGAATTTGCATGTCAGTTCCTCTCCCATTGCCATATCCCAGGGAAATAAGATTAGAGACAAGTGGGGTGGGATGAAAGCCATGTGGCTACTTGCTAATTATCAGGTAATACACAAGACAAGGGGATGGGATCAAAGAACATGCTACACACTGGCTGCTTCTCTCAACAGACTGATTAACACATACCTACAAGCCAAGTGAGAATGGAAGTAGTGGAGTCACTAGGATGCTGTCAGCACAAATTTCAATATGGGGTGGGTATATGTCATTTGTGTTATCTGTTCTGATACTGAAATTGTACCAAGAACACTTTTTGTGAGGGAACAGATTATGAACTTACTAATACTTGCATTTTAGTAGAAAACTAACTACAAAAGTAGTTCTTTTATCTACTTATATAACAATCAATAGAATATTTTAAAAAATCAAGCATTAGAGTGATTGGTAGTGGGACTAATTCTACTTGAATCTGATCATAAGGATAGGAATTAGATCATAGTATCATTTTACATTAATATAGCACTTTTAAGTTACAAAACACTAATATATATGTATGTATACTTGCACAAGGGTATTAAATGTTCTAATTTGTAAGACTTGCTAGACATAGTGCAAACAACTCTAGATACTGAGCAAAACTAAGTGAAAAGTACTGAATAATCAATTAATCAATCAAAAAGTATTTGTTAAGCACTTATTATATGTCAATGACTTTAGGCCCAAGTAGACAGGAAAAATTCTTTATCCTAGACACCATAATCAGATTTAATAAAGTATGTCTAAACCAAGTGCCCCTGAAGCTAAAATGGATGGATCACCATTCCCAAGGGCATTTTATTGATCCCCTGCCACATCAAATAAAAGTCTTGAGTCTTACCAGTTACTGGGGGATGGGTTACAAAGGCAACCTGAAAACTGAATGACATGATAATGATGGTGATGTGAGAGATTCAACATGAAGGAAAAAACAAAACAAAACAAAACAAAAATTACCGAATCTTAGAGCTGGAAGAGAATCCAGCCTAACCTCCACCTTTACAGGGCTCCTTTCTACAGTATTAGGAATGTGTTCTATCTTTCTCTCAAAGACCTATACTGAGGGGCTCCCCCATTATCTTTGAAGACTGACTGTGATGATTTTATGGGGAGAGTTCTAATTGTTAGGATTTTTTTTTCCTGACACCAATTCGGAAGCTACCTCTCTGCAACTTCCACCACAGTTCTATCCTCTAGGGCCAAGGAGAACAAAACCAATCCTTCTATTTGACAGCACTTCAAATACTTAAAGAGAGTGATCATGTCCCCCCTGAGTCTTCTCTTCTCCAATCTGCTGTGAGTCACTAAATGTGATCTATTGGCTGGTCAAATTATCCTTTTCCACCTCAAACTGCCAGGCAGCTGTGCCAGAGCTAGAACTATAAAAACATTACAATCTCCTGTCACAGGTAAGGGGACCTGCATAACTGAGGCAACTAAAGTAGCAGTGATGCTAATAAAAGCTTACATTGATACAGCTCTCTGTCTCTTTCTGATTCTCTCTCTGTCTCTCTCTCTGTTTCTCTCTGTCTCTGTCTCTTTTTCTGTCTCTCTCTCTCTCTCTCTCTCTCTCTCTCTCTCTCTCTCTCTCTCTTTCTCTCTCTGTCTCCATAATCTCATTTAACCTGAGTTTCTCGAAGTTTGAGAGATAGGTAGGAGACATCTTCAAATTTGATTAGCTGGAATCTTCAATATATTTTAGGATGCTTAGCTGATAATAACAAGAGGGCAAAGCACCATTATCACTACTATAACCTGTTATAATGATTTTGTACTGCTCTTTCCCTTCATTAAACAAACTATTATGAGACTCTAGGCTATCACTGAGATAATAATGTGGGCACTACGAAGTATAAGATAAGTATTTACAAAAAAAAAATCACCTGTTAATTTTAGTCTGAGCTGAGCTTAGTTCTACACAAAAGAAAATCCTTAAAAAGACAGAAAAGAGGGAGGGTAACTATAGTCCCCTGAGTTATTACATAACAAAGAATAATGGGACTCTGTCATTGACTATTATAGGATCACAGAGCTGGAAGAATCTTTAGCAATCTAGTCCCACCTCAGTTTTGCCTTCCGTACTCTTTTAAAAAGAGTCATTTTTCTAAAAAGGTGGGAGAATGAAAAAAAAATCTACCGCAACATTATTTACTAAATCAAAGCAGACATGATTGCAACCAATCAACAAGCATTTATTAATTGTCTAATATTTACCAAGCATTGCATTAAGGTGTCAAGGATACAAAACCAAAATATAATCCCTACCACCAAGGAGCTTACATTGAAACATTGAAGGCAACATAATAAGTGATCTATCTATCTATCTATCTATCTATCTCTATCTATCTATCTATTTATCTATCATCTATTTAAATATCTACCAACCTATTGATTGTATCTGTCTATATATGTAAATGTATATGTATATATATTTGTATGTATATGTTTCTATATATACATATGCATGCATATACATATGTGTATATAGCACATATAAAATAGATATAAACTAACCCTGGGAGGAAGGCAATCACTGCTGAGAGAATCAGGAAAAGCCCATTTAGAAGGAAGCGATTGAGTTTAGTCTTAAAGGAAATGAGGCTTCCAAGAGACAGAGTTAAGAGAGAGTATATTTCAGGCATGTGGGAGAGGTGATTTAAAATTTGAAAGATGAGAAATAAAGCACTAGGTATGAGGAATAACAGAAAGATCAGTTTGAGTAGACTATAGAGTGCATGGAAGGGTGAGTGCAATGTGTCAAAAGCCTGGAAAGGTAGGAGGGTCTCAGGTCAAGAAGAGATTCACCTGACAAACAACTTTACATTTCATTCTAGAGGTGATAGGGAGCCACATGAGTTCATTGAGTTTTGGGGGTGGTATGGCCACACTCACCACTTAGATAAAATCACTTTGGCAGCCATGTGAAAGAGCACTAGAGTGAGGAGAAACTAGAGGAAGCAAGACCATTTAGGAGACTATTCTAATAGTCTGGACTGGATAGATCAAGTTATAAGAGGACTGAGAGAAGGTCATTGGAAGTGATGGAGGCCTGAACCACAGTGGTGACTATGTGAATGAAGATGAGGAGATAGATATGAGAAATCTGGGGACAATAGAAACAATGTGATTTGGCAACTGGGTGTTAGAGTGTGTCAAGTGTTAAGAATAAGACTGCTTGCAAATTTGTGTTACTGCAAGGATGGTGGTGTCTTTGAAAGAAATAGGAAAGCTTGTAAGAACGGTGGGTTTGGATTAGGGAAGGATAAAGAGCTCTGTTTTGGATGTGTTGAGTCTGAGATGCCTGTGGGACATCGTGTTGTAAATGGGGAATTATGGTGTAGGACTAGGGCTCAAGAGACAGATGAGGCTGGATACACAGATCTGGGAGTCATTGGCAAAGAGATGATAATTTACCCCATATGAGTTGAAGATATCATCAAGGGAGGGCAGAAACAAAAGAAAAAAAAAGGTTTGTATTATGTTATACAAGGGGATAAACAAACCACTCAGGAATGCTGCATACATATATCCATCATGGGCAAACTAAATCCCCTTTATTCTGTGACTACATCAACCATAAACAAAGAGAACTCAGAAGCACATTTTGTTGTTGTTGAGTCGTTTCGGTTGTGTCTGACTCTTCATGACCCCATTTAGGGTTTTCTTGGCAAAGATACCGGAGTGGTTTGGCATTTCCTTCTCCAGCTCATTTTACAGATGAGCAAACTGAGGCAAACAGGGTTAAGTGACTTGCCCAGGGTTACCCAGCTAGTAAGTGTCTGAGAACAAATTTGAACTCAGGGAGATGAGTCTTCCAGATTCCAGGCACTACCTAGCTATCCCCCAGGAGCACATTTAGATTAGAACTATTTACCATCACCTTATGTCTAGTCCTTATAAATACACATCATCTCTTCTGCAATTTAACATCCTTTATTCTTTGGGATGGGATAAGTTTACACAACCTGTCAGGATCTGGGAAGAACACTGGAGTCCGAAGAACTAAGTTCAAATTGGCTCTACTACTCACTATCTAGATGATTTAATCTCTATGGTCACCAATGTACTTATATAAATAAAATCAAGTAGTTCAACAAGATAATCTCTAATGTCCATTTCAGGTCCAAATCATAGATTAGAATTATAATTTAAAAACAAGATTAAGATTGAGATTCAAGAGTTCAGGAAAACCCAAATATGTCACCCACAAAAATGTAATTAAAAATGACAGTTAAGTGAATGAACTTTGTCATGATTACATTGCAATATAGTATTTATTTTGAATTTCATTATAGTGGTTCTTTATTTAAAAGTTCCTTCCTGTTCCTTGTAGTCCTCCAGATACTGTTTCAAAATACCACATATCAATAAATCTTATCTTTTCAGCAGAGAATACATTGATGCTCCTGCTGCCAATCTAAGAACTCTTAAAAACAGATCACCTCAAAAAACTGATATTGTCTGAATACTGACTGAAGCATACTTTCTTTCTTTCTTTCTTTCTTTCTTTCTTTCTTTCTTTCTTTCTTTCTTTCTTTCTTTCTTTCTTTCTTTCTTTCTTTCTTTCTTTCTTTCCTTCCTTCCTTCCTTCCTTCCTTCTCTCTCTCTCTCTCTCATTCTCACAAAATGATTAATATGAAAGTGTTTTACATGATTGCACATGTATAACCTGTATCAAATTGCTTATTGCTTCTAGGAGTGGAGAGGGAAGTGAAGGAGGGATAGATTTTGGAACTCAAAATTAAAAAGTATTAAAATTATTTTAACATGTAATTGGGGAAAATAAAATATTATTTTAAAAAAATCACCTCACTTTCCTGAGTTTTTCCAGTCCTCTCTTACTCTGACTCCTCAGCATAATTTTATTAGGGGTCAAAGGGAAATTTCTTGTCAAGGTAGGACAGTAGCTGCAAATCCTAATCATTAACCTCCTGTGGACAGTACAAGGTTTGGCTGTCATTCCTGAGGTGCTAGGAATCTTAAAATCAGGAGCCAGAAGGATTCTGCAAATAAAAAGCACTAGGAGGTAGTAGCTCTGTCCAGGGATTAGAGTAGTGTAAGCACAAGACATTTGCTTCAGACAAATTAGCCTAATTATTATCATCTGAATATACTTTGTGCTTTCTTCTCCCTATCTCTATTTTCAAGATTAGCAGGGTGCAGGGAGCTCCCACAGCCCATCCCAATTCCCTTGCTGCCTATTTCAATCTATTTATTCTTCACAGTGCAGCTCAAGTCCTAAAACCTCCCACAATGTCTTTCCTACAACATATACCCACCAATGTCTCCTTCCTCTGGAGGCCTACCACTTGATACTACTGGCTTGAGAATTAGCCTTTAATTTAATAATAAATTATATTAATTTCATAATAAATTAGCCTTTAATTTAATAACAGCTAGCATTTACATATGTCTTAAGTTTTATATATATATATAATATATATATATATAATAATATTGTCACTACTATAACCTGTTATAATGATTTTGTACTGCTCTTTCCCTTCATTAAACAAACTATTACAAGACTCTAGGCTATCACTGAGATAATAATGTGGGCACTACGAAGTATAAGATAAGTATTTACAAAAAACTCATTTGATTCTCACAATAACCCCATGAGGTAGATGCTGTTATTATCACCATTTATCAGACAGGAAAACTAAAGCTTGAAGAGGTTAAATGACTTGCTTAGGGTGGCACTGCTAGTATTCATTCCTATTTAGAAATAGGAATAAAACTTAGCGTTTTTTTTAAGTCCCACATTGTATGTACTGTGCCATCTGCTCTTTATATGATCTTGTATTGATATTTAACTTCTTATGTATGTTTGGCTCTTCTTTCCAATTGATTGTAAGTTACTTGAGGTCAGCACTGTCTCCCGCTGTATTTGGTGCCTCATGGTGCCTAGATAAGGATCTTGTATCATGTTTTGAATAATTTCCCTGGCAAGTGGGCGATGACAAGTTAAGATTATCACTATAGCTACAGCAGATGTATGATATGTTGAGGCTCCCATATCACTAAGGTGATCACTAGAGATCACTTGTCTAGGTGCTTATAGGGTCAAATGCTTGTCTTTCTTTTTAGATGTTCTCAAAGTGACACTGACAAGTATGGGAGGATGACCTTCCCAAGGAGAAGATTGCAATAAAGTAAATTGGAAGAAAGTATGATTGATTGCAATGCATCTAACCCAGGGGTTCTTAACTTTTTTATGTCCTGGAAGCCTGTGGACTATTTCACAGGTTAATGTCTTCAAGTGAATAAAATAAAACAAAGAATTACAAAGACAACCAATTATATTGAAATATAGTTATCCAAATATATATATATATATATATATATATATATATATATATATATAAAATTCCTATTCCCCAGATTAAGAATGCCTGATAACCCAACCTCTTCACTTTATAGGTAGGGAAACTGAGTTCCAGAGAAGTCATCAACCCATGATCACACAGTAAACGAGTGGAAAGGCTGCTTTTCGAACCCATAACCTCTGGTTTCAATCTAATACTCTCCATTGCATCACATTGAGACGCGTCAAGAGATAGTTATGGAGGGAAAATGGGAGGAAAATTGAAAGGAAGCAGAGAGATAAAAAATGAGGAAGTCAGGTGTATGAAGAATAAGTTCTAGGGTATTTTGGAGAATGAGCCAGGGAATCACTGCATTTAAGTTTTAGTGCCAAGCTTGGGAACCTCAGCTAAACATTCGTACCTATGTGAGAAAGGAGTGTTGAAGACAAAATATGAGTAGCATTAATTTGGTGATAACTCTTCCTCTCATTTTCACTCTGTTTGAATTTCTGGGATTGGTGCCAGGAAAGGGGGTGCAATTCCAGAAGATACTAATGTTTACATAACATTTACATAGCATTTTAAGTCTTGCAAAGTACTTGATGTGCTTTACCTCTTTTAAGCCTACCTGTGAGGAAGGTATTACAGGCATTTTAAAGCCCATTTTACAGATAAGGAAACTGAGGCTCAGAAAAGTTAAGTGACTTACCCTTGATCACACAGCTCTTGAGTTTAGAAGAGAGGTCTTAAATGCAGGTTTTCTGATGCCAAGTCTAGCACTTTGCTATACTCTGTCTCTCTTAGAAAATATGTGGAATAAAAACATTGCCCCGGGCATGCAGGTGACAATTAACAGTCCTCAATACTTGTAACTTTCTTGGACTAATTGTATTTCTCTCCCATATTCTGGGAAAAATGGGAAGACTTTGGCTCTTTTTGAAATGATGCCACCTAGTGGTGAGGACTCAATCCCACAAAGCACAGCAGGCTTTGGGAGACAAGCAAGCTGTCTTTTATTCACGTCCTCTTCCAATGGAGCAAAACCCTTGGGCACTTACTCTCAAGTTAAGAGGCCCCATTACCTTAGGATTTCTTTTAACAAAAAAGACTTACGTCTGGAATGACTTTTCCTCTCGATTGGCATCGAAGCCCTCCCCAACTCTGCCTGCTCCACTGTGTTCTTATGCCTGTGACTGAATGGGGTGGTTGGAATCCCACAGCTTGTAATTCTTATACTTCATAGCTCCTAGGCCTGTCATAAGAAATGTGCCTTATAAAACTCAAAGTGCTACATAGATGTGAATTAACATTTTGAGATGCAGAATGGTGCAGTGAGAAGGATGCTGGACTTGGAAGGTATGGGTTCAAATGTCATCTCTAACACTCACTGCTTTTATGACTATGTTTGTCAACTTAACATTTCTGAGACTCTATCCACATGTGTAAAATAAGGACAATGATGATATTCCTTGATGCTTCTAGAAATCCCACCTGGGAAGGGGCTTTTTATACTAGTCAGTCAGTCAACCCTTGTGAGTGGGGTCCATTGTAGATGTGGAGAAGGAAATTCATTATTATGATTTTTATTCCATAATCTTATAGATGAGACTAAATTCTAAGTCCTTCATACCTTCATTAGCCCTCAAGATATCCTAGAATTGCAGAATTTGTGATCTTGGTGAACAGACAAATAGCTTAGAATTATACAGCACTTTACATACATTATCTCATTTACTTCTCACAAAACCCCTATGGTGTAGGTTCTATTATTATCTCCATGTTATAGATGATGACAGTAAGGTTAAGAGCTTAGTGAATTGCCCAGGGTCATACAGCTAGTTTGTTAGGCAGGATTAGAATTCAGATCTTCCTGATTCTATGTGCAGTGCTCTATTCACCATTCCATGTCTATAATAGTATATTATCTTCATTTTATATGCATATATACATATATGTGTGTGTGTGTGTGTGTGTATAATGTATGTATGTGTGTATATATATATATATATATACACACACAAATTAAGTCCAGTTGTCTTGATCTTTATTTGGCCACTGCACACAGATGGCTCAGGAGGAGAAAGGGAGGCTGGTGACTTTGTACATCCCCTGTCACTTAAATCCAATTCACTTGCGTGTCACGGCAGCATCTCTCTGATATCATGGTCCTGTTTGACAATGAAGGACAAACAACAACAATAAATTAACTTGCTTCTCTAAGGTCATATAGTCAGAAAGGAGCAGAGTTAGGTCCAGAACTCAATTGTCCAAAATGATCTGGGACATTTTCCACTGTCTATATTGCCTGCACATAGCTGAGTTGAGAGGCCCAAGTTATACTGAATTCTCAAATGCAGGGGCTGCATGATAGCAAGCTTCTGGCTAGTGTGCAGTCTAAAAAGGACCCTAGTATGCCATCTGCAACAATTAAGGACCTCTTTTTTCTTTTTTCTTTTTTAATAATTTATTTATTTTTAGTTTTCAACATTCACTTCCATAAGATTTTGAGTTTTAAATTCCCCCCTTCTCCTCACCCCCGAAGACAGTGGGCAATCTGATATAGGCTCTACTTACACATTCATATTAAGCATATTTTCCCGTTAGTCATGATATAATGAACAATTAGAACTAATGGGAAGAATCATGAGAATAAAGGAATAAAACAAAGTAACAAAGGAAAAGGAGAGCAAATATCATGCTTCCATCTGCATTCAGACTTCATAGTTCTTTCTCTGGATGCAGATATCATTTTCCATTGTGCGTCTTTTGGAGTTGTCTTAGATCCTTGTATTTCTGAGAAGAGCCAAGTCTAACAAAGTCCATCATCGCACAGTGTGGCTGTTCAATGTTCTTTTGGTTCTGCTCATTTCACTAAGCATCAGTTCATATAAGTCTTTCCAGGTTTTTGTGAAGTCCACCTGCTCATCATTTCTTATAGCACAAACATTCATATACCACAACTTGTTCAGCCATTCCCCAACAGATGGGCATCTTCTCAATTTCCAATTCTTTGCTACCACAATAAGAGCAACTATAAACATTTTTTGTACATGTGGGTCTTTTCCCCATTTTTATGATCTCTTTGGGATATAACCCTAGAAGTGCTATTGCTGGGTTAAAGGGTATGCACAATTTTATAGCCCTTTGGGCATAGTTCCAAATTGCTCTCCAGAGTAGTTAGATCAGTAAGGACCCCTTTTTTTAAGGCTCAGGCCAAAGCATATTGCCACAAAGGAATCTTCTTCCTACCCCATTCCCTTAAACTATACTCTGCTTTCCATTTGCAGTATCTTATTTTGCTTTTTATTTTTATTTTTTTTGCAAGTGTACCTAAGTCATTTGTTTTTCAAGTTATAATGTTCAACTGTAAGCTACTCAAAAGCAAGGCTGGGAAATGAATAAACATAGTATGACATAGAAGGACACCTAGGTGGAGCAGTGGATAAAGTGGTAGGCCTGGAGTCAGACTTATCTTCCTGACCTCGGACACTTACTAGCTGTGCGACTCTGGACAAGTCACTTAACCCAGTTTGCCTCAGTTTCCTCATCTATGAAATGACCTGAAGAAGGAAATGGCAAACTACTCTAGTATCTTTTCCAAGAATACCCCAAATGGAATCGTGGAGAGCTGAAATGGCTGAAATGACTGAACAACAACAACATTACAAGTTATTGATTAAAGCTAGCCCCACCCTGAAACCATTACTGATCTCCAGTGATCAGCCCTTCAACATGTTGATACCTTGAGGTACTTATAATAAACTCCTTTTTAATAATCTTTGTCCTGAATTTTGCCTCATTATTCAGGGTGAAAACTCAAATGAAGAATTTTCCTTTCAACACCACGAAGAGTCAGACATGACTGAAATGACAGAACAACAAAAAATGTGATATATAAATGTGATGTAATATTATTATAATGTAATAAATGCCCAAAATAAGGAAACACGGGGTGGGGGGACTTGGAAAGACTTATACAAACTGATGCAGAGCAAAGTTAAGAAAGATCAAGAGAATAATGTACACAATGAACACAATCACATAACATAAAGCAAAATAACAATGAAAGCTTTCAGAACTCTGAACAATGCAATGATCAAATTTGAATCCAAAGAACCGATGGTGAAACGTATCTCATTCTTCTTGGTGTTTAAGTGGTAGACTATATGTTAATAAGGAAAGTTACACTGTTAGATGTGTCTAATATATTGGTTAACTTTACTTAACTATATAATTCTTTGTTAGAAGGGAGGGTTTTATTGTGGGTGGTGGGGAGAGACTGTTCATTGGGAAGTGACATGATATTTTAAACATCAATAAAATATTTTCTATTTTAAAGCAAGGCACATGCTTTTTAAATGTTTTGAAAAAACCCTATCACATGGTTCTGTACATAATATGATCTCAAATATTTGGGAACTAACACCTATTACTTTCCGTTGCTCATGTTAGCGTGAAAAATTTGTCAAGATGACCAGTTGTTATGGTGATACATACTGCTGGAATGCAGGGAGATAGATTTTTTTTAATTGTTGTTCTCTCTTATTTATCCTGGGATAGTGGGCAAATAGCCATTTCTTGGTCTCTCAATTTCTGAATCTACATTGGTTGTATGTAGCAATTTGGTAATAGCAATGCTATTAGAAAGCAAGATGTGAATCTTTATGAAAAATTTGATTTTCATTCAACTCAGTTTTACTTTGAAGGTGCAAGGAATTTAAATGGATAGAGCCAAGGTTGTAAATAAGGAATCAAACAAAGAATGGCATAGGGAAAATACCTTAGTTCAATTCAGTTCAACAAGCTTTGATATTCTAAGGTCTCTTTCAACATTGGTATTATAGGAGAACATAAGCCCTTTGAAAGCAAGTTTTTGTCTTTGCTTTAGAAGCACCTAACACAGTACATGGAATGTATGCTTAAAAAATGCTTGTCGATTGAGCGCTTGATCTTCCACACATTGTGTTAGGTGGTAAGTAAATAATAACAATAAGAAGAAGGATCATAGCTAAATTTATAAAACACATTTAAGTTTGCAAAGCAAATCACAACAACTCTGTGAAGTAGATGCCGTTGATTTCTCCATTTTTACAAATGAGTTTAAGTAAATTGCACATGGCCACACAGCTAGTAAATGTACGAGGGAGGATTTGAACTAAGATCTTCTTGGCTCTGGGTTGGGTACGCTCACCACTGTTCTGTAACAAAAACTTATTAATGTCTGTTCTCAATGAGCCTATATTCTCATAGAATGGAAGAGCCTACAGGAGTTTTATATCACACAATGTAAGTTATCAAAGCTAGAAGGGGTGTTAAAACTTAAAATGTCAGAAGTAGAGGACACCGTAGCACATGGAATGTAAGAACTGAAAGGAAGCCTGGTCAGTCAGACACTAAAGATTTATTAAGTGCCTATCCTGTACCAGGCACTGTGCAAAGCACTAGGGTTACAAAAAGAGACAAAAGAGAGGAGCTCACAAAAGGGAATGGGGCAACAAGCAAAAAAATATGTACAAACAAGCTGTATAAAGGATAAAGAAGAAATAATTAACAAAATGGAGGCACTGGGATCATGAAAAATTGGGAAAGGCTTCCTGTAGAAAATGTAATTGTAGTTGAGACTTAAAGGAAGCTAGGAAAGTCAGTAAACTGAGATGAGATGTGAGAGAATTCTAAGCCTGGAGGCAGCTAGAGAAAATGTCCATAGTCAGGAGACTGACTGTCATGTTTGTGGAACAGCAAGAAGGTCAGTGTCACAGCATCAAAGAGTATATGCCAGGTAGTGAGGCATGAGAAGAATGGAAAGGTGGGTGGGGCTACGGGCTGATTAGGAAGGGCTTCAAACATCAAACATCAAACACAGGGATTTTTATTTGATACTGGAAGTGATCAGGAGCCATTGGAGTTTATTGAGTAAGGGGGTGATATGGTAGGACCTACCTACACTTTAGGAAAATCACTTTGATGGCTGAATGGAAGACAGGTTAGAGTACAGACATAGATAACATCTACTTCAATCCCCTTATTTTACAAAAGTGGAAACTAAATTTCAAAATGGAGAAATGACTTACTCAAAGTCACACAGCATGCTAACGGCAAAGCTGGGATTAGAACTCTAGGCTTTCATGAAGCCTATGGGAGAGCTTTGCTACTCCACAGAGCATTTCACTTTAATTTATTTCCTCAGTCATATACAAACTGGAACCATCTGCTCATTGACTTCCAGGTGTGTTATAGCATTGGAAAGAAAGAGAAGCCTCAAGCAAAGCACTCAGTTCATTTGTGACTTGCTCAAAACAGTGACTAAAATTTCCAAGGGATATCTAAAAAGCACATGCTTCTTTGATCTAAATCATCTTTTGTAAATCATCTTTTTATAGTTGAAAGGGGAAGCTGAAGATAATCTAGTCTACCTCTCATTTTCCAGAAAAAGAAAATCAGGCCCAGATAGGAGTGACTTGCTCAAGGCCACCTAACTGATAACAAAGTCAGAGTTAGAACCCAGGTCCTCTCAAGCTTAATCCAAAACTATTTTGACTCCTCTGTCTCTGACTTCCCTGCAGGTCATGCTTTCAAAGAAAGTCTTTGGATGATACTTATGATTTGGGTACATTTACGCTGATTTTATGATAAATTACACTCTGCATTATCAGAGGCATTTATTTAATGTCTTACATATTCACCGAAGAATTGAGGTAGCTTGATGCTACTGAGACTGGTTCTAGGTTGGTATCTGATGATTTTTGCAATGCTGCATGAATATGTTTGAACTAGTTTGAAGGAGAAAAGGAAACCAATGTTGGTACCTTCCAGTCTCAAGCACCCAAGAGAAGAATAAATAAACATTTTCTCCTCCATTAGCCTATATCAGCACTGAGCATGTGCATAGATGATTGGTATCTTTACTGATTTCTATTGTAGAGAAAAATATTGGAGCTAAAGGTCTATTGTACTTCAAACAAAACAATTGGCAAGTTTTAAGTGAAATGTGCACTGATATAAATATATTTTATTAAAATTTTCTTAAACAATTAGCAATTTTGTTCAGAGTTTACTAGTCTCTGACATTTGGAACTATAAACATTTTCAAAAGTGGGTGGAAAAACTAAATCAAACAAAACAAAAAAAAATCCTATAGGTTTGTCTCTGGAGCCTAGGGAATCTCCTCCACATAAAATGTCGTGACTTCATATGGGAGAAAGCACACACACAGGCACACACACATACACACATACACACACACACATGCAGGCATATAAGCGTGCACACCTCCTGTTTACTTGCCCCCTTATGTGTGACTATACAGCATATGCTATAAAAGTGCCCTTATAAAGTAATAGAGAGAGAAAAATTGTTTACTTTTTCTACTTGGACAAAGCTCTCAAGTGAGAAACAGAACTACTATGTTCTATCTCTGTATCTTTCCTGGTAAAATACCAATAGGTCTTGTACTTGAAGCACTGACTCACAAAAGATAATGTTGGTTCTAGTATATACCACAGGGAAACAACTTAACTATACATGCCTTGTATTAATTAAAGATGGATCTTGAAGTACCATAGACCTTTAGCTCCAATATTTTTCTCTGAAATAGAAATCAGTAAAGATACCAATCATCTATGCACATGCTTACTGCTGATATAGGCTAATGGAGGAGAAAATGTTTATTTACTCTTCTGTTGGGTGCTATAGACTGGAAGGTTCCATCGTTGATTTCCTTTTCTCCTTCAAACTAGTTCAAACATATTCATGCAGCATTGCAAAAAGCATCAGATACCAACCTAGAACCAGTCTCAGTAGCATCAAGCTACCTCAATTCTTCAGTGAATATGCAAGACATTAGATAAATGTCTCTGATAATGCAGAGTGCAACCTATCATAAAATCAGCATCAATGTCCTCAAATCATAAGTATCATCCAAAGACTTTTGGAAGTCAGAGACAGGGGAGTCAAAATAATTTTGGATTTAGCTGGAGAAGACCTGGGTTCTAACTCTGACTTTGTATCAGTTAGGCAGCCTTGAGCAAGTCACTCCTATCTGGGCCTGATTTTCTTTTTCTGTAAAATGAGGGGGTATACTAGCTTATCTTCAGGTTTCCCTTTCAACTATAAATTCTATAACATTATTTAAAGGAATTTCTAGCTTCCTTCAATATTCAGCTTAAGTGCTACCCTTTACAGAGGGCATTTCTTGATCTCCCTGCCTCTGCCCCAGCTACTATTACACTTTTGATGCTAAAATTAGTTTGCATTCATGTAAATGTGTACATTTTGTTCTCTTCTCAAAAAAAAAAAAAGAATCATAACTCTAAAGCTGGAATGGAAACTTTGAGGTGATCCAAGCCAACCCTTTAATTTTAGATGAGGAAATAAAGGTTCAGGGAAGTTAAGCAATTTGCTAATAAATCTACAATTAAATAAATAGTAATTATCAGACCCAGAATTTGGACCCTGGTTATCTTATACAAGAGATGATTCCACTTTAGAGTGGTGCACCCTTAAGAACAAGGGTTGTTTTGTTAGTGTTTCTATAACTACAGCTTGTAGCACAGTGCTTGGCACATGGTAGGCACCTAAGCAGTTATTCAACTGCTTTTCAAGCCATAGCTCAAGTTCTATTTCTTCCATGAAGCTTCTACTGAGCACTATAGTCCACCATGATCACTCCTATTTCTAAAATCTTTACAACATTAATAATAATGAATGCTGAACTTGGAGCCAGAAAGCCTAAGCTTAAGTCCTAGTTAGGCTTTGTTCATGTAATTTATTCATTATACAAGCACTTGTTAAGTTTCTATTAGAGACAATCATTGTTCTAGGTGCTGGGATACAAAGACAAAAAAAAAAGTCCCTTCCCTCAGGAAGCTTACATTCCAATGGGGGAAGGCCCTATTAAAATAGATGAATAGACATAAACTTCTTTGAAGAGGGAGAAAGAGCACTAATAACTGGAGGAAATGGGAAAAGTTTCCCGAGGTAACGACAACTGAGTTCATCTTTATCTGCTCTGTGACAATGTCATTTCTCAAAGTTTTCTCTTCTTTATGTACAGCACCACCTGCCTAGATAGGCAGAACTTTGTATCATGATTTTCTGTTTGTTTTTCACCCTGAAACTGTACATTCCAGAAGTGAAATCACAGAGCTGAAAGGAGATACCTAGAATGTATATAAATGAGTTGTCCATGCCCTAAGGGCAATAAAACCGTGCCTACTCTTTGATCTAGAACTACAGCTACTAGGTCTGTATCCCAAAGACATGCACAAAAAGGGAAAAAGACCAATTTGTACAACAATATTTATAGCAGCTCTTTTTGTGGTGGCCAAGAATTGGAAATTGAGGGGATGCCCATTAATTGGGGAATGGCTGAACAAGTTGTGGCATATGAATGTAATGGAATACTATTATTCAATAAGAAATAATGAGCAGGCAGATTTCAGAAAAACCAGTAAAGACTTACTGATGCTGAGTGAAGTGAGCAGAACCAGGGGAATACCGTACACAGTAACAGCAACATTGTATGATGATTAACTATGATAGGCTTAGCTCTTCTCAGCAATATAATGATCCAAGATAACTCCGAATGACTCACGATGAAAAATGAGAACCACATCCAGAAAAAGAACTATGGGGTCTGAATTGAGATCAAAGTATATTATTTTCATTTTTTTCTGTTTTTTTTTTCTTTTTCTTTTTCTTGGTTTTTCCCTTTTGTTCTTATTCTTTCTTCACAACATAACTAATGTGGAACTGTGTTTAACATGATTGTACATGTATAACTCATATCAGATTGTTTACTATCTTGGGGAGGAGGGACGGGAGAGAGGGAGGGAGAAAAATTTAGAACTCAACATTTTACGAAAATGAATGTTGACAAATATCTTTACACGTAATTAGAAAAACAAATAAAATACTATTAAGGAAAAAAAGAATAAAAAAGATTGTATATGATCATATATTATTATATCACTAATATTTTATATCTGTAAAGCACTTAGCACAGTGCCTGGCACATGCTAGGTCCTTAATGAATGCTTATTCCCTTCCCATTAATATTGTTATTAATAGAAGTAGGGATAATCATTATAATGGTAGCAGCAACAGTGGTAGTAGTAGTGGTGGTGGTAGCAATGATAATGGTAGTTGTAATAGGGACAGTAGGAATAATATTGGCAATCCATTTTGTTCAGTCTTATAATATCTCCCTTTTTGATGTCTTGAAATTAATTAAATCTCATTTTGTTATATAACTTCACATTTTGATATCCTGATTGCCCAGCTCTACATTAGCCTTTTCAAAAACACACATTTATTAAGTACCTACTGGATGCTTATGCTGTGTGCTAATAATCCTTTGATAAGATTTAGGGAAGAGGCAAAGGTGATGCAAGACACAGTCTGTATTTATGGAGGTCATAATTTAGTAAAGTAATATGACATAAAAATAAATAAAATGTAAACATATAAAAATAATACATAGGAATATGGAAAGGGATTTAGACATTTGATTTCATTGTTACACAGAAATTCTGGATGAGGAAAATATATACATATATATAATGTAGATTTATTTTCTGTTTTTTTCTGTTTTGGGGACTTGACTGGATCTACCCACCTCTTGGTGCAATTGGCTCTCTTTGAGGTCACTTTCTTCACCTCAAGGCACAGATGTCTCAAGAGTTTCATGTATTTCACTTTGTGGTTATCGTAAAGATCTTCAATTCAAAATTCAGAAATCACTGAGGTTAATTAAGTTTGATAGGGGTTATGCTTATGTAGATAACTGTAATATAAAATAATTATGTCAGAGGGGTGCAAAACAAAGACTATGTGAGGCAAAGTTCATTATATTCTGTATTAGGGATCTCTCCTTAAGGATAAGAAGCATGTTTCACATTTGTCATCTCCCCATAGCTCATGTGTCCATATAAACTTATTTCTTGATTGGAAAGGCAGCATAATAAATGGGATAGAGAGCTAGACATGAATTCAGGAAGAGTTGGATTCAGATCCTTCTTCAGACACTATAGTATTTACCCCACAGGCTTGCTTTGAAGATCAAATTAGATGATATATGTAAAAGCTTTGCAAATCTTAAAACTATATAAATGTCAATGATGATGATAACGATGATGATGATGATGACTTTTTGCATTTTCCCAGCATTTGGTCCATAATTATATATCATATTACTTAGTTCTTAAACTAACATTATCATCAATATTTAAATCTTATATCATTTTATAATTTTCAACTGTTGGTGTCATCTTCCCACCTAAATTTTAAGTTTTTCCAGGATTCCAATTACATATACTCTTTCTTTGTATTCGCTGTAGTACTTAGTACTATGGTATAAATGTAATGGAAGCATAATATTTTTGAGTGACCAAATTATGCTAGCTTAATTTGTGATATGTCGTATTTTTATATCCCTTTATAGTTTACAAATTTATAGCACAAAAATCCCTTTATAGTGTTAAATTGGTAGGTCAAGAATTATTATCTCCATTTTATGGATGAGAAAACTGAGTTCAGATTGCTCTAATACTTACTAACAGTACAGTCATGCAATGAACTTGGGTTTTGTCATTCTAATATATTTCCAATATACCACTCTAACCTTCCTAAGCAGCACAGAGAAGAAAAGAGTTGGTTGCTTTACATTACTGAGGAGGGAGCCAAATTCTCAAAAGCCTATTTGGGCTTCCTTCTAAAGATTGCCCTCATCCAAGCCTATTACCTGTAAATCAAAGAACCAGATTAAATAATAATCACATTTGATAGTTAATGTAACTAATAACAACCCAATAATAATTACATTGGAATTATAAACCACTATTTGTTCCAATAAACCATAGACAAATCCAATAAATACAACTATTTTAACTATTATGATGATTCTTACAAATTATATAATTTTTATCCTTAAGTACACCCAGAATGCCTGCAGACAGAAAAGCATACTACTGTTCAAATACTGTATTTATGAGTGATGATCAACCAGAACTAATTGTATGATAATTATAATTTTTTATTCTTTCAGGTGCTGACCTGCATTAGCAGAGGGATTTTCCTCATCTGGAATTCTCCTATACCAATGAAATCAAAGGTCTAAATCCTTCTCCACATCCTTATTTACATGTCATATTACTTTTCTAGACTATGACTTTTTAAATACAGAGACTGTATCTCAAATCAACTCTGTGTCTTTCCCAAATCTTATCAAAGAGTTGTTAGCACATGATATAAGCATAACCCTCTTCAAACTTAATTAACCTCAGTGATTTCTGAATTTTGAATTGAAGATCTTTACAAGAAGCACAAAGTGAAATACGTGAAACTCTTGAGACATCTGTGCCTTGAGGTGAAGAAAGTGATCTCCCAGAGAGCCAATTGCACCAAGAGGTGGCTAGATCCAGTCAAATCCCCAAAACAGGAGCCAGCCTACACTGAGGTAGAACTGACTATGGGACATTCTAAGTGGCAGCTGAGAGATAAAGTATAGAACTAGGCATAAGGAAGACCTGAGTTTGAGTCCTGCCTTGAGCACTTACTAGTCGAGGAACTTGTGTAACCTTTATCTGACTCAGCTTCCTCATCTGTAGGGATAACAATAGTATCTACATTTGGATTGTTGCAAGGATCACATGAGATTAGAGTGATAGATTAATTTATGATGTAAAATTTATTATTTTAAAGTACTGATTAAAGTATGATTTAAAGTATGATTAAAGTAGTTTTTAAAGTATCATACAGAAGTTAATTACAGTGAAAATTATTATCAGTTATTCACTTGCCATCATAAGTGGAGGTATTCTCATCTACTGCTACTTTGTCTGGAATTACCTCATATAGTTAATAAACTCTCATTTTTACTCTCTGAATTCAGTGACAACAGAAGACTGGATGTATAAGATTAAACCACTCTCATCCCTAACCACCATCTCTAACCACCGTTCACATTCCTTCATCCTCATACTCATTCTTACCCACTTCAGTTCTGGCTCTTCAATATCTCATTTCAGCTCTTTCCACCACTTGCTCTGTGTCTTCTGAAGTTCCTTTTTGCCAATACCCACTGTCTTCTTTCTTGTCCCTTCTATTTCCACAGAGACCTGCCCACCCTACCCTTCTGACTTCACATCTCATCTTTTTGACTACTGGTTGGACTTTCACTTTTATCCCTCTTCTTCCCTCCCAACCCATATATTAATCCCAGAGTAGAAGCCAGAATACTCCTTGCTTACTATTACCACTTCCAGACTCACCCTTTGCCACCTTCACTAAGGAAACTCCTGTTCTTTTTAGTTATCTTCTTTTAAAATGTATCAACCAATCCAAATCATAAAGTGTATTGTCTACCAGTCTCCAGGTCACTCTCTTCTTCTCAATGACTGCCAACTCATAATCTTTTTCTCCACCCTACCTCTTGACTTAAACATATATTGATTTTCTCTCAAAGAACCCAACTCCCCAGTTCTTCAACTTACTTAGTTCCCATTATGTAACTTCATTTCCACATCAGCTATACAGAAGATGGTATATACCTTTCATCTTGTCTATACCCATAAACATTCCACTACCATGATTAAAAACTGCCCTTTATCTAATCATAACTTCATGTCATCATATCTTTCCCTGTGCCTTATCTCTCTTCATTGTTGTCATTATGACTTCCAACTCCTCCACTTATCAGTACTTTCCCAGGCCATCAAGTTCTGCTCTGGTTACACTTTTTTTCCTTCCCAATCTTCATTAAAAATATGAGTTAAAATCTTCTCTTGAATCCTTAGCTCCCTTTTCCTATGGCCATTCATGCCTTGCCAAAATCTAACCATGAATTACTTCCTCCATTGAACTTTGCTTTTACTCATATATATATATATAGTTGAACAAAGCTTAAGGAAGTCATAAAACTGAGAAGACTTGGTTTGCTACAATTTTATGTCATCTAATCTCCATTTCACATTCTGTGCCATTTCCTTAGCAGATTGTCCTTACAATTAACAGGGCCACAGTGTCCCACTGCATCCTGCGCTATGTCCAGTCATTCTGATCAATATCTGGCCACTGGACCCAGATGGCACTGGAGGAGAAAGTGAGGCCTCCCTCACTCAAATCAAAGTCAATTGCAAGTCATGTCATCTCCCTGATGTCACAGTCTTCTTTGAGAATGAAGGACAAACCACAACCCTTAAAATCATCTCCCTCACTTCTAATCTTCAATTTTACTCCATCTACTTGATTCTTTCAAGCTACATACAAGCAGAACCAAGTCTCCTCATCCTTAAAAATCCTTACTCTACCTTGTCATGCCCTTTAAGCTATCATCCTTTATCTTTTCTCTTTTTCAGCCCAGCTGCTAGAAAAGGCTACTGCAATTTATGCCTTTGCCTCCTGTCTTCTCACTTCTCAAGAGTAGCTCAGAGACTCTTTGTCTTCCGTCTTTTTCACTCAGCGGAAACTGTTCTCCAAAATTACCAAGATCTCTCACTTGCTAAATCTCATGACTTTTTCTCAATTTTCATTCTTTTTTTGCCTCATTAAAGCATTTGATACTCTTAGACACTCTCCACTCATTGACAATTCTGAGTTTTTGTGACATATCTCTCTCTTGTTTCTCATCCTACCTGAAGGCCATTCCTTAGCCTTTTCTGCCTATTCATCTTCCATATCACACCCCTCCTTAACTGTGGGTGTACCCCAAACCTATGTCTTGAGTCCTTTTCTATTCTTTCTTTAAGCTTTTTAATATGGTGACCACATCAACTCTTACGGGCATAATTATCATCTCTATGCAAATGACTCTTAAATCTATCTATCTCTCAATCTATCTATCTATCTATCTATCTATCTATCTATCTATCTATCTATCTATCTATCTATCACTTTAGTATCTCTCCTGAGCTCTAACTGTGCATTCTCAAATGTATGTAGGATATTTTAAACTGGATGCTTAGCAAATGTCTCAAAGTCAACATGTCCAAAATTGAACTTACTATTTTTTCCCTCAAACTCTTCTCCTTCTGCAGTTCTGTTTCTCCTCTTCAAGTCAACTAGTTTTATAATCTTGAGATAATCTTTGACTTTACTCTCCCTCACCCCACATATTAAATCAATTGACACATTTTGTGGTTTCTTCCTCCATAGAATCTTTTGCATCCAACCCCTCTCCTCTCCTTACATGTCACTACTTCATTTGAGCGCTTAGTAATTGCATTCCTCAACTACTGTAATAATATTCTAATTGGTTCCTTTGCATTGTCCCTCCCTATTCCATCCATCCTTTACACAGCTGCCAAAGTGATTTTCCTAAAAAACAGATTTAACCATTTAACTCCCTACTCATTAAACTCGAAAGACCCCATATCATCACTAGGAGTAAATATAAACTCTTCTTTTCAGTTTTTAAAGTCCTTCAAGATCTGATCCCATCCTACCTTTCTAGCCTTAATATACATTACTCCCTGTCATATACACTTTGATAAAGTCAAACTGGTCTTCTTCTTGCTTCTCCTCACCTAAAACACTCCATTTCCCATCTCTGCATCTTTGCAAAGACCGTCTCTTCTCACTCCCTTTGTCACCCCCATCATAATGCAAGCTTGAAAGGCCTTGAAGAGATTGTTTCATTTTTTCTTTTCTATGTTGCAATATTTCTTTTTTATTTTTATTTATTTTACTTTTAATTTATGGAATAGAACTAGCAATTCCATAAAATAGTGTAATAAAAACAAAGATGCTTATACATGACACTGCAAATCCATTATTTACAACTTGTCATTCTTTTTAAATATATAATAAAGCTGTCATGTAAATATTTTTTCTTTCCTTTTTTATTTGTTTTTAATTAAATATTTATTTTTAATAAAAATAATACTATAGCTGGAATTTACAATAGTTCTTTGAGGTTTGAAAAGCTCTTCTTTTCATATATTATCTCATTTTGATTTGTGTTTTTATCTTCATTACCTAGCCTATATTAGACGCTTAATAAATGCTTGTTGGTCAATTGAGGCAATCTGTACCATTTTGGGGGAGTTCTAACTATTAGGAAATGTTTCATTATCTCAAGTTTAAATACCCCTCTTTGCAACTGCTACTCACTGCTTTTGAATTATTACCTTTTGGAGTCAGCAACAAGTCTGTTTTCACCTCTGCATGACAACTGTTCAAATGCCCAAATACACTGATTCTGAATTAAAATTCCTGCATTCATTCATTTCTTTCCTCAGTGGCCCTTTCTGTCCAAAAACTCATAGAACAAGAGAATGAAGGGAATTTCAGAATGTAGGCTACTTCAGTTTTGCAGATGTGGAAACTGAGGCCCAGAAAGGTAAAAGAACTTCATTCCTATCCCTTTCCCTAAATAATTATTAAGGATGGTCAGATTTAGGGGCAGCTAGGCGGCACAGTGGATAGAGCACTGGCCCTGGAGTCAAGACGACCTAAGTTCAAATCCAGTCTCAGACACATAACACTCATTAGCTGTGTGACCCTGGGCAAGCCACTTAACCCCATTGCCTAGCCAAAAACAAAACAAAAAAAAACAAGGATGGTCAGATTTTAAGGTATTGTTTTTCCCCTAGGTGCACCATATCTAGATCGTTCATTTTCATATGCACCCTTGTAAGACACTAGGACCCTACATCCAGAAGATACCTCAGACACTATCTAGTCCAGCCCCTTCATTTTGGAAATGAGGTAACTGAAGGCCAGAGAGGTTAAGTGCTTTGCCCAAAGCCACACAGGCAACGTCTAAGGTGAGATTTGAATCCAGGTCTTCTGACTTCACAGACCCAGTATTCTTTCCACTGTACCACGGAGCTCTGCTACCAAGTCTTTATTCATTCCCATTAATGATTCTTCAGATATCAGGCTTCAAGCCAGTCTTGGCACTGATGAAAAACTCTCTTCTACAGACTCAGTAGTTTATGTGGCGAATCCCTGACATTCAAGTAAACACTAAAAAATGAACCGAGTTCATAGGTAGCCTCATTGTTAGCACTAATTGTACAGCGTTGTTCACCCCCGGGATCTTCAGAAGGCTCAGAACAATTAGTAAGACCCATAGCAGCCACAGACTCATGCTGCCCATCCCGACACGGTAAATGAGTTTTGGCTTCAAAACTAGGGGCCAAGAAAGTCAGGCCTAAGTAGAAGCACAACAAAAGCAAGAACAAAAGCTGGGCGGAATTGTGCTCATAGTGGGCATTTATAGAGCACCTAAAAATAGGCAAAGTGCTTTACGTACATTAAAAGATTTATGCTCATAGCATTCTTGAGGGTGGCTCTGATAATGGTGCTATTATCCCCATTTTACAGATGAGAAAACTGAGACTCAAGGAACTTTGAGACGGGACTGGCTCTTGGAGACGAACCCAAGGCACTCCTGACTTCAAGTCAAACCCCTTTCCATTTTACTGCACTGTCTCCATTAGATGGGCCTGGAATCAAAGGGACCATAAACACACGCCGGGTTAGCAAATAAGAAATAAGCCCAGGACTCTACCATTTAAGCTCAATGATTTGTTTGCAGTTTTCAAAGACAGCAAGCCCATAGATTCCCCCTTCATTTAGTGGCCCAAAAGCAATTCTGCTTTTGAAGTCGGGGCCACTTCACACGTCTCAAAGAAGGCTGCTGCTCTCCTGTGGCCTCATTAGCCGCTCTCTCACAAGGTAAGTAGAAGAGCAGTGTCCCAGATTCCCGCACACCAACTCTGACATTTATAAAGCACTTTTGGTCCTGACAAGATCAAAAACTCAGCATTCTTTCAAATCTCATACTAACTCCCAAGCATCCCCAGGTCTAGCAGTGAAAACTGAAAATGATAAAGCACTTATTAGATTAAAAAAAAAAAAAACCTTGGGAATTATGGTCTCCCTTTCCTCCTCAACAGGAGACAGTCATTTGATTCTGCAACACATTGTCCCTTGGAAAATGCTAATCACATTACCTTTTAGACTGGACTCATTTGTGAATTTCATGGCCCTTTCTATTAGCTTGGTTTCTGGAAACTATCTCAACAGACTGTGAGTTCCCTGTTAAACCATGGGCTCCCTCCCAAAGACTCCTATGGTTTTGCCTGAATGTCATCTTAGACATCTTGGCTCTGTATACTGGAGCAGCTCTTCCTTCTAGAGAGGGAACAAAGGTATGTCACTGTGTTTCCTGAGAACAACTTGCTCTGGATTACAATTTACCAAAATATTAAAAAAAAAAAAGAAAAGAAAAATAGCGTATTTTTCAGTCTCCACAAATATAACAGAAAACCATAGTATTTTAGAACTGGAGAAAAACTTAGAGGTCATCTATTCCTTTTTTAGAAGCTTACCCTTATGACACATGACCTTGGGCAATTGACTTAATGTCCCTGGGCCTCAGTTGCCTTATCTTTAAAATGAGGCACTTGGAATGGTCTCTATGACTATTCCAGATAGAGGTGCATAATCCTATGATCCCATATCACTCAGGCCCAGAGGAGGAAAGAGGTAGAGCTAGCTAATGTCAGAGGTTGGCTTAGAACCAGTATATGTGATTTGGCAGATAATTTCATGTGGTAGAAGGCGCACTAGACTAGAAGTCAGAAGGCCTGAACTCTCATTTTAGCCCTTATCCCGCCATTCAGTGTGACCCTGGACAAGTCACTTAATTTCTCTTTAAAATGAATGGGGTTAGGCTAGGTAATATTTCAGGTCCCTACTAGCTCTCATAGCCTATGATTCTTTGAAAAAAATGTTACAATCTGAACCCAATCTATCTTTCCAACCTTACAACAAAACAAATAAAGCAAACAAAAACAAACAAAAACCAGGTAGAGAAGCTGGCTATTTCAACAGCATCCTATTTTTGGCCAAATAATGAAAACAAAAAAAAAAATTTTTGCTTTGGCTGAGAGATAGCAGTTACAGGTAAAGATGGAGAAATATTCCAAATGGCACTTTAGACATCACTATTGTATTGTGATGTGCTTTTTTGTTTTTTTTTTTTTGTTTTTTTGTTTTTTTTTAGGGCCTAACCTTAATCC
>NW_020954641.1:25742245-25851241 GCF_900497805.2 Vombatus ursinus
GTGTGTATAATATATATATGTATACACAGAGAGAGAGAGAGAGAGATGAAAAATTCTTTAATAAATAGTTTCTATCCCTTTCCAAGATCACATAGGCTCTAGGCCACACTAATCTCTCCCTTTGCTGAACTACAGTAGTCTTTACTGACTGCATTGTCTTTAAAGTCAGGGAGCATCTCTTATACTTTTTTTTTCTATGACAGAAAGCACCTGGCACATACTGTGTGCTCAATAAATACTTTGAATGAATAAATGAGTGAATGAATTTCTAAGGCAGAATTTCATAGCATTTATAGTTAGAAGGCAACTTAGCTATCTTCTGATCTCAGTGGCCTCAAGGCTCTTAAGTGCTGCCCTTTGACTGACCAAACTTCACAGAACAAAGCCCCTTAATGAAAGGATTTGTTTTGTAAAACTTGGACTCATTCAAAAGGCTGCACCCAAGGACCTAGAAGGCCACGTGTGGCCTCAAGGCTACGGGTTCCCCAACCCTGATCTAGACCAATCAGGTAGGCATAGAAATCCTCTCTTCAATCTATGCAACAGCTACTAATCTGGCCTTTGTTTGAAGACCTACAATTAAGGGGAGACAAGTATTTCCCAAGGCCGACTAATCCACTTTTAAATGGGCCTAATTGTTTTTATACAATTTTTTATTGATATTTTATTTTTATACCATCTAGTTTTCCTTCTGTGGATAGGTCTAATTGTTAAGAAATTTGCCTTATATAATCCTAAAATTGCCTCTTTGCAATGTTTAACCATTCCTTCCTAATTCTGCCATCTGGGTCTAGATTGGGCAAGTCCAAAAACTTTTGCGTGATAGTGCTTCAATACTTTAAGACAACTATCACTCCTTTCTTACGTCTGCATTTCTCCAAAGTTAAGTCGTTATTCAGTTATGTCTGACTTTATATGACCCTATTTGGGATTTTCATGGCAAAGATACTGCAGGGGTTTGCTGTTTCCTTCTCCAGCTCATTTTATGGATGAGGAAACTGAGGCACACAGGTTAAGTGACTTGCCCAAGGTCACATAGCTAGTAAGTGTCTGAGGCCGGATTTGGACTTGGGAAGATGAATTTTCCTGATTCCAAGCACAGTACTCTAGCCTCTGTGCCACTTAGCTGCCACCTCTGTAAAATAATTTATGCAATCCTGCTGTGGTATGAACTTCAGACTCTTCACCATCACAGTTGCTCTTGTCTGAATGCTTTCCTGCTTGTCAATATCTTTCCTAATATATAGTATCCTGAACTGAATACAATATTCCAGGTATGACCATGGTAGAATATAGCAGACATTTTGCCTCCTTATTCCCAGAAATTGTTCCTCTCTTAATACAGGCCAAGATGGCATTAGGGTTTGTTTTATTATTTTCTTTTTGGCTCCTATATCACTTTCTGGTCTCATATTGAGCTTGAAGTTCAATAAATACCTCACATCTTTTTATCAGACCATCTGTTATCTAACCATATCTCCCCATCTTTCAAAGTCCAATTTTTTAACTCAAATGTAATATTTCACATCTATCCCTATTGAATCTCATCTTATTAGAGTCAGCCCAAGGACCTAGTTCCTTAAGACATTTTTATAACCTGATTGTCTACTGTATTAGCTAACCCCTCCAGCTTTAGGTCATCTGCATATTTGATAAAGCTGACATCTACAATTTAACTAAGCCATTGATAAACACATTAAGCAACATAAGGCCCAGATCAGATTCTTAAGGTAGCCCACTGGAGATCCTCTTCCAAGTTGTCACTGAACATCGCCCTTATTAATGGCTACTCTTGAAGACTAGCCACTCCATCTCTTCCAAAGACAGCTAACTATACTGTTATCTAGAGCAGATCTCTCCAGGGTATTTCAACCCCTCCCCCCTTTTTCCCAAAGGAATACACTAAGACCTAGAGAGGTTAAGGAATGTGTTCTAAGTCATTCACATCAGAAGCAAAGGAGCTGGGATTGTAACCTGTATCCTTTTCCTCCAGATAGTCACCCTTCCCAAAATACAATCTGTACCATGTATTTCACAGATTTCAGTTGCCCCTGTTATAGGATTTTACTGAGCAGGTTTCTAACCAGAGAATGACTAAACAACGGGCCAGAGACAAAGTGCCAGTAATCAGGTAGCCATTTAATTAATTAGTTTCATTATGAGGAACAGCTTTGCAAATCCGGAGTTCTCCTGATCAGAATTCCAACTTACTGAAGTGAAGACAGAGATTATATACATAAATCACTATGGGAAGGGGTGGGGTGGGGTGGATTGCAAACAATCATTTCCCAGGGCCAGAGTGGTTTCCTATGACAAGCCCACAAGTGGAAGACTATGAAACAATTCTAGAGTCCTATGGGAGTTATATTGTTCAAGTCTTTGGGGGTTGTTACTTGGTGGGGTGCAGGACCAGAGTTCTGTGATGGGAACAGGTTTTACAATCTTTGATTTGACTTAGTTAAGGCACAGAGGCACAAGAATGCAGTGATTGTGAGCATTGCCAAGGCTTGGTTTGATTAATCATTTCAAGCTGCATTATGAGTTTCTGACTCACTAGGTAGAAGAGTCAATTCTGAAAAATCTAATCTATTAGTATATTCATTATGCAAATTGTATTTATTATGGAAATGATAATTCCCTTCACCACCCTAACTTGTGGGGTGAAACACAGAGCAAAACTATTGGAATCTTGTTCTTTAAATATTCTGTTTTACAAAGGTGACCTGTACTGAAATGCTTCTCTGACACCTCCTTAGCAGTGATGCCAGGACAGTGAAGGCTTTGAGCAAGGCTAGTCTTTAAGCAAGGAAGCACTGAGGTACCGTATGGAAGCTATGAGAAGACTATACTTTTTAACTTTAGAGAGGTTCTTCAGAATATTGGCCAAAGGGTAGTGTATTTCTTTTCAGCACACCCCCACCCCCATATTTACACACACATACACATACATATGTATCATACTATTTCATATATACATACGTATATACATATATATACACTATACTATTTCATATATATATACATATACACTATGCTAATTCATATATACATATACATATATACACTTACGTATATTACACACACACACACACACACACACACACACACACATACACACACCACCTCCAGAGAGCTCATCATATTGGTGCCCTATTTATTATGGACAAACTCATGTTAGGTTCTTATCTCAGCCTTCTCAATAGCGGGGACAATGGGCATGTGCTGTAAAGTTGGCTGCTAATAATTCTTAAAGACCATCATCTGAACTATAAATTGACCTATACCAGTAGAGGGAGTAGCCATCACAGAAATTCTAACATAATACAAAGGTTTGTGTGTGTGTGAGTGTGTGTGGGGGTGGGGTTATGGGGTTAGAGGATAATATATTTACAACTGAAAAGGACCTTGGAGGTCATCTACCCTAAACTCCAATTCACAGATGAGGAATCTGAGGCACAGAGCTTGTAAGTGAGTTAACCAAAGTCACAAAGGTAGTAAGTAGCATGGATGTAACTAGAACCAAGGTTCTCTAACTTCCAAATCTAGGTCCCTTTTTCTTGCTTTTTAAAAAAATCAATCAAAAATATTTATTATGTGCCTACTATATGCCAGGCATAACTGAGAGAATTAAGGCTATAAAAAGATATTCTGTTCACCTGTGCATCTTTAACACTTTTAAAGTTAAAAAATATCATAAATTAATTTTTACTTTAGTCTAAAAGTAATGGATATCCCATTATGGGCAATAGTTTAAAAAAAAAAAAACCTCCTAAGTATAACTTAAGCACCCTTATAAACTACTTAACTGTTAGAAGTGCTACTTAAGCATTTTTTTTAAATTGTACTTAAGAGGCTATTATCACTCTGTCACTTTTGGCCTGTCTTACCACTCTTTAAAGGCTCCCAACCTCTATCTGTTCCTCCCTATTACTTTCCTCCAATATTAAAAGGAAATGTGCAGGTCTCATTTAATGTCTCCCTGTTGCTCTGAATACTAGTGGTTTTTGATTTTTCCCCACAAAGGCATCCCTGTCTCAATGTCCATAGCTCTGTACCTGTGTATGGTTCTTTGCTGCAGGACACCAAATCAACACTGGGAGAGGAAAGTGTGATTGGATGGACTGAATTTAGAGAGGGTAGAGATATGCTTAAAAAAAGAGCTAGTGTAAATGAGAGGGGAAAACCCATATACATATGTAAATAGGCATTAATTTTTTGAATCAGTCACTTGTTTCATTGTTTTAGGCCTCTCCCAATTTGGAAATAGGCAGCTAGGTGTTGCAGTGGATAGAGTGCTGGGCCTAGAGTCAGGAAGACTCCTCTTCCTGAGTTCAAATCCGGCCCGAGACACTAGCTGTGTGACCCTGGGCAAGTCACTTAACCCTGTTTGCCTCAGTTTGCTCATCTGTAAAATAAGCAGGAGAAGAAAATGGCAAACCACTCCAATATCTTTGCCAAGAAAAGCCCAAATGAGGTCATGAAGAGTCAGACACAACTGAAATGACTGAACAATGAAATAATTTTGAGAGTAATCCATTGATTGTTACTTGATATTGATATTGTCACTTGAAGAATAGAGGAAAAAAAGAACTTGCTTGTGGTCACATAGCTAGTACATATCGGAGACAGGACTTGAAACGAGTTCTCCTTGGCTGCAAATCCATGCTTTCTCTTATGCTTGCTAAATAAAGACGGATTAGCTTTGCAGGGAAGGAAACACAAATATCAGAAGCACAGTTTTAAGACTTGGGTCTTAAAATTTATTGAACAATGTGGTACTTCTTCCTTCTGGATAAGCTTTCATTATTTTCTACCCCCTTCCCTTCCCCTTGCTTATTAATCCCTTTAATTTTTCTTTGGCCTTCTTTCAACCCCAGTATGGTTATAAAAGCCAAGCTGTTCACAGAAATATAAAATTGAAAACAATTCAATTCTAAATAATTAATGGAGATTTAATACGTGTGAAAAGTAAGTCAAAATCTTACTTTGCCACTACCACACAATGAAATGGAGGAAAAATTAAAACAAAAATAAATCTCCCCCATCACTACCTCCTAAGGGGGGAAAATGACTCAAAAAAGAAAAAAAAGTTTCTGATACTAAATATTGAAAGACAGCCTATCATAGTACTTGAAGACAGGAAGACCTGTATTAAAATCTTCTCTTAGACACTTAATACTCTGAGCAAGGCACTGGTTCTTTTAGCCTCAATTTTGCAACTATAAAAAAGACATAATAATATCTATAACACTTACCTTGTAGGAGTAGGGTAAGGATAAATGGTCTAATGTCAGTAAAGAGATTTTGAACCTTATATGACAGAAATATTGGTTATTATTATCATGCAATAAAATAAGCATCTAATCAGCTATTTAAGAAGTATTAAGGTACCTGTGTTAAGACACAGTACCACTTGACACTCGGTTTTGAGGGAATCAGGTATGTTTTCAAGGTTTCCTCGAAAATCTTGCAAATGAAATCGTGCATTTTTATAACCCTAACTCTCAAGTCTAAAATTCAAGTTCTTTTTTTACATAATGAAAAACACAGATGGTGCTGTGAATAGAGCACTGAGCCTGGAATCTGGGTGACCTGAATTCCAAACCTGACTCAGGTATTTAACTAGCTGTGATATTCGAGACAAATCATGTAACCTCTTGTCTGCTTTACCTAATCTTTAATCACTGAGGAGGTGCTGCCTCAGACAAACTGAGACCTGGGAAAGACCTTAGCTTAAAAAGGCCAAGGTCTCCCACTGAATCTGAAGTCATCTCCTGCTTGCCACTGGACTCAGATGATCTTGGAGGAGAGAGTGAGGCTGATGACTGCACAGCTCTGCCTTATTTAAATCCAGTTCACTTGCAAATCAAGACATAACTTTCCTATTGTCATTGGTCCTCTAGAGAATGAAGGGCAACCAACAACAACAAAACAACAATTCTTCATCTATAAAATTGAGGTAATAATATCATCTAAATCCCAGGATTGTGGTGAGCATAAAATGAGATAATATTTCTAAAGCAGCCTGTAAATCTTAAAGCACTATAGAAATTATTCTTCCTCCTCTTCCTCCTCCTCTTCCTCTTCCTCCTCCTCCTCTTCTTCTTCTTCTTCTTCTTCTTCTTCTTCTTCTTCTTCTTCTTCTCCTTCTTCTCCTTCTTCTCCTTCTTCTTCTTCTTCTTCTTCCTCTTCTTTTCTGTCTTCTTCTTCGTTTTCCTCAGAGAAATCATAAGTGAATAGCACTAACAGCAAGCTTTCTTTTTCCTGGAAACTGAAAATACATTGGCAGGAAAAAAAAAAACAAAAAAAATGGCACTGAGTCAGTCATCAGGTTTTTATTAAGCACTTACTATGTTCCAGGCACTTTGCTAAGTGCTGGGGATACAAAGAAAGACAAAAACAACCTCTACCTTTAAGGAGTTCACATTCTAATGGGAAAGGAAAGAATATAAATAATTAGGTAGGTATAAGATATATATAGATTAGATGCAAGAAAGTCAGGTTACTGGAAAAAGAACAATGCAAAAAACTAGAAAATAGCCAGCTGATTAAAATTTTAATTTTTGAAACATAAAGATGAAAATTCACAGTGGTAAATGCATCCTTTGTGACATGATTTTGAGAAATCTATCTTCTTTCTTTCCATTATTATAGCTACCACACCAGAAGAGGTTCTTCTTTTTTCGTGTCGTTCTCTACCTTCCCAAATAAAACAAAAATTAAAAAAAAAACTTTTTCCCCAGAGTCTTCTATATCCACTTCCTTCATCCATCCTTTTCGCCTTCTGCAATCTATCCTACACATGAGTAGTGTATTACTTTTCTTCATCTCCATCTGTGTTATGCTTCTCTTCAAAACCTTTCACCAGGGGTCTGAACCAAGATGACTTCCAATTCTTTTTAAATCCCCTCCAAAATTTGTTATTTTCTTTTTCTCTCATGTAATCCAATTTCATAGGTGTAAGGTGGTACTTCAAAGCTGTTTTAATTCGGGGGCAGAGCCAAGATGGCAGAGAAAAGGCAGTAATTCACTTGAGTTTTCACCCAAACCCCACTGAACACCATTAAATAATGCCACGAAACAATTCCTGCAGCAGCAGAACCCACATAAGGATGGGGTGAAAGAATTTTCTAGCTAAAGTCAACTTAGAAGAGCAACAGAAAAGGTCTGTTGCACCAAGGTAAGAGTGGAGCACAGTCTACCACAGGTTATGCCAGAGCGGACCAGCCCCAGCAAACCAGACACAGGCCTTCAGAGTCACAGAATCAGCAGAGGCAGCAGTTGCTTCTGGAACTCTCAGCCTATAGGTTGGAGAGGGTCAAACAATGGCTGAAAGGAGATTACAGGGGTCTCTTCTCTAGCACTGCAGGCAGGACTGTGTTGCTTTGCCCATACTTGGATTTGGATTGCAGTCCTGGGTGGCAGTCTCAGGGCAAGGAGGATCACTAGCACACAAGAATTTGTGATTGCAGTGGAACTAGGACCCTCGCCAGAGTTCCAGGGCAGAAAAGAGTCTTGTAGCTATTCAAGGCCAGAGCACAGTACAGGAGAATAATAAACACGACTCTCCTTAGATTATACCACCTTGGAAGAACTGAAAACTTACAGGTCCCTGGAAGTATCTTTGAAAACAGTTGCACAAAACCCCTGAAGTTTGGAATAGTGCACCCTCAACCCTGGAAGCAGAGCTGCACTTTAACAAAGAGTTAAAAGTCAAGGAGTAGATTGGTAAAATGAGCAAGCAACAGAAAAAAATTTGACCTTAGAAAGTTACTATGATGACACTCAGAAGAAGATGACAAAGTTAAAGCTCCAACATCCAAAGCCACCAAGAAAAATATGAATTGATCTCAGACCATGGAAGAGCTCAAAAAGGATTTTGAAAATCAAATAAGAGAGGTGGAGGAAAAATTGGTAAGAGAAATGAGGGAGGAAGAAAGTCAGGAAAAGGAAAAGGAGTGAACAGCTTGGTAAAGGAGACAGAGAGAGAGAGAAGAAAATAATGAGTTAAAAACAGACTAGGCTAAATGGTAGAAGAGGCACGAAATACAACGAGGAGAAGAAAGCCTTAAAAAGGGCAAGTGGAAAAAGGGGCACAAAAATTCACTGAAGGAAAAAAAAAAGACTCCTTAAAAAGTAGAATTGGCCGAACAGGAAAGGAAGTACAAAATCTCATTGAAGAAAATAATTCTTTAAAACTACAATTAAGCAAAGGGAAGCTAATGACTTTATGAGAATCAGGAAATAATAAAACAAAACCAAAAGAATGAAAAAATGGAAGACAATGTAAAATATCTCATTGGAAAAACAACTGACCAGAAAAATAGATCTAAAAGAGATAATTTAAAAATTATTGGACTACCTGAAAGCAATGGTTGAAAAAAAAGAGTCTAGATATTATCTTTCAAGAAATTATTCCTGTCCTGATATTCTAGAGACAGCAGGTAAAATAGAAATTTAAGAATCCACCAATCACTTCCTGAAAGCAGTTCCAAAATGAAAACTCCCAGGAATATTATAGCCAAATTTCAGAGCTCCTAGACAAAGGAGAAAATATCGCAAGCAGCCAGAAAGAAACAGTTCAAGTATTATGGTGCCATAGTCAGGATAACACAAGATTTAGCTGCTTCTACATTAAAGGATTAGAGGACTTGAAACATGATATTCCAGAGGGCAAAGGAACTAGTATTACAACCAAGATCATCTACCCAGCAAAATGGAGTATAATCCTTCAGGGGAAAAAATGATCATTCAATGAGATAAAGGACTTTCAAGCATTCTTGATGAAAAGATAAATAGAAAATTTGACTTTAAAATATAAGACTCAAGCATAAAAAGGCAAAGGAAATCATAAGGAACTTAATAAGATTAACTGTTTATATTCCTACATAGAAAGATGTTACTTATAATAACTTTCTCATTATCAGAGCATTTAGAAGCAATATATATATATATATATATATATAGAGAGAGAGAGAGAGAGAGATAAAGAGAGAGAGAGAAAGGCCACAGGTGTGTGAGTTGAATATAAAGGGATGATATGTAAAAAATAAAATTAAGGGATAAGAGAGGAATGTACTGAGAGAAAGGGAAAGGGAGAGGTAGTATGGCCTATGAGGTAAATTATCTCACACAGAAGAGGAAAGAAAACATTTTTACAGTGGAGGGGAAGTTGGAGGAGATAAAGGATGGGAGTCAGTGAACCTTACTCTCATCAGAATTGGCTCAAAGAAAGAATAACATACACACTTGATTGGATATAGAAATCTATCTTACCCTACAGGAAAGTAGGAGAGGAAGGGGTTAAGAGAAGGGTGAGGGTGGTAATAGAAGGGAGGGCAGATTAGAGGAAGGGGTAGTCAGAAGCTTTCAAGGAGGGACAGGGTAAAAGGAGAGAGAATAGAATAAATAGGGTGTGGGTAATAGGATGGAGGGAAATACAGTTAGCAACAGTAACTGTGAAAAAAAAATTGAAGCAAGTTTCTCTGATAAAGGCCTGATTTCTCAAACATACAGAGAACTGAGTCAAATTTATAAAAGAGTTATTCCCCAACTGATCAATGATCAAAAGATATTAACAGTTTCCAGATGAAGTATTCAAAGCTTTCTATAGCCATATTAAAAAAATGCTCTAACTCATTATTGATTGGTAAAATGCAAATTAAAACAATTCTGAGGTACTACCTCATACTTCATTGTCTAATAAGACAAAAAATGAAAATGACAAACATTTGAGGGGATGTGGGGAAAATTGGACATTAATGCATTGTTGATGGAGTTGTGAACTGATTCAACAATTCTGTAGAGCAATTTGGAACTATGCTCAAAGGACTATAAAACCATGCATAGCCTTTAACCTTGAATGCAACTAGTAGGTCTATATCCTAAAAGAGATAAAAACAAAGAAACAAAAAACAAAAATGTAAAGGATCTATATGTACAAAAAATATTTATAGCAGGTATTTTCTGGGGGTAAAGAATTAGAAATTGAGGGGATTCCCATCAATTGGAGAATGGCTGAACAAGTTGTGGTATGTGATTATGATGGAACACTATTTTACTATAAGAAATGATAAGCAGGAATGCCCTCAGAAAACCATGGAAAGACTTACATGAACTAATGAAAAGTGAAAGGTACTGTGTATAAAGTAGCAGCAATATTGTAAGATGATCAGCTATGAATTACTTAGCTATTTGGAGCAATACAATAATCCAAGACAACTCTGAAGGACTTATGATGAAAGATGCTATCCATCCCCAAATAAAGAAATGATGGTGTCTGAGTACAGATTGAAGTATACTTTTTTTAAACTTTCTTTAGTTTTTCTTGAGTTTTTTTTTCTTGTCTATGTTTTCTTTTACAACCTAATATGGAAATATTTTGCATGACTACACATGTATAACCCATATCAAATTGCATTCTCAATGTGGAGGATGAGGAGGAAGGAAGGAAGAGATTTAGGAACTCAAAGTTTTAAAAACAAACGTTAAAAATTGTTTTTGCATGTTACAGGGGAAAAATAAAATACTAAATAAATTCAAAAATATTTTGAAAAAGAGAGTTTTCTCTAGGAAAAGCCAATCATAATGATGTTAACTTATTAAATTAAATACTAACTGTACATGATGAATGACAAATAGGAAGATTCATCAGAAAAATAGGAAAACAGATAAACTGATTCAGAGTTAAGTAGAAGACAGTTGCTACAACAATGCAAATTGTTAGTACTCTAAAATAAAATTTAATATTGAGTAAATATCATCAGTAGGTCAGTTTAAGAAAAAAACAGCAAAATAAACTAACAAAAAAAAAATCCTTTCACCAGATCCCCCCCTGTTTACTGAATAAAATCCAGTATTCTTAATTTGATAATAAGGACCTTCCACAAACTGATCCCACTCTACCTTTTGAACTTTCTCACCCACTGTTCCCTCTCCAACTATTCACTTCCTTAAACTCAGGGACTGTTTTTGCCTTTCCTTCCTTTCTTTGTATTCACATTGCTTAACACAGTGCCTGGCACATAGTAAGCTCTTAATAAATGGTTGCTGACTGATTGACTGACATTCAGCCAAATTGGACTACTTGATTTTCCCCATTCATGTACCTCAATCGCCTGCCTCTCTATAATTGCACGTCTCACACCCCTCCCTCCCAAAATTTCCATCTATTAACATCTTGCCACTCTTTAAAGATGACCCAACTCGCCTAGCCACTTCTTCTACAAAGTTTCTGTTTCCTTTTTTCTCTTTCCCCTAATTAAAACTAATTTTCCCCTTCTTGGACTCTTGAGAACTTTATATGTCATTATATACTTAAGGTGTATTGTGGTTATTTGTGTCTGTTTTCTATTGTGTGTTGGACTATAAGCTTCATGAAGGCAGGGATCATACCTTATTTGTCTCCCTCAGGGCTGACCACAGTGTTCTGCATGTACGAATGTTTAATAAATATTGATTAAATTGCATATACTTTTAGTCTTGGCTGACATATTTGTCAGTTTTGCTAAGCTTTTTTTTCTCCCTTTCTTATTTTGTTCTTTATTTAAAGGAGGACTCTCTGGATGAGCAAAGAGAAGGTCGAATACATTTGGAAATTAAAGTTATGTTAAAAAGATATTAATACGTTTTAAGTGATGATTGTTCAGTTGAACTTCAAGAGTGCTAGATTGAGAACTAAATGACCTGGGTTCAAATTCTGTCTGTGCTCTTTATTACTTACACAATGCTGGGCGAATCATTTCACTTCCCTGGGCCTCAGCATCCTTATCTGGAAAATAAGGAAGTTAAACTAAATGACCTCTAAGATTTCTTCCAACCCTAAGTCTGATCCTATGGACCTAAAAATGAGCAATAAGAGATATTTAGTCTGCCTTGATAAGTTGTTCCCATTTTACACATGAAATACCATTTAGTTATTGTGGCAAAAGGACTTAAGAGTCCTTAGGACATATAATGTTCTTTATTATTAATGATTTCCAATCTTCTCTCATATTCTAATGGTATGCATTGTCATTGTGTAATTGCAATTGCATCCTAAATGTCTAAAATATAGTTCAACACATGTTTTGGCTGAAATTTTTCCCAGTGTAAGTCATTTAAATAGTAGTCTGGCTGGTAATTCCAGAGTGATAATAAATGAAAATAATAGGCATTTTCAGAGCCAGTGTAATATACCCTGGTTTCCTCAACATACGTAATATATTACATATCCCAATGCTGTACTCAAGAGAAAATGACATATAGATATAGATATATGCATATCTATCTATACACACACAAATATACACATATATGCATGTGATATACATATTTAAATAGCTAAGTTATATTTTACAATGCTCTACTTAAGGGAATTTTCTTGTGTGAAATTTATGAGATTTTTCTGATGGTTAATGGGATGCAAGTGCTTCACTTAAAATTTCCATATTAAATAGATTTTTTAGAGATCATGTGTCTTACCATTAGGGCTAAGACAGGATAACATGTAATGGTGAAGAGGTGAAAAGAGTTGTCTCCAAGACTGTGGCCTTAACTCATTTAGAAATAAGTAGTAGCTGATGAAATGGAGTCCCAAACCAGTTTCCCCTCAAAGTTTCCATTTTGGGAAGGAAGGACTGATAACAGGCACGCCTACCCCTTGAGTCAAAAGTTGATTATTAACAATGCTGTTAACCTAGTGCCTTCTCCCAACATCACAATTCATTGAAGGAATTTACTAGGGTACACTATTTTTGTTTATTTTTATAACTGCTTGTATGAGAGATAGATGGAACTTAACTAGGATATCTCGGACCCTTCTGTTGGCAGCTGATTTCCAGCCAGGAGTCCCTGTAGCTGAGCTGTGAAAGTGATTAGCTGGTATCCACTGAGTGACAAGACCAATTGGTTGCTTCCCACAGAGCTGTGATCCTGACTGACAGCTTCACAGTCCTCCTTGAGTGCCGCCTATAATTATTTGCCTTTAACAGTGCACCTGGACCAACTCTAGGAGCCAGAATGAAGGAGCTGTAGGCAGTTTCTTAAGTTTTGTTTCCATTGTTCTCTCTCACTTTAGGAGAGAGAGGAAGAAGTCAGATGGTGTGGTAGGAGGGACGGACAAACTCAAAGACAAACTGGCTTGGCAAATGCAAAATTGAGAACTTCGGTTTGCAGACTCCATCAGGTAGGAAAAACTTTTGCTCACAGTTTAAAATAGTCTATAATCTTCATCCCCCAAATCTCTGTGAGTTAAATAATTTTGGAGTTCTCTTCAGGCAAAAATGGCAGGCCTATGGAACACATCTCACTCTCATATTATGCTGGTTGTTAGAGACAAGTGAAGTTGTAGAATATAGAGCAAACTAGGAGTCATGAGGCCTTGTTTGCCATTAACAGTGTGACTGAACAAGACACTTAACTTCTCTTGGTCTCAACTGGCCATGCAACATTAATATCTTCATTTTACAAGTGGGGAAGCTCTAGCTCAGAGTAACCAATCAATTAATTAACAAACATTTCTTAAATACCTTTTATGTACCCAGACATTGAGCCAGGTGCTAGGGATTCAGATGAAAAAAATGAAATAATCTCTGTTCTCAAGGAGTTTACCTGTTATAGAGGAGGCAATACACAAATATCTAAGTATATATTGAATAAATGTATGGTAAAATAATGCAAAATGAATACAGAGTAGTTAAGGAAGGTTGACACTAACTATTGAGGGATGAGGAAAAATTTCATGTAGAAGACAACCTGAGCTGAGACTTGAAGAAAGTGAAAGATTTTATGAGGTAGAGGCGAAAAGAGAATTGATTTTAGGCGTGGAGGACAACCAGTGAAAAGTTAGGAAATGGAGTGCCACTTGTGAGGGGCAAAGAGAAGTTTAGGTACACTATAAATTGCAGGAAGCAGAGTAATGTATGATGAGACTGGAAAGATAGATCAGGGTCAAATAATAAGGAGCATGAAAAGTCAAACAGAAGAGTTTGTATTATATTCTATACAATGAAGTGATTAAATTTTATTGAGTAGGAGAATGACATAGTCAGAAATGTTTTTGCTTTGTGGAGGATGAATTAGAGTATGGGTAGATGTTAGGAAGGGAGACCAATTTAGAAGGCCATTGCAAGCCAAGAGACATGCTTAAGGTTAAATACTTACTAAAGAGAGCCATGAAATCAAGATTAAAATAGACAAATAAATGCATTAACATATATATAAATGAAAACAAATGGCTATAACTCATTAGCACATAGGTTAGAAGCAAATTGAATTCAGTTAAAACACAGTCAAGTTTATTAGTTGATTGGCAGCCCTGACTAGGAGAGCTAGGAAATGAACCCAGATTCTTATATTTCAGTTCTATTTCTACTAAAAAACTAATAATAGATGCAGCAAGCATCCATATATGCATATTGTTCTATCTATGTTGGGCTTTAACCAATATTCTTCTTTGAGACTTCCTAGATAAACCTCTAGATCAGATAAATGTTAGGGGCTGTGTGGTATAGTGAGAGGACAACTGGACTTGGACCCAGGAGATACTTGGGTTTGAATCGCAGTTCTGTCACTTAATAGCCTTGTGACTATAGGCTAGCTACTTCATCTCTTTAATCACTAGCCTTACAGGGCTGTTCTAAGACAACCCCTTTATAAAGTACACAGTGCTACAAACTTTCCTTCTTTTTGCAGCTACTGGGTTAGGTAAGCTGCAGCTGCCTGAGCTAACATATTTCGACGAAAAATTGAATCCAAGCAGACACCACCATCTTTATAAGCACCAAAATCTAGACTGTTTACAAATAAAAGAAGAAAATGATGGCCCATCCAGGTCTTTGGTACAGATATATTTTGTTCTTTTCTTTTTTGTAAGCATTTTGGTAACATGAGCCTTTTTCATTCTTCTTCATGGTAGTTACTGAAAACATAATATGCTGTTTGAATGAATAAACTGAAGATGAACGAGATGCCCTGGTGAGAAAGCCTCTACTGTGGAATTCTTTCCCCTCCCAACAACCTTGACCACAGAATTACTGTCCTGAAATTATAGTAAATTTACCTAATGCAGTAATCAAAAGAGCTGTTCAAAATGTTGAGACTAAATAAGCTCGCTGTTCACTGAAGTATTCTATTTGTACATCAGTAATAGTATAAAATATAAAGATAGTTAAGCTTCATAATACTAGCTTGCTATTTCTTCATTTCTTTTTTTTTTTTTGGCCTCATTAATTTTCTTGATTTACTTTGTCTTTTCCCTCCTCAGTCTCTTGAATTTTCTATGCTGATACATCTAATTATTATGCATTCTAATGGATAAGCTCTCTGCTATGGTGCTCTGTTTGGGGTAATGGGGACTCCAGTTCCTTTATCACTTTTTGCAAAATAGATTTCTTTAATTAAGTGATCTTTGAATTCATCATTTCTTAACTTGTATTTCATATCCTCTTGACTTTTGATCCTGGCCAATACAAAAAAAAAAAGGAGAGACCACAAAATCCATCACTTTTCTCTACATTTTTGGCCTGCCTTTTTATTTCAATGATATTTTATATACAATTTTCTTTCAACTTTATGTTATACATTCAATCTTTCCTAAAGGTCAGAGTTTTTCCATATCCAAAAAGTGAACATGTGAGTTAATGTCAAACATAAACCATTTCTACTTCAATGATAAACCCTAAAAAGCTGGAACTTTGGGTTTGGCTTGGATCATTCTCTAACATAGCCAGTGCTTTAAAAAATAAAAAGAAAACATATATTTCAAATTATGAGATAGGCAATAATTCCATATGTTTCAAAACTAACTCAAGTGATGGGAAAGTAGATGCTTTCATAAAGTTGAAAAAGATACACATATCTATCATATATTAATATAAGCTCTAAATAGATATATGATAGATATTAAGAGTAACACCACAAAAAAGTGAAAGGAGCAAGGAAGACATTACATTTTAAATCTATGGATTGGGGAAAAATCTATGACCAAAAACAGGAGAGAGATCACAGAAGATGAAATGAAAAAATTTTGATTCTATATTTTTTTGAAGTTCTTGCATTAAGAAAGTGAATTTGGTTAATATTAAAAGGCAAACAGATAAGGGAGGAGAAAATGCAGAAAATTAGGCTAAGAATCTCATTTTCAAGGTGTAAAAGGAACTGAATTAAATCTACAAAGCTAAGAACCATTCCACAATTAAGAAATGATCAAATGATATAAACAAGCAGTTGACTAAGGAAGAAATCCAAGTTATTGCTAGTTATATAAAAATGCTATAAATCACTAATAGAGAAATGCAAATTAAAGAAACTCTGTGGTCCTACCTCATATTGCATTCACAAAAGGGTCAAAAAGGGAAACTCACAAATTTTAGATAGGTTGCAAGAAAATGGGCACTGAAAAGTGGTACAAATTTTCTGGAAAACAATTTGGAATTATGCTGCTCAAATTACTAAACTATGTATACCCATTGCCCCAGCAACACCACTACAGGGCTTATACCCCCCCCCCAAAGAAAGGAAAGAAAGAATATATGGACCCACACACAAAAAAATATTTATACCTCCTCCATTTATAGGAACAATGATCTGGAAACTGAGATGCACCTTATCAAATGAGGAATGGCTTAACCAATTATAGCAAATGCAAGAGGGTGAAGGCAAGGTGGTAGAGCAGAAAAAGTATTTCAGTCAAACTCTCCCTACATTTCCCTCCAAAGAACTTTAAAATAATGCCTCAAATCAAATTTTAAAGTAGTGTAGTCAACAAAATATCAGGTTGAGACGTATTTCCAGCCTAAGACAATTAAAAAATTTTGGCAGGAGACATCCGCAACACCTGGTTGGGGCTAGGTTGGAACACATGCAGTGGTAGCACCAGCTACGGGCCTTAGAGATGGCCAAAACACCTGGATTAGCATCTTCAGGAGTTCTCAGCAAAGAGAGGGGAAGGGAGTTAGACAATTGGTCAGAAACAAGCTACAGGGGACTCTTTACTGATACTGAGTGCAGCTGTAGATAAGTGGCAATTTCATTGCTCATATGCAGTTCTGAGTTACAACGCTAGGGCAGAAAGGAGTACTTATGGTCAGTCAAAAGGAAGTAGGGGTCCTCGTCCCATCTGAGGGGCACTAAGGAGCACTAGTGCTTGTGGCTACAGAGAAACAAGGGATCTTCTTGGGTAAAGACAAGAGTATAAGTCAGTAGAGCAGTGCCCACACCTCTCCCTGGATCATACCACCCTGGAAGCAGTGAAAACATGAAGAATCCCAGAACTAGCTCTTAAAACAGCAGCATTAAAAAGCCTGACGTTGAAACAGTGTTTCCCCACCCCCAAGTGAGCAGAGCCCAACTTTAACATGAAGTTCAAGTCAAGAAATAGTCTGGAAAATGGGCAAACAACAGCAACAACAACAAACAGCAACAACAACAAAAACAGAACTTGACCACAGAAGGCTAACAATTATAATCTCAGACAAAGCAAAAGCAAAACTAGATGTAATTAAAGGAGAATATTAGGTAAACTACACTTTTCTAAAAGTACCATAGATGGAGGCAAAGCCAAGATGGTGGAGTAAAGGCAGGGACTCACCTGAGTGCTCCCCCAAACTTTTCCAAATACCTTTAAAATGACTAAACAAATTCTACAGCAATAGAAACCACAAAAAGATGAAGTGAAACAAATTTCCAGCCCAAGACAACTTGGAAGTTTGGCAGGAAAGGTCTGTTTTAACAGGGTGAGAGAGGAATGAAGACCATGTCAGCACAGATTGGGCCCCAGCAAACCCAGAGCAGTCCTCAGGATGGCTGAATCAGTTACACCAGCAGCAGTTTGCAGATCTCTCAGTCTACAGAAAACAAAGGCAACATGGAAAGTCAATAGGAAAGTCTGTTGTACCTGGGTGAGGGTGAATTGCAGTCCAACGCAGGCTGTGCCAGCATAGCCCCAGTCCCAGAAAACCAGGAAGAGGCCTTGGGAGTGAGGGAATCAGCAGGGGAAGAGGATGCCTCTGGAGCTCTCAGTCCACAGATGGTAAGGGGTTCCAACAACTAGTCAGAAAGAGATTACAGTGTTCTTTTTTGCTAGCACTAAGGCAGGACTCTGCTACTTTGCCCATCACAGTCCTGGGTGTGAGTCCGACGGTGAGGACGAGCACTAGCATAGTAGAGCTTGTGGCCACAGTGGAGGGAGGACACTCCTCACAGTTACAGGGCAGAAAAGAGAGCTTGTGGTGACTCACAGAACAGTGCACAGCAGAGGAGAGTAGCAAACACTTCTTAGATCATACCACCTTGAAAGAACTGAAAACTTACAGGTCCCTAGAAGTATTTCTGAAAACAGCTTCACAAAACCCCTGAAGCTTGGGATAGTGCACTCTCAACCCAGGAAATAAAGCTGCACTTTAACAAACAGTTAAAAGTCAAGTAATAGATCGGGAAAATGAACAAACAGTGGGAAAAAACAAAAATAAAAACACTGACTATATAAAGTTACTACGGTAACAAGGAAGATTAAAACATGCACGCAGAAGAAGACAACAAAGTCAAAGCTCCTACATCCAAAACCTCCAAGAAAAAAAAAATTGGTCTCAGGCCATGGAAGTGCTCAAAAAGGATTTTGAAAATCAAGTAAGAGAAGCAGAAGAAAAATTAGGAAGAGAAATTAGAGTGATGCAAGAAAATCATGAAAAAGGAGTGAACAGCTTGGTAAAGGAGACACAAAAAAAAATACTGAAGGAAATAATACCTTAAAAAACAGACTAGGCCAAATGGTAAAAGAGATAGAAAAACCCAATGAGGAGAACGCCTTAAAAAGCAAAACAGGACAAATGGTAAAGGAGGTACAAAATCTCACTGAAGAAAATAATTCCTTAAAAATTAGGATGGAGCAAGTAGAAGCTAATGACTTTATGAGAAATCAAGAAACAAAACAAAACCAAAAGAATGAAAAAATGGAAGACAATGTGAAATATCTCATTGTAAAAAAAACAACTGACCAGGAAAATAGATCCAAGAGAGATAATTTAGAAATTAGCTGAAAGCCATGATCAAAAAAAAGATCCTAGACATCATCTTTCAAAAAACTATCAAGAAAAACTGTCCTGACGTTCTAGAAACAGAGGGTAAAATAGAAATCACCTTCTGAAAGCAATCCCAAGAATATTATAGAAAAATTCCAAAGTTCCCAGGGTCAAGGAGAAAATATTGCAAGAAGCCAGAAAGAAATGATTCAAGTATCATGGAGTCACAGTCAAGGTAACACAAAATTTAGCAGCTTCTATGTTAAATGATTGGAGGGATTGGAATATGATATTCCAGAATCCTTCAAGGGGAAAATGGATTTTCAATGAGTTAGAGGACTTTCAAGCATTCTTGATAAAAAAGACCAGAGCTGAATAGAAAATTTGACTTTCACATACAAGACTCAAGAGAAGCATAAGAAAGTAAACAGGAAAGGGAAATCATAAGGGACTTGACAATGTTAAACTGGTTACCTTCCTAAATGGGAAGATGATATTTGTAATTCATAAGAACTTTCTTATTATTAGAGCAGTTAGAAAGAGTATATATTACAGAGGGAACAGATATGAGTTGAATAAGAAGGGATGATATCTAAAAAAAATAAAATTAAGAGAGGGGAGAGGAATATAGTAGGAGAAGGAGAAAGGAAGAGGTAGAATGGGGTAAATTGTTTCACATAAAAGAGGCAAGGAAAAGTTTTTACAGTGGAGGGAAATTTGAGGGAGGTGAGGGGGAAGTGAGTGAACCTTACTGTCATCAGAATTGGCTGAAAGAGGGAAAAAAATACACATTCGATTGGGTATAGAAATTTGACTTACCCTACAGGAAAGTAGGAGGGGAAGGGAAAAAGAGAATGGAGTGGGGATCATAGGGACGGCAATTTGGGGTAGTCAGAAGCAAAACATTTCTGAGGAGGGACAAGATAAAAGTTCAGGGAGAATAGAACAAAAGGGGGAGGGGTGATAGGATGGAGAAAACGCAGTTAGCAATAGTAACTGTGAAAAAAAATTTTGTAGCAAGGTTTTCTGATAAAGGGTTCATTTCTCAGATATATAGAGAGCTGAGTCAAATTTATAAAAAGTAAGAGCCATTCTCCAACTGATAAATGATCAGAAGAGTTTTCAGGTGATATATCTGTAACTATATGACAAAAAATATTGTGACTATTGATTTGAAAAATGAAAATTAAAACAATTCTGAGGTACTACCTCATACCTATTAGATTGGCTAATAGAATAGAAAATGTAAATGAGAAGTGTTAGAGAGGATGTTGGGAAGATGAGAGATTAATGCACTGTTGGTAGAGTTGTGAACTGATTCAACCATTCTGTAGAGCAATTTGGAACTATGTAAAAAGGGCTATATCCTTTGACCTTGAATACCCCTACTAGGTCTGTATCCCAAAAGATATAAGAAAAAAAAAAGGAAAAGGACCTCTATGTACAAAAATATTTATAATAGTTCATTTCTGGGGGTAAAAAAAATAAAAATTGAGGGGATGCCCATAAATTGGAGAATTGCTGAACAATTTGTGGCATGAGATTATGATGGAATACTATTGTAATATAAGAAATGATGACCAGGATGCTCTCATAAAAACCTGGAAAGACTTGCATGAACTGATGCAATATGAAATTCACTGTGTACAAAGTAAAAGTAATATTGTAAGATGATCAGTTGTGAATAACTTATCTATTCTCAGCAACATAATGATCCAAGACAACTCTGAAGGACTTATGATGAAAAATGCTTTCCATTCCCAGAGAAAGAAATGATAGTATTTGAATACAAATTCAAACATACTCTTTTTTACTTTCTTTATTTTCTTGGTTTTTTGTTTTGGTCTTTTTTTTTTCACAACACGACTATTATGGATATGTTTTTCATGATTACACATGTATAATCTATATTGAACTGCTTGCCTTCTCAATGGAGGTGGGAAGGAAGGGAGAGAATTTGGAACTCAAAGTTTTATAAACAAATGTTAAAACATTTTTTTAGATGTAACTGGTGAAAAATAAATTAATTAATTTAAAAGTGCCATAGAGAAAGAAGAAATATAAAAAAAGACCAAACAGCAAGTTTCTTTGATAAAAGCTTCATTTTTCAAATATTTAAGAAACTGAGTCAAATTTATGAAAATAAAAGCCATTTCCCAATTGATAAATGGTCAAAGGATATGAACAGGCATTTTTCAGAAGAAGAAATGAAAGCTGTCTATAGTCATATGAAAAAATGCTCTAAAGCACTACTGATTAGAGATATGCAAATCAAAACACCTCTGTGGTATCACTTCAATCAGAAATGGCAAATGCTGGAATGAGTGAGGGCAAATAGTATACCAATTAATTGTAGGTGGAGTAGTGAACAGGTCCAACCATTCTAGGTAACAATTTCAAACTATGGCCAAAGGGTTATAAAACTATGTATATCCTTTGACCCAACAATACCACTCCTAGGACTGTACCCCAAGGAGATAAAGAAAAATAAAAAGGACCTATATGTCCAAAAATATTTATAGCAACTTTTTTTTTTCTGGTGGCAAAGATTTTGAAATTAAGGGAATGATCATCAATTGGGAAATGATTGAACAAATTGTGGCATATGATTTGTGATGGAGTAAAATTGTACTATAAGAAATGATGAGTGGGCTGTTTCAGAAAACCTGGGAAGACTTACATGAGTTTGTACAAAGTGAAATGAGCAGAACCAGAACATTGTACATAGTAATAGTAATATTATAATGATGATCAACTGTGAAAGACTTAGCTGCTCTGATTGATACAATGAACCAAGACTATTCCAAAGGACTCAGGATGAAAAAATTCTATCCACTTTCAGAGGGAAAACTGATGAATTCTGAGTGCAAATTGAAGTATAATTTTCTTACTTTATTTTTCTTGCTTTTTCGTGATATGGCTATATGGAAATTTGTATGATTTCACATGTATAATTGATATCACATTGCTTGCCCTTTCAATGGGTGGGATACAGGAGAGAAAATTTGGAACTCAAAAAAATTAAATAATGTTAAAAATGAATAAATCATAAATTAAAAACCCAAATTATGACAAATGCTCATGGGGGATGATTTTAGAGAAACTTGGGAAGATGTGTCTAAATTGATGCAGAATGAAATGAACAGAACCATAAGAATAATTTTATATAGCAATACTATAAAGCAACAACAATTTTGAAAGACATAAAAATTAATCAGTGCAATGACCAATCATCATTCCATCATTCCAGAGGGCAGATGATGAAGCTGAAATAAAAAGGGCTGTGAATTGACCATGTCCAAATATACATACATACATACATACATGCACACATACATATAAAATATATATATATACACAGAAACCCATACACATACACACACAGACACACATATACATAAAATTCTACATACTAAGTCCACCAACTCAGGAGGTAAGTAGCGATTACAATCCATCATAGGAGTGCTTTTTTTGTTTTTTTTCTGGTGAGACAATTGGGGTTAAGTGACTAGCCCAGAGTCACACAACTAGTGAGTGTTATGTGTCTGAGGTTAGATTTGAACTCAGGTCCTCCTGACTTCAGGGCTATCCACTGTGCCACCTAGCTGCCCCCTATAGGAATGCTCTAACAACTTCCAAGATAACTAATTACATGCATAATGACTAAGCAGTTGAGTGCAAGACCCAGAGTCACAAAGACCTGAGTTCATATACTTCATCAGACAGTAGTTTTGTGATCCTGAGCAATTCTATATACCTCAGTTTCCACATCTGTAAAATAAGAACAAATAATAACACCTATCTCTCAGGGTTACTGTGAAGAGAAAATGAGATAATATTTGTAAAACACTTTCAGAAGCTTAAAACTATATATATATATATATATATGTATATATATATATATACATGTAATATATGTATGTACAGCTAGCTCTTCAAGGTAATGGCTATTTCCTTTTCATTTTTTGTATCTCTAGGGTCTAGGAGAGTGACTGGCACATAGTAGGCTCTTTATTATAGCTTGCTTAGATAGTCATTGACAAATTAAAACAAGTACAGGAAGAAATTAAGATAAGGAGGAGTCTAAAAAATATTACATGAGAAATGGCTGAAGGAATGAATTTTATGTTGCCTAGGAAGAGAAGACTTAGAGAATAACCATTTTTAAAGTTTTGAAATACTATCATGTAGAAATTGATAGAGTCCTGGACTTGAAGTAACACCTGGATTTGAAACCTGTCACAGACACTTACCAATTATGGGCAAGTCACTAAATCTCTCTCAGTCCCAGGCAACTATCTACGAATTTATAGATGGATTAATACCTGTGTGGGTCAAGGAGTTCCCACACCATCCAAATTATAGACTCTTCATCTAATGATGCAAAAGATGGAGATAATATTCTGCATTACTTAGGAAAGAACTAGAACTTTTTTGAAGTAACAGGGAGGTAGAATTCAGTTAAACTTTCTGATAACTAGGTCTCTTCACTAAATGGCATATTTCATGATATAGTGACCTCCCTATTACTACTATTACTACCACCACTACCACCACCACCACTACTAATACTAGTACTACTACTACCGAGTGAACTAGAATTTATGCAGCAATGTAAGGTTTGCAAAATATAAATATTTATTTCATTTTATTCCCATGACAAGGCTGGGAGATAAGTGCTACTTTTATGCTCATTTTAGAGATATGGAAACTAAGGCATACAGAGGTTAAGTGCATTACCCTGGTTCACACAGCTATTAATTATCTGCGGAAGGATTTGAACTCAGGTCATCCTGTCTCAAGATTCAGCACTCAGCTAATCAGTCATCATAGATGTAGTTAAAGCATTGTTAGGTTGTAATTGCAACTAGATGACCTCTATGGTTCCTTTCAAGTGTTTGATTCTATTAGGTCCTTAAAGCAGGTTGGCTTAATTTGGTCCTACTTGAAGACAGACAGGTGCTATTAGATGACATCTTGAGATATCTTTAAAAAGATTCTATTTATTGTGCTTTCCTCACATAGACTTTCATTATTGTGACATTTGGGAAACTAGAAGACTTGTCTTTGAAAGTTCCATTGCTAACCTTTTCAGTAGATCCTGAAATAACTTTCATGTCATTAGAACCTAAAAAGATCTGTTTAAGTTTTCAAGTTTTCCTAACCAGGGGTGGGGAACCTGCGACCTTGAGGCCACATATGGCCTTCTAGGTCCTTGGGTGCTGCCTTTTGACTGAGTCCATGTTTTACAGGACAAATGTCTTCATTAAGGGGATTTGTTCTGTGAAGTTTGGATTCAGTCAAGGGGCAGCAGTTGAGGACCTAGAGGACCACATGTAGTAGCCTTGAGGCCACAGGTTCCTCACCTCTGTCCTTACCCCTCTTTTTTTTTTTTTTTTTACCAAGAAGGACAATTTTTTCCATTGAGCCAACAATAGTCATGTAGGTTAAGATCCTCTCAGTATCTCACAGAACAATATGCAAAGGAAAGTGTTTAGAAAAGCAATCTCATTTGGATCAATAATCCTAAAAAGTAATTTGGTTTCTCCTGTTATCTTCCGGGATTCTAGGTGATATTGATATGGCCAAATTCTGAGTTTCCTTCATTCCAACTATCAATTTTTCCACAGATTTTGCTCCCAGCATGGTAAATGTATTTGCTCTGGAGACCATCACTGATGGTATTGAAAGAACCAAGGGCATTGGATGCTACCAAAGCATCTCTTAATTCCTTAAATTAATAGCAAGAATTCTGCTAGGAGAGGTGTCTAGAGGAGCCATAACATTGCCAAAGGAGAAGGAAGAAGCCAACATAGGGTGTTAACCTTCTAGGAAAAGAATGATGATTAAACTCTGGCTAATCTGAATCCCTAGTGATTGGGAAAGTTTCACAACAAATACTGAGTAATTCATCATGATGATTTTTTTAACACAAAATATGTGCTATGGAAACTGTGAACTATGGGATTTTTCTAAGATTGTTTTGAAAGAGCAACAAGTGGCCAGGTTTCTTCTGTCAGGTTGCCGATGATATGGAGAGATAGTATATGGGAGTGCAGATACCACTAAAAATAAAGACAAAGTTTCTGAAACAGAGAAAAAATTCATCTGAAATCACAATGCAGAAGCTCCTGGATCCAAGAAGGATCACAAATATATTTTAATCTAACATTGCTTCCGTAACCTTACTTTAACAAAATTCTGACTCTTATTCTCTACTTGTGGATACTCTTTTTCCAACTTCCCCCAAATCACAGAGTAGAAGATAAGATGGAATGTGAAAGGAGTTTTTCTTCTTCTTCAGTGCCACTTTGAGAATATTCCTCTAGCATCATCATTCAATGGCAATTTCTCATTTGATGTCTATGCCTTCATGCCTACCCAATTCTGATTATTTTTGTCCATTTTCTTTCAAGAAGCTTAATGCCTCATTCATGTTCTTCTTTTCTCAAAAAAATCATTATTATATGGGATGGCTTTTTGAGAGGAGGGAGGAGGAGGGACACAGAGGGACACAATGTAGAAATTTTATTGATTTAAAAATAAAATAATCAAAGATTTTAGAGTACAAGGCAGGATCCAGCTCAACTCCCCCAAAATTCCCCTCCATGCCTCAAATCAAATTTTGGAGTGGCAGAGACAACAAAAGGTCACAAGGGCATCTTTTTCCAGCTTAAGACAACTTAGGAGGTTTACAGGACAGATTTATAACATCAGGCTAGGTGCAGGCCTGGAGTGAGGTGAGAGCATAAAGGGTAAGCCTTAGAAGTGGCCAAAACAGCAGCAGCAGTTTTGGGACCTCAGCACAGAAACAGTAAGGGAGGCATCAGACAATTGGTCAGAAAGAGATTACAGGGACACTTTGCTGGCATTGGGGGCACCTAATGTTGATTAGCAACTCTATTGCCTCAGAGCAGTTCTAGGTTGTAGTTCCAGGACAGAGAAAAATACTTGAGATCAGTCGCAAGAGAGTAGGGACCCTGATCACAGTTCCAGGGCCAAGAGGAGGACTAGTATTTGGGATTATAGGGGAACAGAGATTCTTCCTGGGTAAAGACCAGAGTACAAACCAGTAGAGCAGTGACCACATTTCTCTTCAGATCACACCACCTTGGAAGCAGTGAAAATTAGGAGACCCCCAAAAAAGCCTGAAGCTTGGCACAGTGCATCCCCACCCCCAGATGAAAATAGGCCAACTTTCACATAAAGTTCAAAGTCAAGAAATAGGCTGGGGAAATGAGCAAACAACAACAACAACAACAATAACAACAACAAAGAATTAGACCATAATATAGTAGCAGGAAAGACCAAGACATAAATTTAGAAAAAGACAACAATGTGAAAACATCTACAAGCAAAGACTCAAAAAAATGTTAATTGGACCCAAGCCCAGCAAGAATTCCTAGAAGAGTTAAAGAAGAGATAAGAATGGTAGAAAAAAAATTGGCAAAAAAATGAGTTATACAAGAAAATTATGAAAAAGAATTAAGTTTGGTAAAAGAAGCATAAAGAAGTACTGAAGAAAATAGCACCTTAAAAAGTTGGCCTATTTGTAAAAGAAGCACAAACATTCACTGGAGAAAAGAACTCCTTACAAAGGAGAATTGGTCAAATGGAAAAAGAAGTATAAAAGGTCACTGAAGAAAGTAATTCTTTAAAAAATAAGAAATGGAGGGGCAGCTAGGTGGCACAGTGGATAGAGCACTGGCCCTGAAGTCAGGAGGACCTGAGTTCAAATCGGGCCTCAGACCAAACACTTGACACTTACTAACTGTGTGACCCTGGGCAAGTCACTTAACCCCAATTGCCTAAAAACAAAAAAACAAAACAAAAAAAAAATGAGAAATGGGCAAGTGGAGACTAATGACTCCATGAGAATTCAAAAAACAATGATACAAAGTCAAAAGAATGAAAAAATGAATGAAATTGGGAAATTTCTCATAAAACAAAATAAGCTACAATATAGATTGAGAAGAAATATTTTTAGAATTATCAGAACACCTAAAAGCCATGTTTTTTTTTAAAAAAGGCTAGACATCATATTTCAAGAAATTATAAAGGAAAATATCTCTACTATCTTAGATTCAGGGTTATAATAGAAATGGAAAAAAATCCACTGATCACCTCCTGAAGAAGATCCCAAAATGAAAACTCCCAGGAATATTATAGTCAAATTCCAGAGCTCCTAAGTCAAGGAGAAAATACTACAAACAGCTCGAATGAAATAATTCAAATATTGTGGAGCCACAGTCAGGATCACACAAGGTTTATCAGCTTCCAAATTGGAGGAGTGGAGGCCTTGTAATACGATATTCTGTAAGGCAAAGGAGCTAGGATTATAAGCAAGAATAACCTACCCAGAAAATCTGAATATAATCCACTGGGGGAAAATAGATATTTAATGACAGAGAGGACATTCAAGCATTTCTGATGAAAAGACTATAGTTGAATAGAAAATTGGACAGACAGAAGACTCAAGAGATGCATAAAAAGATAAATATGAAAGAAAAATCATAAGGGACTAAATAAAATTAAACTGTTTACATTCCTTTTTAGGGAAATGATACATGTAACTCCTAAGAACATTATTATTATTAGGGCTGTTAGGAACAGAGTCCACATAGGTAGAAGGTATGGTGTGAATCAATTATGTTAGAATGATCATATATATATATATGTGTGTGTGTGTGTGTGTGTGTGTAGTAGGGTTGAGAAAGGAGGATGGCCTGGGAGAAGGGGAAGAGGTAGAATGGGGAAAATTTTCCCATATAATACAGGGTATGTAAGGAAGAAATTTTACAGTGGTGGGGAAAATGGGGCAATGAAGGACCTCACTCTCACTGAAATTGGCTCAAAGGAGATAGAGTACACATGTACACACATACACACACACACACACACACAATTGGATATAGAAATCTATCTTACCTAATAGAGAAATAGAAGAAAGAGATAAGAGATATCAGGGGTGGGTGGGTAGGTGAGTGACAAAAGGGAGAGTGGATTAAGGAAGATGGTATCCAGAAGTAAAATAGCCTTTTGAGAATGGACAGGATAAGAAGGGAGAGAGAAGGATAAACAAAAGAAAATAGGATGGAGGGAAATATACAATAATCATAACTGTGAATGTGAATGGAATGAGCTGACATATAAACTGGAAGTGGAAAGCAGAATGGATTAGAAATCAGAATCCAACAATATGTTGTATACAAGAAATACACTTGAAGTTAAAGTAAAGTAAAGCTGTAGTAAAAAAGGAAAGGTTAGCAATCATGATCCCAGATAAAGCAAAAGCAAATTAAAAGAAATAATCAGAGAAACTATATTTTGCTAAAAGGTACCATAGACAGTAAAGTAATATTAAAAAAATTACAGTAAGTTTCCCTGATAAAGGCCTTATTTCTCAGATATATAGGGAACTGAGTCAAATCTATAAAAATAAGAGTCATTTCCCAACTGATAAACGTTCAAAAGATAGGCAATTTTCAGAAAAAGAAATCAAGGCCATCTATATTCATATAAAAACGCACTAATATTTATTAGAGTGAGGCAAATTAAAACAACTCTGAGGTATCACCTCATATCTATCATAAATGACAAATACTGGAGAAAAACCACTGATGAATTGCTGGTAGAGTAGTTAATTGGTTCAACTATTGTGTAAAACCATCTAGAATTACCCCCAAAGGTCTATAAAACTGTGTATATGCTTTGATCCAGAAATACTACTACTAGGTCTACATCCCAAAGAGATTAAAGGAAAAGGAAAAGGACCTACCTACATGTACAAACTATTTATAGGAGCACTTTTTGTCTTGGCAAAGAATTAGAAATTGAGGGGATGCTCATCAATTGGGGAATGACGGAACCAGTTGTGGCATATGATTGTGAGGGAGTCCAAAATGCTATAAGAAATGATGATGAGCATGGCTTCAGAAAAGCATAGGGAGACCTATATGAGCTAATGCAAAGTGAAGTGAGAAGAACTGGAACATCATTGTGCATAGTAATAGCAATGTTGTAATGATGATCAACTGTGAGCTGACTATAAATACAGTGATCAATACAGTGAATCAAAACAATTCCAAAAGACTCACGAAGAAAAAAAAAATGCTATTCACCTCCAGAGAGAGAACTAATAAATTCTTGAGTGCAAATTGGATACTCCCTTGGTTATCCTCCTTATCTCTCCACTTTCTCCTTTCTATCCTTCCCTAATTTCACCTGATCTTTCCAGTCCCTTAATATATATGCTTGTCAATGGTCTATTCTTTTTTTATTTTTATTTTCAAAAATTGTTTATTAATTTATTTTGATATATCAACAATCACTTCCATATGCTTTTGAGTTTAAAATTTTTCTCCCCCTTACTCCCCACTACTCTCCCCAAGATGGCAGACAATCTGATATAGGCTATATTTATACAATCCTATTAAACATATTTTCACATTAGTGATATTGTAAGTAAAAATTAGAAACAATAGGAGGAACCACCAAAAAGAGGAAACAAAACTCAACAGAAGAGAAAAAAATAGCAATTCAAATTCCATAGGTCTTTCTTTGAATGTGGATAGCATTTTCCATCAGGAGGCCTTTGGAGATGTCTTAGATCCTTGTACTGCTGGGAAAGGTTAAGTTTATCAATATTAGTCATCGCACAATGTGACTGTTATTGTGTAAAATGTTCTTTTGGTTTTGCTCACTTTACTCAGCATCAAACCATACAAGTCTTTCCACATGTTTCTGAAGTCAGCCTGTTCATCATTTCTTATAGCACAATAGTATTCCATTACATTCATATACCACAACTTGCTCAGCCATTCCCCAATTGATGGGCATCCTTTCAATTTCCTATTCTTTGCCACCACAAAAAGAGCTTCTATGAATATTTTTGTACATGTGGGTCCTTTTCCCATTTGTGTGATCTCTTTGGGATATGGCCCTAGAAGTGCTATTGCTTGGTCAAAGGGTATGCACATTTTTATAGCCCTTTGGGCATAGTTCCAAATTGCTCTCCAAAATGGTTGGATCATTTCACAACTCCACCAATAATGCATTAGTGTTCCAGTTTTCCCACATCTTCTCCAACATGTATCATTTTCCTGTTTTGTCATGTTGGCCAATCTGATAGGTGTGACATGGTACCTCAGAGTTGTTTTGATTTGTATTTCTCTAATCAATAATGATTTAGAGTATTTTTTCATATGACTATAGATGACTTTAATTTCTTCATCTGAAAACTGCCTGTTCATATCCTTTGACCATTTATCAATTGGGGAATGACTTCTATTCTTATAGATTTGACTTAGTTCTCTATATATTTTAGAAATGAAGCCCTTATCAGAGAGACTGGTTATAAAAATTCTTTCCCAATTTTCTACCTTCCTTCTAATTTTTAAATTTTTTTAAATTTTTTAAAAATTTTTAGGTAATTGGGGTTAAGCGACTTGCCCAGGGTCACACAGCTAGTAAGTGTCTAATGTTTGGTCTGAGTCCGGATTTGAACTCAGGTCCTCCCAACTCCAAGGCCAGTGCTCTATCCACTGCACCACCTAGCTGCCCCCTCTACCTTTCTTCTAATCTTAGTTGCATTGACTTTGTTTGCGCAAAAATTTTCAATTCAATGTAATCAAAGTTATCCATTTTGCTTTTCATAATGTTCTGTATCTCCTGTTTGGTCACAAATTCTTCTGTTCTCCATAGATCTGATAGGTAAACTATTCCTTGCTCTCCCAGTTTGCTTATAGTATCAGCCTTTATGTCTAAATCATGAACCCATTTTGACTTTATTTTGGTATATAGTGTGAGATTTTGATCTATGACTAGTTTCTGCCATACTCAATGGTCTATTCTTGGTCTTCTTTTCTCTTCTCTTCTCTTCACTACTCTTCTTTTCTTTCTATAACCTCTTGTTTGACAACTTTATTAATTATCATAATTCTGATTAGCATCTCTAAGTACATAAGTCCTAAATTTATATCCCTAATATTGACGTCTCTTACGAGCACCAGACCTGAATTTTTAACTGCCTACAGGAAATTTCCATGTGAATTTCCCACCAGCCCCCTGAACCTAACTTGTCTAAAATGGAGGTCTTTGTTTCCCCCACAAACCTGCTCCTTTTGGCTTCTCTATTTCTTTCTATGGCGCTGCTCTTCCCATGGTCTCCCATGGTTATAATCATATTCTGAATTCATTCCCCTCTATCACCTTTCACATTCAATCCCACAACAAAGCCTGTAATTTCCATATCTTCAATCTAGGGTAATAGCTATAGAGCCAGAGAGGACCAAAGAGCTCATCTAATCCAACTATTTATTTAACAAATAGGGGAACTGAGACTAAAAGAAGTCACATGACTTCTTTTGAAATGATTTCCTTTGAATAAGTCAAATGACCTGTTCTTCACTTTGTTCTTTACCCATGTTCTTTACCTTGTATCATGTTACCTCCTACCTTTTCTAACTGTTCTCTTCTCTCTTCCTTACAGACACCATCATAGTTCAGGCTCTTGTGTAGACTATTAAAATAGCCTCCTTTCTCAACCTGCAAACTCCACATTCCTTTTCCCTGAAAGAATCCTTGGTATTGCCACCATGATAATCTATTCATGTCACTCCTCCACTCAAAAATTGTTGTCGGCTCCCTTTTGTTTCCAAAGTAAAGTTCCAGTTCTTCATTGAAGGCCTTCTACAATCTGGCATCACCTCAACTTCGCAAACAGACCTTTTAGTACTACATCTTTCATGAGCTCTGGCCACACGAGGCTATAATTTGTCTCCTTATCATATATTTTCATCTGCTATTGTATTCTATATTCAGAATGACTTTTCTTTCCAGTATCACTAAATTCTATCCATCCTGTAAAGCCTAACTCAAAACAAATAGTTTTCTTCCAGGAAGCCTTGTGCAAAAATTAATAATAATCTTTTCCTTCAGACCTCAAATAATACTGTTTTGTAACTGTCATTTAAAATTATTTATTACAGTTATTTGTTTGGGGTATCACCTCATAATAGAAACCATTGGTATCTATAGAGAAGGGTCTATATTTTGGGTCTTCCCTACCTTCCAGCACAGTGCAAATAAGCACATGCTTAATACACATTTGTTTTCGCTTGATATGTTCTGCTATAGCTAAACTTACATAAATCCCAATCTAATGCCAGAGTGGGATGACCCCCTTTTCTTCTTAATAGGAACAACAAAGAAATACTTGTGTCTTTCTCTTGACATGGACAGATTTTGTGAACCTTAAAAAAGTTTAAAGTGATCCAGCAGTTAAAAGTATGGTTTTTAAGTCAGCAAAACAAAGACCAAAATCCCAACAACAGTGACTATTATAGTGGTTTCAGATGATATTGTGTAATGAATATTCTAGACAATTAGTTTCAGTTACAAAAGTTTAATCTGCATGAGAGGATGCAAGGATATGTGAATTTAATGATAATCATTGCGCAATTAACCTAAAAGCAGCATTCTGAGTCACTTATAACCATTGCTGGTGAGTTATTCCTTTTGGTCTCTTTCATCTTATGGTGATATACACTGCCAAGACCTAGGTGGGTGAGGCTCCATAAACCTAAGGAGCCTAAGCTTGTATCCAAGACTAGGCTTTTATCACATCTAGAGGGCAATGGGTAGCATACTTTGACCTTTGCCTCAGTCCCATAACCTGTATACAACAATGGCAGTTGAAGTTATTTTTAATATACATTTTTATTTATTTTGTTAAATATTTTCCAACTACATGTAAACTTATTTTAATATTCACCTTTAAAAAATGAGTTCCAAATTTTTTCCCTCTTTCCTGCTCCTTTCTCCTTTGTGAAATGGCAATTTGATATTGATTGCACATGTGAAATCATGTGAAATATAGTTCCATATTAGCCACAATGATAATGGCTAATACAGAAAACACAGACCAAAAAAAATCAAGAAAAGTAAAGAAATTTTTAAAAGTATATTTTAATTTACATTCAGAATTCTTCATCTCTCTCTCTCTCTCTCTCTCTCTCTCTCTCTCTCTCTCTCTCTCTTTCTCTCTCTCTCTCTCTCTCTCCGTCAAAGTGGATAACATTGATTGTCGTGACAATATTGCTGTTACTGTGTACAATGTTCTTCTGGTTCTTCTCACTTCACTTTGCACGAACTCATGTAAGTCTTTCTAGGTTTTTCTAAACCTATCCTGCTAGTAAATTTTTATTGCACAATAGTATTCCACCACAATCACATGCCACAACTTGTTTAGCTATTCCTCAAATGATGGGCATCATTTTGATTTCTAATTCGCTACCACCACAAAAAACTAGTATAAATTTTTATGGTACAAAAATGTCTCTTTTTCCTTTTCTTTGATTCCAGTGGGATATAGACCTAGTAGTGTTATTATTGGGTCAATGGGTATATACAGTTTTATAGCTCTTTGGGCATAATTCCAAATTGTTCTCCAGGATCATTGGACTAGTTCATAACTCCACCAACAATGCATTAGTGTCCCAATTCTTTTCACATCCCTTCCAACATTTGTTATTGTCTCTGTCATTTGAGTCAGTCTGATAGGTGTGAGGTGGTACTTTAAAGCTATTTTAATTTGGAGGCAGAGCCAAGATGGTAGAGAAAAGGCAGCAACTTGCCTGAGCTCTCCCCAAAACCCCTCTGAACACCTTTAAATAATGCCATAAAACAATTCCTGAAGTGGCAGAACCCACAAAAAGATGGGGTGAAAGAATTCTCCAGCCAAATGCAATGTAGAAGGTCTGCAGGAAAAGGTCCGTCTTACTTAGGTGGCAGGGGAGCACAGTCCAGCGCAGGCCATGTTGATACAGACAGAGCCCAGCAAACCAAGAGCAGTCCTTGGGAGTCACTGAATCAGTGGCTGCTTCCAGAGCTCTCGGCTCACAGATGGCAATGGGGTTGAATAACTCATCAGAAGGAGATCACAGGGATCTCTCTGCTAGCACTGACCCTGCTGCTTTGCCCATACTCGGATCTGGGTCACAGTCCTGGGTGGCAGTTCTAGGGTAAGCAGGAGCATTAACCAACCAGAGCTTATAGTTGCAGTAGAGCAGGCACCCTCATCACAGTTTCAGGGCAGAAAAGAGTACTTGTGGTGACTCACAGAACAGTGCACAGTACAGGAGAGAAGTAAACACATCTATCCTTAGATCATACCACCTAGGAAGAACTGAAAACTTACAGGTCCCTAGAAGTATCTCTGAAAATAGTTGCACGAAAGCCCTGAAAGTTGGGACAGTGTGCCCTCCACCATGGAAGCAGAGTCCCACTTTAAAAAAAAGATTTAAAAGTCAAGAAATAGACTCGAAAAAAATGAGCAACAACAGAAAAAAAATTCCAACCATAGAAAGTTACTATGGTGACAAGAAAGATCAAAACACACACTATAAGAAGATGAAAAAACTCAAAGCTCCTACATCCAAAGCCTCTAAAGAAAATAAAACAAAACATAAACTTGTCTCAGTTCATGGAAGAGCTCAAAAATCAAATAAGAGAGAGAGGAGAAAAATTGGGAAGAAAAATGAGAGGAATGCAAGAAAATAATGAAAAAAGAGTCAACAACTTAGTAAAGGAGACACAAAAATAGTGAAAAAATAACATCTCAAAAAATAGAATAGGCCAAATGCTAAAAAAGGTCCAAAAAGCCAATTAGAAGAATGCCTTAAAAAGCAGAATTGGCCAAATAGAAAAAGGTGCAAAAGTTCATTGAAGAAAATAATTTCTTAAAATTCAGAATTGAGCAAATGGAAGCTAACAACTTTATGAGAAATCAAGAAATAATAAAACAAAAACAAAATAATCAAAAATAGAAGATAATATGAAATATTTCATTAGAAAAACATCTGACCTGGAAAATAAATCTAGTAAAGATAATTTAAAAATTACTGGACTGGCTAAAAGTCATGATCAAAAAAAAAAAAGAACCTAGACATCACCTTTCAAGAAATTATCAATAAAACTGTCCTGATATTCTAGACCCAGAGGGCAAAATAGAAATTGAAAGAATCCACTGATCACCTCCTGAAAGAGATCCCAAAAATAAAATTTCCTGGAATATCATACTCAAAGTTCAGAGCTCCCACATCAAGGAGAGAATATTGCAAGCAATGAGAAAGAAACAGTTTAAATATTGTGCAGCCACAGTCAGGATAACACAAGATTTAGCAGCTTCTACATTATAGGATTGGAGGGTTTGGAATATGATATTCCAGAGGGCAAAGGAGATAGGATTACAACCAAGAATCACCTACCCAGAAAAACTGAGTATAATCTTTCAGAGGAAAAAATGGACATTCAGTGAAATAGAGGACTTTCAAGCATTCTTGATGAAAAGACCAGAACTGAGTAGAAAATTTGACTTTCAAATACAAGACTCAAGTGAAACATGAAGAGGTAAACAGGAAAGATAAATCATAACAGACTTACTAAGGTTGAACCATCTATATTTCTGCATGGAAAGATGATATCTTTAACTCATGAGACCTTTGTCAGTATTAGGGTAGTTGGAGGGAAAAAATCATATGTATGTATATAGACAGACAGATAGATAGATAGATAGATAGATAGATAGATAGATAGATAGATAGATAGAGGGTACAGCATGAGTTGAAGATGAAGGGGTGATATCTGGAGAATAAAATTAAGGGGTGAGAGAGGATTGTACTGGGAGAAAGGAAAGAGAGAGTTAGAAGGAGGTAAATTATCTCACATAAAACAGACAAAAAAAGGCTTTTACATTGGAGGGGAAGAGGGGGGAAGTGAGAGGGAATGAGTGAATCTTATTCTCATAGAATTTGGCTTAAGGAAGGAATAACATATGCACTTAATTGGGTATGGAAATCTATCTTACCCTACAGGAAAATGGGGGGGTGGGGCGATAGACAAGAGAGCAGGGGGATGATAGAGAGAAGGCAGACTGGGGGAGAAGGTAATCAGAAGCAAACACTTCTAAGGAGGAACAGGGTCAAAAGAGAGAATAGAATAAATGGGGGGTAGAATAGGATTAAGGGAAATATACTTAGTTTTTCACAACATGACTACTATGGAAATGTTTTGTATGACTACACATGTATAACCTGTATCGGATTGCTTGACTTCTCAATGAGGGTGGGTGGGGAGGGAGGAAGGGAGAAAATTTGAAACCCAAAGTTTTAAAAACAAATGTTAAAAAAAATTGTTTTCACATGCAACTGGGAAATAAGATATACAGGAAATGGGGTATAGACATCTATCCTGCCCTACAGGAAAATTGAAGGGGAAGGGGACAAGAGAAGGGAAGGAGAGATAGAAGGGTGGGCAGATTAGGGGAAGGGGTATTCAGAATGCATGCCATGTTGGGGTGGGGGGAGGGATGAGATGGGGAGAAAATTTGGAACTCAAAATCTTGTGGAAGTGAACAACTAATATTACAAAAATAGTTTCTTTATAGGATTATTACCTCCTCCTCTACTGGATTACAAACACGTACTTAACTCAGATGTCTTTTTGCTATTCAGTGTCAGTAGGTAGAGAAGTATCATCTACATGAAAAGTATGCTTTTTGTTAGATATGATAAAAATTTAAGGTATCTACTTATTATTTTCTTTACTTTTATTGCTCATAATGAAAACATAAGATTGGTACATATTTAACATTACCTGTGTTTGAATTTACTTAATAGGATGGTGCATAAAGATCTGCCTATAAAATACAGATATATGTGCTACCATGTTTTTAATCTGATCTGCTATCCGCAACCACTTATATTTTCTTCCTTAAGATGTTTTATCACTGTGAAAATTAAATGGGCATTATGAATACCATGCGATCATGTAAAAAATAAAATATTGTTAAAAATTGTCTTTACATGTAATTGAAAAAAGTAAAATAATTTAAAGCAAAAATTTATTTAAAAATAAATAAAATTGTTTTTACATGCAATTAGGAAAAAATAAAGTACTAAATAATTTTTAAAGTTATTTTAATTCAAATTTCTCCAGTAGTGATTTAGAGCATTTTTTTAATGTGACTATAGATAGCTTTGATTTCTTCTTCTGAAAATTTCCTGTTCATATCCTTTGGCTATTTGTCAAGTGGGGAAAGGCTGTTATATGAATTTGGGTTCAGTTCCCTATATATTTGAGAAATGAGGCCTTTATCAAAGAAATTTGTAATAAAATTTTCCTAGTCTCCTGTTTTCCTTTTAATTTTGCCTGCATTAGTTTTGCTTGTGCAAAAGCTTTTCAATATTATGGAACTAAAATTATCCATTTTACTTTCCATGACACTCTCTATCTTTTGTTTGGTCATGAACTCTTCCCTCATCCACAGATTTGACAGATACATTTCCCCATGCTTTCCTAATTCATTTACATCACTCTTTCTTTCTTTTTTCTTTCTTTCTCTCTTTTTTTGTTTCTTAAGAAAAGGGTTTATTTCTAAATCACTTATCCATTTTGACCCTATCTTGGTAGATCATGTGAAATATTGGTTTATGCCTAATTTCTTCCAAACTGCTTTCCAGTTTTCCTGGCAATTTTTGTCAAATATTGAGTTTTTTCCCCCAAAGCTTGGATCTTTGGGTTTATTAAACACTCATTTATTACTATGTATTGTATACTTAATCTATTCTATTATCTATTAATATACTTCTTGGCCAGTACCAGATTGTTTTACTGATTATCATTTTGTAATATAGTTTGAAATCTGGTACTGTTAGGCTGCCTTCCTTCATATTTTTCATTGATTCCCTTGAAATTATTGACCTTTTTTTCTTACAGATAAATTTTGTTATATTTTTCCAGCTCTATAAAATATTTATTTGGTAGTTTGATTGATATGACACTGAATAAGTAAATTAATTTAAATAGAATTGTTATTTGTATTATATTGGCTCAGCATATTCATGAGCGCTTGATATTTCTCCAGATGTTTACATCTGTCTTTACTTGTGTGAAAAGCATTTTGTAAATTGTGTTCCTATAGTCCCTGAGTTTGTCTTAGCAGGTAGATTCTCAAGTATTTTATATTGTCTGCAGTTATTTTAAATGGAATTTCTCTTTTTATCTCTTCCTGCTGGATTTTGTTGGTAGTATATAGAAATGCTGATGATTTAGGTAGGTTTATTTTATATCCTGCAACTTTGCTAAAATTATTAATTATTTCAACTAGTTTTTTTTTAGCTATTTCTCTAGGGTTTTCTAAATGTGTCATCATATCATCTGCAAAGAGTGATAGTTTTGTTTCCTCATTGCCTGTTTTATTCCTTCTTTTTTTTGTCTTATTGCTACAGCTACAATTTCTAGTACAATATTGAATAATAGTGGTGATAATAGACATCCTTGCCTCACCCCTGACCTCATAGGGTATGGGAAACCATTTTAATATGCCTTTCAGAGGCATCTTCTGATTGGACCTCAGAAAATGTCCCCAGTGTCAAAACAACTTTCTAAGACTGTGATTTGAAGACTGGTTACCATTCTTCATCCATAAAAAAAAAAACCAAAAAAAGAGCAACAAGAAATATTTATTAAGTTTCTAGTATGTGCTAAGTACTTTACAATATTTTCGCATTTGATCTTCAGAACCCTGGAAAGTAGGTGCTATTATTATTACCATTTTACAGTTGAGGAAACTGAGGCAGGCAGAGGTTAAGTGATTTGCCCAGGGTCACAAGGTTAGTTATTATCTGAGGCAAGATTAGAACTTAGTTTTGTTTTTTTTTTTTTATTCCAGGCCCTATCCACTGTAAGACCTCTGAGAATTTCCCATACCAATGGAATCACAGATCTACAGGGGAAGAAAAATAGTACAGTTATTCCTTCCACATTGTGGGGGTTAAAGGCACTGTGCCCTCATGATCTGGAAAAGCCATGTAAAAATTTTTGGCCCTCTCATTTAATTTCTTATGCTGACCCACATTATATTGAAACCATGATGGGGAAAGTCACAATGTGGAAGGGATAACCGTATAGCTGTTGAATAAACAATTCATCATTAACATACCATGAATTCAGTTATTTCATAAAGCTTTGTCTCTTGGGAAAGTCTGAATAACAGAAAAACAATGTGAAGGAGTAATGAGATAATTCTCCAAGAGGAAAGACCAACCACCCCTTAAACAGCATTAGAAAGGCCTGTATTTTATTGTCATTTTAGTCCTAAAATTTACATTTCTAACTTAAGAGCCATTTCAATTTACCTTAAGATGACTCAACTATTTAATTAAGGGAATAACGAGGTAGCATGATAACTTCTTTCTGCTGAATAGTATCGACCACTGTTAAGATAAAACTCTTCATTTATTTGTATTTATTATTTATATTTTCATGAAACCTTTCCTCTGAAGAATGTTTGCCAAATACATATTAGATTCAAATAAAAATGTCTTCAAATAAAAAAGGTGGTGCAGTGGATAGAGCACTGGCCCTGGAGTCAGGAGGACTTGAGTTCAAATCCAGCATCAGTCATATGACACTTACTAGCTGTGTGACCCTGGTCAAGTCAATTAACCCCATTGCCTAGCCCCCCCCAAAAAAAAAATTGAAAAAAATGTCTTCACTTGAAAAAGTGAGAAAATACACATATTAATAAATGTGAATTCACACTTATATTGATCTAAATTAACCATTTATCTCATTGGTATCTGAATGATATATTTTTCTTAAAACACACACACCAGTATAATTACCACCTATAGATATAGTATAGATACGAATAGTGGCTAAAAATGAGAAACAAGTAATATCTGTTGCAAGGGTTGGGGGGGGTTAGCTGATAAGAGTTCTGTATATAGTTTCAGTGCAAAGGGTAATGACTCAGTCTAAGAGAGGAATTTTTTTCCATTAAAATTATTAATATGGAAAAATACTGAATGAGTTTCTATTACTTTTTGGGAAATTCAAATGGGTGTGCAATTTTTATCTCTATTATTAGAGATACAAATGCATTAGCATTCAATGCGAAGTGCCAATAATTGTAGCTAAGGCATGGATTCAAATTTTGTAATTATTGACTTGTCCCAAGCAAATCACTCAACTTTTCTGTTCTTCAGTTTCTTCCTTAACAAAAATGAAGTGAACACTAGTTCAAATAGCCTCCCAGGATAATTTGGGGAAGACTAGTTTCTAGTTCCCCCCTCTCATCCTCATTATTTATTTTGTCTATAATTATATAGCTACCTCAAAGGCTACTTGAGGGCAGAAAATATTTCATTGTTGCCTTTGTATCCACAGTTGTTTACACTGGTGCTAGCACACGTTAAGCTTTTAGTAAATGTTTGTTATTGAGTGATTGGTCCTATCAATATGAAAAGAGATGATGTCTATCTAGTTTCAGACTTTGTGTCTTCTATCCTAGGGCCAGCCTTGCTAAACACAGAGAGGATCATAACCAGAAGACTGGGCCTCTGGCCATGATTAATTCTTGGTTATAGGAACTCTTGAAGATGTGCTACTAAAGCTCAAAGAGATTTCTGTCTGCATTGGTGGATGGAGTATCCACATTGGAATTGTAGGCCATGTGAAGTAATGACCTTAATATACAGAGCATCCCAAAAATCTTGCTATTTTAAGCTATTAAAGTTTAAAATGAAAAACGATTAAACTTAAGCTTAAAACTAACAGCTAATTAAAGCTTAAACCTGTGCTAAGACTTTTGGGACACCTTCTATATTGGTAATGTATTATACAGAAAAGCAGAAAAAAAATGTGGGCAAAGGGGATTGGTATAATGGAGTTCATATTCCATCTGCCCTGTTTTTGCCCTTAGCTAGTGAACAAGCTAAGTTTTTGAAGTTCTGAGTGATTACTAGATGACATTATATCAGTGCAGATCTAGTCACTATTCCCTTTTATAAATGGACCCCCTTAGTGTTAATGCCCTTGAAGTATTATCAAAATAACAAACCCATAGATTTCTTACTTAGCCAAGCTATAAATATTTCATGCTTGCCCTCAGCTCATCCAATACTGTCTGCAAGTGATAAATAATCTTGTGTTGCCTTTCTCTGAATTCCATAAACTTGGTCAATGCCTATCCTATATTTAGGGCAAATTGCATATTCAATAGGGAGTATAATGAAAACATCTTAACATAAGCCAGAACTGTGGGGAAGATACTTGCTATATAGTCCTTAGCTACTTTTTATATGATCATCTCTGCTCTCAACATGAATACAGTATTTCATATTTCTTGAAATAGAACCTAGAAAATGAGTTCTAGACCTGCAGCTAAATTGAGATGCAATGAACAGTAAGCAGACTTAGAATTAGGAACCAGCTCTGTGACTTTAGACAAGGCACTAAACATATTTGAGTATTAGTTTTCTCATCTAAAAAATGGAAACATACATTAGCATTTGCACTACCCACCCCAGAGGAATGTGAGATGCACCACTGAGATAAGGTGTGTGTCGTAGGAGATAAGCTGGATTTGTGTGGGCAGCCAGTATGTTGGGGTAGAAGGAGAAGTAAGGGGAATCACTGAGAAAGTAGCCACCACGTTGCAGTACCTATACTATTGGGAGCAGGGTTATGTTTTCTCTAGATTGGGCTGTGACTGGAGCTCTTTTATCTTCTTTCCCTTTTGCCACTGTTCACTGCTCTTCTTTCTCCTTTTTCTAAAGATAGCCTTGTCCTAAGTCCTGTGCTGGTAGATGACTTTGAGTAGCGGGTAAACTGTATTGAACCTTTAGGGGCATGGAGATTGTTTGGCTTTTTTTTTTTTTTTTTATTGTTGAAGTATAAAAGCAATCTGGGGTGGGGCAGGGGATTGAGTCAGAGAATACACAAGAGTTCTTATAGCCTCCTGGAGTCTTGATCTGGTGATTATGAAGACAGAAGGAAGTAACATTTCAGAATGATACTTTGAATCACTTAAATTGTTTTTATTCCATTTTTATGATCCATGAATACCTTATCACCCTTCCTTGGCTTTTTTCTAGTCTCAGCTAAAATCCTACTTTCTGTAAGAAGTGTTTTCTGATTCCCCTTAACGTTAGTGCCTTGTCTCTGAGCTTATCTCCAATTTATTTTGTTTGTGCATCACTGTTTACATGTCTCCCCATTTGATTGTGAGCTTATTAAGAGAAGGAATGCCTTTGGCCTTTCTTTGTATCACTGCCACTTAGCACAGTGCCTGGCACATTGTTGGTACGCTTATAATGGTCTATGTCATTTCAGACTTAAGAAATGGTTGATTTGATTTATCCCATTTTAATACTTGTGTTTGAATCACTGGACTGGTCAAGTTTAGGTTTGGCTTAAAGTGATATAAAGTGCTTTTATATAGTGAACAACATTAAGTAATTGGAAAGAACATTATATTTGCAGTTGCATAAACTAAGTTTGGACCCAGCTGTGCTATTTTTAAATGTGTGTGATGTAAGCAAATCACTTACATTCTATCTGACTCAGTTTCCTTACATGTAAGGACATATTTCTTTATATGTAAAGACTAGATGGTCATAAGTCCCCCCTAGTGCTACATCTGAGATCTTATGATAAGGATCTTACTCAAAGTTCAGTATTATTTTCTAATACACTTCATTACTTCTCTAGGATGAATATAATAGGTATATCAACATGGTTATTCATATACTTTTTCTTATTTATTATTTTATTTTTCCCAATTATATGTAAAAATAATTTTGTTCACCTAAACATTATTATCTCAATCCCTTTACACAAATCATTGATTGTAGTTTTAAATGGGGCCAGGTTACACAGAGACCCCTGTAGCAATGAATTGGAGACTTTTTACCTAGTTGGCCTTGGACTATTAATGGCTACTCTCAACTAGTTCCAAACAATTAGAATAACTTGAGGGAATTTGTCAAATGTTTTGTTAAAATCTAGGCAAATCAAACAGTCTAATATAACAGAAACATTCTTCCCTCCTATTAGCCTAGGTGCAAAATTTTGTATCGTAAAAGAGAGAAGTTTAGTATTTTATCCAAAGTCACATATATAGCAAGTGGCAGAGCTGGGATTTAACCCAATCTTCTCTAATTTGAGATTCAACTTTCTCTCAACTAAACCACATTGCCTCTTCTCACTTGCTATTTGACCCTAGCTAAGTCACTCAGCTTCTCTAAACCAGTTTCCTGATCTATAAAATGGGAATAATAATCCCTGTAGTACCTACCCATAAGATGGTTGTGGGTAAAAAATGAGATCATGTCTATGGAATTCTTTAGGAATATTAAAGCACTATATATAAATATACTTATAATACTACCCAAAGTGAACAATATCAATTATAATCATCATGACAAATTTGTAATGAACCGATTCCTGATAGGATTGCATGAAATCTTTCAACAGTGTTCAATAGAATGCTTATAGAAATACAAAGGGCAATGATGGGAGTGAAGATCCTAAGATAGAAGGAGCAATAGGAAATTTTTTGTTCTTTGTATCTTCAGAACCCAACAGAATGCATTGTGCAAAGCAACCATCTAATGAATGCTTATTGAAATCGGATTGGCCATGGAGTCTAAGTTTTTGTTCAATGATGCCATTTCCTGGCTCTTTTGACCTCCTCTGTGGCAAAGGTTTGATATAGGCTATGCTTTTCTAAGGAATGGTGGTCATCAGAATCAATGTTTTTTTTTTCCATTTTTATACATTTGAGCTTGTTTAAATTGGTTGTATTAAGGATGCTGCAATTATTTAGGGGTATATTATCATCTCTATCCTAATTTGGTGTTAGTTTTCACCTCTGCTCTAACAAGTAAATGACCCTGTTGCACAGAAAGCTGATCCTGGAACTAATTTATTCATAATCAGTTGTATCATTTAGCATTCACTAGATATAGTGCCTTTTGACTCCAACATTTCAAAGTATATATTCCTAATTTATAAGCATGAGATTTTAAGTAATCCACAAATCTTTGTCCTCTTTCATTTTTTTTAAAATAATGAAAATAACAATAATAACAGCTAGCATTTAAGCAGTACTTTTATTTTTGCAAAACATGTCACATACATTGTCTCATTGATCTCCACAGCAACACGTGAGGTAGGTGAAATTGTCTCAATTCACTTTACAGATGCAGAAACTGAGGATAAGAGAGCTCAAGTGACTTGTCTAGGGTCACAAAATCAGTAAGTGTCTAAGGTAGGATTTGAACTCCGGTCTTCCTTACTCCTTGTCCAGCACTTTATCCACAGCATCACCTAGCTACCCAAACCACATTTTTTTTTCCTACTTCCACTGTCCTTTCTTGTTCTCACCATCACATTCAATTAATCAAAGATCAATTTGGTTTGAAGAATTTGTCGAAGCTCTTTGGTAGAATTTTTCTTCATTTTAATCTTCTGAGGCAAATGTTGCCTTAAAAGCTAAAAGTCCCCTTTTGGCTGTCCCCTTGCCTAGATCATCATAAGCCCTGGAAGGTAAATGGACCAGGCCGCTAGTGAAACACTATTTGTTGTTACCACGGGCACACAATGAAATCATTTCTGTGAAAACCTTTAATTGACACTTTAGAATGACCTGAAAACAATGCTTCCATTGTAGCTGTAGCTTTTTTAATATATTTTGCTTTAATTTGTAGCAAAAATAGCCATAGAAACAGGGCTCCAGAGTGTATTAATTCCATGGTCAGTGGAAATACATTTCATGTTTAGAGTTCCAACAGTTAAATTAATATTTGTCCTGGTTTGTGTGATCTTTAGCAACCTCTACCCCATTTTTGTCAGGCCAAAACCATACCTGCAGAAGCCAAAGGGAAGAACATAGAACTGAGGCTGATTCTTATTTTTCATCTACTATAATGCAAGGTCAAAGAATTGATCATTTAGGGTCCATTCAGTCATTATCCTACTATGATCCCTAGGAAACATAATGCATTATGATTGTCATTACCACCATTAAATTTTCACACCAAAAATACATTCAATTAGGAAAAGAATATCCAAAATGCCATTAACATATTTTAAGAGATGAAATTTGAATAACTTCTGTTTGCAACCTTTCCCACTGTTTAAGTAGAAACTAGGCCCTCTAATTTCTCTCCTAAAACCCATCCCCTTAAAATTCAGTACCTTGTAATTACTCACACAAAAAAAAGGCACATTTTGGGACAGGCAGACACATTTCTGTTAAAATATCTCTCATGAGTTACTAACAATCAGGATTTTAAAAAATAATTAGAAAAGACATGTTGATGACACCTTCTGGAGCTTACAATGCATGGTAGAGCAACCCTCTAAAATTTCTGAAGATATGTGAAATCTGACAGGGTAATTATAGCTTGACACTACTTGGTGGAGTACCTGGGGCTTCTGAAAAAGAATGAACTTTCAGCAAGAAAGCAAACAGAAGCATGGAGGAAGCCATTTCTTAAAAATCACCAATACTTGAGACACTAGAGGAAGTAAAATAAAAACAGGATTTCAAAAAGGAATAGAGGTTGCTGCGGGATACTCAGAAATTGCTTTCTGTAGTCTTTCTAAGCTTCTTTATCTGTAGACATAATAAATGGGCCAACGTTTTCCCTGGAGATATTCTAAGATAAGTTTCTTCTCATACTTCAGCCAAACAATATATTGCTTGGTATTTGAACAATGTCTATAAGTAAATAAGACTATGTGTCTATCCTCAGAATTGGTTCTGAGATAACTCAAAAATTTGAAAAGAACATAAAATCTAGTTGTTGTTGATTAAATAGCAAGACAATTGACATTAATATCCGCACTGAATGAACTCACTAGATTCAGAGCTGCCGAGTTAACACCCACTACAAAGCACTGATCCTGACAAAAGATGGAATTAATCTCACTATTTACACAGCCAACAACACTAGGACAAGATGCTGGGGCATTAATGACACTAACTAATTACACTTTTGGAAATGGTTCCCATGGCATTCAGCAGTGTTGCTGTAGAGCACACTCCAGAAAAGAGAATAAAAATGAATGTGAAATTGCCCATTGAGGCCACTAGCCGAGTCAAGACTTCCAGGAGAGGTGGACAACACCTTCGTATTTTAAGTTATAAGAATCATAGATTCTTTGATTTGGAGTTTGAAGGGACCGTGGAGCTGGAGTCAGGAAGACCTGAGTCCAAATTCCATCTTAACGTCCATCTGGCATTAATTAAGCTGCAACTGATGGGAACACAAAGGAAGACAGGTATTGTATGACTTTGGGTAAGGGAATTAACCTCTATGAATCTCAGTTTCCTCATCTGTAAAAATTGAGATAATGACACATACTTCACAAGGTTACTGTGAGGATGAAATGAGATAATGTATATAAAGTGCTTTGTAAGCCATAAAATTCTATATAAATACTATTTGTTATTATTTCCCAAGGTTAAACATTGGAAGATACATTAATAATAGTAACTAACATTTACACAGCACTTATTATGTGCCAGACATTGTGCCAAGTAATTTATAATTTTTTATCTCATTTTATCCTCACAACAGCCTTGTGAGGTATGTGCTATTATTATCCCCATTTTGCAGCCAAGCAAACTGAGGCAAATAGAGATTATATGACTTGCCCAGGGTCACACAGCTAGTAAGGATGAGAGGTTGGATTTGAACTCAGTTCTTCATGACTCCAGGGCTAACACTCTATCCACTGTGCCATTTGGCTGCCAGATAGCTCTATAATAGATATGGCAATTTTCTTTTCTTCTATTTTTTTTTATATGGCAGTGTGAAAGAACACAGGCAGAAAAGCTGGGCTTAAGTACTGGCCTTGATCCTTACTAACTGTGTGACCTTGGCCAAGTAACATCACATTTGTGAGCTTTGTTGCTTTAAAGCGAGGATTATAATGCTTGTACTGCTTTGTTGTTATAATGAATGTGTTTTGTGTATATATATATATATATATATATAATATATATATATATGCATATATATATGTGTATATATATATGGGATTGTGCTGCTAAATGTTTAATAACCAGCATTGTGAAAAAGTATACATTTTTACACTTTAAGTTTAATCTCCATTATTAATATTTCCTCCTCCCTTTTTAAAATCTGGTCAATCAATAAAACAATAAATGAATCCCTGATTTATAACATTGGTTGATTTCCAAGCTATAAATGCATACATTGAACAATTAACAATAGAATCTCAGCCTGTATGAGTCAGCTCTAACACAGCACTGTTACACTTGTATATGTTATATCTTCTTTAAAATATAAGCTCCTAGAGGTGGAGCCAAGATGGCAGAGTAAAGTCAGGGACTCACCTGAGGTCTCTCCCAAAACCCTACAAATACCTTTCAAAAATGACTCTAAACAAATTCTAGAGCAACAAAATCCACAAAAAGATGGAGTGAAAGAAATTCCTAGCCCATGACAACTTGGAAGGTTAATGATGAAACATGCTACTCACCTATTGATACAGAAATAAAGGACTCAGAATGAGACAATTTTTATTAGACATGGACAGTGTGGAAAGTTGTTTTGATTGACTATATGTATTTGTAATGTTGTATGTATATATGTGTTCTCAGTTCCCACCTGGAGAGAGTAAGAGGTTGGCATGGGAGGAAAAGAAGGCAGATCTTGACTAGTTAAGACAAATTTTTAAAGTATACCTGGGCCCTTAATATCAAGAGAAAACGTCTAATATAAGAGCTACATGTGATATATTACTTGCCTTAAGTTTTGAAGAAAATTGTTTGGCATCATAGTATAAAATGATTGCTATCTTTATCATCATCCTCTTAATCATCCAGTTTTTCAGTGTTGGTATCATCTTTGATTCACGCTCATTTACCTCACATATAGTTTGCCAAATATTATTTCTACTTGTACAATATCTATCTTATATATACCCTTCTCTTCACATATATAGTTATAACCACAGTTCAGGTCTTTATCACCTCTTTCCTGGAATACTGCAATAGAATTCTTTTCTTTTCCCTTTCTCAGATGGAGGGTGCCTAGTTTATTAACCTGCCCACATTTTATTTTTTTTTAATTTTTTAAAAATTTAAATTAAAGTTTTGAGTTCCAAATTGTAGAGTTCTCTCCATTCCTCCCCTCCTCCTTTCCTGAGATGGTAAGCAATCAGATATAGGTTACATATGTGCAATTATGTAAAACATTTCTATATTAGTCATTTTGTATAAGACAACTTGAATAAGAGAAAAATGTAAGTGAAAAATAGCATGCTTTAGTCTGTATTGAAATAGTATGAGTTCTTTCTCTGGAGGAGGATAGTATCTTCATCATTAGTCCTTTGGGATTGTCTTGGATCACTGTATTGCGAAGAATAGCTAAGTCATTCACAGTTCTTCATCAAACAATATTGCTGTTACTTAGCACAACTCTCTTCTGGTTCTGTTCACTTCACTATGCATCAGTTCACGCAAGTCTTTCCAGTCTTTTCTGAAATCATGCCGCTTATCATTTCTTATAGGACAATAATATTCCATTACAATAATATACCACAGCTTATTTAGCCATTCCCCAATTTATGGGCATCCCTTTGATTTCCAATTCTTAGCCACCACAAAAAAAAAAAAAAAAAAAAAAAAGAGCCTGCAATAGACTTCTAAGTAGCCTCCCTGTTTGAAGTTACTTGTGGGGCAGCTAGGTGGCGCAGTGGATAGAGCATCAGCCCTGAAGTCAGGAGGACCTGAGTTCAAATCCAGCCTCAGACCAAACACTTGACATGTACTAGCTGACCTTGGGCAAGTCACTTAACCCCAATTGCCTCACCAAAAAAAAAAAAAAAAAATTACTTCCCATTCTAATTCATCCCTTACTTGGCTGTCCAGTTGATTTTTCTAAAGTATAGGTGTGACATAATCACACCTCTGCTCAGTGAACTCTTGTGGCTCTTTATTAAGCCATTTCCCTTGATCTTCGCTCCTCTCCACTGATTAGTTTTCTACTCTGAAGCTACTCTTCCCTTCTATTATGCTCTCTAGAATTCCTGTTCCACAGGCAACAAACTTCCTTTTAACTTAAATATTTTCTTTTCCCATTCCTTCCATCACCTGGCTCCCACTGACACCTGGTGTCCTCTTAATTACATAGCCTCCCTGACTTCCCTTTTCATCTCTGTCTGAACATTCACTTATTTCATTTGACTCACTGGTAAAGGCAGGGGAGTTGGAATACTTCTTGCTCCCCATTTCTGCTTCCAGTTTCTCCCCTTAAGATCATCACTCAGTCAGCTCTTCCCGTCTGAGGTTCACTCAATGCGTATCTACCAACCAATTAAAATTCTGGTAGCCGTTGTCTACTGATCTCTAGGATTCTCCTCTTCTTTTTTCATGAGTTCAGTAGCCTGGCTCACAGTCATTCTCATCTCCTCAGCTCTTGACTTCATACTAGAAGACTTCCTCATAAAAACTGATACCTTCTCAAATACCCTAACTTCACAATTTCTCAACTTACTCGTTTCAAATAACTAATTCCTCTACATTACCTCTGCCACAAAGATGGTCATATCTTTGATCTTTCCATTAATCACAAATGTACCACTTCTATATTCAAGAACTCTGAAATTCCATTTCCCGGTCACAAGCTATTATCATTCCACTTCTTCCTCTGCCTTACAAATGCAAATCCTGTTCTTTGTCCTCATTATGACCTCTAATCACTTAACCCCTCAGATTTCTTAGGCTATCACCTATCCATTAAATTTGCCTCCTACCTCTCAACATTCCCTTCCAAACAACTTGAAAATAACATCTCAAATCAAATTTTGGAGCATCAGAACCAACAAAAGATCAGAGTGTGTCATTTTTCTGGTCTAAGAAAACTTAAGAGGTCTGCGAGAGAAGCCTGGACACCATCCTGGAGCATATACAGCAAGAACAGCAGCAGCAACAGCAGCACAATCAGCAACTTTGACAGCTCTCAGCCTCGAGACAGTGAGGAAGATGGATAAGTGGTCAGAAATAGGGGACCCTTTACTGGCACTGGATACAGCTGATGCTGATTGGCAACTCTTGCTCATAAGCAGTTCTGGGTCAGTGTTTAATGGAGGAGAGGAGCACTAGTGGCTGATCACAAGAGCAGGGGCCATGGTATCAGTTTTAAGGCGAACAGGAGTACCAGCACTTGCAGTAGCAGGGGAGCACTAGCCCTGAAAATCAGAGAGTATACCGGGAGAGCTGTGATCATATCTCTCCTCGGTTTACATCACTTTTGAAGCACCCCAAACTTGCAGACCCTCAGAAATGGCTCTGAAAACAATAGCATGAAAAAGCCTGAAGTTTGAGACAGTGCAAAGTGAGCAGAGGCTAACTTTAAATATAATGTTTAAAGTCACGAAATAGGCTGGAAAAATAAGCAACCAACAAAAAAAAAAATTTGACCATAAAACCAAAAACAAACAAATAAAAAACCCTACTGTGGTGGCAGAGAAGACCAAGACATAAACTCATAAGAAGACAACACTGTGAAAACAGATACAAAAAGCCTCAAAAATGTTAATTAGACCCAAGGCCAAAAAACATTCCTGGAAGAGTGAAATAATAGTAGTAGAGGAAAATTTGGGGAAAGAAATAAGAATGATTCAAGGAAATTATGAAAAGAGATTTAACAACGTGGTAAAAGAGGCACAAAAAAGAATGGAGAAAGTGACACCTTTAAAACAGGATTGACTTAAAGGTTTTAAAAAAGAGAACAAATATTCACTGAAGAAAAGAATTCCTTAAAAAGCAGAATAGGTCAAATGGAAAAAGAGGTACAAAATCTCAGTGAAGAAAATAATTCTTTTTTTTTTTTTTTTTTGGCTAAGCACTGGGGTTAGGTGCCCAGGGTCACACAGCTAGTAAGTGTCAAGTGTCTGAAGTCAAATTTGAACTCAGGTCCTCCTGATTCCAGGGCCAGTGCTTTATCCAGTGTGCCACCTAGCTGCCCCAAAGAAAATAATTCTTTAAAAATTAGAATTGAGCAACTGGAAGCTAATAACTCCATGAAACAGCAAGAATAATAAAATATTTTTTTAAATGAGATGTGAAATATTAAAAAAAAACTGATGCGGAAAATAGATCAGAGATTTAATTTAATAATTATTAATAAGTATTTGGCAGAAAGCGTTAACATCATTGACATCATCAACTTAACTTTAGATATGGACTCTGCTGACATTCAAGAAAATATGTGTTCACTGGACCTGAAGCAATAGCTAGATTTGGCCTTTTGTTAACGAACTAATGACCTCTTTGTGGAGTAGTGAACTGGCCTAACCATTCTTGGTTTATTTTTTTTTTTAATATGGAAATATACTTTGCATGATTTAACATGCATAATTGATATCATATTGCTTGCCTTCTCAGTGGGTAGGAAAGGGGTTGGAAGGGAGGGAGAGAATTTGAACTCAAAATTTAAAAAGACAGGAGTGTAAAAAATAAATATTTTTTAAAAGGAAGAAAGAGTGACTACTAACTAGTCAAGTCATTTAACCTCTATCAGCATGTTTTCTAATCTGCCAAATGGGTATGATAATAGCTCCTTCCTCACAGTGTTATTGTGATGATCAAATGAACAACTACACGTAAAGTGATTTTCAAGGTTTTAAGCATTATAAAATGTTATCATCATCATTAATATCATTGTCATTATTATTAAGCAAAACTTCAATACCTCTATAATCTTAGTATAGCTACAACCTAGAATAATGAAGATTACAAATCAATAATGTAGTCTCATCTATGAAACTCTTATTCATGCTTTCTAATAATTCTTTCAAATCAGGTCTACCCAATCTGTAAGTACCTTTGCCTAGATCCCTTGGCATTGCATCTCTATTATCCGTTATTCTATTGAGGCACCTGGTCAGTGATGTGGATAGAGCCCTAGGTGATGCTGTGGATAAAGCCTTAGGTTTAGAGTGAAAAAGACCTGAGTTCAAATATGACCTCAGGTACTTACTAGTTGTATGGCTTTGAGAAAGCCATTTAAACACTGTCTCAGATTTTTTTTTTCAGCTATAAAATGGAGGCAACAATGACACCTACATCTTGAGACTGTTTTGAGGATTTAACAAGATAATTGTAAAGGCTTTAGTACAGTGCCTTGAACATAATAGGTGCCTAATTAATGCTTATTTCTTCCTATTGCTTCTTAATTTTGATATTAAACTGCTTCACAATTTAATATATTTTATATAGAACTGGTTCATCATTTTAAAAAATTATAAAGGGGGCAGCTAGGTGGCACAGTGGATAGAACACAGGCCTTGAAGTCAGGAGAACCTGAGTTCAAATCCAACCTCAGACCAAACACTTGATACTTGGTAACTGTGTGACCTTGGGCAAGTCACTCAACACCAATTAGCTAAAAAAAAAAATTATAAATAACTCCTTAATGATGAGCATTATGTTACTTCTTGTCCATTTCTTCACTGGGAATATAGTACAATGCATTTATGTTCACCATACCATTGCATGGCCCTTTGACAGACTTGCAACTTTAGGTTTTTAGAGATTGTGACACTATTTTATGAATCACAGCCATTTAGCATCAGAGGGAAGTTTGGAGCCATTAAAAGACCTGCTAAATTTCTGAAATGCAGTTTAAGATTTTAGCTCTCTTTCTCTTGTTCAATTCCAGTTCATTTTCTGTTGGTTGTCTATCCATTATAAATGTATGTGTATATATTCTATTCTACTTTATGCACACATATACATATATGTATGTTATATATGTGCGTATATATATTTATAAATATACATATGAGTTATCTATACAATTGCATTGACATTTTTGGACGCTATGACACAGCCACTGAGGATTTTCAACACACAAATCTATTTAAAATATTTGGTGAAAGGAAGAAAAAAAGACTTTAAAATATGATTATGCATGCATAAATTATACCAGCTTAGTATGTGTATTAGATGTGTGAAAACCAGCCACATAGAGTGGTGAAAGTGCTAGACTTGAAATCAGAAGACATAGGTTGTAGGCCTGGCTTTGCTACTTAACAAGAATAAGAAATTTGCACGAGTTATTTTAACTCTTAGAATTTCTTTCTCCACAGTTTCAATGTTTCCTACCTCATGCAGTTATTGTGAGGTGAAGCCCTTCTAAACTGTAAAATACTTTGGCAATGTGAGCTATAATCATTATTATTACTATTATTTTGGAAACAGATTCATAGACCTACTTAGTAGTTTTCTCTTTTTCATATGGATGGTAATAGCTACTTAGGAGAAAGAAAATTATTTCTCTTTCAATTTTGTTCTTTTCAGTTGAACAACTGTTTATTTTCTTGCTTTATGCCATGACTAGAAATGATATTAATTTAGGTGTCTCTATTTACTTTCTCATGCACTGATGCATTGAGGCTTCATAATCACCAACGAGACCTTGTAAAAACAAGAGTTCAGAAAACCATCTCTGTGAAAATAACCTTTTTCAAAGTGTACATTCACATGCTCTCCTTGGCCCATGTGCTGAGTTCTTGTTTTTTTCCCAGTCCATAAAAGTGAGTTGACTTTATCAAATGGGTTATAATCAAGCAATATTGAAAATTTCAGAGACTCTAAACCATAGTTGGCTTGATTTCTTTTCTGTGTAACGTCAGGGATTTAGGACTTTTCTTTTTGTTACTAGTTGGTTCTATTTCACTTTCCTAATCCCAGTTTGACAGTAGCAGAGAGATTCAAAACCTTTTTCTCTCCCCTACTCATTTTCTAATGTATTCACATTGACACACTATTTCTCTCTTGCCTCTGGGCCATTGGACAAGTGATCTCCCCCGTATGGAATATATTCCTAACTTAGCTGCATTTTGCAAAATTACTAAATTCCTTCCAAACACAATTCAGATTCTACCTGCTACACTGAACCTTTCTTCGCTTCACTCCAGTTGTTAACCATTTCACTCTCTCAAAATGCCTTTGCATTACTTTGTATACAACATCTCAGGGATATGCTTAAAAGTATATGTGCAGTATCTTTACCCCCACATCCAAATATTAGTACCTTGTGACCAGAGGCTGTCTTTGTATCCCCAACAGCAAGTACAGTGCCTTGTATCTAGCATATGCTTAATAAAGGTTTGTTTCAAGAAGTTTTAAATTTTAGTTTGGGAGAGCATGTACTAAACATAAACATGTTTACCCAAAGATACAGTGTTGTTTAATTGAATTTAGAATAGTTAGTAGATAAAACATTTATTTAACTATCATTTCCTGAGACTACCAAGAGCAGAGGTGGGCAACCTGCGGCCTTGAGGCCACATGTGGTTGCCCACCCTTGACCAAGTGTATAGTGCTAAAGAATGGGGAAGATAAAAGCAAAATCTTTGCTCTCGTGGAACTTAGAAATAGATTAGATTCATATATATCAGAATAAGTCTAATGTTTAGCCAATTGAAAAGGCTAATTACATGCATGATGTGTAATTCATATTATAATTTATAATATATACACATACATATACACATGTTTTATTTAGGAAATGATCAGAAAAATATACATATACACGTGTGTATATGTATATTTTTCTGATCATTTCCTAAATAAAACGCAGCATGTTATACCAATATATATTTCAATATTACAAGACAAGTTCTCTGTAGCTGATATCTACTTCAAAAGATGTATATTAGCAATTAAATGATCTCTTCTTAATGCACTTCAGATAACTAAAATTGATTAAATTTAAGACCAGTTAATTAAATCCTTACTCTATGCAAGGTGCTTTTCTAGATACAAACACATGCATGCACTAGTTTGAAAATAATATTAATTTTTTTCTAGTAAATCATCCATAAGAAAGCATGTCATAAATTCCATGCATCTCTTTTGATGCATTTTGTTTAGAATGCGTAAAGGTTTAGAAAGCAGTACAGAAATGCCAGGGTGCTTTTGACAAATTAAGTTAAGAAGAGAAATCAGATGTCATATAAGTCCCAGTCAGGCCAACAGCTTATTTACCATAATTATGTAAAATACTTTGTTATAACAGTTTAAAGGCAAAATTACAATTAAGCAAAACTGTGTCAGTCTTCTATAAGGGAGAACTTGGTAATTGCTTGTATGGAGAAATACTAGGGAGACTTTATGCCTCAACATTTTCCCTATTCTCATAGAGGAATTGCAGTATCAGAGAAAATTTTGGAAATCAGACTTAGATTTGTTTTGAGCTCTGGTTCTGACTGACTATGATAAAGTTAGTTATCTGTAAAATGATGATCCTAATAGTTAGGCCACATGGTTCAACCACTGTTATGAGGGGAAACTCAAAATGAGATAAACAATCAATATATCATCAAACATCTATTAAGCAGCCACTATATGCCAGGCACTGGCACACACTGGGTACTACGGATTCAAAGATAAAAACCTAACAGTACCAACCCTGAAAGCACCTACTGTCTCATAGAATGTGAGAGCCAAATGGAATTTTAGAGTACAGAATATATATCAAACCTTTATAAACTAAATTGAACCAAAGAACTACAAGCAGTACACTATGTATGGACAGTAGAGTGTGTAGGTAGGAACAATGTATAAGAAGACTGGAAAGAAGGAATGGGGAAAGTTGTGAAGAGCTTTAGATGTCCAATAGAAGCATTTGTATTCTCTTCTAGAGATAATATTTGTTGAGTTTAGTGAGGGATAATATGGTCAGACCTGTGCTTTAGGAAAAATCACTTTAGTGGCCATGTGGTAGATGAATTCCAGTGGTGAGAGATTTGAGGCAGGAAGAAAAATTTGAAGGATACTGCAATATTCTAGGTGAGAGGTGATGAGGGCTTAAAATAAGGTGGTAGTTGTATTAGTGGAATAAAGGGAGCACGTATAAACAATGTTATAGAGTTAACAGACAGGTGGTACAGTAGAGTGCTGGGCCTGGAGTCAGGGAAACTCATCTTGATGAGTTCAAATCCAGTCTCAGACATTTACTAGCTGTATGACCCTGAACAAGCCACTTAACCCTGTTTGCCTCAGTTCTTCATCTGTAAAATGAAGTGGAGAAGGAAATGACAAACCATTCCAGCATCTCTGACAAGAAAATCCCACATGGGGTCAGAGAGAGTCAGATAAGATTGAAAAACAACTTAACAACAAAAAGAGTTAGGAAGATCAAGATTTAAGAAATGAGTGGAGAATTCTCTCTTATGGGGAGGAGCCAAGATGGCGGAGGGAAAGCAGTGACTGTATTGAGCTCTCTCCTAAAGCCCTCCAAATACCTAAAAAAATGGCTCTAAACAAATTCTAAAGCAGTAGAACCCACAAAAAGACAGAGTGAAACAGATTTCCAGCCAAAGACAGCCCAGATAGTTGATCAGAAAGGTATGTCATGCTGGGCAGGGAGAGGAGCACAGTTCGGTGTGGGCGCACAGGCCACAGCGACCCTGGAGTAGGTCTCAGAGGACTGAATCGCGGGCAGCTGTGGCAGTTTCCAGACTTCTCAACCCCTGAACGCCAAAGACAACTTAGAAGGTCAGTGGGAAAAGTCTGTGACTGTGGTGAGAGAGGAGCTAGGTCTCAGCCACAAGTCTGGAGTGCGGCCTGGGGCCACAGCTTTTTCCTGAGTTTCAGGCCCACAGACTGAAGGGGAATCTCGTGGCTGATCAGAGGGGAATTGCAGAGATCTCTTTGCTAGTGCTGAGGCAGGAATCTCTTGCTTTACCTGTGCTTGGATCTGGGTCACAGTTCTAAGGGGCGGTCTTGGGGCTAGGAGGAACGCTGGTGTGGTCGAGCTTGTTGTGGTGGTGGAGAGAAAACACCTCATCCTTTATCATACCACCTTGGAAGAACTGAAAATTTACAGGTCCCTAGAAGTATCTCTGAAAACAGCTGTACAAACCCCTGAAGCTTGGGACAGTGCACTCTTCACATTGGAAGCAGACTCTTACCTTAACAAAGAGTTTAAAACTCAGGTAATTGGCCAGGATCATGAGTAAGCAGCGCAAAATGAGTCAGACTATATTATCTTACTTTGGTGACAAAGAAGATCAAAACATACAACCAGAAGAAGACAACAAAGCCAAAGCTCCTACATCCAAAGCCTCCAAGAAGAATATGAATCAGTCCCAGGCCTTGGAAGAGCTCAAAAGGGATTTTGAGAAGCAAGTAAGAGAAGTAGAAGAAAAACTGAGAGTGATGCAAGAAAATCATGAAAAACAAGTCAACAGCTTGCTAAAGGAGACCCCAAAAAATACTGAAGAAAATAACACCTTAAAAAATAGCCTAACCCAAATGGCAAAAGAGGTCCAAAAAGCCAATGAGGAGAAGAATGCCCTAAAAAACAAAATTGGCCAAATGGAAAAGAAAGTCCAAAAGCTTACTGAAGAAAACACTTCCTTAAAAATTAGAATAGAGCAATTGGAAGCTAGTGACTTTATGAGAAATCAAGATGCTGTAAAACAAATCCAAAAGAATGAAACATTAGAAAACAATATGAAATATCTCATTGGAAAAACAACTGACCTGGAAAATAGATCCAGGAGAGAGAATTTAAAAATTATTGGACTATCTGAAAGCCATGATCAAAAAAAGAGCCTAGATATCATCTTTCAAGAAATTATCCAGGAAAACTGCCCTGATATTTTAGAACCAGAGGGCAAAATAGAAATTGAAAGAATCCACCGATCTCCTCCTGAAAGAGATCCCCACAGGAAAACTCCTAGGAATATTGTAGCCAAATTCCGGAGTTCCCAGGTCAAGGAGAAAATATTACAAGCAGCCAGAAAGAAACAATTCAAGTATTGTGGAAACACAATCAGGATAACACAAGATTTACCTGCTTCTACATTAAGAGACCGCAGGGCATGGAATATAATATTTCAGAGGGCAAAGGAGATAGGATTACAACCAAGAATCACCTACCCAGCAAAACTGAGTATAATCCTTCAGAACAAAAAAATGGTCATTCAGTGAAATAGAGGACTTTCAAGCATTCTTGCTGAAAAGACCAGAGTTGAATAGAAAATTTGATTTTCAAATACAATACTCAAGGGGAACATGAAGAGGTAAACAGGAAAGAGAAAATCATAAGAGACTTATTAAGGTTGAACTGTTTACATTCTTGCATGGAAAGATGATATTTGTAACTCATGAGACCTTTGTCAGTATTAGGGTAGTTGGAGGGGAAAAAATTATATGTAAGTATATATAGATATAGATAGATAGAAGGCACAGGGTGAGTTGAAAATGAAGGGGTCATATCTGGAGAACAAAATTAAGGGGTGAGAGAGGAATATACTAGGAGAAGGAGAAAGGGAGAGGTAAAATGGGGTAAATTATCCCCCCCCCCCCACACACACACATAAAAACAGAAAAGAAAAGGTTCTCACAGTGGAGGGGAAATGGGGGAAGGTGAGAGGGAATGAGTGAATTTTATTCTCATAGGATTTGTCTTAAGGAGGGAATAACATACACACTCTATTGGGTGTGGAAATCTGTCTTACCCTACAGGAAAATAGTGGGGGGAAGGGGACAAGAGAATAGGGGAAGAATAGAGAGGAGGGCAGATTGGGAAAGGGAGTAATCAGAAGCAAATACTTCTGAGGAGGGACAGAGTCAAAAGAAAGAATAGAATAAATGGGTGGGCAGGATAGGATTAAGGGAAATAGAGTTAGTTTTTCCACAGCATGTCTACTATGGAAGTGTTTTGCAGGACTGTACATATATAACCTAAATTTAGTTGCTTGCCTTATCAATGAGGGTGGGTGGGGAGGGAAGAAGGGAGAAAATTTGGAACCCAAAGTTTTAAAAACACATGTTTAAAAAAAAGTTTTCACATGCACCTGGGAAATAAGAAATACAGGAAATGGGGTACAGAAATCTATCCTGCCCTACAGGAAAATAGAAGGGGAAGGTGATAAGAGAAGGGGGGGAAGAGATAGAAGGGAAGGCAGACTAGGGGAAGGGGTATTTAGAATGCACGGCATCTTGGGGTGGGAGGAGGGATGAGATGGGGCGAAAATTTGGAACTCAAAATCTTGTGGAAGTAAATGTTGAAAACAAAAAATTAAATAAAAATTACCATAAAAAAAAGGAGTGGATATATGAGGGGAATGAAACTGAACAGTTAAAGATAACAGCTCCAGGTGTCAAATGGGTGACTGGAAGGGTCATGGTGGCCTTAATAATTATAGGCAAGTTAGCAGGAGGGGTGGGTTTTGGGAAAAGGTAATGAGTTCTGTTTGGGGCATGTTGCTTTTGAGCTGCATATAGCAACTCCAACTCAAAATGACCAACAGGAATTTAGTGAGTTGGGACCATAGCTCAGGAGAGATTAGGGCCAAATACTAGGACTTAATTGCATAGATATAATAATTGAACCCATGGGCGCTGATGAGGTCACCAAGAGGAATGCTCAGGACAAAGCCTTGTGGGTATACCTATAGGTAGAGATAATAAATGAGGATACATCTTATAATTACTAAATATTATAAAAATTCAAGCTCTTTATCTTTTTACTATTCTTTGTTATAGTTCTTCACATAAGCCCTACTCTGTCTGTCATCACAGTGTGGAGGCAATTCTCAATTCTGGAAGGCTATGCCAGCAGAGCCCAAGGTCTGGCAGCTTCTATGATGATGGAAAAGCTTTGATTGCTATCCGCACAACAGGATGGCTCTTCTATCCAAAGACTGGGCTGGATGATGATGAACCCATTACTGGAACAAAAAAATTATCTTCTATCCTATCTAATCCCCTGCCCTGAGATCCTGCCCTACTCAATGGTTATTGAGTGGTGAAAATGGGGACAAAATATATTGAGAATGTCACCATTTTTTGACTTTCTACAAATATTAATTTAACTCTCCATGTCAAATGCTTGCCCACTTACACAAACAGATACACAGATACACATACCAGTCATTCAACTTATCTTCACCACTAGCGACACTGAATCACATCCAAAATTATATTCTCACTATATTTCAAACAAGAAGACCTAAAAGTTTTTCATTTAAATGGAAGGAAAACACATAGGTTCTTCTTAGAGGGGCCAAAAACAGAATTCACAAAAATCAGTTTAATTTTCTTTATATGCCAAATGATAAGACTTTTCATTTTATGGGACATTTAATTATCTTGAATTATGATGCCCATGATGAACACATTATAATAATTGTAACTTACATTCTATCATCTGTTGCAGAGGATGAGGATAAGACCCTCAAATTCAAGTCAAAGTATACTTTGGAACTTCTGACTTCAATGCAAAGATAAGCATAGGAGATGAGTGAAAATGAATTTAAAAATATTCTAAAAGACCTGGATGACTCAAAATTGAGTTAATGCAGTCATATACAAGAGAGAGGGATGGCAGATGGACAGGACAAATGCTATACTGTAATTGACAAAACATTAAAAATGTTGAGGAAGGTTTCTGTAATTTTGGTTGGATATTCTACAAAGCATTTATGGAAAGAAGTAGACTGAATCAGTTTACAAGGTGTCAGTGACTTGCAACATGTATCACTGGAAGAAGCATCCATAACAATAATTTCAAAGATCTATCTATGGATGTAATAACTATTATCCTTGTTATTCCATCATTAAATAACTTCCTTTGTGTCTTCAGGAGCTCCCTGTTAAAAATATAAATATTCCCGGGAAAGGCACATTATTTTCTCCTTATCAACTATTGCTTGCTTATCATGAATTCCTTTAACACATTGTTCAGTCACCTAGAAAAGGAGAATAGAACAAGGAAAAGTCTTGGAGGAGGGAAGTTGGGATAGGAATAAAATTTGAATTATGAAGTCCTGCTGGAGGAGGCCGGACCTAGGTATGAAGCCAAATTGTTCATCTCAGTTTATTTATATGATTCTGGGAACCATAGAAGAGGTTGGATGAACACAGAAAAGTGGGATGGTACGGAGTCAAAGACAAATTTCTCTACTTCCTTATTTTGGAAGTAAAGGCCATTACTCCTCTTCTTCCATGTACATGTATAAATAGATGACCAAAGGCTATCACTCAACACAAGCATTTTTGTATAATAAACTGATAAAGTGTTTGAGATCTATAAGCCTTAACTCTCCCTAAATACTATTCCATGAAAGTTTTCCTTTCCTGCCTGATCATGGCATAAACTCTTGATAACTTTACCAGCAGACAACAGATTCTGGCAGGTTCTTTCTTGGGGTATAAGAATATCAACTGTCTGTACTTCTCTCTTATCATAAGCTGGAAAGGGCTTGTGAGATCATGTAGTCTACCCCCTCTTTTAATTAAAATAACTGAGGTCCAAATTGGTTAAATGAGTTGCCCAAGGGCACCCAGGTAGATGCAAATCCAAGTCTTGCTACTGAATGACTAGTGACAGCTTAGCTGAGTTCATAGAGGCTCAGAATTTGAAACTATGGACATCGCCCAAAACACTCTGGTTGATTTTCTGGAGACAGTAAATGTTAAATGTTTACTGCAGGGACAGTAAAAGGGAAATGAGGGAAGATGTGGTTTCTATTCCCCAATGCATGTGATATATTGTAGAATGTAGTTTCATTTGATGTAGTCTTAGTGTAAAAACAAGATGGATTTATGCTCTGATTGTGTCAAGAAAAAGAATAACACAATTGACTAAGAAAACAAATTTACCATTTCTCTGAGGGCTTTAAATAGTTAGGCCCAAAGGAACTTGAAGCAGTCAAGACTCAGAGAGTTGTAGGTGCAACTACAACTGCTACCCACCTTTGCAAAGGGGATGATGTGACTCTCTTCCCTTTTTTGTTAAGGGATCTAGCAGCAGAGGAGGTGACATCCCAATCAGATCCCAAGAGAGGAAGAGATAATAAATAAAGAAGCTTCCTGTGGAGGAGGGGTGTTTTCTCTTTTCCTACCACCCCATAATTGTCATATGGCTTTGAAAGAGAACTACAGGACCAGTAGGAGACAATGCATGTGGTGGGGAGCTCTAGAGAGAAATAGCTAACTCAAAGAAAATAGCTTCACTTAGGGAATCTTAAAGGAGTCCCACCAGGACAAACAAGCTAACTTCAGAAGGAAAGCTACCTCAGAAAAGTTCCAGAGGGGTATGGGCTATGGAGAGAAGTGGACCATGGGAATGCGAATGGAGCTCTCTGCAAAGGAGGCAAGGGCTTTCAGATCTACTGGCTGATTGTTAATAGCAAGTACACCAGCAAGGGCTGGTGAGCTACAGGACTAGAAGTTAACACCCCTAGAGCCTAAAGCGGCAGGAACCCTCTGGGAAGGAAACCTGTTTGTGTGAAAAGAAGTTGGGAGAGTAGTACCAGAGTGGGTAGTGCAACCTTTGGAAAATGCACGCCTTTTCTGAATTTCTGAATTTCTTTTTAAAGTACCAACATCCTTCCAGTCTCCCAGGTTTGCAACCTTGATGTTATTCTTTAATCCTCATTCTCCTTCAGGTCACATATCCAATCCTATATAACCAATTAATTACTAAATCTTGTCAATCTTGTCACAAATGCTTTCATTTATTTCCCCTTCTCTCCATTGACACAGTTAACATCTTAGTTCAGGCCCTCAATATGTCTATCCCAAACTATTAGCATTCTAATAGCATTCTAATTGGTCTCCCTGCCTCGAGTCTTGGCCTAGTCCAATCAATCTCTACACAGTTGCCAAAATGGTTTTCCTAAAGCACAGTTCTAACTATGTTGGCCTACTCAATAAACTTCAGTTTTTTCCTATTACCTTTAGGAGCAAATGTAAACTCCTCAGACTGGTTTTTAAATACCTTCACAACCTATGCTCAATTTCCCTTTCCAGCCTTATTACACATTATTCTCTTCACAACTCTATGGTACAGTCAATTGGGTCTTTACATTGTTCTTCATGCATAGAGGTCCATTTCTTATTTCCCTACCATTGAAGTTCTCTTATACTCCCCCCCAACTGTGAATTTCACTTTCTCACATTTCTGCTTCTCGGAATTCTTAGTTTCAAGATTCAGTTCATTTGCAACCTTCTATATTGATGTCGTTCCTGATTCCTCTCAGCTGTGAGGACCTGATCACTTCAACCTACTTTATATCAAACTTTATATACTATGTCTCCTCCCCCACCCTGATATAAGTTCCTTGAAGGCAAGGACTTTTTAACGTTTGTCTTGGTATCCTTTGGTGCCTAGCATAGTGACAATAAATGTGTGACGAGGTTACAAGGCATAGGAATTTTACTTACTTATGAATATAATTTCAAACTGTTTTGTAGAATACTTGGAACAATTCATAACTCTGCCAATAGTGTATTCATGTGCCTGTCTTTCTATAGCCCCTTGGACACTATTTCCATGTTTTATTATATTTGAAAATTATTTGACTGTGCATCTCATATTAGTGTTTTTTATTAGTTATTTGCAACAGCCTTTCATATGGTTGCTAATAGTGCACAATTTCTTTTTTAAAGAATCATTTTTTTGTATCCTTTGTGCCTATTAAGGAATTGTTCTTGTTTTCATATATATGTGTTAGATGCCTATACATCTTATATATAAGACCTTTATCAGAAATATTTGATGCAAAGATTTTCCTCCTATTGATAGATTCTTTTCTTATCCTAGTTGCATTGATTTTGCTCATGCCAAAGCTTTAGTATTTCATGTAACTAAATTACCTAGTTTATCTTCAGTGAGACATTTGGTTAAGAAGCCATCTGCTAGCCACAGCTGTGAAAGGTAACAGATCTCATTCAATTTTCATTATTAAATGATGTAACTGAAAAGTATAGATTATTAAAAAAATAAATCCACTCTTAAAACTGTTAAAATCACCAAACAAAAAGCACTGTAAAATACACAGAGTTACTCTTGCAAAGCTAACAGCCAATCAACCAAGGGAATCACAAAACTCTCTTGTGCCCTACTTAGCAAAGTACAAATAGTTGTATTGCATGCCCCAAATGAACAAATGAAAATATGAGCTTGTAGGGGTAAAGTGCTGTAGTATTCTGGAAAGCCCGGGCAAAAGATAATTTTCCATATTGCATTGAAATTGTTCTCTATGTCCAGTTATCTGGTACAGTCCTTCATTGCCCATTCGCAGTCCTTTCTACAAAAGGTAAGGAATAAGCCATTAAAAACAGAGACAATTCATGAATCAAGAGATGGTGCCAGATTTTTCACTAGCATTAGCTCCTTCCTCAGTTATGTAAGTACAGCACGTAATGACATATGATAAATGTCAACTATCTTCCTAGCCAGATTAGAATCAGAAAGTAGTAAAGACAAGTGAAGGATCCATGCCTTCTCTTATGAAAACACAATCTGGTTGACAGGAGGGCTGAATGTAATTACAACTCAGAAATCGGCCAGTGTATTGAGGATAATCTGGTGGTAGTAAAGACTTTAGGATTAAGAACGACCTTGGTGATGTAATAGATGAACTTTACTCTTTCCTACTAATCCATCTTTCTTGATTTCTGAATTTCCACAGCAGAGAAAAGAAAAAGACTAATAGGGTTTTCAATGTCTACTTAATTGGATAGGAAGGGCCATTGATAAAAACCTTCCTCAGGAGATGCTGATTGGTTACAATAATGAATCCCCTTAAATGGTCGTATTTTCTTTGTATTGTTCAAAGTTATAATTATGTAACATATGGCTCTTGGTTCTAGTCTAATGGAAATATGCAGTGCACATTCAAATAATGTGACTACTTTAAGGGGATTCATTACTCACACTCTTTGGTACCTAGTACCAAAGCACATGATCGCTTAAATCAGGAAGAAGCACATAGAGGAAAAAAATGTCTCCGTTGTCAACTTTATCAATCTAACTTTTCTTGTACTTTGATGATAAGTAGGGCTTACCATTATTTCTTTACTCACACAGGAGATAAACCAAACCAAGGGGGCCTTTTGTAAACAGAGGGTAAAAAAGGAGGGGTATGAGGTAAAAGTCACCAAACACTGCAGTTATGTAGCAAAACGGTGTGACAAAAAACACAAACAACAATTTACCCTGTGATATAAAAGCAACAGGGGCCCAATTGTGTGTGATAGTTGAACAAGTGCAATAAGTAGGCCAGAGGCAGCTCAGCAAAAATTTGCCCATTTTCTGAAAACAAACCTTTTGAAATGTGCGTGGAGGATGCCTGCTCATTTTTCAAGTGCTCCACCCAGCAGCTGTGTTGCAGATAATCAAGAAACCTGGGGGCAATTAATTCTAATGTTTTGACAGTGAGAAAGTGGAAAAGCCTCTGGTTCTGGCCACTAGAGTCATGCTTGGGAGGTTCTTTATTAGGCCTGGAGATCAGCTGTGTTTCTTATGTCAGCTTTTTTGATGCCTACTTACCAGTTCCAAGTCCATGGCTTTATTTTCTCACAAAACATAGTCTTCCCTCATCCAGAGGTAATGTTACACATGTTGTGTTGTTGTTTTAGTTATGTCTGATCTTCATGACCTCATTTGGAATTTTGCCATTTCCTTCTCCGGCTCATTTTATAGATGAGGAAACTAAGGCAAACAAGGTTAAATGACTTGCGCAGGGTCACACAGCTAGTAAGTCTCTGAGGTAAGATTTAAATTCTGGTCTTCCTGACTCCAGGCCTGGTACTCTATTCACTGTGCCACCTCACTGCCCTATGTTACAAAGTATAAAGAGAGACCAGGAGTCAGGAAATCTGGATTCCAATTTTGATGTTGCAACTCTTGGTTCTTCACTTTGCTAGGATTCATTTTCCCCATCTGCAAAATTAAGGCGTTGATGTAATTGACCTCTAAGAGTCAAAGAGTCTATGATAGTTGTGCAAAAACAACTGTTTGTTAAGTAGTTTGTGATTGCTCCCTACCACCCCACCCCCATTCCATGGTGCAAATAAGAGATGGCCTACAAATGAACTTTTTTTTTGTAGTGTCAAATGCTATACTTCCCTTTTATAAAGTCAAATGTTACACTTCCTTTTTTCATAATGTCAAATGCTATTTTTTCCTTCAGTAATGTGAAGTGACTGAACATTGCTTTCTATTGATTACTCCCAGGAATGAAATCTCACTCTACCAGTTGGCCCTCTGGATACATTTGTTGTGTTAATGAATATGTGGAAACCCTAAAATCTCTGGACAATACAAGAAGCCCAGACTATGGAAACTCTTTTTAAAGAGAAGAATCAAATGTTGAATCAGGCCTCTGGGTGAAGCTGGATTTGTTCACAAAAAGCATACTGTTATTGTTTTACCAGATAATTCCAAGTGCCTTGTTTAAAGTTTTTGCTCTTGTCCTTTTCTTTTACAAAAGTTTGAAAATTATTTTAACTTCTTAAAAGTGCTTTTCCAAGGAATATGGTTTTTCATGCGGAAAGAAAATAAAGGAAATACTGCAGGACAGTATTTAAAAGTCACATTGTTACAAACTCCTGTATTGATCACTAAATTAAAGCATTATTTCTTGTGGCCACATAAGCATGTCTGTTTTGTATGATTTTTCCCAGATAAAAGCAGAAATCAATTTTATTACTATAATAAATATGTGTGTGTGTGTGAGAGAGAGAGATAAAAAGATAGATGAAAGATCACAGATAGATGAATAGAAAGATGGATGGATAGATAGATCAACTGATTGATAACCATTTTGCTTGCTCATCAAAATTTTAATAGCTCCTTTGTTTTACAGCCTGTTTGATTCTTGAGCTACTATGAGAGGTCCCTCTTCTAGCTATTTAAATAATGACTATCTTCCAGCAGGGGAAAGTCTCATAGGTTTGGTCACTTAATGAAGATAGATTTCTGAAGAACCCAGTTGAAGACTTTGCATAACAAAAGCCAATCTTTCTCAGATTACTGAGTCTAGCAGCTTTAGTCTTAGCCATTCACAATTTCAAGACTCCCAGGACATATATCTTGAAGTGCAGAAGTGATTATACATCAGGGACATGTCACGAGCCTAGAGAGTATATAAAGAAAGGAGCTAAGACACTTAGTTTGTATTGCTGCTTCTCCCTACAAAATTCACATGGACAATGGCACTCTCCTTGGTGTGTTACCAGTTGGCATGGAGGTGAATTTTGCAAGACCTAAACAATAGTGGAGGAAGCTTTTTAGCAACTAAGTTCCTTACACTTGCTGTTTATCTAAAATCTGCTCATCTGTACCATATCCTTTAATAAATCCCAGATAGAGTATAGGAGTGTATAGGGCTGTACATTTTTATACTAAAGGTGTGACAAAGGCTTTCCAAACAGTAATTCATTTAAAAAGCATTTGCTATTAAATGTTGTAGAAAGAATAAGAGAAACTCTTCACCTCTCTACAGGGGAAAATCAGCCCCTTGATCTCAGAACAGGAGCTTAAGGACATCTAGTCTGGAGGTAAGGGGGATGGGCAACATGAACCCTGAAGATTCTTCTTTGAGATGGGATTCTAATGTTTAGGTCATATTGGGGGCATGTCACCTCTATGCATAGGACTGTCATAATGTCCTCAAATCCCCATCTTTTATTACTCCTATGGGTTAAAGCTTAGAAGTCTTCTTTTAAAGTATTGTAATAATTATAATAATACTTCCAATTCTAAAACTATGATCCTATTATACCTTAATATGAATTAATTAAATAGTTTTATTAGCATAGAACAAATCCAGGAAAGAATGGGGCAAAGGATAGATGCTGTGGGAAAAGGAAAGAGATTAAAAAAAAAAAGAAAGAAAAGGTTGCCCTCAGGGAAAGAAGAAAGAAGGGAAAAGATGTCATAGCACAGGCATGTAAGCATAAATGGGAAAACAAGAGAATAATGGATATCCCTTGGGAAAGGAGAAGGGAGGAAGATAGAGAGCTCAAAAGAGTTAAACTATCTAAAGCATTTTGTAAAAGGTTGTATACATGAAGGAAACCAAAGACAAATTTGGGGGTTTGCCTGAGCAAATACCTTTCAAATAATTATAATTATAGGAAATCTTTCATTGATTTTGCCTATCTATATTCATTTTAAAATACCTGTAAGGGTAGTAATCAGAACTGTGAATGTGAATTCCCATAACAAAAGCAGATAGCAGACTGGATCAAAAACCAGAATTCTTATATAATGTTGCTTACAAGAAACACACTTGAAGCAGAGAGACATACACAGGGTAAAGGTAAGGGACTGAAGGAGAGCCTATTGTGCCTCAGTTGAAGTAAAAAAGAAAAGCAGGGGTAGCATTCCTGGTCTTAGACAAAGTAAAAACAAAAATAGACCTAATTAAAAGAGATAAGGAAGGAAACATCTTGCTAAAAGGTACCATAGACAATGAAGCAATCAAATTAGAAAAGCAAGGAATAGTCAATATGTCAGATCTATGGGGAGGGGAAGAATTCATGACCAAACGAGATTGAGAGCATTACAAAATGTAGAATAGATAATTATGATCATATTAAATTGAAAAGCTTTTGTACAAATGAAACCAATGCAACCAAGAAGGAAAACAGAAAGCAGGGGAATAGTCTTTATAGCAAGTGTCTCTGATAAAGACCTCATTTTTCAAATTTATAAAGAACTGAGTTGAACTTATGAGAATACAAGCCATTTCCCAAATGATAAATGTTGAAAAGACATGAATGGGCAATTTTCAGGTGAAAAAATCAATTATATCTATAGGTATATGAAGAAGTGCTCTAACCCACTTTTGATTAGAGAAATGCAAATTTTTTTATTAATTTATTTTGATTTATCAACAATCACTTCCATATGCTTTTGAGTTTAAAATTTTTCTCCCCCTTCCTCCCCACCACGCTCCCCAAGACAGCACACAATCTGATATAGGTTTTATATATACATTCCTATTAAACATATTTTCATTTATTTATTTTTTATTATGGTAATTTTTATTTATTTTTTTGTTTTCAACATTTACTTCCACAAGATTTTGAGTTCCAAATTTTCACCCCATCTCACCCCTCCCCCCACACCAAGATGGCATGCATTCTGAATACCCCTTCCTCTAGGCTGCCTTGCCTTTTATCTCTCCCCCCCCGCTTCTCTTATCCCCTTCCCCTTCTATTTTCCTGTAGGGCAGTATGGATTTCCGTACCCCATTTCCTGTATTTCTTATTTCCCAGTTGCATGTGAAAACATTTTTTTAAATATGTGTTTTTAAAACTTTGGGTTCCAAATTTTCTCCCTTCCTCACTCCCCAACCACCCTCATTGATAAGGCAAGCAACTAAATATAGGTTATATATGTGCAGTTATGCGAAACACTTCCATAGTAGAAATGCTGTGGAAAAACTAACTCTGTTTCCCTTAATCCTATCCCCCCCCATTTATTCTATTCTTTCTTTTGACTCTGACCCTCCTCAGAAGTACTTGCTTCTGATTACACCCTTTCCCAATCTGCCCTCCTCTCTATCATCCCCCTACTCTCTTGTCCTCTCCCCCCCATTTTGCTGTAGTGTAAGACAGATTTCCATACCCAATTGAATGTGTATGTTATTCCCTCCAGTCAAATTCTATGATAATAAGATTCACTCATTCCCTCTCACCTTCCCCCATTTCCCCTCCACTGTAAGAGCCTTTTCTTTTCTGTTTTTTTTTGTGAGACAATTTACCCTGTTCTACCTCTCCCTTTCTCCTTCTCGTAGTATAATCCTCTCTCATCCCTTAATTTTATTCTCCAGATATGACCCCTTCATTTTCAACTCACCCTGTGCCCTCTATCTATCTATCTATCTATCTATCTATCTATCTATCTATCTATCTATCTATCTATCTATCTATTTATCTATATCTATATATACGTACATATAATTTTTCCCCTCCAACTATGCTAATATAAGGTCTCATGAGTTACAAATATCATCTTTCCATGCAGGAATGTAAACAGTTCAACCTTAATACGTCTCTTATGATTTTCTCTTTCCTGTTTACCTCTTCATGTTCCCCTTGAGTCTTGTATTTGAAAATCAAATTTTCTATTCAGCTCTGGTCTTTTCATCAAGAATGTTTGAAAGTCCTCTATTTCACTGAATGACCATTTTTTGTTCTGAAGGATTATACTCAGTTTTGCTGGGTAGGTGATTCTTAGTTGTAATCCTATCTCCTTTGCCCTCTGGAATATTATATTCCATGCCCTGTGGTCCCTTAATGTAGGAGCAGCTAAATCTTGTGTTATCCTGATTGTGTTTCCACAATACTTGAATTGTTTCTTTCTGGCTGCTTGTAATGTTTTCTCCTTGACCTGGGAACTCTGGAATTTGGCTACAATATTCCTAGGAGTTTTCCTGTGGGGATCTCTTTCAGGAGGAGATCGGTGGATTCTTTCAATTTCTATTTTGCCCTCTGGTTCTAAAATATCAGGGCAGTTTTCCTGGATCATTTTTTGAAAGATGATGTCTAGGCTCTTTTTTTGATCATGGCTTTCAGATAGTCCAATAATTTTTAAATTCTCTCTCCTGGATCTATTTTCCAGGTCAGTTGTTTTTCCAATGAGATATTTGACATTGTTTCCTAATTTGTCATTCTTTTGGATTTGTTTTACAGCGTCTTGATTTCTCACAAAGTCACTAGCTTCCAATTGCTCTATTCTAATTTTTAAGGAAGTATTTTCTTCAGTAATCTTTTGGACTTCCTTTTCCATTTGGTCAATTTTGCTTTTTAGGGCATTCTTCTCCTCATTGGCTTTTTGGATCTCTTTTGCCATTTGGGTTAGGCTATTTTTTAAGGTGTTATTTTCTTCAGTATTTTTTTGGGTCTCTTTTAGCAAGCTGTTGACTTGTTTTTCATGATTTTCTTGCATCACTCTCAGTTTTTCTTCTACTTCTCTTACTTGCTTCTCAAAATCCCTTTTGAGCTCTTCCAAGGCCTGGGACTGATTCATATTCTTCTTGGAGGCTTTGGATGTAGGAGCTTTGGCTTTGTTGTCTTCTTCTGGTTGTATGTTTTGATCTTCTTTGTCACCAAAGTAAGATAATATAGTCTGACTCATTTTGCGCTGCTTACTCATGATCCTGGCCAATTACTTGAGTTTTATACTCTTTGTTAAGGTAAAAGTCTGCTTCCAATGTGGAGAATGTACTGTCCTAAGCTTCAGGGGTTTGTACAGCTGTTTTCAGAGATACTTCTAGGTACCTGAAAATTTTCAGTTCTTCCAAGGTGCTATGATAAGGGGCGAGGTGTTTCCTCTCCACAGCCACAGCAAGCTTCACCACACCAGCATTCCTCCTAGCCCTAGGACTGCCCCTCAGAACTGTGACCCAGATCCAAGCACAGGTAAAGCAAGAGATTCCTGTCTCAGCACTGGCAAAGAGATCCCTGCAATTCCCCTCTGATCAGCCACTTGATTCCCCCTCAGTCTGTGCTCAGGAAATAGCTCAGGAGACAGCCGTGGCCCTGGGGGTGGCTGAGACCTCGCTCCTTCTTTCACCACAGTCACAGACTTTTCCCACTGACCTTCTAAGTTGTCTTTGACATTTGTGGGTTAAGAAGTCTGGAAACCACCACAACTGCCCGTGATTCAGCCCTCTGGGGCCTGCTCCAGGTTTGTTGCAGCCTGCCTTGCCTATGCACCAGTGCTGAACTGAACTCCTTGCCCAGCCTGGCTCTATATAACTTTCTGATCAACCATCCAGGCTGTCTTTGGCTGGAAATTTGTTTCACTCTGTCTTTTTGTGGGTTCTGCTGCTTTATAATTTGTTTAGAGTCATTTTTTATAGGTATTTGGAGGAGTTTGGGGGAGAGCTCAAGCAAGTCACTGCTTTCCCTCTGCCATCTTGGCTCCACCCCTAAACATATTTTCAGATTAGTGATGTTGTAACTAAAAATTAGAACCAATAAGAGGAACCACCAGAAAGAGGAAACAAAACTCAACAGAAAAGAAAAAAAAATAGCAAATAGTATGCTTCAATCTGCATTCAAATTCCATAGTTCTTTCTTTGGATGTGGATACCATTTTCCATCATGAGGCCTTTGGAGATGTCTTAAATCCTTGTATTGCTGGGAAGGGTTAAGTTTATCAATATTAGTCATCATACAACATGACTGTTATTGTGTACAACGTTCTCTTGGTTCTGCTCACTTCACTCAGCATCAGACCATACAAGTCTTTCCACGTTTTTCTGAAGTCAGCCTGTTCATTATTTCTTATAGCACAACAGTATTCCATTACATTCATATACCACAACTTGCTCAGCCATTCCCCAATTGATGGGCATCCTCTCAATTTCCAATTCTTTGCCACCACAAAAAGAGCTGCTATGAATATTTTTGTACATGTGGCTCCTTTTCCCATTTGTATGATCTCTCTGGGATATAGGCCTAGAAGTGATATTGCTGGGTCAAAGGGTATGCACATTTTTATAGTCCTTTGGGCATAGTTCCAAATTGATCTCCAAAATGGTTGGATCATTTCACAACTCCACCAACAATGCATTAGTGTTCCAATTTTCCCACATCTTCTCCAACATTTATCATTTTCCTGTTTGGTCATATTGGTCAATCTGATAGTTGTGATGTGGTACTTCAGAGTTGTTTTGATTTGCATTTTTCTAATTATTAATGATTTAATTTGCATTTCTCAAAATGCTCTAAAACAACTCTGAAATGCTACCTCACACCAATCAGATTGGTTAATATGACAAAAAAGGAAAATGATAAATGTTGGAGAGGATGTGGGAAAATTGGGACACTAATGCATTATTGGTAGAGTTAAGAATTGATTCAACCTTTCTGGAGAACAATTGGAAACTATGCCCAAAGGGTAACCAAACTGTACATACCCTTTAAAACTTTTTCAGTTGTTTAGGTCATGTCCCAATCTTCATAACTCCATGACTTTCTAGGCAAAGATACTGCAGTGGTTTGCCATTTCATTTTCCAGCTCATTTTACAGATGAGGAAACTGAAACAAACAGGGTGAAGTAACTTGCCCAGGGTCACATAGCTAGTAACTATCTGAGGCCAGATTTGAGCTCAGGAAGATAAATCTTCCTAACTTTCGGCCCAGCACTCTATCCACTGCACCACCTAGTTTCCCCTGACTAGCTAGGTGTTCTCTAAATATTTCCTTACTTATCTTGAGTATCACTTGTTTATCAACTTTTTTTTTTTAGCCCACGGGATTTTCCTTGGCAGAGAAAACAGAAGCAAAATATGGATTAGAATAGCTTTGTCTTTTCTCAGTCCTTACTTACAATGATTCCATCCACCCAGAACAGTTGTCCTATCTCTCCTTTAATCTTCCACTTTTCCCTTATATAGCAAAAAATAAATAAATAAATAAATGAAAAGCTATTTTGTTACTCTAATCTTTCTCCACAGCTTCAGCTCATTCTGACCCTTAGTCCTCCTAATATCTGTGATGAATGAAAACCTTGGAGACAGACTTTCTGGTTAATTAATAATCAAATTATTAATTAGACTAGCTAACAATCAATAAATTGATGGTCAATGGTTTCTTTCAGTAACCAAAAACCCCTAACGGAAACACCAAATGCCTTATTTTTTTTTTTTGAAAGAGAATGTCCCTGATGAGAGAAATCAAACCAGATTGGTGGATATTTAAATAAGAAGGTGGGCTGAAAGTCTTCAGCTCCTCCTGTTCAGAATGTGTCTTGATCATAAGATTCAGCCCCCTCCAACAGTTTGGACAGAGGAATCCACCTCTACCCAGACCACTCTCTAGTTTTCTCCTTCATGAGCTGGGTCACCCTAAACTCCAGTGTAAGGATACAAGGGCTTGGGTTCATTGCTTTGGGCAGAAATTAATTTATATTAGATTCCGTTTACACTGTCAACAGAAGGAAGGTCTCCTAGTTGGGTAGGGTCCTTCCCAAGACCAAGGAGCATGTTCCCAGAGAATTACAGCAATCTCTCTCACCTATCAGCCCTGTCCTTCAGCACCTGGCTGACTGACACACATGGGCTGGTCCTTGAGTGAAGTAATAAAAATTCTGTATCCAAGGGTTATTAATAGAAAAAAATCATTTATCTTACATCCTTCTCACAAGTTTGCATTTATCTTCTGTTAACTGACCTTCCTTCTACTTTTTCTACATAGTCTTTTATAATTCTAAGGCTTCTGATTCCAGATTAAATGCTGTTATCATCTGACCTTAGGCTTTTGAGTTCTTTAGGTGCTTATCTTTCTTATTCTTCACACCCAATCTGTAAACCCTTTCAGAGCCTGAACCATGTCTTATTCATCTAAACTAAACTTAATTAGCTCACTAGAGCATTTAGCACAGATTTTGGATATACTAGTACCTAATGAATATTTATTTAATTAACAGTTGAATATAGTAGACATGTGAATAAGCATATGAATATATATATGTACATATGTGTGTGGGTATAAATGTATGTATGTGTATAAATATATATGTATATATGTGTGTGTATATAAATATATATATATATATATATATATATAAATATGATCAACAAGCATTTTTATGTGCCCATTATGTGCTAAGTACTGGAGATATGAAGACAAAAACAAAATCAACCCTGACTTTTTATTGGGGAAGATAAGAAGTACATAAATAAATACATTCAAAATAAATAGAGATAGAGACTGGACCTGTGATGTCTTCCATATATGAACTCTTAGATTAGAAATTTCCCTCTACATATATAACTGCACAGTCTCGGAAATGGATAGTTTTAAAGATCTGCCTAGTACACTGAGTGGTTAAGTGAATTTTCAGGATGACACAGTCTTTATGTGTCAGAAGAAAGGCAAAATAAAGTTAAAGCATTTTTTTTGGATGGGGGAATAGCAAAAGGTAAGAGAGGGCATCAACAGATGGATAGAGCAAGTAAGGCCTCTTGTAGAAGGTGGTGCTGGGTCAGAGTTTTGAAGGAAACAAGGAATTCTAAGAGACTGACACTACATTCCAAACATTAGGAAAATCTAGTACAAAGATATGGTAATAGGATATAGGAGACAAGAGATGAGATATAGTGTTCAAACACACATATGCACACAAAACCACAAAGACTTAAACACATTGTATTGATATCAATTAACATGTTGGGTTATTATACTTATTTTAATTAGGAAAAAAGATAAACAAATTATTGTAGAGAAGTCTGTTTTTAACACAACCTAGGCAATAGCTCTATTTCAATCAGCTTCCACAAGGAGTCTCTAGCATCAAAGCTATCAGTGAATGAATTTCTTCTCCCACCCCCCCAAACCTTACCCCTTCACCAAGTAAAGCAACATTTAAGAGTGTCGACTTCTCATTTCTTAGATTTGGAGGTTTAAAAATGGTCTGCTCCACAGGAGATTGCACATTAAGACAGACATATCAACTGGAATGGGTGCAATTACTTCCAGGGCCTTCAAATAATCTGAGCAGGCAGTGTAAATTGCCACAGAAGATTCTCCCCTCTATATCCTGGCCCTCAAGTAAGGTAAAAAGTTGCTGGAATCAAAGATGACAATCGGAAGTAGCAAAGGTCGGATGGAAGAGAAGGTCAGGCACACACAATAAGTCAAGAAAGAATAAAAACGAAATCTTGCCGTAGCTAACCAGTAGTTTCAAAAGTTCACCAACTTTTTCTTTTCTTTTCCTAAAGAGTTTGGGCAAATCTGTGGTAAAATGTAGTATATGCAAAGCTGTTTTTTTTAATATAAGTAAGGTTTTTCTTCCACTTTTATAAATTATATGTTTGCAAACGAGAAATGAAGGATTAAAGTCAAGAAATGAAATGAAAAAAAAATAATGGTATTACTGATTAAAAATAAAAACAAAAACACAGCAATTATAACTTTAAAGGTAACTGCCTTGGACCTTAATATGATCATTCTGACTAAAATGATCTACTTACAAAGTTGAAGGATATTGTTAATGCTTCTCACAGATGGAATCTTTGGGAATTGTTAAATTATTATAAATGTTCAACTAGAAAAATCAAGAAATATTGCACTAAATTATTTATAGTAAATAATGTACTTTTTTTTTAAAGAAATGCAAAGTTTATTAGATAAAAATGAAAGGAAAACAATCTTTTGAAGGTATGACAAAATATAGTAAAGCTATGGGGTAGGGAAAACAAAATTTTTAAAAATCTGGCATATATAAAGTATTTCTTTTTTGCCATCGTTTTTATTTATATTTTCATTTAGTATTTTATTTTTCCCAGTTACATGTAAAAAATTTTAATATTAATTTTTTTAAACTTTGAGTTCCAAATTTCCTTCTTTCTTCCCTCTCCACCCTCTTTCTGGAGAAGACAAGCAATTTGATATAGATTATACATGTGTAATCATGCAAAACATTCTCATATTAGTTATATTGTGAAAGAAAACTGAAAAAGAACCTCAAGAAAAATAAGATTTTAAAAAAGTATGCTTCAATCTATATTCAGATACCAACAGTTCTTTCTTTGAGGTGGGATAGCATTTTTTCATCCTAAGTCCTTCAGAGTTGACTTGGATCTTTGTATTGCTGAGAATATCCAAGTCATTCACAGCTGATCATTTCATAATATTGCTGTTATTTTGCACACAGTATATTTCACTTCGCATCAGCTCATGCAAGCCTTTCCATATTTTTTCTGAGAGCATCTTTCTTATCATTTCTTATAGCACAATAGTATTATATCAAAATCACGTACGAACATTTGTTCAACCATTCCCCAATTGATGGGCATCCCCTCAACTTCTAATTCTTTGCCACCAGAAAAGAGCTACTGAAAATATTTTTGTATATATAGGTCCTCTTCCTTTTTTTCTCTTTTTTATTCTGTTTTGGAATACAGACCTAGTAGTGGTATTGCTAGGTCACAGGGAATGCATGGTTTTATACCCCTTTGGCCATAGTTTCAAATTGCTCTATAGAAAGACTGAATCAGTTCACAACTCCATCAATGGCATATTAATGTCTCATTTTTCCCACATCCCCTCCAACATTTTCATTCTCCTTTTCTGTCCTATGAGTCAATCTAATAGGTATGAGGTGGCACCTCAGAATTGTTTTAATTTGCATTTCTCTAATCAATAGTGAATTAGAACTTTTTTAAATACAGCTATATATAGGTTTGATTACTTCATCTGAAAACTGTTCATATCTCTTGATCATTTATCAACTGTAAAATGGCTCTTAGTTTTATAAATTTGACTCAGTTTTCTATATGTTTGAGAAATGAGGCCTTTATCAGAGAAACTTGCTTCATTGTTTTACAGTTACTATTGCTAGCCATATTTTCCTCCATCCTATTTCCCTCCATGTATTCTATTCTCCCTCTCCTTTTATTCTGTCCCTCTTCAAAAGTGTTTTGCCTCTGACTACTCCCTCCTTAGTCTGCCTTCCCTTCTGTCACCTTCTCTTCCTTCTTTTATTCCCTTCCCCTCCTACTTTCTTGTAGAGTAAGAAATATTTCTATATTCAATTGAGTGTGTATGTTATTCCCTCTTTGAGCTAATTCTGATGAGAGTAAAGTTCACTCACTCCCCCTTATTTCTCCCCTCTTACCCCCACTGGAAAAGCTTTTTTTTTGCTTTTTTTGTTTGTTTTAGTCTTTTATGTGAAATAACTTACCTGATACCATCTCTTCCTTTCCTGTTCTCCCAGTACATTCCTCTCTCACCCTTTATATATATATATATATATATTTTTAGATATCATCCCTTCATATTCAACTCATACCTGTGTCCTCTATCTATATATACTCCTTCTAACTGCTCTAATAAAGAGAAAGTTTTTATGAGTTACAAGTATCATCTTCCCATGTAGGAATGTAAACTGTTTAATCTTATTAAGTCCTTTATGATTTATCTTTCCTGTTTATTTTCTTATGCTTCTCTTGAGTCTTGTATTTGAAAGTCAAATTTTCTATTCAGCTCTGGTCTTTTCATCAAGAATGCTTGAAAATCCTTGATTTCATTGAATGCCCATTTTCCCCTGAAGGAGTATACTCAGTTTTGCTGGATAGGTGATTTTTTTTTTTTAGGCAATTAGGGTTAAGTGATTTGTCCAGGGTCACACAGCTAGTAAGTGTCAAGTGTTTGGTCTGAGGACATGTTTGAACTCAGGTCCTCCTGACTTCAGGGCCAGTGCTCTATCCACTGCACCACCTAGCTGCCCCCGATAGGTGATTCTTGTTTGTAATCCCAACTACTTTGCCCTCTGAAATATCATATTCCAAGCCCTCCAATCCTTTAACATAAAAGCTACTAAACCCTATGTTATCCTGACTGTGGCTCCACAGTAGTTGAATCATTTCTTTCAGGTGCTTGCAATATTTTCTCCTTGACCTGGTAGCTCTGGAATTTGACTATAATATACCTGGGAGTTTTCGGTTTCGGGTATCTTTTAGGCGGCGATCAGTGGATTCTTTCCGTTTTTATTTGGCCCTCTGGTTCTAGAATATCAAGGCAATTTTCCTGGATAATTTCTTGAAAGAGAATATGTATGTTCTTTTTTTTCCTTTTTTTTTAATCATGGCTTTCAGATAGTCCAATAACTTTTAAATTATCTCTCCTGGATCTATTTTCCAGGTCAGTTCTTTTTCCAGTGAGATAGTTCACATTGTCTTCCAGTTTTTCACTCTTTTGGTTTTATTTTATTCTTTATTGATTTGTCATAAAACCATTAGCTTTCATTTGCTCAATTCTAATTTTTAAGGAATTATTTTCTTCAGTGAGTTTTAGTACCTTTTTTTTCCATTTGACCAATTTTATTTTTTCAGGAGTTTTTTTTTTCCTTCAGTGAATTTTTGTGCCTTTTTTTCCATTTGGCTAATTTTGCTTTTTAGTGCATTCTTCTCATTTACTTTTTGTACCTCTTTTATCATTTGGCCTAGTCTGTTTCTTAAGGTGTTATTTTCTTCAGTAATTTTTTTGGGTCTCCTTTACCAAGCTGTTGACTCATTTTTCATGATTTTCTTGCATTACTCTCTTGTCCCAATATTCCCTCTACCTCCCTTACTTGATTTTCAAAATTCTTTTTAGCTCTTCCACGGCCTAAGACCAATTCATATATTTCTTGGAGGCTTTGTATGTAGGAGTTTTGACTTTGTTATCTTTTGAGTGTATGTTTTGATCTTCCTTTTCACCATAGTAACTTTCTATGGTCAGAATTTTTTTCTCATTTTGTTTGCTCATTTCCCAGCCTTTTTCTTGACTTTTACTCTTTGTTAAAGTAGGGCTCTGCTTCCTGAGTAGAGAGTGCATTGTCCCAATCTTCAGAGGTTTTGTGCAACTATTTTCAGAGATACTTCCAGGGACCTTTAAGTTTTCAGTGCTTCCAAAGTCGTATGATCTAAGGAGAAGTGTGTTTACTACTTTCCTATACTGTGCACTGTTGTTGCAACCACAAACACTCTTTTCTGCCCTGGAACTGTGAAGAGGGTCCCCCCTCCTCTGTGGCTATAACCTCTGGTATGCTAGTGCTCTGCCTTGCCCTGGGACTGCCACTCAAGTCTGTGACCTGAATCTGAAGATGGGCAAAGCAATAGAATCCTACCTTAGTGCTAACAAAGACACCCTGTAATCTCCTTCTGGTCAGTTGTTTGACTCCCTCACTGCCTATGGTCTGACAGCTCTAGAAGCTGCTGCTGCCACTGCTGATTCAGCAGCTCCCAAAGCCTGCTCCTGTTTTGCTGGGGCTGGGTCTGTGCTGGTGTGGCCTGCACTAGATTGTGCTTCACTCTCATCCAGGTACAACAGACCTTTTCTGCTGACATTCTAAGTTGCCATGGTCTGGAAAATTCTTTCACCCCATCCTTTTGTCGGTTATGCTGCTTCAGGAATTGTTTTCCTGCATTATTTAAAGGCATTCAAATGGGTTTTGGGGAGAGCTCAGAAGAGTCCCTGCCTTTTCTCTATCATCTTAGCTTTTCCTTCTCACAATGTACTTTTTATACAATTTCTCCTTTAATCATCATCACAACAGCCCTGTCAGACTGTTAGGGATGCTATTATTGTATTGATCCAAATATCTACTCCATTTTCCCACCAAATCTGACTAAAAAAAAAAAGACAATATAACCTACAAAAAGTGTTATTCATTTTTGGTATATAGTATACCTGTTAATTCTCCTACCAAAAACATCATTTTAGAGGTGACATACATGGATATATGTGTATATTTAGAAATACATATGCACACACATACATATTTGTTTGTTTGTTTAACCAGACTTGTGATTTCAACAGCTTATGTAATTTCTGGTGAGGAACTCCCTTTACAAACACAGGTTGGAACCTTCTCTGGGGAACTGAGAAATTATCTATTCTTGGTCTCCCAATATAAGTAAGAAGTGAAATTTCAACCCACTCAAAGCTTTCTAATTCAACATGAGTTTTCTTTTTTTTAAGTTATGTTTAAAATTTTTTAATTAATTATTTTTTTAAAAATTATTTGTTTATTTATTTGTAGTTTTCAACATTCATTTCCACAAGATTGAGTTCCAAGTTTTCCCATCTCACCTCTCCTTCCACTCCAAGACAGCATACATTCTCAATATCCCTTCCTCTAATCTGCCCTCCTTTCTATCACCCCCTCCCTTCTCTCACTCCCTTCCTCTTCTATTTTCCTGTAGGGCAGGATAGATTTCTATACCTCATTGCCTGTATATCTTATTTCCCAGTTGCATGTAAAAACATTTTTTCACACTTGTTTTTAAAGCTTTGGTTTCCAAATTCTCTCTCTTCCTCCCTCCCCACCCACCCTCATTGAGATGGCAAGCAACTCAATACAAATTGTACATGTGTAGTTATACAAAATACTTCCATGGTAGTCATGTTATGGAAAACTAACTATATTTCCCTTCATCCTATCTCACCCCCCCATTTATTCTATTTTCTCTTTTGACCCTGTCCCTCCTCAGAAGTGTTTGCTCCTGATTACCCCCTCCTTCAATCTGCCCTCCCCTTTATCATCTCTCCACTCTCTTATCCCCTTCCCCCCTATTTTCCTGTAGGGTAAGATAGATTTCCATACCCAATTAAGTGTGTATGTTATTCCCTCCTTAAGCCAAATCCAATGAGAATAAGATTCACTCATTCCTTCTGACCTTCCCCCACTTTCCCTCTACTGTAAAAACTTTTTCTTGTGTGTTTTATGTGAGATAATTTACCCCATTCTACCTTTCCCTTTCTCCTTCTCATAGTATAATCCTCTCTTACCCTTTAATTTTATTTTTTAGATGTCACCCCTTCATCTTCAACTTACCCTGTACCCTCTATCAATCTACCTATACATACATATCTTTTTTTTTCCCTCCAAATACCCTAATACTGACAAAGATCTCATGAGTTACAAATACTATCTTTCCATTTAGGAAGTTCGACTTCAATAAGTACCTTATGATTTCTCTTTCCTGTTTACCTTTTCATGTTTCTCTTGACTCTTGTATTTGAAAGTCAAATTTTCTATGTAGCTCTGGTCTTTTCATCAAGAACATTTGAAAGTCCTCTATTTCACTGAATGTCCACTTTTCCCCCTGAAGGATTATACTCAGTTTTGCTTGGTAGGTGATTCTTGGCTGTAATTCTAGTTCCTTTGACCTATGGAATATTATATTCCAAGCCCTCTGATCCCTTAATGTAGAAGCTGCTAAATCTTGTGTTATCCTGATTGTGTTTCCACAACACTTGAATTGTTTTTTTCTGGCTGCTTGCAATATTTTCTCCTTGACCTGGAAACTCTGGAATTTGGCTATAATATTTCTAGAGGTTTTCCTTTGGTGATCTCTTTCAGGAGGTGATCAGTGGATTCTTTCAATTTGTATTTTACTCTCTGGTTCCAAAATATCAGGGCAGTTTTCCTTGATAATTTCTTGAAAGATGACATCTAGGCTCTTTTTTTGATCATGGCTTTCAGGTACTCCAGTAATTTTTAAAATATCTCTCCTGGACCTATTTTCCAGGTCAGTTGTTTTTTTTCCAATGAGATATTTCACATTGTCTTCTATTTTTTTGTTCTTTTGGTTTTATTTATAATTTCTTGATTTCTCATAAAGTCATTAGCTCCCGTTTGCTCCATTCTAATTTTTAAGGAAGAATTTTCTTCAGTGAACTTTGACATTTGTGGGTTGAGAAGTCTGGAAATCGCCACAGCTACCAATGATTCAGTCCCCTGAAGCCTGCTCCAGGTTCCCTGAGGCCTCGTGTTTGTTTGCACAGCCCATAGTGAACTGAGATCCTCCCCTAGCCTGGTGTAACAGACCTTTCCAATCAACCATCCAGGTTGTCTGGGTTGGAAATTTGTTTTGTTCTGTCTTTTTGTGGGTTCTACTGCTTTAGAGTTTGTTTATATCCATTTTTACAGGCATTTGGAGGGGTTTGGAGGAGAGCTCAAGCAAGTCACTGCTTTCCCTCTGCCATCTTGGCTCTTCTCCCTTCATCATCAGTTTTCTACCCACTATGTAACACATTCTCTGCTGAAGGTGGTATTTTGACAATAAATACATTACATAGATATATGTGTGTATGCTAGCTAGGTGGTACAGTGGGTAGAGTGCCAGGCCTAGAGTCAGGAGGGTCTGAGTTCAAATTTGGTCTCAGACACTTAATAACTGTGACCCTGGGCAAGTCACTTAACCCAGTTTGCCTCAGTTTCCTCATCTGTAAAATGAGCTGGAGAAGGAAATGACCAATCACTGTAGCATCTTTGCCAAGAAAATCGCAAGTGGGGTCATGAGAAGTCAGACATGACTAATTGACTAAACAGCAACATACTAGCTGTCCACATATCCATAGATCTATCTATCCATACACAAAACGCATACTAGCTTGCCTTGTGACATCTTTCCTGTTGTCTTGAACCCCTATTCAAATTTATTTAACTTTTGACGTTTATGCCTAGTCTTCACAAATAAAATATAAATTCATTGAGTTTAAGAATAAGCCTATCCTTATTTGTATCATATATGTATGCATATTATTGAACATGTTTTTTTACTGAAATTTACTGACTGTTTGACCTTACCATTCTAAATTTCAAAAAGCTTTCCAAGACTTATTTATTAAAATACAAATGAGTAGCTATATATATCAGTAACATTCCCTCAGCTACAGAATTACAGATCACTGAAATATTTAAGAGTTGGTTACTTTTAGATTAATAGTATATTATCACATTTCACAGAGGGAGACACAGTCTCAGGGAGGTTGTTACTTACCCAAAGTCACATGACTTGATAGAGCAGGGAATATTAGCACCCACCACCCCACCCTATACATTCTAATGTGGTTCCTTTTCAGCAATGTACAAATATAGATAGATATTTAGATAGATAGATAGATAGATAGATAGACATATCTAGATATATAGATCTATACCTATAAGTATTTAAGAATGAATACTGAATTCAAATACATAAATGCTAAGATACGAATGCACTACTATACAAGATGCTCCAAAATATCAGTACAGTTTTAAACTTTAATAGATTAAAACTATACTAAGACTTTTGAAACAACATATTTTGGAACAAGGTTGGTCTAAATCCTTCAACTTAGCAAAAAAATCCCTGAAGCTAACAGAGCTTTGGTGAATCACACACTCTCAAACTTTTTTTTGACATTTTGTCTTCCAAATCCATATATTATGCCCACTGCTGGTTTATAAAAGACTAAATGCTAATTGAGAGATCTCATGTTTATATTTACTTTGCACACTTGGGATTTTCACTGCCACTCCCTTAATACAAATCCTCAAATATCCAGGTCAAACCCCACTTCTTTTCTAGTCTTGCCTGGTTCTCCAACCTGAAGTGACCTCTCTATCTTCTCAATTCCTATAGCAATTAACTTCTGTATAATTCATATGGTAAATAATAACATTCTGCCATGCAACATTTCTCTATAGCTTCCTTGAACTATTTAAAAGTTTTATTGTTAATTAACTTTTCACATATTTATGTCTGGTCTCTCCAGCTAAATTATAAATTCCAAGACGCATATCCTGTTTTGTAGCAGTCCTCACCTAGCCCAAGGTCATTCACACAGATGATGTTCATAAATGCATTGATCAATATCAGTAAGATATCCACTGGTAAAAAAAGAATATTTTAAAATAGAAAAGATATTCTCCAGAATGCTCCTCCAATGGTTCAGATCATACCCAACTGTACCTGCCAAGTCTTTATGATTCTCCTTTACATCTTTATGTCCTATCAGTTTACCACAAGGGGCAGAAACATTGTGTTAAGGTATTTCTTGATGGCTTTTTAACCTAATGATACTACCAAAATAATATAAGCATTTTCCATCATTTATCGCTTGCTCTCATTATGTAACCATCTCATCTTCTTTTTTAATCATATATTTCTTTAATGACATCCTTGATACCACTTTCCCTATATTGTCACTTCTTGGTGAAATCTACTCATACCTGCAATGCACCTATTTTCCTGTCTTTCAGGTGATCATCAACTTTGACTCTTAAGTCTCTATATCATGACACAGACATACCACATCACCAGAAAAATGTTGGAGTCAAAATAGCTTTGGTGTCAAGGAAAATTCTGGTTATTAAAATAATTTCATTTTCCCAAAGGTAATCTAGATCACTTTCTTCCTCTTAGCCATTTCTGGTCCCAACTCCCTGTTCATTGAAATTTCTATACCAAGATACATGTACTGATGGATGAGATTTATAGTTTGTCCATTCTCCTATATATCATAGTATAGTACAGTATGGTAGTATATAGTATAGTATAGTAACAGTAGGTATTCTTCATCTACACAGCTTTAAAAAGTACTTTACAAGGTGTCCCAATTAAGCTATTAAAATGAGTCAAAGCTTTAAAAGCTACTAAATAAAGTCTTTGAGCTACTAAAACTATTTTTAAGTTGTGATAGCTTAAATGTCTCAACATTTTTAGGTCACATTGTATGTAAATGTTTAAATTTAAGCAAGGATTCAAATCCAGCCTTAGACCAAACACTTGACACTTACTAGCTGTGTGACCTTGGGCAAGTCACTTAACCCGAATTGCCTAAAAAAATAAAATAAAAAAAAAGTAAATTTAAGCAGAGGATCAATACAGAGTTAGAAACAAAATTCAAGAACCAGCCACAGTAGGTTGTAATTCAAATGGTAACTGAATAGAAATGGGTGGAACAATCATGATTGCCATGCTTATAGAATTCTCAGTGTAAGCCTGAATCAGACAGAAATGCTCAGAGACAAGAGTCTCAAAGTATGGGCTCTCTCATTGTAAAACATTGAGGTTGACATCAAGGTTCAATGCTATTTCATGGAGGAAGTTACAGGGGAGAGAGCTAGGCCTGCAGGCTGAAAGGAAAAAAAAAGAAGAAAAGGAAAGAAAAAATACACTTATTCTATGGATTTTAAAAATACAAAAAATGAAGTCTGTGAAAGACTGACTTCTCAGAATTCCTAGCTTTAAGAAAAAAATATTTCTATTTATTCAAAGAGGAAAACTGAACTCCATGTCCAGAAAAGGACTATCAGCCTCCATTCTCAAACCAAATACATATGTATTGACATTTGTTGGTGATATGTAACTGTATTTAAATTCCCAGGACCAAAAGCTGCAAGATTGTGAATAGACTCATTTTAGCCATTTGATCAAACTGTATGAGCTTTCCTTCTTGGCTATTCTCAGAGGCAGGCCCAGCTCAGACGTGCAGAAAATGTAAATGGCTCTTTTTAATGTGATAACAGTTCCAATGGATTCCATACCCAGAAATCGGCTCTGGATTATTCCTGGGAGCTCCCAGTAAGGTCTTTTTGCTCTGGCTTTATACCAAGAAGGATAAATTCCAGGGAGCAGGTCAACAGGAAGCAGTATTGGGGGCCAGAGAAAAAGCATTACAAAGCACATGGGCTGACACATTCAGGGTCTCAGACTGGATAGCCTGGTGTACTTAATGTGTAGACAAAAGACAGCAATCACTGCTGACTGCTGATCCATAGCTTATCTCTTCATAGTCTTCAAAGGGGAATACCTGGGATTCGCTGTTGCCTGCCAGCTGTTACGGACTTGGTGACTAAGAAAGGTGAAGAGCATCAAGCCAGCAGCAGATACCAGGTGTCCCTCCATGAGTCCTGAAAGGTACACACAAAGACTTCTGCCTGTGGCAGGTGCTCTCAGTACCAAAATCTCAAGAGAGCACGTCTCTACTTTGCCCAGCTCACTGATCTGGTGAATGATTGTGCATAATAACAATAATAACAACATTAATTATAATCATTAGAACAGCCATGCTGATGTCTACAGCAACAACAGCAAGAAGCTCAGAGTGTACAGAGAGCTAACCAGAGGAGATGAGTTATAGTCTAACCTCTTTTGCCTACTGACTTTTGACAAGTCACCTAACCTCATTGTGCCCCAGGCAACTTTCTAAGATTATAAATCTCAGAGAAAATGAGTTTTCTTGTAGATAGTTCCCTAAAGGAAAGAAATTATAGTCTAGTTCCCACTCACCCACCCTCTAGGCTCAAATTTCTATAGGGCTTTAAATGTTTGTAAAAATGCATTCCTTTGAACAACTCTGTGAAGCAGAATATCAGTATTATTGACCCCATTTTACAGTGGAGGAAAAAATGAAGTTAATGAAGGTTAAATTACTTGCTCAGGGTCATATAACTTGTAAGTGTGGAAACTAGAAATCAGCCCCAGGTCTTCTGACTCCAAGTCCCATACTCTTAACCAGGAATGTTAGGAAAGTGATTTAGAGGGAAAAATTGCTCCAAAAAAAGCACCCAGAGAGAAGGACGGAAAAACCAAGAATAATCTGATGTTCTCTCTAGATTTGGAGAGGGCAGATTTCAAAGAACTGAAATATGTAGCTGTAGCATGCACAGTAGCCACACCCAGGTAAAATCGTCTTAGAAGACAGGCTAAGCCAGGGTGAGGGTACCTGACAGGTCTCAAACCTGTCAGTGAGTTAGGGAACGTGTACCCCAATCATGTGAAGACTTCTCCTTGGGGTGGGTGTAGGGGAATACACAGATGAAAACAGTTTGTTCCAATGGTCATGAAGACATATTTTAATATGTAGTGACTTCGACATAAAGATAAGAATAGGTTAAAATAATGAGAAATGCATCTCAAAATGTGGATCAGGATTAAAGAATGATAGAAGTTAAATATTTGTAGACTACAGAAAATGTGTACCTCTATTCAGCATGGATAATTACTTCAAGAAAATTATCAATGGATGTGGCAAAGACTGAAAAACATCACCATAAAGGAAATTGATTATATTTCAATGACAGGAAATGATTCATTAGTAGTGTGGGGATAATTCTTGAATCAGCTATCTGGTTACAGTCACATTTTAAACAAAGAACAAAGTTAGCATAAAGACAGGGGGAAAGTTAAAAAAAATGAGAAAAGTATATTGATGCAGTTAAATGATATCTTGACCTATTTAAGTAAGTTATTGATGGAACACAGGCTATGGATGGAAGAAAGGACATGGACACGCATTATTATCATGCATTATTAATCAATGTAAATCAATTAAAAAAACAACTGGACCTACAGTCAGAAGAAATGGAGTTTAAATCCCACTCCAAACAGTTATTAGCTCTATAACCCTGGGCAAATCACTCAGTCTTTCTGTGCCTCACTTTCCTCATCTGCAAAATGGAAAGGGGTATAAATTTGATAGCCTTCAATAGCCTTTAACTTTAAAATATATGATCCTATAAAATTCTATGGTGAAAGAACGGCATGTATCAATATCTATCACGGGGAGTGGCTACACAACAAGTGAAAGGAAAATAGGGATAGTGGGACATGGAAATAAAGGGAGATTAGAATTTGTTAGTGAAAGTTTATTTGTCTCTATTCAATAAGTAATAATAACCTGGTAGTAGATAAAGTATTAGGCAGGTAGGTGGCGCAGTGGATAGAGTGGTGGGCTTGAAGTCAGGAAAACTCATCTGCTCAAGTTCAAATCCAGCCATAGATATTTACTAGCTGTGTGGCCCTGGGCAAGTCACTTAACTATTTGCCTCAGTTTCTTCTTCTGCAAAATGAGCTAGAGAAGGAAATGGCAAACCATTTTATCTTTGCCAAGAAACCACCAAATGGGATCATGAAGGGTTGGACACCAACTGAAATGATTTAACAACAACAACATAAAAAAAATTGAAGTAACATCTTCGAGAATAAACAAAATTGTATTTTCCAGCTATGCGATTCTATTCCACTTCTACTTTTTTACTTTAACAAATGAAGTGAAAAAAACATATATGGGAAGGTAGGAATTAATCCAGTTGCTTTTGTCAGAGAAACCACAATGGACATAATTTTATATTATGTAGATTTATTATTGATGTCTATATGTAAGTTAAATACAGCCATATATTTGTTATATACTTTGTAAATATCTATATCTTTTATATGTGTGTGCATATTCACACTGGCATCACTAAAGAAATTGGCAGACCATGAGACACAAACTAGAATAGGAATAGCTGACATTTACATAACACTTTACAGTTATAAAGTACACACATTATAAATATTATTTCATTTAACACTTATAAAAACTGCATGATGTGGGTAGCACAGATCTTTTATTTTTTGGCTCAAACCTATGATTTCATCAAAGTGTAGAACTCCCTATGTGTTCATTCCCTTCACTGATTCAGATTAGCAAGTCATCTGTGATTTATAATCTTACAGTTGTCTGGAAGCACTGGGAGATTAAAGAACTTGCCTTCAGACAAGTCTTCCGAGTTTTCCTGACTTCAAGGCCAGTTTTCTATCCACTATGCCATACTGCCTCTCAGAACAAATAGTACTAACATTTTAAAGGTAGAAAGACAGAGTCAAATAGTTTTCATGATAAACTCACAGTTACAAAATTAGTGAGTGGCAGGGCTGGGATGTGAACCCATATCTTTCAGACTTCAAAATGAATATTCTTCCCATTATTCTCCCCTGCCTCAGCAAGATTGACTGTCCTGACCTATTGAGACTATATGCCTTTCATCCCACACCCAGCCTGGATAAATTGAAAGAGGCTCATCACCAGATTGGTCTCAGGGTGATAAACTTTTCGGTTGTGGCAGCTCTAGAAGACTCTCTAGGAATTCACAGACAGGTTGCAATCCCTGTTACTGGAGGGAGGAGTTATGCTGCTGAAATCACAGATTCTTGAAATATTGAAGTGAGAGCTTGAGAATATAAAAAGGTCTTTCCCCTCAGGAAAAATTTAATGTGTATATGTGTGTTCCTATGTGTATGTGTGAGTGGGGGGGGGAAGGAGGGAGAGAGACAAAGTAGAGAAGCTTCCATTTCTTAGATCATAATGCTCTATCTGTGTATTCATTTATCTGTCAGCTATCTGTGTTCATTCATTCATTGATTTAACATATTTGAATAGCAACACAATTCCCTATTGAGGATAGTTTTATTCATTATATAATTACTCTATTTTATTATGCAGTACTTGTAGAAAAATTAACTTGAAGGTATTAAAAAAACTATTGAAAATGACTTAATTTAGCAAATTACATTGACTCAGATATTTAATAAGTACTCTAATTTCCCAGAGAACTAATTTCTCTTGCAGTCTTCAATTGTTTTAGAAAGAAACTTTTTTTTCTTTTTGTTACCAAGTTGAAGAAGGTCAGCCATTCTTGACATCAATACTAAACATCCTTTATTTACCTCCATATGTCCAGGATCTGTCACAGCCCTTCCATGTGTTAGAGGAGCGTTGCATGAATGTTTGTGACTGAATAATTTATCATTTAGCCACCAATCTTTTGGTGAGAAACTTCTCTGAACTTTTGTTGGTCTTTAGATGACAGACATTCAGAATGGCACCGAATCCATTCTGAAAACCTTTCTAGAACATGGTAGGACCTGTTAGAACTCACTCACTGCTATTCTACAAGACAATGAGTACTGAAGTCCTACCTTACCTACAGACAAAATGAAAATGAAGAAACATGAAGGACTTTTTTGGATGCAGAACATATTGAATCTGAAGTACTAAGAGCAAAGGTATTTTTGTTTTTGTTTATGTTTTTGTTTCTTAAGACATGATACATGGTCTCTTCAATGAGCATAAAGCTTGGGTTTCCAAGCTTCGTTCCCCATATCAGAATAGTCTCCAAATCTTAAAAGTGACAACCTGAAAATCAACCTGCCCTTCCTCTCAAATATTTTGACTAGTTGGGAATGATGTAGATCCTCAAAGCATCCAGAACATGAGGAGGTCAGGGTAGACTAGGTTTAATTGATCATCCATGATGCTAATAGCTGATTATTTTACAAACAGAAGAAGATAATTTACTGATAAGGCAGCAGAAGATTAATAAAATAGGCTTATAAGTCTGGCCCTATAAGAACAATTTTGAGGACAATAAAAATATTTTATGGGTTTCTGCTTTTGTTTTGTTTTTCTCTTAGGGCAAGAGGAAAACCAAAAGAAGGCATAGGATCATCATTTGGGTGGAGAAAACAATGATGGGTAACAGAAGTGACACAGAATCAGTACTTAGCTCTTATTTTGCTTCATCCTCCCACCTCCCTGCATTCCTAGAAGAACACCACCAATGAAAAGGATCAATCAACATGGAACAGAATTAAAGCAAAATATGAGAGAAGACAATGACAGCACACTGTGTCCCTCAGTAACTCACCAGGCCTGGATAAATTGCATTTCAGGGCCCTGAAAAAAGTTATAGATGAAATTACTGATAGCTAAAAAAAAATCATGGCATTTTGCCATAGTGAAAAAGAACAAATGGACCTCCAATTTTCATAAAGGAGAAGAAGATAGATTCTTGAAACTACAGACTGATGAGTTGAACTTTAAGTCCTGACAAAATTAGAAGACATATTTGTAAAGGAAGCCATTCAAAAGTAAGAGAAGCTTTTTGGGAAGTAGTGAGTTATCCTAATCACTCACAATCATCAGTCAGAGGCTGGATAATCATTTGTCACAGATGGCTTGTGTGTGTGTGTGTATGTGTATGTGTGTTGGGAGACATTCCAGGACATTCAAATGAGGATTGCTTTAATTCTATAAACATTTATTAACTATTCAGCACTGTCCTAGGTACAAATATATGATATAGGATGTGATCTCAAGACACTTACAAACTAACAGAGATGTAGGAAGATATGTATACAAATAAATCGAAAAACATATGTATGAATAGTTGTGGTAAAAAGCTTTGAAAAATCTGAGTCAGAAAAGTTCGCTTTCACTCCAGATAGTCAGGGAAGGCTTCATAAAGAAGGTACCTAAATTCAATTTTGAAGGAACAGAAGGATTTCAAAATAGACAGCAAATTAAGTGGTAAAGAGTAATTCTATTATAGTCATGAGCAAAAGTATGGATATGTGAGAAGGCAAAATGAGTGTGAGGAAGAAGAAAGTGGATGATTCATTTGGGTGCAAAGTAGAGCATTTATTCAAAATTGGATAGTATTTAGAGATTAGATAAAGTTGGAAAAGTAGATTGGAATCACATGGCAGAGGGCCTTAGGTGCCAGGATTATGAGTTTATAGTTTATATTTTATTCAGTAGACAATGGGGAACCATGAAAGGTTTTTGAGCAGTACCCTGTTGAATACCAACAGGATAAAAAAACAATCCCTTAGAGATATCATTTGGGTAAAGATTTGTGGCAATGGAGATGGAGGGGAAGGGACAGAATTGACATGGCAACTGACAAGATGTATGGTATAAAGAAAAAGGGAGGAGTTAAAGATAATTTCAATGTTCTAGGCCTGGATAGCTGGGAGAATGGAAGCATTAGCTACAGAAACAGAGAAGTTAGGGGGATGATCTGTGAGATGTACCATTTTATGATATCTAATGATTGATTGAGGAAAAAATGTCATAACTTTCATATCCAACTACCAAATTAACATTTTCAATGTATTTAAGAAAAAGAGATAGGCAGCCCTTCTGGGAGTCAGAGCACCTAGATTTTAAATTTGACTCTGTTGGAATTTATTATGTGACCTTCCCTTTGCCTTCTCCTCTAACCCTTCTCCTCTAACACTTAGACCTCATTTGGGCCAAGCAGGAAGCAGAAAAAAAACAGTCAATACCCAGGGCAGCCTCCTTCCCACTGTTCCTTTTGCCCATTCCCCCACCCTGGGGTGCTTTGACCTCTTTTGGGCTGCTTAAATTCTCCAATTGCTTAGATGAAATAAAAGTCACTGTTTATTACTTGGTGAGATGGAAGACATCCAGAACTTACTAACTTCCCTGCCACTATGACTTCTAGATACTTGGGCCTATTGATGCAAATTAAGGATGATTGGGGCTTGCCTTTCACTGTATTCTTAGTATTAAGTACTTAGTACTCAGTACTTACTAAGTATTTAGTACTTCTGGATGCTTTTTCTACTTGCACCCTAGCACTTGGGCACATAATAAATGAAAAATAAATCCTTTTTCATTCATTCTTTGATGGTGATTGGATCTCTGATTTCATTGGCATAAGGAATTGCTGAAGAGGAAACTACCTCTGCTGTTTGAGGTTGATACCCTCTCTGCAACAAAATACCTTAGGTTCCTGGGGCATTGAGAGGTCTTGTGACTTGCTCAGGGTCACACAATCAGTATGTATCAGAAGTAGGGTTTAAACCCAGGTCTTCCTGGCAACATGGCTCGTTTTCTATCTGCTATGTCGTGATGACTTCCTCAAAGCCACCTAGATACATAAAATTGGGAGATTTGAGTTGTAAGGGAATTTAGAACACTTCTACCATACTCAGGCAAGATTTATCCTCTATGATTTTCTTTATAAGATGTCCAGTAACAGAGAACTCCCAAGACAGTCCATCCAATTTAGGAGTAGTTCTAATTGTTAGGAGATTTTTTTTTTTTCTCACAAAGAATAAGAATCTGATTCTGGGCAACATCCACCTACTATTTCAAGTTCTGCCCTCTGGGTCCCACAGAAAAAGTCTAATCTTCTTTCCATGAGACAGCATTTCAAATATATTAGACAGACACCATGCCACCTCTAAACATTCTCTTCTTCAGGCTAAACGTTCCCCGTTCCTTTAGCTGATCTTTACAACCCTTTCCCCTTGAGATCTCAATTTTTTCATCTATAAAATAAGAATATTAGGCTTGATAACATCTGAGGTATCCAAGTATCTTATGATGTATATATTAAAAATAAATGTCAGGACATTAATCATTTTTTATAAAAATATTTTCCATTCTTAGATCTTTGGCCGATAGAATTTTCTTCACATGGAAAACTATCTTACTACAGGGGAATGAGGCTTTGTGAAGTTATTCCCTGTGTCATGGGAAAAAAAAAAAAAGAAAGATCACTGGTATAGCCCCATAAATTATTATCATGGATTATCAGCACCCCTTATAAAAGCAGCTACTCAAAATCATTTCACCAGAACTCCAATTGCCATGTTGGCTATGCAGGAAAAACTGTGGAGGTAAAATCTGTCATCTAAGATACCCCTTTGCCACTATCCCAGTCTCTGGGTATCTAGGCCAGTGACTTCATTCCCTACCTCACTCTCCCTTTTGACAGGCAGCAGGCTATAATCAAAAGAATGTTGATCTTAGAGTCCTGAGAGACCTTGCTTTGAATGAAGCTTCTGAATGAGTAAAGTGATTTGACCATGTTGATATTGTTATTCAGTTGTTTCAGTCATGTTTCAGTCATGTTTCAGTCACTTTTTGTGACCCCATTTGTGACTTGCCTAAGGTCACACAACTAGCAAGTATCTGAGACCAGATTCGAACTTTGATCTTCCTGACCCCAGGCCCAGTGCTGTATCCATGTACCAGCTAGCTGCCCCAATTTGATCACAAGTAAGCCTAATTAATAACAATAATGCTTCTTTAATGTTTATAAAGCATTTTGCATATGTTAATCTCATTATCCTCCTCAAGACACTTAATGATAAAATGAGATAATTTTATGAAATGCTTGGTAAACCTAAAAATGCTATATAAACACTAACTATTATTATTCTCAAAACAAATAAGTAGTTGCTATCATTATCCCTATGTTAGAGATAAGGAAATTGAGGAAGACAGGTGAAAAAGTCCAGGGTCTTATAGCTAGTAACTGTGTGAGTCAGAACTGAACTCTGGTCTTCCTTATTCCAAGTCTAGCCCTCTCTCCACTGTGTCACCTACCTGCCTCTCCCAACCTCAATATCATCATCTATAAAATGACAGTAAGAACTCCTGTTGCCCCTGTATTACAAGGCTGTGATGGTAATTCAGTATGGTCCTAGGAGCATCGATTTAGAGCTGGAAGGGAGCTTAGAGGCCAATATCCTCATTTTACAGATGAGGAAACAGGTCAAAAAAGCGTTTGTGACTTATCCAAGGTCATCCATGTAGGAGTTAGCTGATTTAGGAATCAAACTAAGGTCTCCAAATCCAATTCCAAATCCAGTGTTCTTTCCCCTTTTTCCTGCAGCCACTCACGATGTATGTAAAGTCCTTTACAAACCTTAAAATAGCACTTGTATATTAGCTAGAACAATAATTATTACTTTACTTTCCTTCATCCATTAACACCCATTCTTTCAAACCCACAAATATTTATTGAGCAGTCAATATGTTCCGTGCACGTACCATAGGGGAGTACAGAGTCATGGTCCAAGTCTTCAAAGATCTTACAATGGGGTTGGAGATACAGGACATAAAGCAGATTATGATGGATAACATAAAGTGCTAAAAGGAAGTGAACTCAATCCTGTAGTCATATTTTGGGCTGCTTATAAAACCCTCATCTTTTCCTTCCTAGTTTATGTCATCCTTTAAGTAAGTTGCCTTGAGGATCATATATCCAAATGATCCTCATCCTTCAAGGCCCAAGAGAAAGGCTCCCATTCCCATAAATTCCTGATCATCCCAAGAAAAAATAACTTCTCCCTCTTCTGAGCTCCTGTATTGATGGTGTCAAGCTAAAGCAGTCTGCTGGCTAGAAGTTCACATAGTACTCTTCCATTTTTCTTACTCTCATCTAAAACTTAGGATCATAGATTCAGAAATGAAACAGTCATTTGAGGTCATTGAGCCCAACTTTTTCCATTTATAGATAAAGAAACTGTGGTCCATAGAGGTTAAAAGGCTTGTGTAGGTTCACAAAGCTGGTACATACTGAAGATAAGATTCAAACCCAGGTCTTCTTTATTTCATTCTCCTCCTAACCCTTTTCATTATTTCCTCGGTATTTCTTAATGTCTGGGGCCTCCTTACCCTGGAATAATCTACTACCACATTGGTTCATTCATTAACTATGGAATATCCCTTTGCAAGGCCTGCCCCATTCTATCATTGGTTAGCTTCTCCTGAAGCCAACATTTTTTTTTTTGTTTTGTTTTAGGCAATTGGGGTTAAGTGACTTGCCCAGGGTCACACAGCTAGTAAATGTCAAGTGTTTGGTCTGAGGCTGGATTTGAACTCAGGTCCTCCTGACTTCAGGGCCAGTGCTCTATCCACTGCACCACCTTGTCCCTGAAGCCAACATTTTGTGGAAGGCCTGAGGCTGCCCTGACTTTTTTCTTTTCCTAGTCCTGTTTTGCAATTCTTCTAGACTTCAAAACCACGATCTTACTCTGGATTCCCCTTACATCCCACTTTTGTGCTCCCTTTTTTGTATTTTCTACTTGTTAGGCCTGGAGTTAGGAACTCATCTTCATGAGTTCAAATATGGTCTTGGACACTTACTAGCTGTATGACCCTAGGCAATTCAATTAACCCTGTTTACCTCAATTTCCACATCTGTAAAACGAGATGGAGAAGGAAATGGCAAACTATGCCAGTATTTTTGCTAACAAAAAAAAAATCCCAATTAGGGTCACAAAGATTCAAACACAACTGAAAGAATGGAACAACAACAACAACAACACCCCTATTAGAATGCAAGCTACTTGAGGTCAGGTATTGTCTTTTCTTGTATTTCTTCCTTGTATTTGTAGTCCTTAGTGTTTAGTACAGTCTCTGCCACATAATAAGTGCTTAATAAATGCTTGTTTCCCTCTTAGCCCAGTGCCCAAGCCACTAAACCACTATCCTCTCCTTGTTTCTCTTTCCAGGTGTGCAAATGACTGGGCCCATAGACTTATAAATATTTTAGCTCATGAGGACAATAAAAAATCAAGGATATATAATGAAATCACTCATGCATTCAAACAAGCACATACAAAGAACTGCACTGGATGACAGGGATGAAATGACAAAATAAGACAGTCCCTGACTGCCTCTGCTCAGGGACCTTATATAGAAATGGACTGAATCTGTCACTCAGGTACCTGGTAGTTCTATTAAAAATTTTTTACATATGAGTAGTGACTCACACACATATATTTCAACTGGGGTTTTTCAGAGGCTGATTCTTAAAACAAAAGTTATTGTTAAGACCATGGGAAGATCGTGGACAAAGATATTTTTGAGCATATGGCATTCAAAACACTCTCAAATCACTCTTGGGTAGGGACTACCATTTCTATTTATGCATAAGTCTCACCTTGATGACCAGGAAGAATCATTATTTGCAGGCCTAAATAACCCACCAAAGAGTTCCAAGGCAATAACTTTAGCAACTCATCTGAACCCTATCTTCTTCCAGCTTCATTTCAGTTTCCCTCCCTTTGCCTGATAGAAGAGTACAGGGAGCATTACTCACAGGTTCAATTAACATGCTTAGCTTGAATGCAGTAATGTATGCTTTAACTCAAATTTGCCAAGCACCAAAAATCCATGACAATGAAATCATTTCTGGCAGCTCTAGGGAGCCTCTGCAATGTAAAAGTAACCCTACTGACTCACTCAGAGGCTCATCAGAAATGGGTGAAAATGCAAATTTTTCCAGTGGGATAGAATTTTTCTAAAAGGAGGGAGGTTGGAAATTTATATATTTTTTTTAAAAATATACATACTGTAGTCTTGATAGGGAAAATAAGATTGATCTGCCTGGAGGAAAATTCAGAACAAGAATAATACATATTATTCAAAAGATTTTTTTTAACTGAATAATGATGTATTGAAGATTTCAAAAGAAATCATGCAACAAAGGAAGGTCATGCCAATGGTAGCAGTAAATTTGAGATCAAATGTTCCAGTTAGTCACAACCATTTTTCCCTTGGTGGTTTGGGGGAAACAGGGATGCATGGGGTAAGAAGGGAAATGTAGTCTTAATGGTCAATTCGGAAGTTGTGTTTAATTTATTTGAGAATTTGTTTTCTTTCTTATCTCACAGAGAGTATAACCTAAATCTCTATCCATTTATAAGGCTAGAAAGTATGATAATAATAATAATAATAATAATAATAACAATAGTAACAATACCAATAGTAAGAACGATGACAATAATAATAGTAGTAATTATAATGACAAAGATAATTATTATAATAATAATCTTTCCATTTAAGTCAATATTCATAACTCGGAGAACTACTCTGCATGGACAATAGACTTAATCAGGAAGAAAAAGAGAAGAATGGTCTCTTTAATTTTTTTATGATTTATTTAAACATTTCATTTCTTCCCCCTCCCTCCTTCCCTCCTTTGCTGCACCAATTGAAAAGGCAAGAAATGTGATATCAGTTATAATGTGAAATCATGCAAAACAGATTTCCATATTAGCTATGTTTCAAAAAAAAAGGAAGAAAATAAAGTGAGAAAATTATTCTTCAATCTTCATTTAGACTCATCATTTCTCTCTCTGGAGGTAGAGAATGTTTTTCTTTATGAATCTTTCAAAATTCTTGGATCATTGAATGGATAAGAAGAGTCAAGTTACTTTGCAGTTGATCATTGTACACTTTTGCTGTTACTATGTACGATGTTCTCCTGGTTCTGTCACTTGTTATAACACAATAGTATTCCATTACAATCACATACTTCAACTTGCTTAGTCATTCTCCAATTGATGGGCATCCCCTCAATTTCCAATTCTTTGCCACCACAAAAAGCTTCTATAAATATTTTATACATACATGTCCTTTTCCTTTTTCTCTGATCTTTTTGACATACAGATATAGTAGTAGTATTGCTTGATCAAAGGGTATGTACAGTTTTATAGCTTTTGGGTATGGTTCCAAATTGGTCTCCAGAATGATTGGACCAGTTCACAACTCCACCAACAGTGCATTAGTGTCCCAATGCTTCCATATTTCCTCCAACATTTGTCATTTTAGCCAATCTGATAGGTGTGATATGATACCTCAGAGTTGTTTTGATTTGCATTTCTTTAATAAAGAGTGATTTAGAGCTTTTTTTCATATGACTATAGAAAGCTTTGATTTTTTCTTCTGAAAACTGACTGCTTGTATCCTTTTGACCATTTATCAATTGGATAATGATTCTTTTTTTTCTTTATAAATTTGACTTAGATTTTTATATATTTTAGAACTGAGGCCTTTAACAGAGAAACTTGCTGTAATTCTCCCCCCAGTTTCCTGCTTTCCTTCTAATCTTGGCTGCCTTGGTTTTGTTTGTACAAAATCTTTTTAATTTCGTGTAATCAAAATCATCCGTCTTACATCCCATAATGCTCTCAATCTCTTGTTTGGTGATAAATTCCTCCTTTCTCCATAGATGAGACAGGTAAAATTGTCCATGCTCTCCTAATTATGGTATAACCCTTTGTGTATAAATCATTCATCCATTTTGATCTTATCTAGGTATATGGTGTGAGATGTTGGTCTACTCCTAGTTTCTGTCAGGTAACTGCTTTCCAGTTTTACCTATAGTTTTTGTCAGATAGTGAGTTCTTGTCTCATAAGCTTAGATCTTTGGATTTATCAACACTAGATTACTATGGTCATTTACTACCATTGACTATGTACCTAATCCATTCCACTGATCCACCACTCTATTTCTTAACCAGTACCAGTTTGTTTTGATGATTACTACTATGTAATATAGTTTGAAATCTGGTACAGCTAGGCTGCCTCCCTTCACATTTTTTTTCATTTATTCCCTTGATATTCTTGAGTCCAGGGGTGGGGAACCTGCAACCTCAAGGCTACATGTGACCTTCTAGGTCTTCAAGTGCAGCCCTTTGACTGAATCCAAACTTCACAGAACAAATCCCCTTAATAAAAGTTTTGTTCCATAATTTGTTCTGTAAAAGTTAGACTCAGTCAAAAGGCCACACACAAGGACTTAGAAGGCCCCATGTGGCCTTGAGGCCACAGGTTCCCCACCCCTGTTCTTGACCTTTTGTTCTTCCAGATGAATTTTGCTACTATTTTTCTAGATCTATAAAATAATTATTTGACAGTTTGATTGCTATGGCACTGAGTAAGTAAATTAATTTAGGTAGAATTGTCATTTTTATTATATTGGTCTAGCCTACCCATGAGCAATTAATATTTCTCCAATTGTTCAGACCTATCTCTATTTGTGTTAAAAGTGTTCTGTAATTGTGTTCATATGATTAATGGATTTGTCTCGACAGATATTTTATACTATCTGCAGTTATTGAAAATGGCATTTCTTTTTCTGTCTCTTTCTGCTGGACTTTGTTGGTAATACATAGAAATGGTGATGGAGAAGAACAGTCTTTGAGAATTTTGTAGGTTGTGTGTATGAACTCAAATTTTGCCTTGAAACAATATTCTATCTTTTGATAATATCCTTCTGTTGATATATGGTTAAGGATCTTGGCATACCACAGTCTTTGAAGAATTAAAGTTGAGGATCAACCCATGGTCAAAGAAAAAACAAAAAGCAAAACATGGCGGGTGTGAGTAGAACATAACATTTCTCCATTACTATGACTGGTATAAAGACTATCATCAGCGAGATGGACATATCACTTGACCTCTATAAACTTTCAGTTTCCTTCACAGTTTCCTGTAAAATAGACTAGATGACGTCTTAGGAGATCTCCTCCAATTATAGATTTATGATGATACAATCTATAGCCAGGAAAAAAAAATGGCTTGGTCATGTAGCCAAAGCACTGTGGTAGATATGACACTGAATTAGGAGTGAGGAAAAAATGAATTCAGGTCACACCTCAGACATTTACTAACTACATGACTGGGCAGGTCACTTAGTATCTATACCTCGGTTGCCTCATTTGTAAAATGAAAGGATTAGTTTTAATGGCTTTTAAAGTTGTTATGAGTTATTCGATATGGAATCTATAATCATGTGAAAGAATAAATGGACAACTTGCAACTTCTACTAGTATCTAGTCAATATCAGGAGATCTAGAAGACCTTTGGCCTCGAAATTCCTTTCGATTACAGGAAGACATGGACACAAATCTCACAGGATGGCCTTCAATCTGTATCACTGGATGCAATATACATATCTGCAAAATCACACATCCTTTGGAGCTTATAGGAAAGAAAATACCACCTCTCATTGTGACTTTAGAATCTACCTTTGTTTTACAGATGAGAATAACTGAAGCTCAGAGAGTTAACTCATTTGTGGTCATATAATTAGTGTCAAAATATATAAGGCATTGGACTGGGAGTCCAGATAACCTAGATTAAAATCCAGCCCTAGGCACCTACTAACTGTATGACTCTAAGCAAATCATGTAATCTCTCTGTCCTTCAGTATCTTCATCAGTAAAGTGAGGGAGGATAGGGCTCTCTTCTATTTTATGTCTACAGTCCTATGATTTTATCTTTCTAACTTTAAGTCTAATATTCTTCTCATTGCATGAGCCTGAAAACAAGGGGATGGGTGTGGGTTAGTAGATTTGGTGGTGTCAGGGTGGGGTGGAGAATCAAAATTAAATAATATTATGACTCTCTGGAAGGGCCTGAGAATTAATAGTAAAGAAATTCCCATTTACATTCTTAAAGGACATTCTACTTTCACCTCAGTCTGCCAGAGCTATTTGACTGATTGCTGGTACTACTGGATCTCTTCCACATTTACTAAAAGTCTATCCAAGGAGAAAGTGTCTCTGGGGTAGCAGTGATTATCCTAGTGCCAGCTTGTTGGGGCTGATCCAAAAGGTTTATTTAGATCCATAGACAATCCAGGTCCTTCACAGAGGAGCAGCAAAGAGGGCATTCTGGGGTTGTAAATCAGGAACCAATCAACTACCCAAAGAAGTGAAGAGCAAAATATTGAGTATTAAATAAATAAATAAATAAAAACCCAAGGAAGAACACAGAGGAAATTGTAATGGATTAATTTCATCTTCCATAGTGAAGGGGTGAAGGGGTGAAGGGGCACAGAGCAAGCAGGAAGAATTGAAGAAAATCCCTTCCACCTCTAAGGGCCTTTGGTTCTAGGGTGGGGACCACAAAGGCCTATAATGAAAAGGCATGACGAGGATTTATTCACCCTAGGTCCTGTTGCCCTATGTCTACTTTTAACATGTCTGACCAAATTGGTGGCAGGGCCACCAGGCATGTACCTAGATTATCAAGCATGGTTTTATAGAAATCTTCTTGGGTCTAATGACTTCAAGTATGCTAAAATGTGTTGTTGAATTATTTTTAATCATCATATAATAGTTATGTCTTTACTTACTTTTTATTTAAAAATATGTTCCTAAGGAGGATCTGTGTCATTGTGTACATTTAAAAATGTTGACTGTGTTCTACTTTGGCTGTTCAAATATGTTATGATGGTCCAATAAATACATTCATTTCACTCAAGCAACTCTGACATATAGAATGGAAGCTCCTTGAGGTCAGGGACTGTTTCTTTTTTTCTTGGCAACCCACTGCTTAGCAAAGTGCCTGGCACGTAGTAGTAGCTTAATGACTTCTTTTAAATTGATTGATTCATACAGCTGAAGTATAGAACAGAGAAGAGATAGATCAATCAGTCAGCCAGTCAATAAGCATTTATTAAGTGCTTACTATATGCTAGGCACTCTGCTAAGCACTGGAGACATAAACAATACCAAAAGAGTATCCCTATTTATGAGGAGTTCACATTCTAATAGGGGCGGAAAACTAATATAACTGTGTCTACAAAAGATATCTACAACACAGACAGAAGTTAATCTCAGAAGGAAGGCATAGCCGTACAGTACAACTAGAAAATGCCCCTTTGTAGAAGGTGGGTCTTGAGCTGAATCTTGAAAGAAGTCAAGAAGCCAACCACCAACCACCAAAGGTAATGGACAATGTGTGTGTGTGTGTGTGTGTGTGTGTGTGTGAGAGAGAGAGAGAGAGAGAGAGAGAGAGAGAGAGGGAAAGGGGAAATAAAGGAGACAGAGACAGAGAGATAGAGACAGAGACACAGAGAGAGTCAGAGATACAGGGAGACAGAGACAAAAAGACAGAGAGTGAGACAGGGGAAAAGAGAAATAGGAAGGGGAGGAGAGACAGAGACAGAGAGAGATGGAGACAGAGCAGTTTGCTGATTCCAAGTTACCGTTCCTTAATTCTTATTCATTAAAATGTGTCTCCACTTCTCTCTAACTCTCTAAGATTATTAATTACAGAGCAGGCAATGATCTACACTGGTAAAGATGATTTGCTTTCTTTATCAGGAACTTTCTTTACCAATGAAATCACAGATTGAGTGACATACCCCCTCTACCCCTTCTCCACCCCAAATAAAATAAAACAAACAAAACATTTCACAAATATATATTTATATACACACACACACATATATATGCATATGAACATATATGTATGTATGTATATACATATATATATATAATTTTCTGAGCATAAGTTAGCTAATACCTATATATATGTATTTTTTTTTAGTTTTTATGTCACTCAGCTCTGGACTCACTTGGATTACTGTGTCCAGTGTTCAGTATTTGGAGGATCAGTATATCTTATTTGACTTGAGCTCCCATATTGGTTTAGCTAGGAACTTCCAAGGTCATCTAACCTCACTTTGCCCCAGGCTAGCACATCAGACAAGGAGCATGCTTTAAAAAGTAAAATATTTAATCAGGTCTAAAGTAATTAGTAAAGGAATGAGAAAAACACTTTCAGCACACACCTCTTGGGAATTAAGGTCTCAGCAATTTCCTATTAGACTCAAGATCTGATGTAAGGAATCGAGAGAAGGGGATGGATGACAGAAATTTTGAGATAGAATTTAATTCAAAGGTGAAACAAAGATATAACATTTGTGTGGTGGTTGGAGAATAGGAGAGAGAAAGGTGATCTTAAGGTAAAGGAATGGATTTACAACTCCAAAATGGTTGGAAATTCCTATTATAAGAAATGTATAGCAAGAGAACTGTGTGCTTGCTTTGATTTCTGTTCAAGGAACGTCTAGAAGGATAGGAAAATGCTATCTCTGAATAATTTTCTGACCCCCACCCCCTCACACACATACTTTACACAACTTGTTTTCTACTTAGAACAATTTTTCTTCCATTGAATGGAATTTTCTGCAGTTCAGTAGTGAGATAAGGCTCTCTTATTGCTTTGCCTTGTTTGGCCGTGTAGTATTGTTTCTCAAGCCTAATGAACGGATAGAAAGAAATGCCAATAAATGAATATTGCATGTTATATTTGTAACAATAGAAGCATGACATACATATAAATTGCAAATCTTCCATCCTTTATTTCAATCATGAAAATAAGCAATGATCCATATGTCAGAGCCTGAAAGAAACAAGGGCTGACCTAATGAAATATGGGCAATGTAATGCAATCAACCAATCAATCAGTAAGTATTTATTGATGACTTACTACATACCAAGTACTAAGACACTGTGCTATTACATGTAAACCTTAGGTTCTCATGGGAATCAGAGTCTTTTAGGGGAGCTCTTGGCATATCAATTGATGACTGTGGGAAAATGACTCTCCTCTGGATTTCATAATCCTCATGTGTAATTTGAGAGAGTTAAACAAGTTGATTTCTGAGATTCCTCTAGCTCTCAATACTTTATGATTCTTCTAACCTACAAAGAAAACATGGAAAGGGAACAGGCTGCCTTTTACAACTGAAATTCTAAAGCAGGCCATATCTTTATGGTCATACAATTACCTAAAAAGTACACAGAAGATCCACATGTGTTTATGTATGTGTATATATATATATATATATATATATACATATATATAGTTATAGATATAAACCAATTTTTTTCTTTTCATTTTGTACAGCAAAATATGATCTTAAAGACTCCTCCAACAAAGTGTCTCCCTTGTGTATGTTCAGTTCATACAAAATTCTCTTAGATGTAACAACAGACATAACTTTGATAATCTTCTGAATGTTAATATTAGGCAAGACATAAAACAGGAAGATGTGTGCTCACCAAGCATTTGTGCCACTGTCATGGAGGATGTCCAGATCAGAGTTAAAAAGACAGTGTCTCTATAGGCAGTGACAACCTTCAGATGTTCCTATCTGTGGATGACATGGTGCTACTCACTGAATATCAGTCTCAGAATACTTAAATTGTAGATCACCCCAAAAAGCAATGGAGACATATTTGTCTTGCTGTCAGGTATGTAGAAGAAGAAACATAAAAGGCATTTTCAAGGGTATCTGAAGTACACAAAAAATGGAAGAAAATGCATGTGTCATCAATCAATCAAAAAAACCTTTATTAAGTGCCTACAGTGTAACAGGGACTGCGCTAATTACTGCAAATACAAAGAAAAATTAAATCATCTCTGTGCACAAGTAGATTATATGCCAATGGGGAAGATAAGATTTTTTTAATATGTAGATTGAGAGCTATAGGTATGTACTATAGACATAGATGATAAAGGATATTTACACATATATATACTTATATACATACACATATAATGAAATGGATTTGGGGTAGCTCTATGGTATAGAAGTATATAGCATATAAGTAAAGGGAATATAGTATATAAATAGGTAATGGAATATACCTATCTTATGTACTACAATGTTACCTACATAATTTTAAGAGACCTAAAGGAAGGCTCCTAGAACACTGACTGGATTGCTTGTGAGGGTTTATGGAAGGGCATGGACAAGAGTTACACATATAATCAGAGGGCATGGCTGGTAGCAAACCACGCCACTTCGGGGAACATCAACATTGATGAGATAACCCATGCATTGAAGTATTGCAGTGTGCCATGTAAGATGAAGGCAATAAAAAAATGAGAAAGGTAAGTAAAGTCAGATGTTCCAGATAATGTGGATAAGGACAAGGCATATTGGAATGGGCATGTGTCATTCTGTAGATCAACTGTGTTTTCTTAAAATAACTATTTGTAAGGCAGTTTTGTCGCATATAACAATAACTTTATCCAACAGCCTTCTGTTTTTTCTCATCTCAGAGGTATACAGACCCTCCAACAAAACCTGGCAGCTCTGGGTAAATGAACATATTCATCAAGTTAAAGCTAATGAGAAACTGGGCTTTGGCTGCATGCCCATTGCCAGTCAAACATCCTGGTCCACAGTAAGAGATTGAAAGCCAGAGAGTGGAAAGAAGGACATCCAGTCAGCTAGCTACCTGGATAGAATCACTTCTCTCAGCTCAGAATTCAAAGAACCTATTTCTAGAGCAGGGACACAACCAGGGCACTTTGGTTTCAATGACAAACTTTTTTTTTCAGTCATATATTCTTTAAAAAAAAAAACATATCCGTAATAGTCATGTTGTAAAAGAAAGTATAAACAAAAAAAAGTCAAGAAAAATAAAGAAACTAAAAAAAGGATGCTTCAATCTGTATTCAGACACCATCAGTTCTTTCTCTGGGGATGGATAGAATTTTTCATCATAAGTTCTTCAGAGTTGTCTTGGATCGTTGTATTGTGAGAATAGCTAAGTCACTCATGACTGAACATCTTACAATACTGCTGTTATTTGTACATAGCACATTTCACTTTGCATCAGCCCATGCAAGTCTTTCCAGGTTTTTCTGAGAGCATCCTGGTCATTATTTCTTATAGTACAATGGTATTCCATCATAATCACATACCACAACATGTTCAGCCATTTCCCAATTGATGGGCATCCCCTCAATTTCTAATTCTTTATCCCCAGAAAAGAGCTGCTATAAATATTTTCATACATGTAGATCCTTCCTTTTATGTTTTTTTTTATCTCTTTGAGGATACAGACTTAGTAATGGTATTGCTAAGTCATAGGGAATGCATGATTTTATAGCCGTTTGGGCATAGTTCCAAATTTCTCTACAGAATGGTTGAATCAGTTCACAACTCTAGCAACAGTGCATTAATGTCTCATTTCTCCCACATCCCCTCCAACATTTGTCATTTACCCTTTCTGTCCTATTAGACAATCTAATAGGTATGAGGTAGTAACTCAGAATTGTTCTAATTTGCATTTCTCCAATCAATAGTGAGTTAGGATATTTTTTCATATGGCTATAGATAAGTTTGATTACTTCATCTAAAAACTTATTATATCTTTTGATGATTTAACAGTTGTAGAATGGCTCTTATTTTTGTAAATTTGACTCAGTTCTCTATATGTTTGAGAAATGAGCCCTTTATCAGAGAAATTTGCTTCAATTTTTTTTTCACAGTTAACTATTGCTAACTGTATTTCCCTCCACCCTATTTCCCCCACCCCAGTTCATTCTATCTTCTCTGTACTTTTACCCTGTCCCTCCTCAAAAGTATTTTGCTTCTGACTACTCCCTCTCACAATCTGCCTTCCCTTCTGCCCCCCCTTCCCTTCTCTTATCCCCTTCCCCTCCTACTTTCCTGTAGGGTAAGATAGATTTCTGTATGTTATTCCCTCTTTGAGCTAATTCTGATGAGAGTAAGGTTCACTCATTCCCTTTTACCTCTCCCCTTTTCCCCTCCACTATAAAAACTTTTTCCTGTCTCTTTTATGTAAGATAATTTACCCTATTCTACCTTTCCCTTTCTCCTACTCTCAGTACATTCCTTACTCACCCCTTAATTTAATTTTATTTTTTTTAGATATCATCCATTAATATTCAGCTCACATCTGTGCCCTCTGTCTATATATACTCCTTCTAACTACCTTAATAATGAAAAAGGTCTTATGAGTTACAAATAGCATCTTCCCATGTAGGAATGTAAACAGTTTAACCTTATTAAATCCCATATGATATCACTTTCCTATTTATCTTCTTATGCTTCTCTTGAGTCTTATATTTCAAAGTCAAATTTTCTACTCAGCTCTGGTCTTTTCATCAAGAATGCTTGAAAGTCCTTTACCTCATTGAATTTCTACTTTTTTCTCCTGAAGAATTATACTCAGTTTTGCTGGATAGGTGATTCTTGTTTGTAATCCCAGCTCCATTGCTTTCTGGAATATCAAACTCCAAGTCCTCTGATCCTTTAATATAGAAGCTGCTAAATCTTGTGTTATCCTGAATATGGCTCCACTATACTTGAATTGTTTCTTTCTGGCTGCTTGCAATATTTTCTCCTTGACCTGGGAACTCTGGAATTTGGCTATAATATTTCTGGGGGCTTTCATTATGGGATCTCTTTCAAGAGGTGATCAGTGGATTCTTTCAATTTCTACTTTACCCTCTGGTACTTGAATTTCATTCTCATTTCTCTTCTCATTTTTTCCTCTACCTCTCTTACTTGATTTTTAAAATCCTTTCTAAGCTCTTCAATGGCCTGAGGTCAGTTAATATTTTTCTTGGAGGCTTTGGATGTAGGAGCTTTGACTTTGCTATCTTCTGAGTATGTGTTTTGATCTTCCTTGTCACCAAAATAACTTTCTATAGTCAGATATTTTTTCCCGTCATTTGCTCATTTTCTCAGCCTATTACTTGAATTTTGGGTCTTTGTTAAAGTAGGGCTCCACTTCGAGGGTGGAGGGCATACTGCCCTGAGCTTTAGGGGTTATGCAGCTGTTTTCAGAGATACTTTTAGGGGCCTGTTAATTTTCAGTTCTTACAAGGTAGTATGATCTAAGGAGAAATGTTTACTACTCTCCTGGCCTATGCTCTGGTTGACCACACTCTTTTCTGCCCTGGAATTGTGAGGAGGGTCCCCCCCCTCCACTGTGGTCACAAGCTCTGCTGTGCTAGCACTCCTCTGCACCCTGGGACTGCCACCCAGGAGTGGAACCCAGATCTGAGTATGGGCAAAGTAACAGAATCCTGCCTCAGAGCTAGCAAAAAGACCCCTATAATCGCCTCCTGACCAGTTGTTTGATTCTCTCTTACCACCTTTGATCTATGAGCTCTGGAAACAGCCACTGCCCTTGCTGCTGCTGATTGTGTCACTCCCCAGGCCAGCTCCTGGTTTGCTGGGGCCTGGGGCTATGCTGGCATGACTGTGCTCCACTCTTAGCAGGTGTGACAGTCCTTTCCCTGCTGACTTTCTAACTTATCTTTGGCTTTTTTGGGCTGAGAGGTCTGGAAACCACCACTGCTGGCAGTGATTCAGTCTCCCCAAGGCCTATTCTGGGTTTTCTGAGGCTGTGGTGGTGTGGCCCAGGCTGGACTGCAATCCTCTCTCACCCTAGTGCAACAGACCTTTCCTGCCGACCTTCCAAGTTCTCTTTGGCCAGAAATTTTTTCACTCCATCTTTTTATGGGTTCTGCTGCTCTAGAAATTGTTTAGAGTAATTTTTTAAAAAGTGTTTGGAGGGGTTTGGTAGAGAACTCAGAGTCCCTGCCTTTACTCTGCCATCTTGACTCTGCCTCAATGCCAATCTTTTAAGACCTAAGATAAAGCCTCTAATATCTGTTAGCATTGTCTGCATGCAACCACCATGTTAGAACTCATTTATGCAGACATTTCTTTAAGTGCCTATTATATGCAATGGGCTGAATGAGGTGCTAGGGAATGATATGAAAATAAGTTGGACACAATTCTTGCTCTCAAGAAGCTTATATAACTAGATGCTGAAAAAAGCTAATAGTGAATCCTCTAAAGTGGTTGCATTATTGGAATTCTCATTGTTTTTCCATTTGCTAGAACCCATTACCATGTTTTATATAATTATAACTTCAACTACTTCAACTTGGTTCATATGATCACTTCCAGGGGTTCATTATTTGCATTAATTCAGACCTACTTGTAATCTATTTTTTAATAAGACCTATCATTTCGTTGGTATAGGGAATTAAGTTGTTTAAACCAGCTAGGTGGAATAGTGGATAAAGCACTGTTCCTGGAGTTAGGAAAACCTGAGTTCAAATTAGCTCTGTGACCCTGGGCAAATCAGTTAACCTCTGTTTGCCTCAGTTTCCTCATCTGTAAAATGGAAATAATAATAGCACTTATCTCCCGGGGTTGTTGGAGGTTCAGTGAGATAATAATTTTTAAGTACTAGCACAGAGCTTGGCACAAAGTAAATGCTATAGATATGATAGTGATGATGATGATGATGATGATGATGATGATGATGATGATGATGATG